>NW_027210747.1:0-600000 GCF_029030835.1 Brachyistius frenatus
TGTTTTACATCATGGACTATATGCATGATAACATGCATAAGATAGTCATCCATATTATGGATGACATATTTTAATTTACTTATTACCTATGCAGGAACATGCAAATTCCACATAGAAAGTCCCAGGCGGGGATCGAACCACGGACCTTTAGACTGTAAGACGACAACGCTGACAACTGCACTGTTGTGTTGCCTGAAATAATTTAAACGGAAGTCATATTTATAGCATGTCATCTGAAATATGATCAACAAGTCATACTATAGCATGTCATCTGAAATATGATCAAAAAGTCATACTATAACATGTCGTCTAAAATATGATAAAAAAGTCATACTATAGCATGTCGTCTAAAATATGATAAAAAAGTCATACTATAGCATGTCTTCTAAAATATGAAAAAAAAAAAAAAGTCATACTAAAGCATGTCTTCTAAAATATGATTAAAAAAAAGTCATACTATAGCATGTCGTCCGAAAAATGAAGTCGACTTTTTGGTCATATTTTGGAGGACATGCTATAGTATGACTTTTTGATCATATTTTAGACGACATGCTATAGTATGACTTTTTGATCATATTTTAGACGACATGCTATAGTATGACTTTTTGATCATATTTTAGACGACATGCTATAGTATGACTTTTTGATCATATTTTAGACGACATGCTATAGTATGACTTTTTGGTCATATTTTAGACGACATGCTATAGTATGACTTTTTTTAATCATATTTTAGACGACATGCTATAGTATGACTTTTTGATCATATTTTAGACGACATGCTATAGTATGACTTTTTTGATCATATTTTAGACGACATGCTATAGTATGACTTTTTTGATCATATTTTAGACGACATGCTATAGTATGACTTTTTGATCATATTTTAGACGACATGCTATAGTATGACTTTTTTGGTCATATTTTAGACGACATGCTATAGTATGACTTTTTGATCATATTTTAGACGACATGCTATAGTATGACTTTTTGATCATATTTTAGACGACATGCTATAGTATGACTTTTTTGGTCATATTTTAGACGACATGCTATAGTATGACTTTTTGATCATATTTTAGACGACATGCTATAGTATGACTTTTTTTTGATCATATTTTAGACGACATGCTATAGTATGACTTTTTTATCATATTTTAGACGACATGCTATAGTATGACTTTTTGATCATATTTTAGACGACATGCTATAGTATGACTTTTTTTTAATCATATTTTAGACGACATGCTATAGTATGACTTTTTTATCATATTTTAGACGACATGCTATAGTATGACTTTTTTTTAATCATATTTTAGACGACATGCTATAGTATGACTTTTTGGTCATATTTTAGACGACATGCTATAGTATGACTTTTTTTTAATCATATTTTAAACGACATGCTATAGTATGACTTTTTGATCATATTTTAGACGACATGCTATAGTATGACTTTTTTGGTCATATTTTAGACGACATGCTATAGTATGACTTTTTGATCATATTTTAGACGACATGCTATAGTATGACTTTTTTTTAATCATATTTTAAACGACATGCTATAGTATGACTTTTTTGGTCATATTTTAGACGACATGCTATAGTATGACTTTTTGATCATATTTTAGACGACATGCTATAGTATGACTTTTTTTTAATCATATTTTAAACGACACGCTATAGTATGATTTTTTTATCATATTTTAGACGACATGCTATAGTATGACTTTTTGATCATATTTTAGACGACATGCTATAGTATGACTTTTTGGTCACATTTTAGACGACATGCCATATGACATTTTTGATAACGTACACATTATAAAAAACATCACACTATAGTATGACTTTTTTTCACCCAAAAAACAAAATAAAAACGTAAGGCCATAAGGTGAGGTATGTCGTCCGAAATATGATAAAAAAAAAAGTTTTACTATAGCATGTCGTCCAAAATGTGATAAAGTAGTCATGCTAATACAAATACATGAATGTCTCCAGCTGGAATTGTACCCATGTCCTTCTCACTGTGAGGTCCTGCCTAACATTTTAATGAAATCTTTTTCATCATACTATAGTGTCACATTTTCAGGATATTTGTGACGACATACTATGACGACATGCTATATGCTGTGGATGTGGAGGGCTGCGCCTGGTCACCAAAACAGTCATTATTTTGATATTTTTGATGTCATAATATATTTGACTCCATGCTATACAATGACATTTTTCACAACATACAATAGTATTTTGTAGTTGTATTTTTATACAATATTAAATTTTTGTACATTTTGAAGACATCACCTGTTTTTCTTTGAATTTCTTAAAATCAAGCAGTTAATTCATCATTGTCCAGCCTCAAAGGATTTTTCCCTTTGGGGAAACCATGTAACATCAAGAATGTAGTTGCATTTTAGAAATGTCTCAGCATCTTTTTTACGTGATTTTGCTGATAGTTTTATCTTACCTGTGGACAGAAATAATGATACGGGCCCCAAGGAAGTCTGGATGATCTCCACTAAATTTCTTGGTAACTTCTTGAAATGTTTTCAGAGTCCAGACTTTATCATGAATGGTTCCATCAAGCTCATACGTCTGCAAGATAGAAAAGTTAGTTACACTTCAATAAATGCCATTTGTAATATCTTATTAGAAGAAGAGCAGAAATGCCAGATGAACTGCTTCTACTGTGGCTTTTTAAGAGGGGCAGAAGCTGCAGGGATCAGGTATCAAGGAAAAAGCCAACACAAACCCTCGACAGGCCGCTCCTCAGTTCTAGATACATGATGTTGTCGTGATGAAGTTCCTCGAAGCCCTTATAGAAGTAGTCCGTCAGCACAGGGGCATGGGTGATTAGTCCTGCAGCTGCAATGAATGCTTTCTCAAACTTCTCCCACACAACATCTTGGCTTGGATATTCACCATCTGGATCCTCAGTAAACAGTGTGAGGTGCTGCATTAAACTGAAAAACACCCAAAAACAAATATTCTGGTTTAAGTTTCCCATTAGATCTAGAGGTGTAAGGGACACGCGGTACTTAACCTGTTATCAAAGCCCGTAGTATCTCCTATTTTAGCCCTCAAGGTCTCGAGCAGCTGCCAGTAGAAGCAATCCCATCGTGGGAAGGGCTGGCGATCTGAGAACAGGAAGCGGACCGAATAGTCCCAAGTGTAGCAGATGTAGCAGTGAGGCCTGTAGGTAACATTTTTCACCAGCCATTCAACGCTGACCAAAGACGAGCTGTGGATGTGGAGGGCTGCGCCTGTCACCAAAACAGCAGGAGAGAACCTCAAACTCGGACTGATGTACTGAAACTACCAATGACATGAAAATGAAGATTTTGGTTCATATTGGCTGGTGCAACCATTGACAGATGAGGAGACAATAGGCCCCCGAGCACAGACGTGTAAATGACCTCCCACACCTCATCAATCAGAGAAAGTCTGAAAGGTTTTGTTGTATATATTTATTTTGATTTCTACTGTAACAGTTTTGCATTTCTTGTGTCTTTGTAGTTCCTTTGCACGTCTTTTGTAGTTGTTTGGTGACTATTGCATGTTTGTCTTTTTGTATAGTCCTGTCCAAAGCTTTGTGCCACACAGTTATGTACCGACACACTATGCAGATATACGACACATTGTGGCACATTACAGTACACAAAACATTGTACAAAACCTGAAGCCTGAATGAAATGTTAATCTAGCCTTCGTGCTTTGCAGCTATAATATAAAGAAATGAATTTACAATAACAGGCTTTTGCTTGCAACCCCTTTCACCCCCATGTCTGTGCCCTGTAGACCCATTCAGTAAGCCATCTATGGCTGCAACATCACCTTTAGGCATCTTCTGCAGCAGTTTGAAGACTGAGCTCTTCTGGATGAGAGGCTTTGCTTTGAAGAAGTGGATAGCAGGGGGAAACTGTGCGGCAGACATCTCTTGCTCTTTTAATCGGTGGAGGTAAGCGTCCAGCTTCTGCTCGGCTGCCGTCAGCGTCATACGGCCTCCTGTCTGTCTGGACGCCTCTTGATGCATCAGCAGGTCCCTCTGAGCAGGGTCAGGCATCCCGTCAGTAACCCTCACGAACCACAGAAGGGGCACGTAAATGACCACAGCCCGGCAGAGTGAGATCACCATGTCCTTGTGTGCCACAGGAGAGTGCTGTACTCCTCCTAGAACATGATGCTCTCTCCCCTCACGAGACCAGTATCACTGCAAAAGAAAGAAGTACTGTGTGAGACATGAACGACTGACGTTAAAGTTACTCGACCACAGAGAAGAGGCGTAGTGGCTAAATACATTTGACAAACTTGTTTTAAGGTTATCAACATGATAACACGCTGCTTAGCTTGCATTAGAGTCCTGAGAGATCCCATTCACTGAGCTGTGACCATGACGGCTTTACGTTTGGTTTGAATTATCAGAGCGAAAAGTGGAGCAAAGTAAGAAACATTTCTCAGATATATTAACAAAAAAAAAGAAAAGAGAAATCTTAAAGGCAAATCTGGCTACTTTAAATCATAAAATACTTACAAACAGGAAGGAGCCACGGATGAGCTGAGACAGGACACGAGTCTCCCAAAAGACTCTGCTTGTTTTCCACAAGAGACTCTGAGCCGGTCGAGCATGTCAGCAAAATACTCACAGCAACTGGATAATTGGGGCATTTTTGTCTGACTAATACCATGTGATAAAGTAATGAATGGGAGATGAATGGCCAGTGTTGCAAGATAAATAAAAAACAAAACAACTGTACATCACTAAGCAGTGGGAACACCGGGTCAAAAAAGGTCACAGAAGTGATACTAATGATTTAGATTTTATTATGTTTTACATTTCCACAATATAACATTTTCAGTTTGAGACACAATCAAAAAAAAAGAAAAAAACAACAACCACACATACGTATAATTTAATCTGGAAACCTCATATACATACAGTGCACCCAATGGAATGATATCACCCACTCCTTTAATTCATTACAGAAGAAAAGCAGATGTAACATCAATAAATTAACTCTGTAAGGTCATGTTCGGTCCTCAGTTTTGTTTATAGGATTCAATTTTTTTTCCCTCTGTGATTGGTTGGAGAAGACAAACAATTAGCAACACAATGCACCATGCAACTTATAATGTGGGGAAGAGGTTCATGTAAGGAGGAAAGCTGTGACACAGTGTTTGTGTTTGTCATGAAGACTGATCCAATTAGAGGACAACCTGTAAAACATCCAGCCAATCACCCGATCCCGTCTCCCCTGACCAATCACTGTAAACTGAGACCCGTGAAGTGGAGCAGCAAAGTAAACCAGTCTTTACAGCTGTGCCGATGTCACATCTGTAATGTTGAGATGCAGCACTCATCGTGTTTCTTAACACACGGGAAAATACAGCAACACGTCACACGACAACAATGCGTCTCTTTTGCGTACACAATTTTTTTTTCCACAGACAAAGGAATGACGTCTTTCATATGACAAAATAAAAAATAAAAGGAAGTGTTTCTCTAATGCAGCCGAGGATCTCAGTCCAAAAACTTACGGTTTGGGTTGGAACCAAAGAGAGCCACTCGGATTTCAGGCATCATCTGCAAACAAAGGCACAGTTTATAAATGGGGCAGCAACTCACGATCATTACCAATGAATTACCAATTATTCATATCATTTTGTCTATAACATTTTAGATGGTAAAATCTAATTTGAAAACCCGAGGAGGCATAATGAAATTACAGTAACGATTTTGAAAGACCGGAAGTCCAAAACCCGAAGATATTTATTAGTTCACTCTCCCCCGTAATTAAAAAAAAATTAACCAACATTCAAAATAGGTGGAGGTTATTTCTCCGTCAATTGCCCGACTGAGTGATCAATAAATGTTTTCTGTTTGAGCAAAAATTAAAAACCTGCACAAGCACGAGTAAAGTCAGATTTACTAAATTCTAGAGGACTATACTGTTCATCTGACAGTGGTACCGAAACAATTATCTGAATTTTACAACCTTTTTAAAACATCAGGAAAAATAATGATTACTGTTATCGTAGCTTCTTTTTACCTTCAACACGTTTCTATTTTAGAACAAACTCAACTGACGAGTTTGTTCGTTAGTTGAGTTTGTTTTTATTGTTGCACACTTGTAAAAGAGGACTCTTAATCCTTAATGCATTTTTTTTTTAATGTGTAAGTAAAACGATACAAATAGTAAAAAAAAAATAATAATAAACGAGAATAACAAATATAATCCGTAGAACATCCGCTTCTCTATCTTGTGACTAGAGATGTCGCTTACACTTCCTCATCTGGAAAATTGAAAGTGTAAGTAACGTGATCTCATTTTGTGACATTTAAATAGGTAATTCAATTTTAAACCAAAAACAGATTGTTAGACTAAAAGTCACTTTAGTAGTTATTTGACCTTTACCTAACCCAGAAGTCATGGTTAGAGACCTTTTTTTTTAAGAAGGTGGCACCCACAAAAGAAAAAAACAACTCAAATAAAGAACCAACAACACAAATCATGTGACAAGAACAGATTTAAACTAGAAGCTTCTGTGAAATCACAAGTTAAAATCTCATTATGCCACAATATCAAGAATGATCAACAAAACATTTTTAAAAAATGCAGCTTTTTTTTTCATGGAAAATTAAGTTCAGCTGATATGAAAGCAAAAATAAATTGTATTATCAAATGCACATTTGTTAATAAAAGCTTTGTTCTTTACAGAATTAACACCATGAAACATGAAGCTGTTTAAAAAAATGTTGTGGAGGGCTGTCAGTAAATAACAAAAAACACGCACACACACACACACACACACACACTTAAATGTTTAAGTGAAAAGCCTGGTCACTAAAGAGGATAAAAGTGAATAATAAATATCATGAGCTGTCTGCATTTCCTACCTGTTGAGCCATGAGTTCCAGTCTGCTCTCCAAGGTGTTGGCCACCTTGATCTTCCCATCACCGTTATAGATCTCGACACCTCCAGACCTGCAAGGGGTGAAAACATCAAGACAAGAGAGATCAAATAAAGAAGATGATGTTTTTCCAGGAAAATGTTTGACTAGTTGATTTCTTTTCAAATGCGAGGCTGCATACAGGTCTGGGGAGAGGAAGTTGTCCTGGTCGATGCGGACCTCCAGGTTTGTCTTCACACCTGCTTTATATACGGGGATGCTCTTCTGGATGGATGCCTGAATAACAAGAGGCACAATGCAAATTGGGATTCAGTTTTCTACTTTTTCGAACAAGTTACATGACTTGATTCGGTCAGCAGAATCCCCCCTCTCTGTCTTTACGGCACCTCTACTCACTTGACATGTTCCCCCACACATAATAAAGAGAGGAACGAGTTCAAACAACTGCAACTGTTTTTACTGGGGTCAGGTGGATTTTAAAAACAGTTATTTGTGACATTATCTACAGTGGTTTTGATTGTATCCGACTTGCAAGTTGTTTTGGACAACAACAAAAAATGGAGGAACATAAATTGAATTTTGAACATACTCTCGCTAATTTACTCACCTGCACCACCTGGATGTCCTGTTTACGGCAGCGAATGGTCACTTTGGGCTCCAGAAGCTGATAGAATCCCTGATGCGAAAGATCATGAAAAGAAGATCGAAACTTCAATATCAACACAGTTTCTGACTAACCCTTTTTTTTTTTTCCATCAATGAGAAGAAGCTAAATATCACAAAGGCCTCTCTGCTTTTAACGCAGTACGATTGAACAGCCGCTCTACATCCTGCAGATGCAAAAAAAAAAAAACTGAACACTAAAGCATTTATGAAGGAGGATTTACTTTTCATGTATTGGTGTTTTGTGAGGTCACAGTGAGAAGTCGTGTCAGTTCATTCTTGAGTCCACGTGAACGTATGAGCAAAGTTTGAAGACATTTTCTCAAAGTGTTCTGGAGATACACAAGCATAAAGAAATATATTTGCACTGACAAGACTAGAATATATGGAGCAACTTATGGGCTGAATCTAACAAACAGGGTTTCCATTGTTAGGCTGACTATCCGACGGACTCACTTCTAACTCGATCATAAGTTCCACGCTTCACAAGGCCGCCAGTGCAGCATTTTTTTTTTCCGCATGTAAGCAGTAAAACTTAAACTCCACGTGATTTTCCACTTTGCACGCAGTGAATAATAGAAGCGCTCTGGAGGTGTTTTCATTCTGGTGGACTCATCCTGAGCTGCTTTGTTCCAAATGATGTCAATGTAGAAATTGTGAATCTGTGTGCAGCAGCTCACCCGTTTGTTGTGCAGAAAGTATTAATTCAAACATGATTTAAATGAAGAAGGTTTCTGCTGCTGCACATCGGCCCCTTTCTTACAGACCCCGTTGCGGCTGTTAAATAAGGAATCGAGCCGACGCTCTATATTCGGTTGGTCAACACGAGACCGAGTGTGAAAGCAGGTTTGAAGAGTTGAGCCGTGTGGACTTCAGGAGGCGGAGCTCCGGAGCAGAGAGAAGAAACTAACCTGCAAGATCAATCCGTCCAGCAGAGCGGGATACCTGGCTGGTTCTTTTGCGATGCTACCGAGACGCTGACGAGCCTCATTCAGCATTTCCTGAAAGAGGAAATACACACCGGGTTTCTGTTATTTCTACTGATCGCTGTGTAACTTACACAGTCGCAGTACGAGGAACACGTTTGACGACAGAGTGATGTAGAGTAGCTTACCGAGATCATATCGTCACGGGCCTTCAGTACCTTCAGTCGAGCCTGGTTCATCAGGTTGGACATTTGACTGTTAAACAGATAAATAACACAAACACACACATTGGGCCCGTTTAGATTTCGAGGTGGGACTGTATTTGTTCATTCGGAAACCCTGCCGACAGCTCGGGGCGAGAAACAAAAGAGTTATTGTCGGATGAAGCAGCTAAATAAAATTACAGAGACTCCGTCACACGTACAGCTGTTTCTTTGGCTGGATTGAGGAACAAAGGAAGGACTTCATGTGTCCTGTGATGTCTCGCCATGACTCACATTTTCTTCTGTTGCTCAATCTGCTTCTCTTTCTTCTCATAGTACTCCATGATCTTCAGCCTCTGGGTCTGAACCAGACGACCCTTCTCGATGTTGAACTCTTCTTCTGCCTGCAGGAGGAGACACAGTTCACTCAGAAACACAAAACCTCCGCTATAATAACATCACTTTTTATTGCTCTGCCGCAGCTTTTATTGAATTTAGGTGTCAGCTGATTAAAATTTCCCTTGCCTGGATTCAAATTGGGTTACTTTATCATTTGATTTAAAAAAAAAAAATTGTGTTGGGAATGTGCACTATGTGACTTTGTACCCGTGTTATTTCAGATATTAAACAGAACCTTGACTTTCTTATCTATGAACATATTTTAAAACTTCCTTTACAAATTCAACTATATTTTCAAATAACCACGGCTGCTAATAGCTATGGGTTATTTTCATCACTGACCGATGTGGAATATTCAAAAAAGAGAATACAACCTTTTAACTTAACATTCATATTTTAAATCCCACTTTTTCCGTATTTACAAGTTGTTCCTGCTTTTCGTCACCTCAAACATCATCTGGATGTTCACAGGCCTGAAAATATTTGTGAATCTACAGGACCATCGTGTTAAATACCTCAGTGTTATTTTAGTTGAACTGCATGTTCTGACTGACACACTGATGTTGCTTATAAGTTAAGGAATAACTCAAATGTCTACCAACTGAATTAAAATGTCAGGTCCAAATTATTCCTGAATGTCAGGAGGAGAATTCAGATTGAGGGAATCTGCTGATCAATCTCCATTCATATTTGCACTTATCCAGCAAATACGCGGCTTTTAGCGCCCTCTAGTGGTGAATCTAAGTTAGAACGAAATGTCTTTGATGATGAAAACAGATTTACAAAACCTCATACAGCTGCATTTGGAGTGATACCTTAAAAACAAAATAAACTGTATTATGCTTATCCTTGAGCACGGATCTCTCTCCTAATTTTAAATGACATTACTGGTTTAAATCAAGGAATAAATAAATAACAGCTACATCACAGGCCGGCTAAGGATGAAACCTGCCATCTGTCTGAAGAATGAGTTAATACTTACTCTATTTTTTATTTTTATTTTCAAACATTTAAGCCTTATTAATCAGGACGCTTCGGCAGCTTCAGGGTTGAAGGCACTGACCTTTAACGCCTCGTCTCATCTTTTCCCTCATTTTTCAACTTTTTGACTTCATAATAAATATAATTTAAAAAAAAAATCCTAAATAAAATGTGCTCATACCTTTGCATCTATTTCCTCTGCCTTTTCGTTGGCCTCCTGCTCAATGAAGGCCATCATGTGCTTGATCTGTAGACAGGAGAAAGAATGAGAAATGAGAAGTGAATGAGAAATTCTGTGGCTGTGTTGCCTTAAAAACAAAAAGGTTAGATTTAACAACAACATTTTCTTCTTTTTATATAGGCTATATATATATGCACCTGGCACCAGTTCAAGGCACTAAAAGTCAGATTTCCAGACAATCAAATACACTACACTTTTCTAACAACATTTATTGCTGATCTGAATGTTTTTTAGAGTCATCAAAGTCTCCTCTAACAATCTGGATGAAGAAATATTCTGTATATTGCACAATATGGAAGATTTTTGTTGTGACTGCACTTTCTAATACAGGAGGCATGAAATGAAAATATGTCTTCGCTCCTTTTAAACAAAAAGAAAGCTTTGCTTTGTTAATTCTCTATAAAAAAAAAAATACAAAAAAGTACATGACTGAGTGATTTTCATATTTTCATTTTCTCACTGTACAGATTGAGACACGAGTCATTTCCAGCTATTAACCTTGTTTCTGAAGGAAAAAAGGAACAACTTTAGAAACAGGTTCCTTTTTTTTTTTGTTGCAGCAGACAGAATATCATTTTTCTACAGGATAGTTAGAGGATCAGAACAGTGAGTAGTTTTTTTTTATTAAATGTTATTCCACCTTATGTCTGAAATGTGATGGGAACGCATGAGAGCCTTTCTCGTAATTAAAGACGAGTGTTGTCACTGCTGTGAGGTGACTGTGCTGCCTTGTTCTATCATTTCAGTGAGAAATGTTTCTGTATCAGATCCACTGACTGAGGACATAAAATCAGAAGTCTTCATGTGATTTAAATCCACATTATCTGATAAATTGCTAATTTAAATGTCAATTTTTTTAAATTATTATTATTAAACTGCAAGAATGAATTGATTAATTAATTAATTGATCAACGGAAAATAGTTTTGATAATTGATTGATCACTTTGATAAATAACCAACAGAATTATCCATCATGAAAATAATCAACAAGTTATAATGTGATTTTTCAAATCTTTTTTTTTTTTTTGTGAATCGAGTACAGAAAAAAAAAAAAACTTGCTGTCAGGCTGCAACACATTGTTATTTTCACTTTCAATACAACTGACACACTATACATTGCTTAATAACAGCTCGTTTTGTCTGACCAGCCGTCAAATACCGAAAAGCTTTTGGAGAAAAATATTTTATCATCGGGAACACGTTTGAATATAAGAAGCTTTACAAATGGCTCAAACAATAAATGTGACTAATCCTCTCAGCTCGAGGGTGCTGGTTGGTTTCTAGTTGACACATTCATGTACAGTGGGGGTCAATAGGAGCCCAGTGATACATAATTGTCCCCAGGGCCCCTCAGGAAGTTAATCCAGCCATGATTTGTGTTGTGTTGCAGCTCAATGTTGCTTCTTTTCTTTCTTTTTTTTTAAAGCCAATTTCCCGTGTTTGGTGACTCTTGCTGTGTGCTCAGTCACACTCCCAAGTTCCTCATCAGGCCCTGGCATGGTGTTCATCATGTGACCATTAAGAAATATGACCCTCCATATCTCCACACACACACTCTCAATGTCACTCTCCTCGATATAAACACACACTTTGCAGCTTAAAGCTGCAGAAAACTGCGGTATCTGAAGATAAATGGTTGAATGGTGTCATTAATCTGAAGGTTAAAACGCTTCATTACCTGCTTCTGTACATCGGCATCGCTGAGCGCCATGGTCGCAGCCGTCAAAGATCCGCCCGGGCCTGTGTCACAGAAAATACCCAAAGAACACAAACGTCAAAACCACCGCGAGATTAAAGAGACCGTCGCTAACAACGAGAAGGATTTAACAACGCAGTTTTGAGGTTTAATTCGGCATTAACGTACCCGAAAATCACAGACAACAAGGTGTATGAATTAATCGCTGCAGTCGTGACTCGTAAAGATGTCTACGGAGGATCAGCTGATTTGAGAAGTCACGTGATGTTTACTTCCGCCGGAAAGGGCCGGTCGGATGCGAGGAGAAAGAAGAGCGACGCATTATCCTGACGTAAAAGAGGAACATGATGGCTGTTTAGTTTTCGTTTATTTATGTCTTATCTAGCAATTTCATGTCTTAAATATCGACATATATATTTAAAATTATGTGCTAAATACATTTTGAATTGAAAAATATTATTTTAACTTGAATTATCTGATTGTGGGTTTTTTTTGCCATTTCATATATATATATATATAAATTATTTTTATTTTTTATTTTTTTATTGTTAAAAAAGATACAAATAATTTTTTGTCATTATTATTTTGGATTAAATAAAAATGAACCAGATAATTAGATTTTCCTACTCAAATATAAAACAAAAATATCCTCGAGGAAAGATACATATGATTTTTTTTTTAAATATATATGGCTTGTAAATATATATATTTGTGTCTCTCTGTCACTGATTTTAATGTATTCTAAGATGAATTAAAAAAAAATACAATTGTTTATTTATTTAGCAATTAATACAATTTGTTATTTTCATGCCATGTTGGATTATACCAAATATTAATACTTTTTTTTTTAAACAAAATATATGTACAAATATATTCACTGTATAAGTAATTTAAAATGTCATCTAAATATCTCATTTTTTTGTTTAATGTGAGTTGTTGTTATTGTGGTTCATTCCATCGGCTTTTTTTTTTTTTTTTTTAAGCAGAAATAACAAATAAATTTGAACTTGAAATATAACAATAGCCAGGAATCAAAAGTTGGCCTATAATGGTAATTGATAAAAAAAAATAAAAAAAATAAAAAATATATATATATATATTCTCAGGTTCAAATGCAGTTAAGGGCCAGCAAAACTAGATCGCAAAAACAGGGTACGAAGAAAAGAATAGCATATCTTGAAAAAAACCGTGTGTACACAATACACATGTTGCTACTGTACAAAAGACTTGGCACAGTTTCCAGTCCTGTAACGTGTCTTGCCAGCAGAGGGAACTAGCAGTTGGAAAATTCAGCTTTAGAAATAGCAACTCTCCCTGAGTAACATGCTTTTTCCACTCGGTGTCACCAGCTCCACTGTGCACACTGCTGTTTGGACACATGGAACTCCAGAGACTGTTTACCTGAACACAACACTCACCAGCTGACATCTTTCAGAGGCTGTGAACACGCAGGTTAAAGTCTGATTGAGCATTTACAGTCCTAAACGTTCATTATTTGTAGTGTTTCTCAATCTGGATTGACTGCAAAAGTCACCATTGACTTCTTGGCAGCCAACTCTTATATCATGGATTTAAAAAAGTGGGGTGGGTGAGTAAGGGTGAGTGAGGGTGAGAGGGAGAGAGAGAGAGAGAGAGAGTGAGAGAGAGAGAGAGACTTTTGCACAGCTTGTCTACCTTGTTATTCCCGTGCCAGCTATAGCATGTCTGCCTGCCTATCTGTTGATTTGTGACTTCGTGTCTGAATGCCGGTCCCACTTTGATCTGCTTCTCATCTAGCAACTCATTCAGCACCGAACCGAGAGGACACAGGTATGCTGGGATGCTGCTTTTCCTTTTTACTCATTTGTAGATAAAGCTTGAGTAAAGCCTGAAGTCCTCTGCAGGAACAGGAGAAGAAGAATTGTGCCTTGAATCAACACTGTGATTTGACTTTGTGGCCTTTGTCATTAAAAGTCTGTTAACTGTAAAGCTAGAGGGGTCATTGTGGGTCACCCTAATGCAGTGAAGGACAAAATTTAACCCTTTACATGACAGAGAAATGGACAGCAGGAGCTGGTTTGTCTTAATTAACTGATTCTCCCACTGTGACATTGGAAGCCGACCTTTTGTAAATTGTGGTATCTGATATCACTTAATCCTCATCAAATATTAGCACAGGAAGAGTGCCCTATAAATTCCGCTGATCATTTACTTCACTAACAGTCTGTTGCTTTAATAACATCAATGGGAATCCAATTACTCAAGTGGGACAGTAAGTAAAGGTGGATCACAGAGTAGGAAAGTTTGATTAGTTTCTTAGCAAGCAGGGACTCGGGTGAACCTGACTCCGTGTGTGTGAGCTTTTGAAGGGTTTAAAATGTTTGTGTGGCCTGCCGTAATGTAGGCAGCCTTATCTCGGGGATTGAATACTTCCCAGGCCCACGGGACACAAATCCTGGGAGAAACAATATGGCAGCTAGTTGGCTATTAAATCAGTGACGTCTGGGAGGTGTCTGTTTCAGTCCACTCACTCAGAAAGGGGTGGAGTCAAACAAGATCAAGACAAGACTGAAATTTCTTTTTAAAAACCTGAAATATCCAAGAGAAAAAAAATACAGATTTGAATACAGGAAGCACACACTTGATCATTAATAATCAAACGCCACTGTGTAAAGGAATGTTTATTCAAGGCCTCATAAGCCCTGATTGATTTTGTCTATGCTGCTCGTTTAGAGAAAGTTTTATTGTGCAAAAAGTAACGCGCTTGCACAACAGGCAGGAAGGCGATCTGCTTTCCCCTGTGAGGCGACACAGTTTTGGACTTTCAGCGCATGTGAATATGTGTATAATAGTTGTGGATGCTTTACCTCAAAATAATCTAAATGTTTTTAAGACACTTTATATGCAAAAAGTAATTTTTTATGTTTAAATGTGGATAGTGGAGTTCTGTAAATATTGCATGGAAGTATAGGAGCCGATCCATAAAATGTTAGTGAAAACAAAGGCTTAGAAAAATAAACAAAGGCAGGAAATTAAAATTCAAAACTAGTGACATGAGTTTTTTTTTCCTCCTATCCGTTTAGATCTGTGGTTTCCAACCTTTTTAGATTGTGACACTTCAAAGCTCCATTTTGTTCCTCTTTTCTATCTTGGTAAACATCATGTGCCTTTCTGTTTCATAATCAGGCAGCATTACTGTACATTACAATACATTGAGTTAATGTGCTGCAAGTCTTGCAGACATGTATCAACACAGATTTTATTCGATGCCCCAGTTTTTTCACCGTTTATCAAATATATTTTGTTCAATAATTAACATTACCTTTGTTAGCTCTCTTCTGTAAACACACATTTTAAAGGAAATGTCACAGCTTTCCTTCTCATATTGTTGGACTTAAACACTGCAGCTACTAAATATCACTAACTATCTGTAATTACTCTGCTTACAATATTCAACGATTCACAACTTGATGTCAGGTCAAGTGCAAATGTAACAGATATTCAAGTCCCGCAAAGGCTGTTAAGGGATTTGTCCTCGTTAAGAGATGTGTTCTGAAACCAGAGAGAACGCAGATGGACCACATGTTGCGAATGTGATACAACATTACACAGTGAGCAGCAAGTGTTGAAGATATCTATTCTGGGAGCGGCATGAGGGTGACGAGTTTCTGCAGTCAAAGCATGAGACTCGGCACATCAAGGTCACTTTGACAACAAGAGGCATTTTGAGCTGAATCCATGCAAATATCAAAGTATATAGTTGTATCCATAATTAGAAAAGTTCTTTTTCACAAATTCAGACGTCATGCTGTTGAGATTTTAATGTTTATATCTCAGTATTCGCAAGAATGAGACTGCTGGACTGCTGGAATTTCCGTGTTTCAGACATAATGTGCGATACGCCACTTCCATTTTATGTTGCTACTCTCGTCCAGTTCACATGCCATGTGAAATTAGTGAAATAGCTTCCACTCCTGGGTGACAGATGGAGATGTATACAGTGCCTAAACATAGTATGATATGCAGGTCGAGGCTATAGTTAGTCACAGCCGCCGCAATACAGAGCAGCCAGTGAGCAACTTTTTCCAGTGGTAGCCTCACTGACGTCACTGAGAGCGCAGACAAGTAAAAATAGTTGGTAATGTCTGTGGACGTGTTGCACATTATCATTTGCTCTATCTTCCTCTGTGAAGGTTTTGTTTTGAATAATGTGACCTTTCAGGGGAAAACTGGTGCTGCCACTGTTGCTGCGGTCTGCTCACCTCAATAGATGCATGCATTTTAGTCTCCATAAGTGTCTTTTATTGTGAGAAAAAGGACCAAAATCTCTCTGAGGGTGCAGCAATACTCAAAATAATCCTGATATATAACTTGTAAGTACATAAGTAGATGTACTCAGTTAACTTCCCCCACTGCCAAACTTCACAGTGACTTTGTCTGACCTTTAATCGTCTCTGTCTCTGCAGCAGCCAACCTTCATTCTGGAAGGAAAGGCCCCAGTCGAGTCCAGCAGGGGGGATGGAGGAGACGGGGAGGCCGGACCCCTCAGTCCCAGCCCTGTTGCCCTGCCTCTGACCCACGCCGAGAGCCCCGGACCCTGGCAGAGCGAGAGCCTGCTGGCGGAGTCCTGGTCCACGATGGGCGACGTGGACCACGACGACACCAAGAGCCTCGACAGCAGCGACGGGACGGTTCTGGGCGGGGAGGAGAACCACTCCTTCAACTCTGACATGGTCCACCTGGAGCGAGAGGAGGCCGAGATGCTCGAGGAGGCCGAGAAGCAGGCCACAGAGGAGGAGAGAGGGAGGAGAACAGAGGAAGAGGAGGAAGACGATGAGGAGCTGCAGACGAGCGTTTTGAGCATTTTGGGTGGGGAGAGGGAGCTGGTGGAGCTCAGGGAGGAGGAGCAGGACCTCCAGGCCCCAGAAACTGAGGAGCTCCTAGTATCTGCAGAGGAGCCTCATCTGGAGAGGGAGCCTGCAGAGTTCAGGCAGGTGGTTCCCCCGATGGCCCTGCCTCCTCTGCCTATCGTCAAGCTCGATCCCCCCTCCACCACGTCCACCCCGGTCCCTTCAACGACAACCTCCGAAGCAGAGGAGCTTTTTTCCACTCTGGGCCTCCACCCTCCTTCCATCCTCGCACCCATGGCAGCAGAGCCTCCAGCAGTGAGTCTCGAGCAACTCAAATTCTCACAGATTCCCCTCTCGGATGTGGACAAACATTCAGTGAAAGAGTCGAAGGTGGCACCAGAGAAGCTGGAGCCACAGCCAGCTGCTTCCGAGACCAAACCGCTGAGCTCCACCGAGCTGCTGTGTGGAGGCGCTGCTTTAGTAGCCGTTGTGGGAGTAGTAGCATACGGTGCTGTGGTCTTTTGCAGAAAGTAGAAAATCTCTCTTTGAATCCCCGGATAACCTTTCAGCACAGGGCGTCTCCGTTTTTAACTCTATTCCAAATGAAATATTCCACTTCTCTCTCTGAATTCTGGATCTTACTCTCTGTCACTTTGCATGTTAGTTCTCATCAGACACATTAATTAGATTTTTCATTTTGTGCTACCTCAGCTCATGGCCTTCGTTTTTCTGTTTAATCTCTGAGGACACTAAAAAAAATCATGTAAAATATAATTTTAAAGAATCCTGATACTTGAAATCTTTGTTTGATGTTTCTTTGTGTGTCAGTGTGTTTCTCGTTACTTCACCGTAGAACAAGAAGGATGTAATTAGATACCTATTCGTCTTGCAGGGATATATAACCCTTGTATGATGACATCTGAATTGACATGACATTTAAATGTGAATATACAAATTTGCCAATTTTGAAAATCACATGATCACACACAGTACACACTTGATGCAAAGTATCAGGACAGCAGTGAGTAGGCTAAAAACTCTTTAATTAGATCAGCAGTTCCTCATCTTTTTGCCTTTAAATCTGCATTAATTCACTTTTTTAGTTACTTTGGGGGCAGCACACTTGCATATAAAAACACTTTAAACTGATATGGATAGTTACCACTTTTCACATCTAGCAGTTAAGGAGCAACATCAGCATTTGTTTTGAGTCGTGTTTTTGGATGCCTGAAGAATATTGTTAACTCTGTTTTTGGTCTCTTTTGACTACTTCAGGGTGCTCGTCCAAGGGTTAGTTTACAGTTTACTCTATGAATTGTTTCACTTGAAACTTTTGTGTCTCAAGCAAAGATTAGAAAAAACATTTGAAAAATTCCTTTGCTCAGCAGAAATGTTTCTTAACGCCTATCTTTACACTAATCACCTCGCATTTATGTTCCACAGCTCTGCATGGAATACTGGATAATAAGTGGTCAAATTAAAAACCTCTGTTCATTCAATTAGATGTCAATCTCCTTCAGTTGGGTTGTTTTTTAACGCCCCGTGTTGTTATTTTAATGCAGGGTTGTTGTTGCTCTTAACACTCACTTGGGGGGTCCAGACCCTCATGTTTGGAGCCACTGAGCTAGATAATACACGTCCAGTTGATGTGTGCCTGAGCAGGACACTAAACCCCTTCCTCAAGTGCTATGAGCCCTGACCTTTGACCTCCATGTGTCAGGAGGAGCCCAGGAGATGGTTTTGCTTTTCAGTGATTAACGTTGAGCTGCAAGACAAATTTAAAGTTCTCCTTGGGTCAGGAACTAGGAAGATGTGTTTGGTTTTGGCTCCATCCTGCCGCCTGCTGGTCAATCAGCACCATTACAGTCATTTAGCAACAAGACATGAACCCATGATCAGCCTCAGGAAGAGGACCTACTGTTCATTAGGGCCCGAGCACGACGTTTTTTTTCGGCCCAAAATTTTTTAAATACTTTAGTATGTTGTCTAAAATATGAAGAAAAAGTCATGCCGTAGTGTTTCGTCCACAACGTTATACTATAGTATAACTTTTTGTTCCTCCCAAAAAAAAAAATCCCCAAACCATCATCACATTTTGGACGACATGGTATTGTATGACTTTTTTCATATTTTAGATGACATGCTATAGTATTACTTTATCATATTATAAGCGACATGCTATAGTATGACTTTTTTATGATATTTTATGCTATATTAGTGACTTTTACGTAACGTAACATTACATTACATTTCATTTAGCTGACGCTTTTATACAAAGCGACTTACAATAAGTGCATTTCAACCATGAGGGTACACAACCCAGAACAACAAGAATCAAGAAAATACAATTTCTTCAAGAAAGCCAAACTACAAAGTGCTATCAGTAAGTGCCATTTTAAGCGCTACTAGTAGAAGTACTATCCAAGGTAAAATCTGAAGAAGTGTGTTTTTAGTTTGCGGTGGAAGATGTACCGACTTTCCACTGTCCTGATGTCGGTGGGGAGCTCGTTCCACCATTTAGGAGCCAGGACGGCAAACAGTCGTGATTTTGTAGAGTGTTTAGCTCGCAGTGAGGGAGCGACAAGCCGATTGGTAGAAGCAGAGCGGAGGGAGCGGGATGGGGTGTAAGGTTGGACCATGTCCTGGATGTACACTGGACCCGATCTGTTCGTAGCGTGTTTGCGTTACTTTGCGTTACTTTTCGTTACTCGTACCAATGTTTTGTTACTTTGTTGCTACGTTGACATTTTTCATACCTTCACGTTCTCCGTCGAGCTGGTTGATCACATGAACCTAAAGTCGGGTCACAATAACCTAAACACGTAGTTGATGATATATTGAGACATTCGTTCGACTTTGTCAATGGGCGTCGCTGTGACGATGCGGCAAAGTTGGATGTCTCGCCGTGACACAGGAGGTTGATGTTTGCTTGAAACCTCACGAAACGTGTCACACAGCGCTTGGTGAGACAATACATCTGATGTGTTTTGCGAGTGGGCGTGGCCAAACGGCTCGCCAGCGCCCCCTGCTGGAGACAGGAAACGAGGCAAAAATAGCACCTTTTAAGCGCACGTCGTGGAGACGGCTTCGGGGAGGCGGTGCGCGGGAGTGCGAGGGCCCGTACATCACTGCTTGCAGTTTTAATATTATAATTATGATTCAAAGGACAGGCCATCAGGTACATCAAATGGCAGATATTTTTAGTCACACCCCATGAAATGAGGATTTTATATAGTAATCAGTTAAATAAATTGTGGTGAGGCAGGTCAACTACAGTATTAAGTTCAATAAAAGGTAGCTGTATCCCTGCTCAATAAAATATGTAACTTTATTCTCACTGCACAAGAACAACAGTGAAACACTGAAAGACACCAACATGATAGATAACGATTATAACTCTGCGGTCAGACAAGCGTTCGCTCTAATAGCCTAAATCTACACCAATGGATTTTACACTTCTTGATTTTCATCGAGTGCCAGTAAATAAAGAAGAACAATGGAGTTAACTGTGCTGTGGTTTGCCTGCCGTTCCCGCACCGGTGCCAACATGCACACAGCTATTGAACTGAGAAGGGGAAGGAAAGTGCTTCTTTGTTTGGAGATACAGCTGCAGCGTTGTCTGCTCTGCGAGACAACATACCTTCACAGGTAAACATGAACATCAAACTTTGTAACTTTCCTCATCACCTCCCATCCCTGTAAAAATCCAACACACCACATATTAAAGATTAATTTACTTTTTTTTTTTTAGATAATAAAAGTGGACAATAAATAAATAGTGATGCAATGTCAGATCCATTATATCAGAATTTGTTTATATTTCTCATCCTTGAGTGTCCTAAAGTGTCCTTTAAATTAGTAAAATATACAATGAATTTGTATGAAATAAAACAACTTTATTTATCCAATGAAAAGTAGAATTACACAAAAATAAACACAACAGAACAGAATAGAATAGAATTAAGCACAACAAAGTAGGACATAACAGAAAAGAATAAAACACAATAGTGTAGAAATAAGCAGAACAAAATAGGACAGCAAAATAGATTAGAAAAGTAGAAAACAATAGAGTAGAACACAGCTATATATAATGCACAATAGAACAGAGCATAATAGCATATGAAACATAACGGGATAGAATAGAATAGAACAGAATAGTTATTTTTGAGAAAAGAAACGCTGCAGTCTTGCAGAAAAAAACGCATCCTATCTGGAAAACATGGTGGTATTATCATGGTAACGATGGCTTGACATTATTAATGGAACAATGAATTCTGAATTACACCAGTGAATAATAAAACAAAAACATCTGTCAGTGATCTGAATTTCAAGAGGGTCATTTAGCCAGACAACAACTAAGCACACAAGTTGTTCTACCAAAGAATTATTAAAGACAAATGAGGTTAATGTTTTGGAATGAGTGTCGCAGTCTGGTCCTTAATTCAATAGAAATGTTGTGGAAGGACCTGAAATAAGCAATTCATGGAGGGGAAACCCACCAACATCCTGAAGTTTACCTGTTTTGTAGAAATTGACAAATAATCCTCCGAGCAGGACTGATCTAGTTACCGGAAACGTTTAGTTACAGTTATTGCTGCAAAAGAAGGTCACACCAGATTCTGAAAGCAAGGGTTCACATACTTTTGCCACTCGCAGATGACCATGCATAATGTTTTTATCTAATTTATTTAATTGGTTTCTCTTTACTTCACAGACTTGGGGGAAAATCCGATGATGTTTTGGGTCATTTTCATGCAGAGACAGAAAAAAATCTAAAGCAAATCACAATATTTCAAACACCACTTTATTTCAATCTGTTGTTAGCGGCTAAAAATCCATTATAGATTTAATAGAATAGCATAAATAAAAAAATTAAAACAGCATAAGATAGAATCGTGGGAATTTGAAAGTAGGTAAAACAACTATGTTTCCAGAAAAGCATCCCATGTTACTTCTTTGTTGAGTGCAGTGATTTCTTGAGACCAACTAAAGAGCACTTATTCATAAAGAAAGATGACCAGTGATCATATAACGCTAAAGAACATTAACACATACAGCAATGAAAAGCCAAAACACCAACGTAATGGAGTCAACTCTTCATCCCACACAGTGCCAACACCGGCACACAGCTGTCAGGCTTCGGCTGCAACCCGACAGGTTGTGGTCTTTAATTTATGGAGCTTCACCCTGAATGGAAACCGGGAAAGAGGGAGTGGGAGAGAGGACGAGGTTTGTGGTTCTTTGTTTTTATCAGCGTGCTGCACAGGCAGGAAACACACACATGAACCACACACTGGCATGTATATTTGCATGCATGCACACAAAAACACACACACACAAGGTAATTTACTGTGACAAGATGTTTTTCTTTCTTTGGAAAAACTAGAAAATATTTTTAAGAGTAAGAAATCACCCAGTGCAATGATATCAGTCCCATCACGCCATCTGAGTGACACCGTTACCAGATAATGTGACTTTTAGTCGTGTAATAATCTGTGCATCTTTGTTTCCATGATGTTTCCAGCTCAGCTCTCAGGCCATCACACTTTAACTGGGCTGAAAGGGGAACTTCAGAAACAAGTCGGTTGATATTTAAAACGGCACGCTCGAGATAAATGAACTTCTCAAAAAAAGCCTGTGTTTATTTGAACAGGAGGGTTGGCTTTGTGGGGAAAGAAAAGCACAGACAGACTGACAGTGATCACCACATTATTAACCATTAACCTTTACAACTTTTACCAGACGCTTATTTAAATCAAGGAAAAGGCCAAAATAAAGATGTGGGTTTTTTTATGTTCATAAGTGTTCATATACAAAAAACAAAAAAAAAAAATCGAATTAAGTGAATCTTTCTTTTTGTGTAAATGTATCATCTTTTGTGCAGTGTATTTGCAGGATTTAAAAATAAAGCATTGTATTTCTTGAGGAAGATATTCATTTGCAACATTTAAATATTTGTGGGGAAAAAAGATAAATGATATCAAAATTACACTAAAGTTAGAGTGTAACATAAATTAAACATTCATGTGTTTTACTGCCAGTGAAATCTGACAAATCTGCAATTAATTTATTCTAATATCCTCACATCTTATCATGTCTTATTATGCAAATGTTAATTTGTTTACATTATTGACAGAAGGCAAAGACCACAATGGAGAATTCCCTGCACATCTACGTGGTCAAATAAGAATTTTAAGTAAAGTGCATAACTGCACAACCCATAACAGAGATGTGTATATTCGATACATATCTCACCCAGTATGCAAATTCTCAGGTCAGGCAGAGAATTGGTGGTATTCCTGAGTCTTGTGTGAAATAAAAGAGGTTTTTGTTCGAAGATTGTGATCTCCATAATGAGAGAGAGAGAGAGAGAGAGAGAGAGAGAGAGAGTATGATGCTCCTAAATCTATCTGATCTGTGCTTCCAAAAAAGAAGAAGTGTACTAACACATTAACACATTTAGATTGACCGGCCTCTCCGCCTATTCGTGTGGCCGAATGGCGAACAGGTATTGGAGGTCTGCAACATATATAAACCTGTCCGAACTGTACACCTGTGATAGTGTAGCAGCGTTCACCTGTTAAGACAGAAATGACCTCACCTGAGAGAAACACTCAGACACACAAGATGGTGAGTTGTCAGGTTTCTTGACAGCTATTTTATTTTATTATTTCATTTTATGCTCAAGATTTTTCAATTATTTAACATAAAATTAACCTGTAAAATTTACAATATTGTAAATTTTTTAGTGTGAAATGATTTCTTTGTTAATGTCTCTTCCAGATGTCCTTGGACAACGACATCAACCAGCACTTTCAGGATGCAATCGATGTGATTCATCAACATTCAAATAATTCATATTACGATTCAGGTAAATACTAAATTTCTGTTGCATTTGTTTTGTTCTATTTTGTTATTTATTTGTATCTTTAAAATCCACGTTTTCTTTTCTGCTAATGTTTTAAAAAGACATTTTAAGTGATTGATTGTTTTTACAGTTGATTTGTACAGTATATTACTGGATGTGTTCATGTTTGGATTTGTAACCTTTTTTTTCTTTTCAGATTATACATATTATGAGGCTCTCGGTAGCCAGCAGTCGTCTCTACAGTGTCAGATCTCCTGCTGCTTCGTCAAACATCAGTCTGATGCCCCGGCACCTGTGTATGACTGGAATGACACAAATGTAAGTCGTGTAGTGTATCTGAAAAACAAAAGAAAGATACAAGAAGGAGATTTTACTTGAACTATTTCTCTTCCAGCCGCAGTCTTGGTCTCACACCATCCCTGATGTCTCCTTGAGTCACTCCGTGCAGAATGAATCCCCACATTTCTACTCCATTTTACCACCACAGAGGAATAGCAAAGGTGATCACATTCAGATTTTCAGAAACAAATAAGCAGGTTTCACATTTTTTGTTCGATCCGCAGCAAAACAAGACTAATCTCCATCTCCTCAGGGCGTAAGAAGCTCAGACTCTATGAATACCTCCATGAAGCCCTGAATGACCCCAACATGGGTGAGTCAATCCAGTGGACGGACAGCGGCAGCGGCACCTTCCACTTTGTGTCCAAGAACAAGGAGAAGCTGGCCGAGTGCTGGGGCCAGCGCAAGGGCAACCGCAAGACCATGACCTATCAGAAGATGGCGAGAGCTCTGAGAAACTACAGCCGCACCGGTGAGATCATTAAAGTGCGCCGCAAACTGACCTACCAGTTCAACCCAGACATCCTGCACAGGCTTGGCCCCGGACAGGTGTCTGTCCACCTGCCCTGCCATGCTGCGCAGGAGGAGGTTCACACCCAGGAGCAGAACCCCGCTGAGCAGAGCTACTGCGGCTCAGCGGCGGCGGACTGGCACAGCTGGTACGGACACTACCAGCTGCAGGAGGACTACGACCTGGCCTCCAGCTTCACCTCACACACCGCAACCACTCTCTGAGCCGAGTTTTCTCACAGGAGGGAAAGATTTTCAAAGACTCTCATATTCAGTCCCCCGCATGTTATTATTATGTTGTACTGTTAATTCATTAACAGTCTTCAGACATAGATGATTCCCATTATTTAATTACTGTAAATGTTTTTTTTTTATACATGAATGAAGAGAATGCTTAAATTTAAATAAAAACTTTCTGAATCTAACATTTTTTTTTTATTAATGATCAATTTAATCTGACAGAGAAATATTCATCATAATTTTTTTTAAAAACTGTTTCCAGCAGTTTGTAAATGTTTAAACATGTATGTTTCTCCTTTCTAGTCAGCTCGCCTGAATTATATAAAGCACAAATCAAGACTAAAATTAAAGTTGGAGAACCAGGTCTAAGAGGAGGTCAGAGACTTCTCATAATTCAACAATTCAATCCCTTAAAAGTAAGAGTCTTTGTGAATTTATACTATAAACTGTAAAAAAAAAAGTGTCTGCACATATTATTTGAACTGTTTTGATACTATATGAAGGAGTTTCACTGTACTTTACCTGTAAATAATTTTGTACTTCAAAATATAGATGGAAAATTCTTCAAAATTTTCTTTGAAACTTCTAATTTCAATGATATCGTGGATATAACTGAAAAAAATCATCAAGATTTGCAGCTTTTTTGTCAACAAAATAGGCTATTTAGATTTGTGTTATAGCTGGTGTTTATCTGTCTGTTTAATGTATATTGTAAAACATGCATTGTATCTCTAGCAAATTGACCTTTTTGGTAAAATGTTATACAATCTGAGAACAAGATGTTTCTGGTGGTTCTCAATTTTATTGTTTTATTGAAATGTATTTTAATCTATACCTTAATTTTGATTAAAGTTTAGAGCATTGATAATTATCATAATTTTACAACTATTTTATGTAAGTACAAGGCAAAAATACACAGTAGGATGTTCAAAGATGTTTCACTAGTGTAGGCAAACCATTTTGACAATATATCAGACAGCAGAAAAAGCAACAAGAAGTAATTGTGAATATATTTAATGTAATATTAATTCAAGTTGTCTATGGCTCCATTTAGTAATAAGCATTTTTTAAATGACTTGTAAATTTGAATACAAAAATAAATAAAAGTATTAAACAAAAACGGTATACTTATTGTGTATATATTTGTTGTGTATCAATTTATGTTTATTTATCGTATTATAATTTCTTTGTTTGTTGTTAAAACAAAAAAAGTCTGTATGTTCCCAGTATTTCTTGTTTCTATGACCTGAAAATATAGTTTCTGCCACATCTTTTATTGTTCGTCAAAAAAGGACACACTGGTATTATCATACAAAAGTGTAAAGTCTGTGCTGAAAGATTTGGCACTGTCTCCACCGTAGTGAAATATTACAACAGAAACGCAAAATCTGAAATTAAGACACATCCTGAGAGGAAAAATATGTCAGCAAGTGTGTTTTTCCTGAAAAGTGAGTATTGTGTAGGGGCTGTCTCCAGGCCAGGTCTTATCTGGTTCAGCGGGGAGGATGTGGTCAGTGCGGCGAAGCTTTATTGATGGGTTGACTGGTGCTGGTGCTGGTGTGCTGTGGTCATTGTTCCTGTGAGCCCGGGGTAGAAAATGGCCCGCTCCTCTGGGGGGTATAATAAAGAGTACCGGTACTTAAGTGTCTCAAAGTCAGTTGTGTGAAATTCTCCCAAACTGCAAGGACTGCACTGCATTAGAATCAGCCTCATCAGTGATGGTAAAGAGCTTAGATTTTTCTACAATATCTCTTCAAGGCAAAAACTTGAAAATGATATATTTAAGGGCTGTTTAAAAAAAAAAAATTATTTATCTTTTAATAGATTTCTTTGCAGGAGACTCAGTCTGATTTGGAGGTGATTCTGGAGTTCCTGGAGGAGTACTACAGACAAAACACTGCAGAATATGGTAAGAAAAAAGGCTGGAGAGCTTAATTATGACTCAGTTTGAGTGCAGTCTTTGAGAAAGTTGTTTTTTGGTGTAGGGAACAAGGTGTCCTGGACTGCAGGTGAGCCCGTGAATGAAAGAAGCACGCCTGTGGGTGAAACATGCGAGCAACGCTGGACATGCTATGAGCCACCTGTAAGCATGTTGTAATGCTTTTTTCTTTCCATATGCTGAAAAACATGCACCTACTGTTTAACCTGTCTAAGTTTTAAGGCTGTTAAACACTCTGAAATCTGACTTTCTGCAGTTGTTTTCTCCACCATTTTCCTTATCAAAGGACATCAAACCTGCACTTCAGCCCTTCCTGGCACAGGATGCCCAACCAGCCCTCTGCCAAAACACACCAGCAACACTGACTGGTCGTGGGTCACTGCTAAACGTTGAATCAACAAGACAATCGTCTAAACACGCAGCCAGATCAGCGGGGAGTGGTGAGTTCTCCTTTTTGTGGTCACCAGATACTGTTATTGTCCCAGTTGATATTAGCCTGAGGGAAACAATACCAAGAGAGAAAATGAGAGACCTTCCCTTTACGGTAAAAAAAAAAACAATGGAGCTGTGCATGGCGTAGCTCAATAGTTGCTTTTACATATCTATCAGATAACCGCAGTGTTTACACATTAAACCTCATTACTAAATGGCATCCAGTCACTGAAGAGATTTTCTGGGAACAGCTGCAATTGAGGAAATTATTAACTGTAAGCAGTGTTAACTGTTTTGGCACAGCTGCCAAGATATTCCCTCTTTTTAAATCCCCTTCACCATGCACGACACTTACAGTTTACTTCATGGCTGCAGGGAGAAAGGTGCGACTTTTCCACTTCCTGTTTGAGATGTTGGAAGACCCAAACATGACGCACTGCTTGTCCTGGGTGCCGGCAGCCGTGGGTGTTTTCCGCTTCTCCTCCAGGAATAAGGACCAGGTGGCAATGCTCTGGGGGCAGAGGAAGGGCAACAAGAGACCCATGACGTACCAGAAGATGGCCCGGGCGCTCAGGAACTACGCCCGGTCAGGAGAGATCTTCAAGGTGAAGAAGAAGCTCACCTACCAGTTCAGCAGCGACACCCTAATGTCCCTGCAGAAGTGTCATCAAGGAGAGTCGTGATGTGGACTAAATATCATGTAGCTCATATCATCTACATATGTACTTTTTTTCTTCTGTTTTTAATTTTGAGAAGACTTAACTTTCATTTAAAATATTTACCCTGTATGGGTGGGACAAATTGTGTTGTATTATTACAGCCTGTGGTGTAAATATTAAAAAAAAAAAAAAAAAGCAAACATATTTTACTGTTATTATTTTGTTTTTGTAACACATTTACTCTTGTTTTTGCTCCAGGACATTATTTTATGATGAAACAAGGATTAAATGAGGGAACTGTCAGCCAAACTCCCTTAAGTTTTTGACTTTAGATTTTTAATACATTTACATTTATACATTTAGTCATGTGAAATATTTAGCTCAGATATTTTACTTGAGTATTTCCATTTTCTGCAGCCTTGTGCAACAACCACACATTATTTCAGAGAGACATTGTACTTTCATGACTGAATTTATTGATTTAGCATGGCAAACATATGATTAACTTAACTGTATGATGACAAAACATGATACATTGTTATTGATTAAAGGCCGCAGCACACGTGCAAAGGTGTTTTTGACTTAATGTGGCTAATCAGACCTGCTCAGGTTGAAGGTGATTCAAATTCATATTTTAATTAGAATACAACAGATGCAATAAATCTACCAGTAAGATGAGAGAAATGTAAAGTAAGTCCAGGTAGTGCATCTATAACAAAGTGCTGAGAGGATGAACCTGAAGGTGTACAGGGTCTGTAAAGTGGCTGACTTTTATTTTGAAAAACATTTTCCAGAAAATGTTTACGCTTTTATTTATGCAGATACCGGATTTTTGATTGTGAATATTTTTTGAGTTAAGGCATGATTAATCTTTCACCCCAAGTCCCCAATTTCTCTTTATCTGTCAAAAATTGTTTTTGTAATTCTCAAAAGATAGATCAGTTTCCTAAGTGATCACACTTTTTAGTTAAAAAAAAAAAAAAAAAAAAAAAAAAAAAATCTTTCCTCTTGACAGTTGTGTATGAACATGTGTTTTTCTTCATGTAGTTTTTAAATGGCTGTTAGAAACCAGAGGGTGTCAGTGTCGTCCTTCTCAATGCCTCCAGCTTCTTTTACATTTCGGCTGTCCCAGGCGATACCAAATGGTTTTGTGCTCTTTGCAGCAGACCCACATGATACTTCCCTAAGCCCAGTATTTACTGCTGGAGCCCCGGTCCGGTTATAAATGGGTTATGGGTGTCTGTTACCAAGAAAGGCCACAAACTCATCTATGAAAACAGTGATTTAGGTTAGGTTAGGTAGTTACTTTATTAATCCCCAAGGGGAAATTTTTTTTCGCTACAGCAGCATACAGGAAAGCAATAAAATAATAATAAAATAATAAAAAGCAATAAAATATGTATTATTTAAGGCCGGAGTGTGATCTTAATTAAAGGCTTCCCTGGTTTGGAGTGTGGGTTTAATTTTATAGTGACAGTGACTCATTTCAGAAATCTTCCTATGTGCTCCAACTGTCTGAGCAATGACGTTAAATTTCAGTCAGAAGGATATAAGCTGCATTCCTGCTCACAGACGATGTCCACCGCCCAAAAATAGAGCCGTGCCTTGCCTTGACTGTCCTGTTCGGTTGTCTGAGGAATTAATGGTGGCTGTTTTAGGTGCACTTCCATAAGGAGATCATCAACGTGCTCAAGTGGTTGTGATATTCACTAGAGGCATGGGCATGTGAAGAAGTTTCAGTGCTCTGGTTAAAAAAGCACTGGGCTCCTTGTTGCTCATAAATCCAGCAGCTTTCTGCATCTTTGTTTAATCTTCACGACCTTATAAAAGAATACACCTGATTTATCGCTTAAATTGGACGTGCTAAAAAGATTAATTAAGGACCAAAGCAGACACTTCAATTAGATAATTCAGAGTGAAACCCTCTTTTCATGTCAGATACACATGTCAAATGTCAAGGTTTACAATAGCTTTCTAAGTATAGGCCATATAACCATCACCCAGGCATCTCCCAAGTATTTGTTTGCCAGGTCGGAAAGCCTGCTGTTCTTGGACAGCATACCACCCGGATTAAACTGATATGTGGAAGCTGGCACAGACTCCCGGCTTGTTATCTTAAACTTCTTTTATATTAATTCTCTGAATGTGTTGTATATCATGTAAGCATAACAGTATTGTCGGAGAGAATTACATCAGTCTTGACCTGCGGCAATGATGACATCTTTTCCTTTTTTATCCCACCTCCTGATTTCACCAACCGAGGGAGCAATTTGAAAGTAATAATGACAAACTTAACTCCAAAGGGCAAAGTAAATAATTTCACAAAGAATACGCAGCCACAATGATGTTGACATTTTGTGACATTTGTCTAAAATCAGGATTTTGGAAATATGATTCAAGCAATAAGCTGTATAGTTATAGTATTTCTTTGATTACAACAAGCGTGGGTGTTGTAGTTTATTTTGAGTCGATCCTACATACATCATTGTGCAGTTTTAAATACTTAGTTACACACAATATCCTTGGCTGAAAATAGTAACCAACAAATACAGCATTTACTTCAGGATGGTATTTATTTGTTAAAAAAAAAAATTTAACTTCATGTTGAGGTTCTGTATATTCTGGATACCAATGAGCTTGGCGTGCATTGAGACAAAAAAAATTGTTTTACCTTCAGTTTGAGCAGATCTTAGTATTTAAAGGCTCATCAGATGAAAAAAAAAACATTTCCTAATAATTTAAGACAGAATTTGACATTGTAGTTATTACATTGTTTACCCCATTGTTCTACTGTTTACCTCAACAAACAGTAGAACTTCAGCATTCAAAAACAAAGCAGCCCACTCAGACTGTGTGCTTACATGCTTATGAATATTAAAGTATAAACTTCACATGTACTTCTTGTTGATGGCAGAGCAACCAGTGGCCAGTGATGCTATAGGTGTAGAATGGAGCTGTACTGTCGATTACAGAGAGGAGGAGCATGTCACCTCCCTATAAAAGGCCTAAAAGCCAGTCCCTCTTGGATCTCTCACTGGTCCTCCTCTTGTCCCTCACTGAGATTTCCAAACTGTATCCCTGTGCTCTCATCTCCCATCACTCCGGTGCGAGGGTTCCCAGAGGTTGTGTTTTTTTGTTCCTGCTACTGTCCTATCATCATCATCATCATCATCATCATCATCTTTCTGTCCCTCCTGGACCCAGAGGACTCCCACGCCTTACAGCCACACTGTTCTGAAGCTATCTACCTGCACCCTTTGACTCCTTGACAGTTTTCTTGGGACGCGGCTCAAGATGCCAGAGCCCACAAAGAAAGGTAGGAGTCTTGATTGGCGACATCAAAGCATGCAACAGTGTTATAAACATGGCATGAGGTCCAAACAACACTTGCAGCACTGCATGTTTTAGTTTATACTGTAAAATAATCTGTTTGTACAAAGTGTGTTACTTTTGATATGTTCGCCTGTGTATTGTCTTTGATTGAGGGGAGCAGAGTCTGTTCCTCACAGCAGGGGAGCTCCATCACTTTACAGCTCACCTGCCAGCTCATTCGTAGGAATCCTCAAACTGACTTTGACTGTGGTATTCTATTACTGATGCAAAACATGTTTCTACCATCCATGGTGCAAGGGAAGATTTGAGGTTTAGTTGATGGTATTGTTGCTGGGGGAGGGTTGGCATGTTGGATTGTTCTGGACTGATCCGACTGGAGGGGGACGCGATGAAGTGCAGCGGAGTAATGTTGATGAGTTGGGCACGAGAAATCTCCCAGTGAAAGATGATGCAATGTGGATGAGCAGAGCGAGGGTTGAGCCCTGTGAGGACAAATAAAAACTTGATTGTAAATTTCTTCTTGATGACTAAAAGGAGCCGAGCAGAGACAGCCAATTTGGACCCCTCAGACCCACCCCTATCCTGCCCATAATATAAGTCCATATCAACCACTCACAGAATCTTAACCCGTCCCCTGTCCCACCCTCAAATTGGACCCTATATTCCACCCCATAACTCATCTGTACCATCATGCCCATCAACATTCCCCTTTAATCCGCTTGTGTCTGTCATTACAGTATGGTATTACTCCCTCCCTCCCCATTACCTCAGCTCTTTGGGGGTCTGCAGTCGACCCAGATATGCCCATGTAGAGGAAATGGAACATTTTGTTTAGGGCTTTGGAAGACTTCCTGGCGAGAGCCGATACCAGTTTTTAATAAACCCATCATGCTCGAGAGAACTGTTGGTCTGCTCCTGACACATGTAGTGTCTAATACATGTCTGAAAAGAGAGAAGACCCCTCTTCATGAAGATTTCAATCTTCCATTAAAGGTTTTTTTAGATGTTCTTTGGCTTTGAAGATAGAGGACGCCATACATAAAGCCCCTTAAAGCAAATTCTCATGACTTGTTGTCTAGTGGGCTAATATATTGGCTTGGGATCAATAAAAATCCATCCGCAAGCTCCAAAACTCAATTCATAAAGGTACAAATTCTAGCTTCCATTTTTGGGTAATTTGTGGTTAAGAAAGTAGAGTGTATAAAGTGATATAGCTGTCAGTACCCGCAAGAGTCAAGCACAGGTGCCCCCGCATGGTCCATCCACTGCCATAAACATAATCCCTGATCCCCTCAGAGACAAAGCTGCGGCAAAATATAGGCAGCAGATTCCAGTCTGCTCCAAACACTCCCCATAAATAGCTGCCCAGTCCAGAGCAGCAGATATATAAGGGTGGAAAAGTATTGTTCTTTAAATGAGCCTGAACAGCTGAAGAGGAGGAGGCCAGCGCTGTTGTTTTAGACACCCCACTCTAAAGCCTTTAAAAAGTCCGAAGCAGAGATGACAGACTGACTGAGTTGTCCGTAAATCTCTTGGGACCGGGATTCTTGTCCCTGGAATAGTTCAGAATGAGCGCACTTTTAATCCCCATCCCTTGTTCCCTGTCATCTTCCTCCACTGACCCCCCCCCCCCCCACACACACACACACACACACACACACCGAAACAGACATACTCCCCGCCAGACTCCGCTCGGGAAGGATCACTCGGAGGAGGTCAGGCACTTCCCCATTAAACCTCTAACCTGATCCCCAGCGCTGTACTCAAGGTGACGAAGGTTTGAGCTTCAGCGGTAGTGAAGCCCAATGTCTTCACCTCCTGGTATTTACTGTCACTGCGGTCTATCACTCTCCTCGGGCTCTGTCCACCGACACCGTTGCTTTGTGTTACAGAACACCACCTCATAAATCAAACCCATGATAAAATACAGGGGGAAGACCTGTCGGCAGCTAATTTCCATCTGAGTCCAGACTCTTAAAGTTGTTGTCAAACCAGACTTACAAGAATCGAGGATTTAAAGTGAAAGGAAAAACTAAAGTGCATGAAAACAGTTTCATTACTGTCAGCTCACCATTATTAAAGTAATAAAGGTCTATATTAGGAAAAAAGAAGCTGCTGGCAGATTGGCTCACATCAGAGCCTGTATGAACCCTTCTGTCTGCACGCCAGCGGGGGGACAACAGCTGAAAATACCTGCAGCCCTGTCAGCTGCACTGGGAGTCCTCAGAGGTAAAACAAAACCTTTCTCCACCCTCCTTATGTCAATGGTGATGAGACAGAGAACGAGCAGGGCTCATTCTTGGGTACATGATGTGACCCTGCAGGATTGTGGTCCAGTCGCCAGCGACACATTGTTCTGAAGTGAGGTGGGACTGCGGCTAATTTTGACGAGGAATGCGAACAGGGAATCATTACAAATGGAGGGATATCAGAGGCTAAGGAGCAAGGGAATACAATATATCTTAAAAATGGTGGGCAGATGTACGTGGAATTAGGTCTGCAATATTCATAAACTGGCTTCAAACAAGTGGCAGTGGGAACTGAAAAACTGTATGAAGCGAAGGAAAGTTGCTCTAAAGTAAAAGTATTAAGAAAGACCGGCCCACTGATCTAAAATACAAATGACAACCTGTGACTACAACAATACCTGAAGTGTAGATTCTGATTGTACTTTGAATTACTTTGACTAGTCCCCCCCCCCCCCCCCCCCCCCCCCCCCCCCCCCCCCCCCCCCCCCCCCCCCCCCCCCCCCCCCCCCCCCCCCCCCCCCCCCCCCCCCCCCCCCCCCCCCCCCCCCCCCCCCCCCCCCCCCCCCCCCCCCCCCCCCCCCCCCCCCCCCCCCCCCCCCCCCCCCCCCCCCCCCCCCCCCCCCCCCCCCCCCCCCCCCCCCCCCCCCCCCCCCCCCCCCCCCCCCCCCCCCCCCCCCCCCCCCCCCCCCCCCCCCCCCCCCCCCCCCCCCCCCATCCCAAAAGCAATTGTGTTTATACTTTTATATTTTCTCAGTGATGTAGAGCAACAATGGGAAGGCTTTCTTTGTCTCTTTACAGTAAAATTAAATCGCCAATGCGATTGCTGGGCTTATATTTTTTATTCTCTGTCATAAAGAGGGAATATCAAGGTGAACAGAAGGCCAATGACAGAAGTTGCGTCACTGAAAAAGAGAGAGGATTACTAAGCCTTTCCTTTTCCTGTTTAATGTTATTTTCATTATCAAGAACAGTTCTACTGGCCTCAACATTTTTGCAGCAGCTGTGTATGTTAGAGGGTCCATCCCTACATATACATCTAACCTGTGCAAGGACAACAAAAGAACAGGCTGCTCCAGATGTTTCATGACCGGTCTTAAGCCACCACGAGCACTAGACCTCTGATGTCTCCATGCTCCACTGACCCACAAATAACAATAGAGGTTAATTTTTTTAACCCGATCATGCAATGCAAAGGGAAGTATGGATGCTTTGATCTGCGGAGACCGCGCGTCGAGTCCTGTTACAAGTCTTGACAAGGCAGAGGGCAAACAGATGGTGTGTCATGGAGGCCTCCTTTGTAATCAGTTAAGTCTATGTGGTGTCTAAGCATGAGGAGCAAGTCACCCAGCACAAAGATAATACGGCTTCGGGTGAATGGCTATCAATAAAATGGGGTCATTGTGTTCAAACAGACAAAAGAATTTACTGATTGCATTAAAGAAACTACAGAAGAAATCTTACTGTCATGTTTGATAGTTGTGTGTTTTGTTTTTCCTCCTGCAGATGAGACGTCAAATGGCCAACCAGAAGGTGAGTTCACATCTAATCTCCGTCACCTCACAATCGTGCAGATTAGATTTGTGAAAGACAAAATGGTTCTTAAAAAAGGGTAGTTGCACAAGTGAAGGAAGGACCAACTCATGCATTTCGAGTAGAGAACAGCTCTATTGAACGCACCAACCCTTGTTTGCACTGAGACTTACAAGACGTAGGGCAAAACTGAACTCGTCTTCACATGTAACATGGCGATCGCAGCCCTGAACTCAGCGCGAATGTGCAAACACAGACGCATAGGAGTGTAAATGTGGAGCCAATAGTCGGCAGTATGGATGTGCTGCTGTTGTGATCTGTGGCGACGACCGAGCTGTCTGACATTCCTCTCACCAGCCAGCTGATCCCTCTCTGTTGATTCAGCTGATGCTCTCGCTGTCCAATGTGAGGAACTTGCTGGCACGCAATTGGCTTTTTTGCCAGGCACTGTGGTTTGACCTTGGAGCTACAGCATCTTAAGGTCGGGGGGAGAGCTCAGCTTTTTAGGGTCTGACTAAAAATATTCCTGGGAAAACTTCAAATAAATAATTTCTTGCACTAGCTCATGATTTAGTGTTCAGCAAGTTATTTTTTATGTAATCAATTGCTAACTACTCAAAATCAAAAGTAATGAGTTACATTAACGGTTTAGTTTAATGTTTAGTTTTTAGTTTAACAGCATCTGTTGTCAGAAATTAAATATAATAGTTTTTGTTTAGTTTTTGTTAACAGAGGGAGAAAAAAAAGCCCGCCATTTTGCACTGCCATGTTTTTACTGTAGCCCAGAAGGGACAAACCAAAGAGAGAGGGCCTTTCGAGTTTTGCAACCACTGTATCGAGGATCGAGGGGTATCTCGTTGGCTACAAACTGCATCCTCACCATTAGATGCCACTAAAGGTTCAACAATACCACATATTCACAGGTAGAAATAAAAAACACCAACAACCATCAGCCTTGGCAGCAACACCTAACCGCACTTCATTAGTCCTGTCCTCACTGTAAAGCTGCAGGTTCACAGAAGCTTTACCTGTGGCTAACATTGGCAATCCAGCTAAGAAGGCAAAATATGTTAATCAGATAAAGTTAGTGAAAGCCTCACTGCTTCCCCAAACCGCCATCAAACATTCAAAAGCCGAAGAACACAGCTTTACTGGTATTAATTATTTATTTTTCAAATGTAATTAGTAAACTTGTTACTGGAAAAAATAAAAAAAAATAGAGGAAAGGACACAGGACAACAATAGAGTATTATATAACTAGTGGTAACTTGCATTTCAACCCATTTCAGTGCAACCCGTTTAGTTGCCAGTACATCTTATCTTGAAATGAGAGGCTCTAACACAGTTACTACTGAGGTGGACTGCACGATACTGCCTGAGAAAGCACGACACTTCCAGCTAGTATGTTTATTAATGTGTCTATTAATGTGCATTTAAACTATGAAGATCAATGATCTTCAATTTTAAAATATTAACATCACATTTTATACATTTTCAAACAGGTAATGTAGCCTTAAGACAGGTTATTCCTATATATGTCATGTATGTATCTGTAACTGTGAGAGTGCTCTGGAAAAATATGATTTATGGTGACAAAGTGTGCGTGCCTACTTGCAGGCAGGTGGGTGGATATAGATGTGTGTCTCCGTCTGATGTGTGAGTGTCTGAGAGGCTGAGAGTCATTGCAGATGCTGAAGCTTTGTGCTTATTAAAAGCAGCTCTCCCATCCACCACTGTATTTGTCACATGCTCAGAAAGTGTTGCCCCCGACAGTAACGGTGCCCCACCCCTACCTGAGATTTCCCTGGAGATTTCTCCACCCCCAGGTGGGTAACACTGGCGCTCCCCTTCACTGGCGCCAGAATGTGTCTCTCTTTTGCACATCACACTCACATCACGTGTTCGTTTGGTGTGTGCCATCACAAGTTTTTGATTCACTCTCAGAGACCTGAAACTGCACTTTTCTTGTGGAAGTATCATTTTTCAACACACCCTTATGTTCACACAAAAAGTTAATGAGGTTAGCTGCAGTTTAAGTAGGCCACCCCACTCACCGTGCACATATTCACAAGTCTCCACTGCTCGATATGCATGTTACTAACTCACGCCGTGGCTGTGTTTGTGAAACTGTACGACATGGTGAGTCATCAAACAGGAGGTACATGAAGGGATTATGGAAGTTGGGCTTTACTGACTCTATCGGCTCTCGTCAAAGACCAACTGTACAAATTTAAAGGTGCAAGCCATCAGATCTAACACCCGAGTTAGTAAATCCCTGCCTCCTTGATCACTGTATGGTATAGATATGCAATGACCTGATAGGTGCTCCGTTGGTGTATTTGAGTTAAACATGAGACATATCACACTGTGCAGTGGACAGAATTGATTGACTTTAAACAGCTGACTTTGGCTCTAATAATGTCATTTGTGTTTTAGTCTGTGAGTCCACCACCTTATCAGATACTCATCAGATGGATTGCAAATTTTAAAATTGGTACATACATTCATAGTGCCAAGAGGATGAATCCTATTGATTCTGGTTTCCATACCACCAACACAAGGTTGCTATTTATCTTTCTTAGCAAAATGGCTGAAGCTTTCTTCGCTGGACTGCCATGAAATTCTGTATAAATATTTGTTACCCTCAAGATGAATTGCAGTAACTTTGGTGGAACTTGCCATCATCTTGTATTTTGTTTTGACCAAATGCCACATGGTGGCAAATAGTAGTTTTAGCATGCTAAAAAGCTCAAATAAAATGGTGAACAGGGGAGACATTAAAGTTGATAAACATCAGCCTAACATGTTGAATTTACCTTCCTGACTCAAATGCCACTAGTTAGGATTGTATCTATCTGGTCATTTACTATCTATAACTTCCTCGATTGTGCAAGCATTGTCTTGTAAGGCTGCCAGTGTTTGGGCTCGATGCTTGCTGCTCCAGCCTGGCGCTTTGTCTGCTGTACAGAGGCAGTAGCAGAGGGAAAAGAGACCGTAGAAACTGATGGGAAGAACCCAGAGCCCGAGCCATTACAGGCTGTGGTGGCTCCGGAGCCGAGTACCGCCGAGAATGGCTCGAACCAACCACAGCCTGGTGGGGCTGGGGTGAAAGAGCAAGCAGAGTCCACTGACTCTGCTGTAAAGGAAGAGGCCCCTTGCTCTTCCCCACCACCCGGTAAGTATCCTCTTAAATTTCGAATCAATCCCATGTCTCTCTTAGTGAAAATGCATGTTTCACCCCTCTAGCTCCTAAAGTCAAATGCTACTGAAACAAGTCCTGAAAGTAGTCATTTCAGTTGCACACTACAATCGCTCAGCGGCATGGCAACAACTGCCCTTTTTTTTTTTTTTAGCTTACATGAACCTAGATTTATTCTCAATAGAGGGCTAATAGATTTCCTTTACTTCTCTGCAAAGAATGCTATGGACTTCACTCAATCTGACTGATTGGAGCCATGCATTGATTTATCGTTTGCCTTTTGAAAGTCCTACCCTGGCTTTAATTGCATGCCGACTTAAAAATAATTAAAATGACATTCTTGCACTGGAAGACTTTATGGCGCATTGTCTCAGTTTTCAGATGTATAATAAGATATAAACTGTTTGAAGTATGAATTAGGTCCAGAGATTGGAAACTGAACGCGATGCAATTTGTTTGCCAGGTGAGTCATCAAACTCAATTTTTTTTAGCTATAATCTAAAAACATGAACGTCTTGGCAGAACAACAAAAAAACGAACACATTACAAACAGTGCTGGCCTTGTATCCATATTATTTGTATAGACACTTCAGCTGTAATGAATGATTTTGATCTTCACGGTCAAAAAGAAGAAAGAAGATAAAGCTCGGGTGAAACAACTGTCATTCTTTGAGGCGACGCAGAGTTTCCTTGGCTTGGTCATGAGCATTTCTTTGCAAACATGTGCTGCTTTAAGGCTGAATTTTATTTGATACACCTGTGTGTGTACGTGCACTGTAGTGCTACTGCTTCTGCTTTTGGTACGGCCAACTGAGACCCTTGCAGCAATGGCCGCAAAGCCTTGATTTTCCACGCAGCTGTGATCGCACACCATTTCATCTCTCATACATAGTTAGGGTTTTACAAGGCACAAGACAAATCACCAGTCAAAACTTTGGTCTGATTCTTTTTTTTTCCAAGACCTGCATGTCGTGATCCATTCAAAATTTTGTCTCGCATGTGTTCGAGGGCCTTGACAGCCAGCCGAGTTTGTGTCTTGTTGGACTAGACCTGGAGCCTCTTGTCTATTTGTGAATGAACCCTTTATTGCAGATGATGATAATGCTGCAGACACTTCCCCATCCCCAACACCCCAAGCAGGTTGGTACTCATAACAGCCCTTATCCTACTACTTCCTAATTTCTTCTCTTAACCTCTTCTTCCTACTCTTTGAGAGATGGCTGTATTGAAGCAGTTGACTTAAATCAGGCTCAAAACAACGTACCGCCTCCAGAAATGTTGCCAAAGTTTTGAAATTTGCGTCAGCCACTGCTGTTGCAGAAACTTTAACATTGGTCGGTTTATTGCTCCTCTGCTGGCAGGAATCTAAGAACAACAAAATAAAATATTCCACTATTTTGGTTTCCTGATGCATAAAGGGCTTTTCAGCTTTCTTTTGTTCTTGGCTAGTGTTTGCTTGTTTTGTTTAGTTATGAAATAAAAGCATTGGCAAATTACCTCAACAGTCCAAATGGTAAATATTTTTTGTATGAATGTGTCCAATTTGTAAATATTCAAATGTATGTCTGTGCACTGACATACATGCAAAAAGCGTGTGAAATTCTACATGCAAAATGCCACAGTATTATTCTTACCGGCACATCAACCTTTATTTCCTTATCTTAAATAAAGATGGATGTGACAAAGATGTTTCACGTGTACAGTATTATACATTCCAAACAAATACATGTATGCTAACTGTGTATATGCATATTAATACAAATGATTTTAAGTTTTTAAATTTTTTTGGTTCCGTGTCCCAGAACAGTTTGATCGTCGTGCCGTGAGGTATTAAGTATCAACAAACTCCCACCTTCAGAATCAGTGAATTTTGTTGCTGTTGTGTAAAAGAACAGATCCTGATAACGAATAGCTAACGAAACTTCTGAAATTGTTCGTTCGCCAAGTTGTTTATTAATAGTGTGTTGGTACTTTTGTACCTGGTTGGCTGAAAAGTTGAGGCGAGCAGCTGTGCGCTGCACTTTTTAAAGGTTGGGGAACTTAAAATGGATGTAGATTTGCCACAACAATTGGTTTGCTCTCATCCAAGCACCCAGGGAAGGCTGGACCAAACCGAGTTACAACTTCGATGTTCATCATGTAAGGACACACAATCTTTAGCAAGGAACGGCTGTAAAATTGATTTTTTTTTTTTTGAGTGTCACAAACCCAGCATAATTGGTGATGAAATCTGCTGGCTTCACTGAGTAAGACGTTAATGCACATAATCTTTAGGCCCAGAACTGCCAAAGCATGTAAGGCATCCAAAAGCCAATGCAGAAATGCCCTAAAGTGCAATACCACTGAGTGCCACTAAGGGCTGGCTCCAAAGAAAACTCTGGCGCCAATAGACTCCCATTCAAAAAGCATCAACTTCTCTCATTAAATACAAAGTCAGTATATTTCTACCACAAGTCTTTATGGTCTCATTAGCTAAATTCGGTCTTTCTGATCAGTGTTCTGGGGGTCCTTCTAAAAATAATTCCATAAATAAATAGATATTATACCTCAAAAAAGGTACATTTTGGGGCATGCCGAGGGCAGTTTCCAGTGTAAGTGGAGGAGCCAAAGTCAGTTCTGGCTCCAAAATAACAAGATGGTGACAGCTTAAAATGCCAGACTCCATTTTTAAAAACAACAGTCAACAAACCAGTTTGTGACGTCACGGTGGGTTGCAACTTGGGGGCATCTGGGTACCTTATGGAGCATGGAAAGTCTTTGGGTATAAGTGCCATCCTGTAATCCGGGATCAAGTTCCTTCATGTTCTCATCCTTCAAGCTTTAAGGATGAAGAATATACAAGTTGTTTTGGCAAATTTACACGTGGCGAACTTCAGAATAGATGAGCCAAACATCCAGAAAGGAGTCAAATCAAAACTGTTGCAAACATAATATTCATCGAACCATCTAAACCATCCGATTAATTTCAATAATAACTGTGCTTTTTTCCACAGAGGACGTCAATTCAATCAAGAAACTCTCAGTTGAGCTGCCTCGTAAGATCCCTCTGTTAAATCCCAGTACCATTTTAGTTCCTTTGACCAAACTGGTAGCTTAGTCTAAATTAAAATGACCCACTGTCTGAATGTAGGAAACATACTGGAGACATGTTTATTTCTAAATATTTTGTGTGTTTGAAAATTAGCTTTTCAACAGAACAAATTAAAGATGTTCAAACTTTCCTTGCTAACATATTAATGTAGATATATCAATGCACTAAGCTTATTTTTTCCATTTTAATTTTAATGTCAGGCGAAATGATCAAATTTTATTGTTTTATGTACACACAAATTGCCATTTATGTGAATACATATGGAATTCTGATCATAACAGTCTGATTTTTTACTTTCAAACATCAATTAGTGTCCAAATACAGTTTGAAAGTTAAAAAAAAGAGCATCGCAAACATATTTTATTCAGACCTTTGATTCAGAATTCCTGAGGTCACTGCTTGCAACTCTTTTAACTGCTTGCTGGTTTCACATTTTGTGAGTGTGTGCTTGCTTCAGTGGACTTTACAGTACTATTTCTTACAATATGCTGTAAATTTCTCTCTGTCTTTGTTTAGATGATAGCATCCCTGTGACAGCCAAGGGGAGAAAAGACTCAGGTAATAAAATGGTAGTCCAAAAAATAAGACGACTATAAATGTTAATTTTTCCCATTCACTCCAAGAGGAATTTAGACCGGTATTATTTGTTTAAAGGCCTTGTGGAGCAACATGAAAAATATTATTTTCTTGCTCCCGTCCTCTTCACCTACAGAGGACATGATGGGGCTTTAAAAAAAACATAAATCTTTTTCATTTGCTTTTGGATAAAGGATTAAAAATAGCAGGGAGCGGTTGATAGACAAAAGTTTCTCAATGGTAAACTTGCTTCAAATCTTAAGGCAGACTATGTTAAGAACCTCCAACAGCAAACGTGGATATGGCAATAATTCAACAACATTCGTACCTCTTGGATCGCAAAGAAAACTACAGCATCCATATAATGAAGAATTTAGAAACCCAGTAGAGCTTTTCCTTTATGGTTGTTTAATGAAAATTAGGTTCTGCTTCTTTTTTTTATGTTCACATCGTGTGCTTCATGCTTTCCATGTTGCAAAGAGCTGAGATTCTGCTGCTGTGTAAGGTGTGATTGTTGAACGTGAGAAAACGTCTTTTAGTCTGTCTTTGTAACTGTACTCTGGTAAGACTAAAACTTTCAGACGAAAAGTGAAAGGTGGGTATCAGAAGTATTTCCTCACTGTATTATTTTCACACTGTCAGAGGAGAGCTGTGTCATGTGTGTGTTTGTGTTCACTGACCAGTGTGGTCTCTGGGAGAGGGTCAGGCTCCAGATGATCTGGACAAGCTCATTGACACTCCACCGCTGTCCACGCTGCTGATCGAGAGACCCCAGAGTAGCACCGTCCCTGTGGGTGAGTGACACAACAAGAGAGATGAGTTAAAGAAGGAAAGTCAAAGGTAAACTGGAAAAGGACAGATTTTAAGCATTGATAAGTGGTAAAGAAGTAAAAAAAAAAAAAAATCAGGAGTCCAAAATATTATGCTCCCTAAACTGCTCCAGAAATGTGAAGCTGACGTCACACCGTGTTGAATTCTGGGTAACGTGCCATGTTTAGAGGATCCTGTTGCCTTTCAGTTATCGAGTCGGAGGCTGTTTTTTTTTTCCTGTGGGGATTATTAATCATGTGACTGAACAAACAAACTGCCTATGACTCAATAACATAATCACATAGCTGAATGTTTTTTTCGTTCTCTGTTTCCCGCTCCACCTCCTCTCCTTTACATCACATTTAACATTTTAAATGTCCTTTTTTTTTTTTTTTTAAATGCTCTGGCACCGCCGTGCAGTAAGAGCACATTCCTTATAAAATGAGGCCCCCATCCCAACATGCAGCACAGCATGAGGTACCCTCACATTCCCCTTAATCCTGAAATCAGTCGAGGAAACTTTTACTCAACAGTGGCCATTGTCGTTCTTAAAAGACAACAGAACAATAGCCACCATAAACTACTGATCATACCAAACCAAGTAAGGCGGTAGCAGACAAATCCAAGAGTCTGCTGGTATAAGCGAGAATGTGTTTTATTGACAATGAGTCTAACTTTTCCCATTAAAGAGGATTTATTTTTTGTTTTGTTGGTACTTAACCAGATTATAAACCGGGTACTTTGAACTTTCTCTGTGGTCATATTGTGTTTTTGTGTCCGAAGGTGGTGACATCAGTTTTGTTGCCAAGGTGGAGGCCAAAGATCTTCTTCGCAAACCCGCTATCAAGTGGTTTAAAGGCAAATGGATGGATCTGGCCAGCAAGACAGGAAAGCACCTGCAGCTGAAAGAGACCTTCGACCGATTCACTAAGGTAACCTGCTTACCCTCGACTTTCTTCAGGAGCTTACTCTATTTGAGCACCACCTTTTGTGACAAACTCTGGCGTATCACCCTCTTGGCAGATCCACACTTTTGAGATGCACATCATCAAGGCCAAAGATAACTATGCTGGAAATTACAGGTGCGAGGTCACCTACAAGGACAAGTTTGACAGCTGTTCCTTTGACTTGGAAATTAAAGGTTTGTCACAACAACTAAAAAAAAATTCCCCTCGGGGATTAATAAAGTAACTACCTAACCTAACCTAAGCACATTATAACAGTAAAAGAAAAACAGCACACATTCAGCAGGGCATAAAACATGTATTGTGTGTTGTTACTGTTTTACAGAAGTGGAAACGGGCTCACAGAATATTGATATTCGATCAGCTTTCAAAAGAAGGTAATAAGAAGACATGATGCAGCAACAAGACATGTTGATATTCTGAAGGGATGAAAAAGGATGAACCTTTATACATTTAGTATTCAACAGTTTTTCCTTTTTCCCTTCTTCACCTGAGCAAACCGAGTTATCTATTTCAAAGAAGAGAAATGATCTTTACTCATAAAGACCCCTGAAACATGAAGAAAAAGTGCCCTTTCATGAGGAACAACAATGAACATTTCTCCTTCCAGTAATATTACTGAATGACATATAAGTGTGACAAGATGGTTGTAATCATGTAAATAACCTTTCTTCAAGGTAATTACAAATCAACCAACTCAATTTGTAAAGGCCAACTCTTGCACTTTAAATCTCCCTCCAAACAATGTGACTGGAAAGCAATGCAAAGCGTCCCGGTTCCCATTGCATCATCACATGCAAGACAGCTCTTGATGTGTTTTACACAAACCACCTTGTTTTAAGTTTTTATCTGGGAAAAAGACAAAAAAAAAAAAGGTTTCTGTGTAAGCACCAATCGTGAGTTAGCTTGGAGCTAATGCACCGATTGACATCAGAGCCTTTGCTTTGTGTTGCTCTTTTAGCATTGTTTTCTAGTGCCTGTAACTGTTTCAGCACTGATTGAATCTTCATTAATCTCTCCTTGTTAACAACAGCAGTGAAGGACAAGAAGATGCTGGGGAGCTTGACTTTAGTGGTCTCCTTAAACATAGGTGAGAATCACATCCCGACACCCAAGTGGATTTTATCCTATTTAGCATTTTTAAGCCCCATCCCGCTGGTTTTGGATGTGCTTCTTTTGATTTGTATTAGGCAACTGTATGAGTGGCAAGTACATTTTTACAGATGATTCTTAATGCTGTATCGGGGGTTTTCAAAGTCCGGCACTGTAGGCCACACCTCAGATGAAACAAAGAACTGCGTCCGCCCTTATATTGAAACATGAAAAAAGTTAATTTTCATCGATTTTGTCCCGCCAATATTCTCACTTGGTCTTGGGGGAGGTAAATTTGGCAAATACAGTTCCCATAATGATTTGGAAGATACAAACAGGATGTATAGAAAACTGAATGTATCTTTCATTTGGGATTTCTTCTGTCTTTCTGAAAAAATTAAGCTTGTTCAACAAATTGGCATCCACTACAAGCGTGCCATCGTAGGAACTTTCGTCATCGTAAATTGGTCTCATCCATATCCATGAAACTCACCCACGAGCTCTTCTAAAGTAATTTATCCAATTTTCTCATCGTAATCTCGCCTATTAAAAATCTGCAGTATTGACGTTTAGTTCGTAAATGTGTAGGGTTTATTGGAAATGGTGTTTGTTAGTCTGCTAAAAAACAAAACAATAATTTTGGGGCGTCGTACAAACAACTAAACACATGAATCGAGTCACATGATATACTGCACTGTGGAAGAAGTTATTTTTAAGCAAAGAGAGACAAACATTTAGTGTCTGTCTGTCACATTATGTTATGACTCTTAGAAGTACAAAGTGTGACGCAAATAGCAGCAATCAGGAGCTAAAGAGCTTAAAATTCCCCCCTTTCAACGCTCCTGCGCCCCCCCGGGAGGCGTGCCTCACAGTTTGAAAACCCCTGTGTTATAGCAAAACTGCTGCGGTGGCTCAGAACAAACACCCTGATGCATATTTGAGATGCAGTGCAGCGTTTAAGTGTGAGTACGAATAGAGTCACCGTGTTCACCGGCGAAATTATCCATTTATTTTGGGCTTGTTTCTTCTTCTCCCCTACATATTCAGAAATCAAAGGTTAGTAGAGAGAAAACCATATAGGTTTTAAAACGATTAGACCTTACTGCGGGTGAGTACTGTAATCCTGTAGAGTCCCCAGCATGACATGTAGCTCTAGGAAGTGGACGAGCAAGAGTGTTGGCCTACTGTAGTGCGGTAACACTTCATTTGAAGGCAGCATTCCTAACTGCTCGGTCAGCAATCAGTAATGATGGAAATGGGCCTTCTCGTGTCATCAACACTGTGAGGTGACTACTCTTCATCGAGCAGCACCTTTATGAGGTGAAGAGCACCATTTTGGATCATTAAGGATGTGCTAGTGGGCCACGGTGAAATGATGCTGTAAAATAGTGTTATCACTACATTGTCATTTATTTCAGTTTAGAAATACAAGGCAAAAACCACCATGTTTATTTCGGCCTTCTTCAGAATTGCCTGAAAATAAACAGATCAGAAACACAAGCAAAGTATGGAATAATATTTTACGCTATTCACCTCCAACCTTTCAGACATTTGGGAAAAATGTCTATGAAAGAAAAGACTGCCTGAATGTTCTTTATCTAAACTAACAGATACACACATGTCCGGGGTGACATGTTTACTCACCTGGATCTCACTAATCTAACATCTACTCCTGTATAGACTCTGTCCTCATCTAACAGTGTCGGATCATCTCTGACGTGATCACTCAAACCAACACCAAACAAAGGGATGGGCCAGTTCGTACGAGCGATATGAAGATGTTAAAACCTGCATTAAAAATCTTTGTCGCAGGTTTGCCCTAAACTCATGCATGCTGCATATCAACATGTTATTACACCAGAAATGTTAGGCATTACAGTGTATTGAATGAGTCAGCATTGTCTCTCAAATGAAAAAAAAAAACACTCTTGAGCTGTGATTGCTCCAGTGTGATGTCTTAACCCTGATAAAAAAAAAACCTTGCATCATCTTCCACCTTTAGAAGAACCTATTCCTTCCTAAATGCATGATAGAAACCTTAAAAAGTCCATTCACAAGAATCTTATTGTATTCAATGGCAAACTAGAGTAAATCAGCAAAGGGGCCCTTCCAGTGGCCCAGTAACAAGATGTTTTCTTGGCCGTCACTCCAGGTTCTCTTTTTTTTTCCTTCGCCAGAAAACCTCAGAACAATAGCTGGTCACCAGGTTTGTAGAGGACAATAATATACTTCACTAATAACTACCTTAACAAGGTATTCACAGGACTGAAAAGCCACTTTAAGTATTTATGAAGGCATAAATTGGCCTTCAGTGTCCAGTGGTTTCAATAACTTTCTGCCATTTTCCTTCAGTCTTTTTCATTTTTCATTTTCTTTCCATTAGTAATTGAGTGTACATAAATATAATGACAAATAATATAATATAAAATAAGACATGTGCAACAAAGGTCCCCATTTGGGCTGCAGTCGGGGACGTTGTGCTTCGTAGTCAATGTCTTAGGCCCCACCCACGCCAATGTAATCATAATCATGCAGCTAATGATCCTTATTTGTGCTTCAAGGTTTCGAAACACTTCAAATAACATCCTGCTGGATAAGAGCTTGAAAAAACTTGCATATACATTTAAACCTCTAAGCAAATTCGAGAACACCTCTGTATTAATAGCCCTGCTACCCTGTTAACATGTGACCGAAGAGCCGATGCCGACAAACGGGTAGATAGCTCATCATGCCCATCCCTTTGTGTGACATGTCCCGAGGAACGCTCTGTGGAGTCAAAGCCAGCACAGTCTCACATCAAAATGTTTAATACATTGGTCCGCAGTGCAAAACGTATGCGTTTCACAATAATGGCTTCAAAATCGTGAGATGCCTACGTCTGAGACTGGATTGTCAGAGAAGGAAATCATGTCATGGAGAAAAATTAGATGACAGTTTGTTTCAGTGCTGGGAGGAGGTTGGATGGATCAAATACAGGAATTTTACTGAGGAGACTAGGGTTGAAGTCCATGAGGAAGCAAAAATAAAGCAAAAACACTTATTTCAAGCCGAACCATTATCCATGGGATTTTGGTGGGTGAACCCAAGGCAGCTTGTGCATATATCTGAGATAAGTGGGTTTTTTATGGACAGTCGTGACACTGATACAGACCAAAAGACAATAATGGGCCAAGAAAAATGTAGTCATCTCACATTTTGTGAGCCATTATTTTGAAACTAATGTTTTGCACTGTGGACCAACATGGCTATTATACATTTTGATGTGAGACTGGGTTGCATGCTTGAACCAAAAAAGGCAGCACCAATGGAAACATTATCCAAGTAAAAAAAACACTGACCGATCTCATGACCACACCAACACCCCTTATTCTAAAGGTTAATGAGCGGTTCCTCAGGACACGTTGCAAACACCAGCATATGACCCCTGTCCTCACATGGTTCCCTCATATCCGACACCACTAGGGAGCCCAAGCAACAGGAGGACGGTCCTGATGTGGATGTGTGGGAGATCCTGAAAAAAGCTCGTCCAGACGAGTATGAAAAGATTGCCTTTACGTACGGCATCACAGATCTGAGGGGTCTGCTGAAGAGGATGAAAAAGATTCCTAAAGAGGAGAAGAAGAGTGAAGGTAGACAAATCATTGTGGGAATACTCAACTGGTGAATTATTTACTGTACGTTTGGTTACAGGGGAAGCTTGATCTTGTTGTTGATCTTAATGCTGATTTTTGTTTTTTGCTACTCTGACTCTGGTCCTTTCTTTTCAAAGCATTTGCAAAGAAGCTGGATCCGGCGTATCAGGTGGATAAAGGTGGAAAGATCCGCTTGGTGGTTGATCTGGCTGACCCCACAGTTGAGCTGAAGTGGTACAAGAACGGACAGGAAATCAGACCCACTCCCAAGTATGCAACCAAATTTTTTTCATGTTTCGGTTCATCGTCTTCTCGGGTTCAACACGGCACAAATAAAAGGCATTTTTATCAAAAATGTCTTTTATTTGTGGAAAAGCCTTTCCTTTACCAGTTCTCTGGTATATGTTTTCATTCTTGCATCTCTCGAAGGCACAATGGTTCACATGTTTTTATTCCACACACAAAACAAAGCCATTGAAATGCTCCATAGACATCTTTACAAATACCCCAAGAGTTATACGAAGGTATATCAATAAATTCCGAGACTGTTCCTGTTGCGTGCAAACAATTCTCAGCACCATGACGTGCACAGAGCAGGAGGAGGGTATAACCCCACTGAGTAAGTGTTACAAATTTCATCGCTTGATCAAGCTCAGTGGCCGAGTTATGCACGTTTTTGTGAGCGCTGGTCCATGCACATCAAGCGACGAAACTTGAAGTACTTACCTACGAACATTACAGTTTCTCTGAGCTCCGTGCTCTGCTCAAACGCAACAGGAGCAGTCTGGGAACTTTTTTTTTATCCACCCTCAGATATATGTATATCAAATTTTAATAGTGGCTTAAGACACAGCCAGTTCACTCCATTACACTGTGAACCATTGCCAGCTTACGCCCAGCAAACAAATAACATTCTCTCGACTCTAATGTGGCTCCAATTGGCTTCCACACAATCTCACACACATATTAGGATCAATCTCACGGGGTTGTTCACAACAAATGGCCCCAGAGCTACATTTGGGTGAAAATGCAATGTACGATGTCAATTGTTGGCTGTAAATGCCATGAACTGCTTTACATGTCATCCTCAGTACAGGAAAAAGGTGGTACCTCCTTCACAGGTCTTTAACCAAGACTGGCTTTGGAACAGTTTTAATAGATGTAAAATCCCATAGTGTCGTTAAGAACTTTCCTATTTAGGTATAATACTATTATTATCCAACTATACTGTAGCTGGAGGGATAGGATTACTTTTTTTTTTGCATATTTTGCAAGTGTCCCATGAGGACAATGGGTACTATTAGTGAAATCTGTGTGAAAACAGAATAAAATAATGTTATATATCCCTGTACATTCTTCTGCAAATGCTAAGCTGCTATAACTAATATTTTAACAATGGATGAAATGCCTATATGTATAGTGGAAAGGGTTTCACTCATAGTGACCAACCCACTGATAATTATAAACTCATTATTTGGGTTTTCAGTTCCTCTCAACAGCTTTATTTCTTAAAAAGCAGTACCATTGGTCTACAGTATCTAAATCAACACCAAACTGATAGATGGTGTTTTAGCATTAAACAATGTCAACACAATCCTTGAATAGAGAACAGATATTAAGTTTACAGACTTGTAGAGCTGTGAACTAGATAAACCCGATGTCTAACCTTACGTACATTAGCTGAAGATTATGTTCAAAGCCATCTTAAGTTAAAGCCATCTGGGAGGATATTGCTGTTTTCTGGTTTTGGTCTCCGGTGGCATTTTCTCCAGGGCTCCCTGGTCCGAAGACTTCTCTGTGAATCTCTTTGTTGTAACACTTTTGCCAACCACGTACTCTCCCCCTCCAGGCATGATGTTTCTCTGTCTTTGTCTTGTCTGTCTGTCATATCATGATGCTCCTTCCTGTCTGCCATAATTACTTCCTGTGCTCCGGCCCCATTCTGGCTCTACTGCTGACCTTAAGTCAAAGGAAGTAAGTCCATCCATCCGGTCGATTCTCCCTTCTCCATGTCACAGTTTTGGTGTGAGCCTGCCCCCTCTGTGTGTAGTCTCACTTCTGGGTTTGTGAAATGTATTTGAAGCATGCAGATTGAAAATGTATCGTTACATTTTGTACACAATTTTGTACATTTGGTTTTGAATAATAATGTCATTTCTGTACTCGATAATTTTGAAAAAAAATCCACTCCTATCTTAGGAACACTGTAAATTGGCTGGTAGATTTATAACCAGTGATGTAACTAATGGACTTCCTATCTAGGTATATATTTGAGCATAAGGGCACACAGAGGATCATGGTCATCAACAACTGCAGCATAAATGACGACGCAGCCTATTCAGTATCTGCAGGGGAGGACAAATGCACCACAGAGCTGTTTGTTAAAGGTATCTCTATTAACTTTTCGGCTTTTCACGACAACGTCTGACAAATTGTACCCAAGATGTACTAGTAAACCCGTCTTCAGTTACATCTTCCTCTCTTGCCTTACAGAGTTACCAGTTAAGATAGTTAAAGGTATTGAGGCCGTGAAGACCACAGTGAACGAGAGGATCGAGCTGGAGTGTGAGGTGTCAGAGGAAGGCGCTCAAGTCAAATGGTAAGACAATAAATGATGCATTTAAAGTCCATTTCTACAAAGACTGTCAGTGCTTTTTATACTGATTGTTACAAAGTCAAATTTTTCACATGGTGTTGATTTAATGCAAAATAAATACATTTTCAGATGCGTCTGTGGGAGACTCCCATAAGCCTGATGTGCAAGCAGGTTATTACGACACACAGTTACGTTTAACGCGGTTCAGATTACGTCTTGGGTGCAAGATACCAGTGTTGCCATGACAACAAAGGTGGCATAATTTTAAGGAAGCAGCAACGTTAAAATCATAATTTTAAACCAAACCATTATCTTTCCGTAATTGAAACATTCAAAATTTTGGAAACGCTCCCGTGTGTTGTATTTGAGGGGAGAAATGGGTGGACTATATGGTTGTGTGTTTTTGGGGCTTGATGCTCTGGAAAGCCAGTTTGGGCTCAGAAAAGTATACTTTTTCAAATGCAAAATATATATATTTTAGCGGGCCCAAAAAAATGGACAAATGTTGTGTAATAAACAATCATCACCACCATGTTTAGGACTTCCAAGTTGTTAAATGCTTATTTACCTATTTATGTGACTATTTAAAATGCTCCTTCAGGATGAAGAACGGTGTTGAGGTACCAACAGGAGTGCGCTCGAGATACAGAGTAAAGTGTGAGGGAACCAAACACTACTTGGTGATTGATGACGCCTCTAGAGAGGACACTGGAACATATTCCATCATGGCCACTGGTGGCACAACTGAGGCTCACGTTCAAGTAGACTGTATGTAGTATCTTCTCACTTCATTGCTATTTGTATTGCTTGCATGCTTTTTTTTTAAAGAAACTGGCTCGATTGTGGTCCATCTCTGTCCTTTTAATTAGTGAAACCACTGAAGGTGTACCAGGACCTGCAGGACATAACGGTTATGCTGGGTCAACCCATCAAGCTACACTGTGAGATCTTCCCAGGCAACGTCCCAGGCCGCTGGTACAGGAATGGACAGCTGATCCAGCCCAACGATCACATCAACATCATACATAGAAATAAGTATGACCCTTCTATAGAACTCTTTCCAAAGAAAACCAGTTTTACACAACCTGTAACTGACATCTTTTTGGTTTTTCAGGGTCCACCGACTTGAAATTGAGGCTGGCTCCCTTCATGATTCAGGAGATTACACCTTCGTACCTGAGGGATATACACAGAGCCTGTCTGCCAGAGTCCACATCATTGGTACACAAACTATGATTCACTGGAGTTTCTTATATCTTTCTATATGCTTTCTATTTTTCCATGATCTAATTCGATTTTGCACAGACCCTCCACAGGTACACTTGGAGAGCTTAAACTTCCCAGACAACACCGTCACGATCGTGGCAGGAAACAAACTTCGCCTGGAGATCCCCATCAGTGGAGAACCAGCACCCCGAGTGGTGTGGATGAAGGGAGAAAGGGTGAGCTGCTTTCTAATTAGTATTTAACTCTAAAGTATTAAATCATTAAAAATGCCTTGCAAATATGCACTGCATAATTCCTTAAAACAGCTGGGTACTTGTCAAACATTACTCAAAGAGGTGTAAACAATGCATTTTAGGGACTATTTTCACTATTTGTTGATTGAGTCCAAAAAGTAGAATAAAAAGCTCATGTGTTTGGATTATGTATCTTGCTTCTGTCTTTTTATGTTTTCAATAGACAACTGCTGAATAAAATCAACAAATGGCATTTTTTCCTGTAATTAATTTGCATCCATTTATGATAATCTGTTAAATGATTAAATAACATTACAGACAAGCTTGTAGTCTTAAGAGGTCGGGCAATGATCAATGCAAATGACAAGGGCATAAGATAAATTCAATGTTGGTCTTTTGATGGGATTTGTTAACAATAATAAACACATAGAATATCCCCAGCCTTATGCTTTAAAAGATCATGTTGTAGTCGCCAAGTATTTTTCTTTTTGCAGGTGATTCTCGAGTCGGGTCACCGAGTCCGAGCTGAAACGTACGGCGACCAGACGAGCATGACGATTGAGGTCACGGAGCGTGAGGACTCGGGGAACTACAAGATAGTCCTGCAGAATGAGGCTGGCGAGGCCACAGCCAGCATCAGAATCAAGGTGGTCGGTAAGAAAAAAAACTTCAAAAGAAAATATCACAAGGAGATTTGTTCTTTTGTTTCTTGACTCATTGACCTGAGTGCGAGTTGTCTGCAGACATTCCTGACCCTCCTGAAGCCCCTTTGGTCCCAGTGGTGGGAGGTGATTGGTGCTCTATGACATGGGACCCACCAAAATATGATGGAAGTTCACCAATATTAGGTAAACATTGCATCGTATTAATTACCAAAACTTAAATGTATTTGTTGGTGTTAAATGATAAGATTCCTGAATGCCCTCTGAAGGTTATTTTGTCGAGAGAAAAAAGAAACAGAGCTCCAGATGGATGAGACTGAACTTTGACCTGATTAAAGAAACCTCATTTGAACCCAAGAAGATGATTGAAGGAGTGCCGTATGAAGTGCGGATCTTTGCAGTCAATGCCATCGGTGTGTCCAAACCCAGCGAACCATCCAAAGCCTTTACTCCCCTCGGTGAGTAACATAAACACCACCCTACGAGGTGTGAATGCCAAAAATCTGTCCAGGAAAGAATAATATACCCTCACGTAAGGGACGAAATTTCAAGGAGTGGGTCTGTGATAGTGCCTGTGTGATCTGCCCTTGGTACCCCCAGTGATGCAGCTGTCCTCTCCACCACCATCCCAAGCATTCTGACAGTGACCTCCACTGGACACGCAGGAGCTTTAGAAGATATTAAATATGTCTTTTTAATGGCTGCCAAATCATCTGCGGATTAGAGGTTTAGGAGATCAGGTCTGTCAGAGGGCTCAATAGGAGTTAGATATGATTCAGAATACAAGAATAGCTAGCAAGAGCACAGACTATTCAGATCTGAGAGGGAGATTGATCGCATACCAGCCAGAGAGAGAAGAGGAGCCTTGCTCACGTGTTCATGACTCGCCAAAAACTAAGGGAACACAAAGGTAGAATCATAGCTTTAAGTCGTGTGATGTCTAAAACCTTAATCTCCACTCAGCTGTGACCAGTGAGCCCACCATGCTGGTCGTGGACGACGTCACCGACGACACAGTGACCGTGAAGTGGCGTCCTCCTGAAACCATCGGCGCTGCTGGGCTGGACGGATACTTAGTGGAGTACTGCATAGAAGGAAGTGAGTCAAAACACTACTAAAGGACTCCAACACCCACGACAAAGTTATCGCACTTGTTATGACTTGTAATGGCTTCATTTACAATTTTTTCATCTGAGGCCTTCACTGGAAAAATTCCCAAAGGCAAACAGATCATATGTGTAGCAACCAAACTGAGCCTATGTTGAAAGTCTAAAAGCCAATTAGATGATTTGAAACTTGTAACTACTCTCAGTTTGCCAGTCTGCAAAATGTTTAAACCTGCCAGTTTACACCAAAGCATTTAGACAAGACAGTGTAACATCTCCGCAGCAGCAACTCTCTCCTTCCCTTTTTATGGCCTGCATAACTGGATAGAATTTGTAGTGTCTTAAAACATGAATGAGGATTGTGAAAGTGAGTTACTTTCAAAACACATAAGCATTATTATTTCAGCTGGACCGTTTTCTTTTCTTCCCTACAGCTAACGACTGGGTCATATCCAACACGGAAAAAACAGAGAAAACCAAGTACACCATCACAGGGCTGACCCCGGGGTCTAAAATTTTAGTTAGAGTCAAAGCTCTCAACGCAGCTGGAGCCAGCAATCCACGGACCCTGCAGCACTCTATCCTGGTCAAAGAGGTCATTGGTGAGCTCTGAGAGGTTTATAATGAACGTTCAACTTGGTTGAAAGGTGGAAAAAAGAAGTGAAACGAGCATCAGTATTGACGTGAAAGACGTATAAGATAATTCCTCCAAAACAAACCTTCTGGTGTAACTCCTCCTCAGAACCACCGAAGATCCGCGTTCCACGGCACTTGAAGCAGACATACACTCGCAGAGTTGGAGAAGCCGTCAACCTTGTGGTCCCATTTTTGGTAAATCTCCGAGCTCCATTGATGCAACACATCTCTTAACAGAACACTGAACTCATGTCGCTGTGTGTTGGCAGGGCAAACCCCGGCCGAAGGTCACCTGGCTCAAGGAGGGCAAGCCCATCGAGCCTTCCCACGTTAACATCCGCAACACAGACTGTGACAGCATCATCTTCATCCGCAAAGCAGAGCGCAGCCACTCTGGGAAGTACGAGTTGACAGTGCAGGTTGAAAACCATGTGGACACGGCCATTCTTGATATACAAATTGTAGGTAAGTGAAGCTATCATTCTCCGAAACAAAACGATCATAAAAACATGATAAAAAAATAATAATAATAAGCCTTGCTTTTAACCTTCAATTTTTCTTTGATTTCCAGATCTACCTGGACCCCCTCATAGTGTGAATATTGAAGAAGTATGGGGAGGAAATGTAGCTCTGATCTGGACCCCCCCGAAAGACAACGGGAACGCCCCAATTATAGGCTACACCATTCAAAAAGCAGACAAGAAGACAATGGTAGAAGAGGGACTTATTCTAAAATGAACATGCGAAATATGTCTCTTTGTTTGTATTCACATCAACGGCTTTACTCTGCTTTCCAGGAATGGTACACATGCATTGAGCACTACCATCGCACCTGTATCACCATCACAGAACTGGTGGTTGGGAACGAGTACTTCTTCAGGATCTTCTCTGAGAATATGTGCGGCCTGAGTGAAAAGGCCACTCAAACCAAAAAAAGCGCTCTCATCGTCAAAGAAGGTACAACTGGACAGTGTGAAGGAAAAGGGTACAAATGTTCCCTGACTTTACGTTCTGATGGGGGAAAATGCTTCCAAAGTCCAAACTTTGGAACAAATCACATTCATTATTACATGTTAGTAACGTTGTTGTTGTTCCATTTGCTGTCTTTTGTTGTTTTGTCGTTTTGTTCGCAGCTGTTATCTGAAAGGTACTGTCAGTGATGTTTTCCACCCTAAAGTGAGCCTAAGCCACAGCCTCACTTCTAAATCTCACAGGGTTCGGGGTATGACTGACAGGCCTTTGAACAGAGGTGTCTCAGTGTCAGCCGTGATAAATAAAAAACAAACATTGTCTTTCCCTCATCACATAGGGAATTCCCCACATGATACCGCTCAGCACCAGTATCATGCACAACCCCATTCCTTTACACTTCCCCCCACAGGCTCGCAGATGAAAGTGCCCGAGTACAGCGACCACGACTTCAAGGAGGCGCCCAAGTTCACGCAGCCGCTCATCAACACTTTTGCCGTCGCCGGCTACAATGCTACTCTGAACTGTAGTGTCCGTGCCAACCCAAGGGTAGGTGGCAGAATTACAGTGAAAAGTGTTGTGTGTGTGTCTGTGTGTGTGTGTGTGTGTGTGTGTGTGTGTGTGTGTGTGTGTGTGTGTGTGTGTGTGTGTGTGTGTGTGTCCATTATAGTGCTGATCATGTTGGATTTTGTGTTGGATTTTAGCACTGATTTTCCTCCCAGTGCACAAAAAGCAATGAAATAGTGAATTTTTTAAAGGATCATCCCTTTTTTTTTTTTCTGTTATGAACATCAATCATAGTTTACAGATCTCCTGGTTCAACTGTTGCAAATTCCTGTGCAAGGACAGCCTAATGCTTTCACTTTAATATGGTTTTAACCCCAAATAAATTGGTTTACATAAAGCACTCCGGCTAAGCCGTTTGGCTTGTTTACTACCTGTCTGACCACCTGGCCGTCCCTGTTTGTTTTGTTTTTTTTATCTCTCAGGTTTAATTCTTAGTTTGGTAGCGAAGCTTAAACTCATTCAGGAAATCTCAGAGGTCCTTTACAAGGGAAACCTGAGAGCAAATCAGATATATGCAGCAAGGAAAAGGTTTCATATAAACTCACTGCTGCACTGTAGCTTCAGAGCAAATATGGTTTGGTGGAAAGGTGTCTTAAGTATCCCTTCAGTGGGTCCTAATTCAGTTTAATATAGGCTGTATGGAGCTGCATAACAGACAGAAAGGCAGAACAATGCCATGGATTTATCAACACAAAGAGACCTGCTGATACTTAAGCAGCTCAACTGCTAATTGGACATTTCAGAACCATAAATTCTACCATCAATTTATTTAAACTTCAGTCTGAATTTTTTTTTTTTTTTTTTAAGTAGCCAAACAGGCAACCGAGGACACAGAAGGCAAATGAATACACAGTTTGACATTAATGTTGGTGGCAAAACAGGATAAAAGCCCACATAATTTAGCCACATCGATCCACAAACAAACAACACTTGTGCAAACAATAACAGACTTACTGTTGCTACAATAACCAAGCAGACACGGTGGTCTACAACACAAGCAGCAACAAACAACACGATTAAAGACAAACAAAACGAAAGAATTAAAACAAAAAAGTCAGCATGTCATCACAAAAAAATAAACATGAAACAACTCACCAGTGACGTTTTCTACCAGCAGCTGTCAGATCGAATCAAGTCCACAAACGTTTGATTGGAACACAGTAATGTGACTTGATCTTCAAGCACCATCCTCCTCCTCTTCTTCATCCTTGCAGACCTTTTAGCCTCATTGACAATATCCCTCTCCATGGACAGCAATGTCAGGTTTAATTCCTGCTTATTGACCAAAGCCTGCTCCTCGCTAACATTTTCAGCAGGACGCTTCTTTGGGATTTAGCATCAATAAAGTTGCATTGCGGCCACCTTCTTGTTTTAATCGACTTCTACAAGCTTGTATTTAGTCCAGTTGCTTTGAAAATCCCTCAAATCGACTTAAAGTAGCAGGGGGGGGCCCTCTCGAGGGGTGGGGGAGGGGGGACTAAACAAACAAACCACAGCGCCCCCGCTGCTGCTGCTGTTTCCTGCAGGAGGATCCTGCTGTTAGAGCAATGCTTGATATCTCTAGGATCCTGTGTAGACAGCAGGTTGCATTTTGCAATGTTTAACTGTTGCGACGGCAGAATAAAGATGCATTTTAAGTTTAAATATTTAAGAAAGGTGATCAAATTGTAGTGACACTTTTTTCCCTAAACTCATCCGCAACTGAGGTGATGAACAGTCAAAAAGTGAACAAAACAAAAGCTGTAATAAACCAGAATGACCCTTTAAGAGGAAACTTTTTAAAAAGAAAACCAAGGGGTCTATCTGCTGGATTACCATCATGATGCTGCTGACGTTTCTCTGTCTGCCTGCAGCCTAAAGTGATCTGGATGAAGAATAAGATGATCATCCTCGATGACCCGCGCTACCGTATGTTTAGCAACCAAGGAGTCTGCACTCTGGAGATCAGGAAGCCCAGTCCTTATGATGGCGGCCTGTACACCTGCAAGGCCATTAACGACCTGGGAGAGGCGCAAGTCGAATGCAAACTGGAGGTCAAAGGTCAGTGTGGACCAGGAGGTCCTCTCTGTGTGCCTCCCTGGGTACCTGAGCGTATCTGGGTCTGGTTTCCCAAATTTTATTTCTGACTTGGTATAATAATTCCAACTATGTCCTCTCAAGATCTTTGCTCCTTCACATTTTAAAGACAAAACTCATTTATGATCACAATCACCACTCTGTAATGAGTGTGAAGCAGCAAGGCGACTTTGGGAAACCAACTCCACCAGGGTACCATAGTGTTTGAACTGTGTGTTACAGTTCAGCAAAGGGACGATATGGGCGGTGGACATGTAAGTATCTGGACTGGGTTGCACCAGCTATTCATAAATTCATTATGAGGTTTGAGTGTTATGAAGTCTCTCATTGGGCCGCACCATTAAAACTCAACAAATGTCTTTAGTAATGTGTAAATTGGTTGCTAGGAAATATCTATAGCCTATATGTGTCAGGTTTAGTATCTTTTAATGGAAAGTCTGATTATGCTAATCTAGCAAACATCATTTGATCATTTAGTCGAGCATTATTAGCATATTTTTTTCAAACAGTTATATTTGTATCACATTACATATGTCAGCCCATTACTTTTTTTTTGTCTTTGACTCCAATAAGATAATAAGCATTAGCGTCGTCAATTTGTCTACATATGAATTAGTTTGTTTGGTGCAACCAGCTTTATTTCACCAATGTGCAAAATCTCCATTCAAACTTAACTTTGCAAATTTAGAATTTATGAACATCTCGTGCAACCCATTACTGAACATCATTTTCAAAATATGCATAAATAATGATATTATAATAATCCGTTCATGTGTGTGCAGTGCACATAATATCTGGTGACACTTTTCCATCACTGAAACATGCAGAAGTTTATCCTTTGTGTCGTCACACATCTCTATCCAGCCCAGTCCATCCAGCCATCCTGTCCATCATCACAGCACACCACCTCAGCACACAGTCTGTCACCAGTCACACCCGAGTAGGCATGACATATAGAGCTGTGGTGTTTTTGTGTTGTATTATTTAATGTCTCCATCTTAAACTGTTTTCCAGAGAGTCCAGTGTCTCCTTTATGCCACACAGTTAACTCCTCATTTAAAAGAGTTCAGTAATAACTCGCCAGTATTCCCTGGTGCACACATATAACTCCATGTAAACATTTTGTTAACCCCTCTTCTCTTCTCTCTCCCCCAGTCCAAATTCAAGAATTGTGAATTTATGTTCTCATATAAAGGTAAGCTTTCATATGGTTTTGGCATATGAAGCTTATGTCATTCATTATGCATCTTTCAGCCAGCCTGTGTAACCTCGCTTCTCTCAGCCGGCGGGACTGTAGCGTCCGTTCTGAAAGCAGGATCCAGAGAAAGAACAAGTCACAATTGCATGACGGCTTTTGACAGATTTTTACCTGATTCCCCTTAGCTGGCTGCCTTTAATAGCTCAGTTTTGAATATTAAACCAATTGTTGGTGTGAAATCATGTGAATTCAAAGACTGTCTCTCATGTAACTTGTGCCAGAAATAAGGTGAGTAAAAAGTTTTCTAACATTTGCTGAGAAATCAAAAGCATAATCTGTGGGGATTGAGATACTTTATGCACTGAAGACTCTGGCTGCTGTTGAACAACATCATGCATCCAAAGAAAGCCTACTAAATTATATTTCTATGTCATGCTTGGACCTGCCTGATGAGTGGCGAACGCATAAACAGAGACGGCACAGTTTCTCTTGTTGCCTTTTGCTTGGTGCGGATGACTAAAGGTGTTATTCATTAATCTGGATTTTTGTAAAGATTGTGGACCCGCATTTTACCTGGTTGTTAAATCTATTGTGTCTTTGCTGTAAGCAGTGTCCCACTTCCACACTACACACAAATGCTGAGCAGGTTATGAGTTCGGAGTGTATTCTTATGGGGAAAGTTGCAAAATAGTGCTCTGCATTGTCAACATTTTTTACCCTTTTGTCCCACAACAGATTGCATAGGAAAATATTAAAGACGAAGGTTAACAGGCTTTTTTCACAGCAGACATTTTGGTGGACGGAAGACTAACGTGCATAAAAGCAGAACCCAGAGTGATATGCAGTCATCAGTAATACACCTGTACTTTCCGTACAATGATAAGTCAAAATGTCTACTGGGAAAATGTATTGTTTTGTCAAGTATGTTGATTTATTTTTTTTTTGGCCATGCTAATGTGTATCTTGCATTGTTGGTCACGGAGTTGGTCTACCACTTTGGTGCAGACTAAAATATCTCACAAACTATGGGATGGATTGCAATGAAACTTTGTCCGGATATTCATGGTTCCCAGAGGATGAATCCATCGGACGTCAGTGATTCCCTGACTTTTTCTTTTTGTCAAATTTTCCATTATTTTATCATTACGTCTAATTGGACAAATTGGTTAAACAACGTATCCTGGTAACATTGCCATGGAATTTAGGGCAAACATCCATGGTGCCCATGAATACATGTGACCTCTGTGATTCTCTGAAGTTTTTTTTTTCGCCTGGTGCCACATTAACCACTATTTCTTATCTACTAAATACATTGGCACAAAATTAGATCAACTTATTCATGGTTCCCAGATGATGTACCCTCCATGTTCCCTTCAGAATAAAGTTTGTCCAGTACTTTTTTTTTTACCAAATAAATGGATAAAACTCCCATCAGACTCACCTGCATTTAGTGTTTAATGGTAATTATGTGCATGCCGATATCCTAAACTCAGATGATAAACATGAAAACCGTCACGAGCATGTTAGAATTGTCATTGTTAGCCCGTTGGACGGATTTAACTGAAAGCAGTGCCGTGTCTGAGTTACGTAGCTGCTAGCATGGCTTCGTTTTGTTGTGTATTTTCTGCAAAAACAGTAAGTCAGACAATAAGTGTGTAGTATGGAATTGGGACAAACCGATTTACAAACTGCATTGTGTGCATACAGGAAGCCAATTCTGAGCAGCTTTCTTTTTTCTTTTCGCTCCAGTGCTGCGAGCTCCCGGCCTCCCTTCTTTGAATTTTGATTGCTCTGCTGCGCTCAACCTGTTGCTCTTCAGCTTTTCTCTTCTTCTCTCTTATCTTCCTCTCTCTGTTCTTCACTTTCCCACATACGCCTCAGTCCCTCCTAACAATATTATGAGAGAGTTTTCCTTCTCGCCCCTCAGGAGGCTTCACCTTCTTCGAACTCATGAAGCGCGGCGTGCCCCTGCACCTGATTGACAAGTACATGAACGAGACGAAGATTGTTGAGCAGGAGAAATAGAACTGAACACAGTGCAAAAAAGACACTTTGGCTTTGCTTACATCTGCCGCCACTAGTGACCCTCTTCTCACACGTGCTGAGGTCGGCTGCCTGAGGGTGGACGGAGGGATGGCGGGACAGGAGGAAGGGTGTGGTGGAGGGTGCTCTTGTCTGCGGTGTGGCATGCTGTGTGCAGGTTTGGAGCTAGTTCCCACAGAAAAGTAAATCCAGATCATCTTCTTTGTCACCCTGTTATGTTTGAAAGAGTCTGTCTGTGTCCGCTCAGATGCATGTCGACAGTGTTTTGGTTCTCGCTTTAAAAAGGACTTGTAGTGTGTAAAAAAAAAAAATTAAAAAAAACAAACAAAAAAACATATACAAACCACATATAGCACAAACAGTGACACACACCTGTAGTATTTACAAGTGGACTTTTGTTGGGAGTGCTTGTTGAAGGTGGTATTTTACTTCTGGGGTCTCAAAGGAGGGAAATGGGAATATATACACTGAGGTTTGGTGATGGTATGGTGTCAGTGAACTTTATCTATGTCTAATAATTGAGAGACAGTGTAGAGGTTTACACACAGTCCATATTCTGCATGACACATTGTGATTTTTGGATTCATGTTGGACTGAGGTTTGATTGAGGCTCAGTCATGTGCGCATGCCTTTACCTTTGTAATTATGACCTATGGATGCCAATAAAAAAATATATATATATATATATTTAAAAAGATTTGCTGTCGATGTAAATACTCTTCTTGTGTGGACCTGTTTGTGTTAAAGACGGGTACTTGGGGTTAATGAGTGACAGATTTATCGGTCTCAAAGCTAGAACAGATCATGGACCTGCTTCCTCTCTTTTGAATTATTTTATAAATTCAAATGTAATAAAACTAAATCGATTGTGCCAGTCCTATTCAAAATAGCTCCATCTTGACCAGTTACAACAGTATAAGCCGATTACACATGAATAATACATGGTAGTAGCATTTTTCTGAATTGAATGCTTTTAATTTTAATACTTAAATGCATTTGCTTGTTTGCATTTAAAAAAAAAAAAAAAAAAATAACATTTTTCCTTTAGTGACCTAATTGTTTAAATACATTATATTAAAGAGTTCCTTAGAGGGATTAAAAACGGCCTTATTACATAATTGTGTGCTTAATTTGGGTTATATATTTTTTTTTTTTACATTTGTACGAGCCAAATGAGAAAACACAACTGTACTGTATTGCAAGCGCAGTCATGATGTTTTCCCACACTGTTTTTTTTTTTTTTTATTTCGTTGGAGGCGCTGCTCGTTTAAACTTCCCGGTTGCGAGCCACGTTATTCCTTCCGGACGGTCTCTTCCTGCCGAGACGCAACCTCGATCAGAAACGCACAGACTATCGACATCTCTTGGTTCCGCCGTGGAAATGGCCTCGTCTGCCGCCCGGCTATAAAAAAAAAAAAAAAATGACCAAATCAGCTGCTACTTTTCGGGAGTCGACCGATTAAAAACGGCGTAGCCTTCTTCCGAGCCGCTTACCCCGGGATTTTTTTTTATAGGGGGAGAGGTTGTTTCGGTTACTTTGAGGAGTGACGAGGCAGAAAAAAACAAACAAAAAAAAAAAGCAATGCCACATTTCCTGTGGCCAGAGCCGCTGTCACCCGCGCAACTCAAGCGGTTGGAGGAGCATAAATACAGCGCCTCCGGTCGGTCCCTGTTCGAGCCGCCGCTGCAGATCTACTGGAACTGGCTTGTGCAGCAAATACCGACATGGATCGCACCAAACACGCTGACTATTGTTGGACTGATGATCAATATCCTCTCCACGGTGGTGCTCGTGTTTTATTGTCCCACGGCAACAGAGGAGGTGAGTAAAGTTTCTACAAAGGCGAAGACTTATCCCCCCACAATTATGTGCTTTCGCTCCAGTATGGGAAGAGCGCCGTCCTCCATTCAGAAATTGCGCAGGTTAAGGTTACGTGACCGCCTGCAAACTCCACACGCTTCAAAAGCTGGGATTAAAGTTTTTTTTTTTTCCCCCAAAATCAATAAAGTACTTGTTAATTCGGCATGTATTTGAGCTTTACAGCTACTCTTAATTTAATACGATTTCCAGTTTACTAATGGGGTCACTATGTTCGCTAACGCCCTCGGCGGTGCATTTTAGGGCAATGTCAAATGGTTAAATTCTGGAAATGAACGATAGCTTTTTATAAAACAGTGTAAGCCGAATTAGAAGCCGTCTCCCAGTGATAAAGGAAAACGTTCAATTACAAGATGCTGAGTTTGAATGGGCACACACGAGCAAGGACGCTTTAAATCGTCTGTTTTGTTGGCGTAACGTGGTCTCTCTCCAGGAGAACTGTATTGGGGGGGGGGGGGGGAGACGTGCGGTCATGTGGTGTTTTCGCCCTACGTTGTTGGAAAGTTGACAGCGTTGACGTTGTTGTTGTGTGTCCGCCCTCATGTGATGCAGCGTTGTTGATGGCAAAACAGAGATTCAAGAGAAAAACAAAACAAAATAGTGTCGTTGTTCTTCAGGGGCCGACGTCAGGGAGGGAGCTAACCGATTTAGCAACACTGAGGAGTTATTCAAATTAGCATGTAGGTCCAATGGTGCAGTGTTTGCACAAGGGTGAACTAAAAATAGACCCGTTTAAATAGCCTGTAATGTAGTCTCGGCTTCGTATACCTAAATAGAGTTAACTAAAATTTAGAAATGTGCCTTGCTGCATGTAAGTTGACCTATGATCCTGTAATCCTGTGTCTGCAGGTCCACTGTGCAACGGTGGCTCCAGCAGGAAATGCACAGTTACGCGTGTTTATCAGATTTACATCTTTGCCCAGTCCAACCATGAGAACCTCCCAACCTAATCAAAAGTCCTTTGCAGCATGCTGTTACTGTCACATTCCACAACTGCAGAGGCATGTCAAGTCTGCACTGTTATTCAGAACTGACTGAAGCCCACTTGGCCAATATCCACTTTTTTATTCAGGGGGCTGTAAAGTGCCACGGCTGTGCAAACAAGTCCATATTAGAGGAATGCATATGAACCCATGGACACAGTGCAGAGCTCACCAAGCAGACTCTGTCCCCTCCAGGCCAAGAGGCATTCAGGAAATGGACTTCCAGGAAGAAGAAGAAGAAGAAGAAAAAAAAAAAAATGCTGAATCCGAATACTTCGGACAGCGTGGGACAGCATATTTTCTTGATCTCTCTGGAAACACAGACTCTTATTTCTCAAATACACAAATGCTCGCGCGCGCACACACTCATTGTAGCGGTAAACAGTGCGTTGGCCGACACTTGTGCCCAGATGGTCCATATCCTCCACCCTAGTACAGTCAGCTGGAATCTCTCCTTCAGATAGTACACACAGACGCAGTACATGTGGTGTTTGGACGTTGACACACTAAAGTACTATTTTAAATCCCACTACTACTTAAACACGTGAATTAAACAGACTGATATAGTTAGCCACGTCAGAACGTCCTAAATACTGACCAATCTTTCTTTGTGATCAATTTAGATTTAGAGTTCAGATACAGCAGAAGCAAGAAATTTAAAAATAGTGTTAAAATATATATGTTAAAAAGTGGTAAAACACACAAAACTAAGTCATTTGGTATCTGGGGAGTAACTATCAAATAATACTATGTTCACAATCAGTACGTCTAAATGCAGACTCAAATATTAAACATTTGCAAGTAGTTAAATAGCCATTTGCTTAAGGACTGCAACGATCTATTATTTTTGTTTACTACACTAATTATTATTGTTTAGATTGTTTATTGTCAATAAAGTGTCAGAGAATCGTGAAAGGTTTCCATCCCGGTTTCCCAAAGTCTGAGGCAACATCTTCAAATGTCTTCCTCTGTCTAACCGACAGTCTCAAAACCAAATGTATATCCGGTTAAAAGTAGTGAAAAGCAGAAAAACTTCACAATTGAGAGATTGTAACGGGGTTGTGTTGTTTTTTTTACTTTTTACTCAGAAAAATGACTCACACAACCAAATGAGTTGTCAAAATAGTTCAAATAAATAAAAATAGAACTCAGCTGTTTTGCCAAAGGACAAATTTGAGGTCCTTGTTGTGAGCAGGGCTGTCTTTAGATAACAATCTCTCTGTCTCTGTCTCTCCCTCGCTGTTGTTCAGGCTCCGTCATGGGCCTTCTTCCTGTCGGCTCTGGGCCTCTTCATCTACCAGTCTCTGGATGCTATCGATGGGAAACAGGCCAGGAGGACGAACAGCAGCTCGGCGCTCGGGGAGCTCTTCGACCACGGCTGTGACGCCGTCTCCACAGGTGCTTCACCGCTCACTGGGCCGCGAAAAACCTACACTCTGTTTCCGTCTGTTTAAAAACAACGTAACATTGCGCAAGGTTTCATTTTCAGCAACGGGACATTCATAATTTGACTGTCTCCGCCTCTGTTTTGATCTTCCAGTGTTTGTCGCCGTGGGGACATGCATTTCATGTGGAATAGGAACGTACTCGCACTGGATGTTCTTCTGTGGTTTCATCGGGATGTTCATGTTCTTCTGCGCCCACTGGCAGACCTACGTGTCCGGGACCCTCCGCTTCGGCCTGTAAGTCACGCATTCACTGGTGTTGAAGGTTTCCAGTGTTGACACAGACGCTGTGCTGCTCTTGTTTAACTCGCAGACCTTTTATGATGTTATTAATCTCACTCTTCCCTGTTAAATTCTGCACAGGGTTGACGTCACAGAGGTGCAGATCGCCATCATCATCATGTATATCATGTCGGCTTTCGGAGGCGTGAGCCTTTGGCAAATCACGGTAACCTGAGACCAATCTGCTTTGTACAGTCACCTTCACAACTAGTGTACACACAGGGACACCTTCATCTCACCTTCAGTGAATAGTTCAACGGTTTTCTCCATTAGTTTTCACGCTATAAACAATTTGATTGAATAAATTCTTAGATTTTAGTCGTTCTTCTAGTCTTTAAATAGAATTTGTGTTTTACTTTTACTCTGTGCTGCCTTTGGAGGCTTGACTTAACATCACATGAGAGAAGTGAGAAGGTAAATATGGGTAGCTAACGCCATGGCAACAGGTCATCTATTGGACATGATCTGGCTCAAAAAGCTGATGATGTCATCCGCATTTGTTTTTGTTTTTTTTGCTTTGCCCTCCCATCACGCTCGGCATGCTGCAGCTTTCACATAAGCACCTTTCTTATTCTATGAGGAGAATGCTTTTTGTCTTCTCTTTAACTTGACCCTCACCTGTTTCCGTAGTTGCCCGTCATTGGAGTGAAGCTGTACGTCTTCCCCATCATGGGCATCATCGGGGGCGCCTTGTACTCCTGCTACAACTACTTCCATGTCATTTTGAACGGAGGGGTCGGAAAAAATGGCTCCACAGTGGCTGTAAGTGGCGCGAACCAGAGATGTAAAATTATTCTAACGTCGTGAATGTGTGTGGAGCAGATTATATTCCGTACAAACGTGCCTAATAAACAGTCCTGCTGTTTAGGACACCAGCGTGCTGACTCCTGGTCTGCACATCGGCCTCATCCTCACGTTAGCCTTCATCATTTTCAAGAAGTCGTCCAGCCACCTGTTTGAGCACCACCCCTGTCTATACCTGCTCACCTTCGGCATGGTCATCGCCAAGATCTCCAACAAGCTGGTGGTACGTTCAGATTTGGTCTCCATTTTAAGGCTGGCGTCTTTCCTTTGTTTGCATTTGATTGTATGAATTAGCCCAGATTATATTTAATTTTGTTTTCTGTATGTCATGTACCTCCTCTGCAGGTAGCGCACATGACAAAGAGCGAGTTACACCTCCCAGACACAGCCTTCATCGGGCCCGGCCTCCTCTTCCTCAACCAGTACTTCAACAGCTTCATCAACGAACACATAGTCCTCTGGATCGCCATGGTCAGTACTATTTATATAACTGTTTCAATAAAGTTGAGACGTCCTGCCTTGTAGTCCTGAGTAAAAAAAAAAAAAAAAAAAAAAAACACTTAACTTTCTGCAATGCACCTTGAAACAGAAGCAGTTATAAAACTGATATCAAGCAAACTGAACTTGATAACCGATATTAACCTAAACAGCGTCGACCACTGATCACCACTCGGCATGCACCAAGTGCAGCTTGTGTACAGTTTATCGCCGGGTGCTTGATAATAAATCGCATCTATATGACCGTTATCAGTAGACGGTTTTTCCATTTCAGCTGTAAAGTGAATCTTCATTCAGCTCTGGGCAGAATGAAGAGTGTGTTTACTCAAGGAGCTCTTCTAAATTAAAACACAAAGTAAATATTTAAATAAATTTAAAAAAATTCTCCCCATTGGCTTCTATGGTTTTATATTTAACTGTATTTCATTGCTTCATAAGGCAGCAGCCACGACGCACCCAACAAACACAAGGAACTATTCTATTTTCTTCGCACACCTAATTCAATTCAGCGTTTCCGTGACAGCTTACTGAACCGGGTGTGGACAGCAGTCCCAGTTAAACACTTGGAGGACAAGTCAAACGCACACCCTTGATGACTCATAAATTCACAATAAAGTCTTCAGTGCTGGTCCCGGGACTCTGAGCTCTGCAGGTTTCCATCTAATCAAAGACTCGTTACACCTGTGGTTCAAAGAGCACGCGGTTTCTTTAAAGCCGACAACATGACTCGAGATAAACCTTTCTTTGACGCATTTGTTGTCTCTCCTCGCTTTGCAACTCTGATTCCAAACCTTCGTGGTTTCAGGCTGTTCGGCTTTCATGTGGAAGATGAACATGGGTTACAATAAATCTTTATTCTTTAGAGGCACCTCTTACCCTGAGAATCCACCTGGTCAGGCTTCAAGTTACGCGTTTGTGTCCAACACCGACCAGCAGGTACAGGCACGGATTAGTGGGACGGTAACAAGAAGCATCTGTTTGTTTGAAAACAACAATGATCTGATTTAGTGTTAGATGGTGATGGACAGATGGTTCATCCAATCAGCTGCCACGTATTTCTTGAGCGTACCTTCCACGTTTTCCAAAACCGTTTCCAAGAACAACTTGGATGGTTCTGTCGGTCAGGTGACCTTTACAGCCGTCGTAGTCATAAACTGTAACCCTTTAACTTGTGAAGATACTCGAACAGCGTTTTAAAAGAGAACTTAAATGAACAGCGTTTTAAAAGAGAACTTAAATGAACAAATTCAAACTTGACTACACAAGACCTAGTGTAATTTCCCGCTGTAGATCAGCTGATGTTAACTGAGCTGCCAACACAGTTCGTTAAATCGAGGTGGAGCCGACCTCGGTGTGCAAACGGACCTTTTTTCACAGCAGACGTGTCACGGCAGGAAAAAGCGCAGGTGTTGCTTATAACATGAATCACGCCTGCCATTGTGCACGCTGGCTCACTGGCTTTCCTAACGGAGACACTCAAAGGAGACCGAATCCATCGTTAGTGTTATCAGTTCCACCTGCTGTTGTCCTGCTGAGGATGAGTCAACACGTGTGCTGTGAAAACGTCTGTTCTGTAAAGATGGCGAAGGTGTAAGCGAGACTTCAGTCAGGCCTTTTTCTGTGCATAACAACTTTACATGAACTACTCTATGATAATAAAGTTTATTTGTATTACACCCTCTGAAACAAGCCAACATTTTATGACATGATACAATCTGAATCAGGAAGAATTTTATAAAAAATAAAAAAAAAAATGTTTTTGAAAAAGTACATTGAAAAGTGTAGAAACTGAATAAACACCTGACATCAAACAATATAAAAAATAATCAAATAACTGTCAGTTACACATAAAGTGTAAATAATGGATTATTTACAACTAAAATTAATTATTGGATGAATGTCTCCTAGAAGTGCACATATTTATCAGCGGATCAGTAATGTTGGCCAGTAAGTCTGTTCAAACAATTTATTACAAATAAAAAGGTGCACTTCTAAGCGTTTTATTTACAGATCCATTTTGGATTTTTTTTTTTTTTTTTTCCAGTTACGGTATTTATTTTTTTCATATTGTACATAGTTCCTGCTTTAAAAAAAAAAAAAAAAAAAAAAAAATTCACGTTGTACAATTTTTTATCCAGCTACTAATTTTTCTTATCCATCCCACCTTGTCTTCAGATCCTGTCTCTTCTGGATCTCACCCGCTACTGTACAGGCGTGTGCCTCGAGATCGCCTCCCACCTGCGCATACAAGTCTTCAGCATCACGCCGCCGGGCCACGGCCACCGCGACTGACGGCTTGCCCGGCGGGAGGAGGCGAAGGGAGACGCAGATCTCTCCCCGCTCCTGAAAGCAGACGACGAGAGGAGACCCTCGACCCTGAGCCACTGCAGCCTCAACAAAGTCACCACTTCTGATTAAATCTGCCACCAGATGGAAAAACAAAACCAACTCGACACTACAAACCAAAAGAAAAAGCTTGAAAGGCATCGATCTAGTGAACGAAAATTCGAATGTTTCCCTTCAAATCCCGATTGGCTGTAAAAGCCAGTCGGATTTTAATTCAAACATCAGTGCATGTTGTCAGAAAATACATTTAGATAACATAAAAGGGACATTCTTTACACTTCCTGCTCCTTCAACATAAATACCAAAATATTTTCTTTTTAACTGGTATTTTATAGCTTCGGCAAATATCAAAGCATTTTTATCTGCTTTAAACTGAGAGACGTCCTCATGATGGATTGTCGTATATTTATAAATATACGACAATCATCGGTAAATAAGTCAAATGTCTTTGATATATGCCAAAACTAAACAGATTACCTGTTGAAACTCGTGTTTCTTTTATTTGCTAAATGAATGCGACTCGATCTGAAACAAATCAGGGCTTGACAATACAGATTGAATTTTTATTTTTTATTTTTGAAATGACCTCTGAAACCTCAAATAATTTCCAATGAAGTTTCCAATGTGGACTGGCGGGTTGTCAGCGAGCTACGTGGAGGGGTGACGGTCACGTGTTAATGCTAAAAACGACGACAGGCCTTCTGTTGGCCCGCGCTCACAAACACCTCCGCGATTTCTGATGTGTTTATTTCTTCTTACTCATCTCACCTTACAGTCCTGGAAAATAAAATAAACACCTCTACTCCGGCCTTCACGGCGCTGTTGACTGATGAAGCATTAACACTCGACTCGTTCTGCTTTCTCTGTTCTTCTCCCTGAAGGGCTAATACTTAATTAAGCGTGATTGTACAGAAATGAACTGAAGACGCCTTAAATATTTTTGTTGTAATTACTGTTTAACTTGTGAATATTTAAAGCAGCTTTGTATGTGTTTTTGTTTGTTATTTTTTCACTGAAGTGTCATACAGATACAACAACCGTAATAATAAAACAACGCTACTGGAATTTTTTTTTTTTTAAATTTTTTTTTTTTAACTGTTCACTTATGAAGTTTCTTCACTTATGTCTGTCATGTATAGGTGAGTGAATCATTTGGTAATTGAAGAGTTGTTGGATTATCAGTAGTTAAATAATGATTGAGTATGACTGAAAAATTGTAATCTGACATATTCAGGTTCTTCGGGATCAAAAGGGATATTTCTGTCGACCCGGTTAACTATTTAAGGGTTTAACAAAAACAAAAATAAATGGTGTTCTTGATTTTACTTTGAAAAACCACATCATCTTCCTCTCTGATTCTGCTCCCGCAGGATTATGGACATTAACGAGGGACATATCCTGAGAAGATAATTTTGCATAATTTATGGATGGACTCTGGAACTATGCATTGACATGTAAAAACCTTGATTCCAAACACCTTGTTGCACTGTTCAGTAATACAGTGAGACACCTTTCTACTAACAGATGTGAGTGGAAAAGATTGTAATAAAGAAAATATTTTTCATCCATTTGGTTGGCACTTTCATTATAGTGGAAAAAGTACTGCAATACCAGTGTAGAAATACTGCATTCAAGAATCAGCAAATTGTGCTTGATCTGCAGAAAAATGAATGAATGAAAATATATTTGATAAAAAATATTAAATACCTATGACCAATGTGTGAGCAATATTTTGCAGGTGTAACTGGTTGAGTTGGAGCGTTAGGTTTATATGCAATTAGTATTCAGTCCAGTGGTTCCTGAACTGTGAAACAGACTCCACCCAAAGGATCACAAGATAAATCCGGGGGATCGTGAGAGAATTAATGATGTAGAAAAAGACAAAAAAAGTTCTGCTACAAATCTATATTCACTAAAATGCGAGTTAATTTGATTGCATTTGTTGAAATGAAACCATGTGACACGTTTGGAGGGGGAAACGTGACACTTGGTTTGAAAAGTAACTACGAATTACAAATGTTAGATAAATGTCTGAATCGAAAGAAAAGTACGATATTTGTCTCCAAAACGAAGTGGAGGGCAAAAAACAAAGTAAAATCAGTTTGAAACTGTTGCTGCTCGAAAGACGGCGTTGGACACGTTAACGACAAAACCAGATGACTGAACCAAATCCCATTTATTTCAGTCAGAGGGGCATTTGGAAATGATGCGATTTCAGAAAAACCCATTGACATGTCTGTTGCTCAGCGTCTCGCCTGCTGACATCACACATCCTATGACTCAGAGCACAGCGGCAAAGTGCTGACAGCGTCTCGTAGCCGCTTCCATTTCTACCGCTGCAACAAAGGCTGACAGTCGAGGGAAAAGATGGCAACCATTTTATGAGGCTACGTTTTCATTCTGGCACTCAAATCCCATCCATCAGTCGCTGGGCTCGTCGTCACAATCGTTGATACAATCAAAATAAGTTACGGAACATGCTGATGGGGGTGGAGGGGGGGTGGTGTCTGAATTTCAGACAGCAGCGAGCCTGTCGAGTCCCACGGGGACACACATACAGGCGGCTGTGAAAGCTGTAGTATCACTTACAAGTAGCTCCGACAATCAATTACATCAGTACCACGTTATTAAGAATGATAATCGTATTATTACACACATTATCGCATTCATTCTCACTGTAAACATCTAGATCAGGGTGTGACGTGAAGAAAACATTAAAAAAAAAAACAACAATAGAAGATAGACAAAAATGTTCAAACAAGCAGGAATGAACAACAAAGGCACTTCAAGTTTTCATATTTTTAAAGTTGGCGGAAGAAGATATAACACCCAACACGTAAATTAATTATTCATCCTATTTGTATGTTCTTTTTTTTTTTTTTCTCAAAAAGACCAGAAAAAATTATTGTTGTCAATATTGGGTGACTATTTTCTTTCACATCATTGATTCATTGTTTTGTCTTTGAATTGCAAAAATGCCCGTCACAATTTCCCAGCAGCAAATGTCTTTTTAACCCAAAGATGTTGAACTTACCAAAACATAAAAACAATAGAAAAAAAGTAGATAAGACTTAAAATGTTGGTACCAGCACATGTTCAGTATTTTTACTTGCAGAACATTTGGAGTTGATGAACCGACTCACGGTTTGTGGAGTTTATGATAAAACGTGTTTAATGCACCGCGAGTCCTGACCTGCCGCTCTCAAGTGTCGCACACCTTAACATCACATCAGTCAGTGACAAAAACAGGACGTGACTCGAGCGGTGCGGGGAGGAGGGAGTGTTTTGTGTGTTTTGTGTGTTGTGTGTGTGTGTGTGTGTGTGAGTGGTGTGATAAGTCTCGGCTGCCCCCGGTGGTGGAAAAGAAGACTTACAGGCTTCTTTTGTCTGTCCGGCTGCTGTTTCCTTCGGCGGCCAGCCCCGTCCATCATCTTCTGAAAAAAGGTTTTTACCGGCGTCTCGCGCGCGCGTCTCTCTCCTCCGTCCGCGCAGATGCAAACCGCTGCACCGAGGACTCCACGTTCCCGTTTCCACCCAGTTTCCCTCCCCCTCCCCCCCGGTCTGGAGGAGAGGAGGGGTGGAGGGTTGAGGTTCAGAGGGGAGAAGAGAGGGAAGTCTTCCTCTTTCACACCCGCTCAGGGTTGCTGTCTCTGTTCACCCTGCGTCTGGGGAACAGCTTTCTCTTCAGCAGAATGAGCTGCGGGAAGAGAAGGGGATGAGGAGAGAATGTCACGAGTACAACCAAGCACGCGGTCAACGCAAAAAAAAAAAAAAAAAAAAGAAAGAAAGAAGTTTTGCTTTGTCTGCCAGCGGGAGGATTAATGTGACATAAGAGAGGCGGAGATGTTCTCACCGAAAGCAATCGTTAGCGGTGAGTGTACACGGGTATACGACGTGTGACCGCCTCTGTGCAGGAGGATTTACCATTTATAGTATCTTCCCCCATATAACCACAGAGACACACGTCACTGCACATCTTGTGGATTACAGCCGAGTTCATGATCATGTTGCAATCTTTAATGTAATCTGTGTTGTTTACTCCAACCGGAGATTTTTGTTCCCTGACTTTAGGCTTTCAGGCAGAACCTCCTCAAGGGAAACATGTCTCATTCCTTTATTGCTCCTCAACCTGAACGCTTCATATTTCACACTAATACAATATAACCATAGTCACCCACCGAAACTACACTACTTCACCGCAAGTAACTTGGAAATTGCCAGTTTTCCTGACGGCTCGGAGCCAAGAAATGATCTTGCTCAGCACATTGAGCGCAACTCCCCCAGTAAAATTAAGAATAATAATTTTGACAACTCATTTTGTTTCGTACACACGTAACGTGCTAATTAGTGATAAATCCAGGCTAACTGTTTCCCTTTGTTTCTGTTCTTTATGCTAAACTAACTGTCTGTAGCTTCGTAGATGGATATAAGTGGTATCACTGTTCTCATATAACACTCGGCCAATCAGCAAATAAGTATATTTCCCAAAATGGCAAACTATTAATTTCAATGATCAACACTTTGGCACCAAAGTCCCCTGAGATGTTTGTAACCCAAGACAGCAAAGATCATCTTCGACGTGGAGCAGCAGAGTAAAATCAGCTCCCTCTGAGACGTGAGGACTCTTTTCATCTCTCTAACCTAAACTGTACCATATTTAGGACAGTCGGGCTCATCTGCTGCTAGAGAGACATCAAAAGTCTGTTTGTGTAAAGTGACAGAGACACTGGACGAGTCCGGCTCATTCCACTCTGGGAATTCTGGTCCCACGGGCTGCTGTGGAGCAAATTCTCCTAAGGTCACTGCAACCGTTAACCTTTCCTTGGGTTAGCTGAGGAGTAACTGGAAACCTTTGGATTAGGAAAGTCTCTCAGCAGCTCAATGTCAAACCTGGGTCGAGTAGTATTTATTAAAGAACTCCTGGCATTTGTTTGAATCTGTTTCCAGAACGAATCTGGAAGACTGAGATGTAAAAGTTGTCCAAAAACAACTTTTACTGATTTTAAAATTCTTTGCAGAAATTCTTGAATGCTCTTTCCAGCTGACAATCCAATTTATATGGCAAGAACGGAGTTTAGAGTAAATACAAAAGTACTGTCTGACCCGTGTCAACAAAGACAGTCAAGTGTGGCCTTTCATAGGCGACTGGTGGGGTGGGGGGGGGGTTCTTTCATCTCTGTGCAGTCCGGTGCTGGCTCGACACACGAGATGGACCCCGGGGTGGAATTCCAGTGGCGAAGGCCTGAATCATAGCTCAAGTGTGAATCATGGAAACAGAGAGGTGTGTGATCGAATGTCCGCTGTGTCTCTATCTGAACGTGTGAATAAACCGAATGCGGTGCGAGGTGGACGCTGACCTGCTCGGCGAAGAAGGACATGACGGTGAAGATGACGAGTGTCACGAGGACACAGTGGGTCCAGAACTTCAGCTTGTCCCGGTACAGCCGCCTGGGAAACAACACATTTCAGAGGGTTAAAGCTCATGCGACACCAGCAGGAACGAATGTATGCGTCCCGACCGGGACAGACGTCAGAGGCGGGCACGGACGTCTCGGCGGACGGTACAGTAGTTGTGCTGTGGTGTAACAAGAAGGAAGCAGAGAGTATGCCGAGGGCAGCGGGGCAACAGGGTGACAAGGTGACATCGCCCGACACCATGTGCCCGTCACTTTACAAACGCAGATACGGAAAAAGACCTGGAAAAGAAGGGGGGGAGATCAGAGGCTCAGCGGTGTCGTGATCTTGCAAGTATCTTACAGCGAGCGATTGATCTGAAGCGGCTCTGTCTAATTTTAAAGTCCGTACGCGAGGCCGGCATTCCCCATCGGGGCCCCTCGGATCCAGGAGCAGCATCCCAGACAAAAACCCTCTGACTCTCCCGAGGGATTCCCACAGCTCCGACCCGGCATCACTCTGTCCCATTTGGTGACAGCCATAAATTCTTAACTTAGTCCCGACGGGAGGGGGGGGGCGCAGCTTGATAAATTACCGGCACATATGCAGTGAGGACGAACGGAGCTGCACGAGCGCTTTTCAACCATTAAAAACTGAAATGCGTTAATGAAACGACTCAATTAGGCAGAAAAGAAATGGACACCAAGTTTTAAAACTGTCACTAATCAAGCTGAAATGCAGAACATGCAGTTGTTCAATATTCTCTAATATGGATGGTTTACAATTTTTTTTCTGTTTTGTATTATTGACTTTGTATTTCATGAGAGAAGTTGACTCTTTTTGAATGGGAGTCTACTGGAGCAAGCCCCTAGTGGCCCTCTTTGGTACTGCACTTTAAAGGCACTTGACCATTGGGTTCACTTTTCAGACCCAGAGGCTACGTCTCTTTTTGTATACAGTCTACCACATTTCATGGCCGTCCATCAGATAACTGTCAAAACATTTCAGTCAGAACCAAATCTTGGGATAGTTGCAGTTTTAGATCATTGAAAGAGTTTTAAGTTCTGCTGATGCGATGTGTGCACTTCATCACATACCACTCCTGGAGCTCGTCCATGTGCAGGAACCTGTTGCGGTACTCTCTGGGCAGTTCAAACTGGGACGGCAGCGGGAACATGGACTCGTAGAAGTCTCTCAGCACAGCTTTAACTGTGGCAGCGTCCTTGTGGCTGTGGTCGATGTTATCATTCAGACAGATAAACTTCCTTGAGGTGAAAATAAAGATGTTAGTAAAGTTCAACAACTCACAACTGTTGCACCACATTTAGGGAAAACCATAAAAAAAAGTTTTCACAATTAATGGGATATCAGTTCTCCTCACCTGGGATTCTTCCTGATGTCGTCTAACTGGCCGACCACGTGGGACACGTTGGTCCGCACCATCTTGAAGGCGATCTCCTCCTCTCCCATGATCTCAAACCTGTCCGACAAAAAGACATGTTAGCAGCAGCAGTAAAACCAAACAGTGCCTGAAGTTCGGTACGTTGCCAGATTGACGGCCCTACTTGTATTTATTCTGGTCTCTGAAGGCTTTGTGGATACGCTCTGTGATGGGTTTGCAGTGGAGGATGAGGCCTTTTGTGACAGGAGGCTGCGGATTAAAGAAAAAATGAAGGACAATAATTCAAGCTATATTCATAACATGCAGTCAAACACATTAACATTAAAAGCACCATATGAAATCAAACTTTTTTTTTTTTTTTCCCCCGGTGTGGCTCACCATGCTGTGGTCATAGTAAGCTTCCTGAGTGGGGTTCACCAGGTGGAGCTGGGTGAGGTTCATCGGGAGTGTCTTAGAGCAGTTTATCAACATCTGCTCCAGACCTGTCAGGTCCTACAAACGTCACAAAGAGTAAAAACAACTGACCGATACGCCTCAAAGCCTTTGTTCTTTTTAGGGAGAGACGGTACATCAGAACCGGGACTGACCTGGAGGCTGAGGGGCAGCTCGTGGATCCTCGTGGCGAGAGTTCGAATCTCACGGTCGGACAGAACGCCCGAGTGGTCGGTGTCGATCTCGTCAAACACTTCGGAGACGTTGAGCTGCTGCTGAGCGCTCATCAGGAAGTAAAAGTACGAAAAGGCGAACTGCATGTCCTCCGAGTGACGAACGCGGTGGCATGACGTTTTGTCAAACTCTTCTGGGAATCTGAAGGAGAGAGAGAAGAGCAGTTTAAGATGCTGCCTCTTTAGAAATACATACAAATCTGTACAAGGCCATAAAACAATATCCCTTACGTGTCCTGCAGCTCCTGCATGATGAGGCGGTCGATCATGTGCGGCATGTGCGCGGGGACTTTGCGGGATGTGAAGCCAAACTGGCTGTTAAGCAGCTTGTTGACGTAGCGCAGCGAGTCGGCGAAAGTGTCTCGCAGCTTTCGCCCCGTCGCCGCGCCGTCAGCTTCATACGACAGCTCTCTCTGAAGACGCTCCTCTTCCTGTGGAGGCAGCACAAAGACAGTGATAAGAAATCAAAATGGTTAAATAGACGTTACAAGCCAAAGCTGCTGGATGTACCTTGAGTAAGGCTTGGAAGGATTTCCTCCTCTCCCACGGCAGGAAGCCTCGGTCGAAGGAGGTGAAGTGTTGGAGCCTCCTCCCCACCAGAGGAGCGTTGTCGGGCTCAGCCCGACTCTCAGCACTCTTTTTTTTGGAAATGCTGTTTAAGAGCTTGGAAGTGTTTGGCCTCTCGATCGCAGCATTCACAGGATACGGTTTGTGATTTCCCACCTCTTTAGGTTTATCGTCAATGCGGACTGGGATGAGAGGAGTAGCAGGTTCGTTTGGCACGGCCACATTTTTCCTCAACGTTTGTTCTTTTGGGTTTTGATTTGTCTGGTTGATGTTTCCAGGTTCTTTCACGGGTGCTTTTCCTTCCACCTGCTCTCCCTCCAAGTCTTTATGCGGCTGCCCCTGGACTCTGCCTGCACCATCATCGCCCGGCTGTAAATCGACGACCGGCTGCAGTTCAGCCATCGTCTTGTACGATTCTAGAAGTTTAGCCTTTGTGAGGTTATAACCCTTTGCAGTGATGTCACCCATCAGAAGCTTTTCCTCCAACTTTTGAAGCTCGTTGCGTACGACAGCGGGTAAAAGTAACACATTTAATGAAGGAACCTGTATGATGATATCCTGATGTTCACCAGGCTGCCTCCTCTGGATCTTAGGTCCTCGCTTGTCTTCAGCAATATCTGAGAAGGGGAACACCGGCTCCGGCGTCGGGGTCGGTTTGGGCTCTTTGTCTGCGTCTTTGCTGCCAGTCGGGGACACGTTGGTCTGAGGAACCTCGCGGGTGTCGACCGCCACGCTGAAGGTCATTGTGAACTCCGTGTCGTCTTCTCTCTGGAAGGTGACGTTGTACTGGATCTGGGAGGCGTTCTGGCCCGGGTGGAGCAGCAGGTGGATGGTCTTCCACTTGTTGGCGACGGAGGTGTGACGGACGGCCGGGTTGTCGCTGACGTGGGCCTCAGAGACTCTGCGAGCCAGTCCCCCGAAGCCGAAATACGGCCTGATCTCGCCCACGGGGAGGGTGTAGAGGCTCTGGTTCCTCCGCAGGGTCACATAGTGCAGCTGGCCGAAGTGCTCTACAGCGAAAATAAATACATGTTCAGATTTAACAACAGAAAACGTGAAATCACACAACCAACAATGTAATCCATCTCCCCGAACCTGTCAGTGTCTCTCGGCACCGGGTCCATTTCTCTGGGACTATTTCCAGTCACAGATTAATACATATTTTTTTCACAAGTGACGATTTACAGCACCAGGATGTGCCATGTTTATTGAAATAAAAGAACATGTTTTCCAGGACAACTGTGTGGATCATTCATTCAGTTTTAATGTATTTGATCTATTCTTGTGTTTTTATTTCTTTTCTATATTTTCAAATGTTCCTTTATATCTGTTTTTATGTGAAACACTGCATGTCATTTTCTTGCTGTAAAGCATTTTGAGCTGCATTTCTTGTATGAAAAGTGATATACACAAAGTTGATTATTTTAAATCATATCTGGGCAAAAATTAAACTCTGTTACAAAGAAGAATATGATATCAGGGTTTGGTTACACGGACATTTCTTGTTATTAGGATGATGTCATTTGGTCTTTTCATCGGATTCATTGACACCACATTACCAGATCTAATCCATAACCTGATATTTCCCAAATGACAAATTTATTATTATTGAAGCAGCTAAAAAACAACAACAACATCATTATATGTATTTCTTTTAAACTTACCCTGGCCACAGTCGCCCACATCGAAGCCACAGGAAAGCACATTGCAGGCCTGGTCACAGAACTTGTCTGCCAGCCAGGAGTTGGCGCAGCCTTGATTGCAGTAGGACATCCCTCCAAGACCTCCTAGACCACCTGCAAACTGCCACACCTGTCCGCCAACTCCACCGGGCCCGCCGCCACCGACCCCGGCAGCGAAGCGACTGTTTCCCGCTGCACCTGTCGCAGAGAAGTATGAACATGAACATCTTAAGACGTAAAAGACACAAGCCAGCTTATTTACAGAGAGATAACGGCGTCGATCTCTTTACCCAGACAGTCTCCTCCATCCCAGTCACAAGCAGAGTTGTTGCAGGCCTTGTCACAGTACCCATCTTTGATCCAGGATCCTGGACATCCCTCGGCACAGTGGGGAACAGGCCAGGTGAGATAAACCTGCGGGGAAGAAGTTTCCAGTATTTAACCATCAAACGGCAGCACAGATTCCAGACTGAACCTCCCTGTGAGCACTTCTCACGCTGGGTTCGCACCTTCTGTCCTTTCGAGTGGCTGTAGAAGTCGTCCGGCCACACGTCTTTGCCGAACATCACGTCATCGTTGAGGTAAATAAACTTCTGGGAAAGCCCGGGGACGCGGTGGATGTGGGTCTCTATGGCGGGGGAGCTGAAAGTGGGAAGGTGGCTGTTGTTCAAGAAGATCTCCTGGAAGCCAAATAAGAACATATTTAGACACATGTAATCATAAACTAAACATTTCGTTTGCAAACAATACGAAGCGCAGTTTCTGTGACAGGTACGTATGTCCAGAAAAAAGACTTTAAATTGCCGATTTCACAGTAAAAAAAAAAAAAAAAGAAAGAAAAGAAACTGTGCTAAAATCAAATCTTAATACTAGCTAAATTATTTGTTTTTAAAGCTCATTAATATGAACATAACAAACACTTTAACCAATAATTTGTAGCAGAGCCTTACACACAGGACAAAAACACACTGTATATTAGGCACCAGTTCTGTAATGGTTTTGGAGTCAGTAAAAATAGGCTGATCACCTTTTTAGTGCAGTTCAGCGTGGTCGAGGCTTAACTTTTACCTGATGCGAGACAACTGAAACTCTGGGGTTATCCAGGTTGAGCCAGGAGGGAATCTGCCCGTTAGTGACGATGAAGATGTGTCGCACCCAGGGGGCGTGTCTCTCCACCGAGCGCAGCGAATAGCGGAGCTCCTCATTGTCCTCGAATCGGCTGGCTGAGACGTCTTCATCCTGTTTAGACTGGAGGGAAAAAGAGACGATAAATCCTCAGACTCTATGCCAGAGAACATTTGTGTTCATAATGGCCAGCGCTATGGTCCTGCATAGTACACATCTAAAGCATTATGTACCAAAAAAGGTTATTTTACATCAGCTAACATGGTTTTCTGTTTTCCAGCTGCTGTTAGTTGGTCTAAAATCAGCAAAACATGCCTTTTATTACTTTAAATATTATCCTTTAAAGTGATGTATAAGAGTGGAAGAAGAGCTTACCTGTGAGATGGCCGTGAGGTCCCAGAACAAGTAGCCAGGGCTTATACTCAACTCTTTCCCATCCAGAGTCAGATTCTTTTTCGCCTGCTGGGCCAGGTCGGTGAAATCCTGCGGGCTTTTCAGGTGGAGCAGGGCGATGCCAGCCTCCGAGTACAGCTCAAACTGAGGCACGAATGAACATAAAAACAGTGTTAATTGCTCGGAAGAATACTACTGTGATTTGGCATTTCATCAAGTTGGTAACTGAAGCAGCAGAGGTCAGGATCACCAGACTTTTAAGTCCTTGTGTAGGTCAAGTTTCAAACACACTGGATTCTACAATTCCCATAAAGCAGCTAAAACTTCAAAGGAACTAGACCTGGAAGCACATTGGGCTTTTAGTTGGACATTGTGCTCAAGGAAATAACGTCTACTCTGTAAAAACCTCACTATTGTATCTATAAAATCTGCGGTGTGTCCCTTTAATACAGAAACATGCCCTGTGGGAAAATCCTGGAAAGTAGTTTCTCAGAGTTGGAAACACAAGCTCAGCTGCGTGGTTCAGCAACAGAGTCAGGCTGGTGACAGAGAGGATTCCTGAAACATGTAGATACATGGGAGGAGATGAAACATGGACAGAACAGGCAGGGTGACCTCTGACCCCTCAGATAGAGGTCAAATCAAAACACCTATGAATCCACCGTAGTCCGAATGATGAGAGAGAGAGAGAGAGAGAGAGAGAGAGTGTGTGTGTGTGTGTGTGTGTGTGTGTGTGTGTGTGTGTGTGTGTGTGTGTGTGTGTGTGTGTGTGTGTGTGTGTGTGTGTGTGTGTGTGTGTGTGTGTGTGTGTGTGTGTGTGTGTGTGTGTGTGTGTGTGTGTGTGTGTGTGTGATATATATATATGTATGGGAGAGATCTCCCCGGCCTTGGCCAGTACAAAGCCTCTGTCTCTTTTCTCAAACTCTCAAAGTGCCCTTCCGTCACCCAACACAAACACAAATATCTCGAGCCGTGCTGAAATGTAACTACCGTAAGTGCATTTATTTAAGTACAAAACTATGTGTACTAAATTAAAATTTTCACATTCAGAACATGTAACTCACATTAGAAATACTGTCATGGTTTGTAATGGATTAAAGTGTTTAAGTAAGTAAAGCTGAAAAACTATTTTGATAATCGTATTCGTCATTTTTTTTAAGTAAAAACACATTTGGTGTTCAAGCTTTTAAAATATGATTTGCTGCTTTTCCTTTTTAGTGATTTCATAATTTTGAGATTTGTGTTGCGTTGTGAAGATGTCACGTTGAGATGCCGCTGACAGATTAATGTACGGGTCATAATCAAATGATATCATCTATCATAGTATACGAAAGTCACACATGAGCTCGTGTTTGGCCTCGACTCGTCCGTTTTCCTCTGCTCCTGTTTTTAGGCGAGGAGGCTTAGCTGGGATTTACGAACCTGGCGGGGCGCAGCCAGGAGACAGCAAGCCACGGATCACGTTGCCATCTTTATTTCTGCTCTCTTTATAGGCCTGATAATGCTCCGACACATGCAAATAAAGCACTGGTGTGTGTGGTGGCCTCACGCGGCCGCATGCCTGTCAGCGAGCGAGTGTAAATTTCATACACATAAACACGCATGTAAGCCTGTTTATTTAAGACATCACGATCAAGATGACTAATTCCAATAATAAAACTGAAGTGACTTTACTTTACAGAACTTGATAAGAAACTTTTTGGAGCAGAGATCAATTTCATGACTCCAACATGTTCAAAATGTGTTACGCCCAGAGCTCACATTAATTATTCATGTTTCAAAATTTCCTTTTATTTCAATGTAATCACTGGATTTTTCCAGATCAAAGCTGCAAAATCAGAGCACAGAGATCCTTCAGAGTCTCATGAGACTATGTCGCCCCTGAAAGAAGAAATAACATCCGTCCTCTTGAAATCAAAAGTCAAATTCATGAGACTCAAAATGCTATTTTCAGGTTGTTGTTTTTTTTTTTACTTTAACTTGTGGTGACTAATGTTATGAAACTATAAAAAAAAATTAAAAAAAAAGCTCTATAAAGCTCATTAGTGTGCCACTCCACTGACTTCATGACTCTCGTCACAGAGTGCGATTAAATGAGTATTGTCCCGTATAATAAAAGCCTCTTTTAAACATTTGTCAACACAAACAGTCGAACTACGTTCAGTGGCACCAATCTACCTCAGTGCACTTTGACCCCTGACATCAAAAGGTTTCTATACCTACGAAGAGTTCCCGTGGAAGCGGACAATTCATTACCTGGATTAAAAACAGTCACAGTCACTTGGATTTATAGTGACGGTAATGTGGGTGCAATTTAATGTTGAAAAAGAAAACTGTCGCTTTCATCAGCTCCTCCAGACATCAGCCTCAGTTATTCCTCACCGCAGCATTACCATGTCCCGAGTGGATTTTACACTCAACACGTAATAAACCGTAATCAGTGCGGCCTGTATGTCACTGCGGAGGCTAAAGAAAACGCAATTAGGCTGGAAAATATGGAGCTGACACTGTGGGTAAACGAATTAACCGGGCGGAGAGTGATCTGTTTAAGCAGATGGACTGAGTCATTGTATTTAGCGTGTAGCTTGATCTGAACTGAAGCCGTGTCATCCCGCATCGCCTGCTGGGGGAAGACCTCAGGCCAAAACTCAAACCGACCTTCAGACGCAGGCCAGAAAAAACAAAAACAAACATAAGGCACTACAGTTGGCTTTATTTTAATAATTCAAGTGTGTGGGACAAAAGTGTGATGGTGAAATCTTCATATAGACTTATTTGTTGTCAACTCAAGATTGAAAATAAACTGAATTAGCCTGATCACAAATATCTGAATCACAACCGAAGTCTCTGATTTGTTCAGAAGTTCGAGTTGATGGGAACAACAATTTAGTTTGAATCGTTCTTGATGAGATTATGAATCTCTGATGGAAAATGAGATTTAATAATCTTGAAATGACACATTATCACTTCCTGTTGCAGTGCAGGCAAGTATGAAGCTGCTGTGATTTCTCAAAGTGAAAGACTGCTGGAATTTGTTGGTTAAAAGATTCTCGGAGAAGGGTTGTTTCATATTTTCCTTTTAGAATATTTTCTTCAGTTTACTCGAGCTGACCCCTGAGATTGCAGGGTTTTTTTTCTCTCTATCGCTACTTGCTTCAACCTTCCTCCCCCTCCTCAGACTCCATCTGAGTCTCTTCGATAAAAATCTGTTTGCTTTTCCCTCCTCTTGAGAGTTTTGCAGCTGTTTCTGTTAACACACACACACACACACACACACACACACACACACACACACGCACACACAAGTCGACTGTGTCAGCTGTCAAGTCAGGCTTTTCTCCCACCTTCACAGACACGAGGGAGTCATGTGTTTTACAGACAAAAGGGACAATCAGTCTAATCTTTGTATTAAACAGCCAAAATCAAATTTGATCAACTACATTCAGTCATAAAATTAACTTTGAAATAAATATAAATCAAACAATTAGTCACAAAATGACATTTAAGACATTTTTCCCAAAATGCCAAAAGATTTACTGGTTCCAAGTTATTAAATACGATTCGTTGCCATTCTTTTCTTATTTTTTTTTAGAAGAGTAAACAGAATATATTGGGATTTTGAAACGTCTTTGTAAACAAAACAAGGATTTTGAGAACGTCCCGTCGGGCTCTGACAAGCTGTCATCTTCCACTGTTTTCTCTTTGCATAAAACAGCCTACCTGACTGTCAAAGTAACTGTTATTGACAAACCCTTTCTAACACTTCTTTATGCCGAATGCAAAGCGGTTTCGAGGCTCATTTCCTTATCTGTATGGAGAATGGTAAAACAGGTTAGCTGCTGTGGTCGCATTTCCATATTTGTACTAAAGCATATACAAATATAATTGTATAATTTGCATTACAAAAAGTCAGCATGTAATGCTTTTTGGAAACGGTATTGTTTTTTTGAGCTCATACAATAACACTGTTGACTGTGTTTCTTGGTTGCTTGTATATTATATATATAGATATATACTGTACTGTATGTATATATATATATGTATGTTGACTGTGTTTATTGGTTTGTTGTATATAATATACATAGATATTTAATGTACTGTATATATACTGTATGTACTGTACATTTTATATTTCTATTTTTTATTTTATTGCTTTTCTATTATATTATTCTATTCTATTATTATTTTATTCTATTGTTTCTATTATTGCTCCTGTATGTATGCTGCTGTGGCGAATAAATTTCCCCTCGGGGATTAATAAAGTATATACCTACCTACCTACCTACCATATTTTTAATCATACCCCAATAATATACTTTTTATTGCTTTAACTTATGCCAACCTGCATTTCACTGCACATAATGTGACAAGCTGAATTTCTTAATCTCGCTTCACGGTGGAGATGAGACACCGCGTGGTCACTCGCGGGCTTCTCACACGCATTAAAATACACACTAATACAAACACGTCAGCGGGCTTGTACACAAACACAAGTGGGGGGGGGGGGTGTAAGGACTCGACAGGCAACAGCACGTGCAGTTGATCGGGGGTTGCAGTCCAGCTTTCATCACCATCGGTCTAACACCAGCTATAAATACCGGCCGCCTCTCACCGCTGAAGCCTCTTCCTCTACGCTATGCACATCATCCCTCTTTCACAGAACCGGCCGCAGACACCAGGAAACACCTTGACATCCAAACTGTGCATTGTGTGGTGGCGCGTGTACCGAGAATCTCTGAACACACTCGCACACAAGCCCACGCACACACTTTCCATCGTCTCTCCAGGCCCGGCATCACCTCTGCTCCTCCTTTCCAGCGTGTCCCGCGAATAAAACATCAAACTTGGACTCCAAAGAGGTAAAGCCAGGTGTAAACGCACGAGACGGCCCGGAGCGCGTCTACGAACGCGGAGGAGATCGGTCAAAATCCCGGTGACCTTTCGGCTGGCGCCGCGCCGGCCCAGACAGTTGTTCTAAAGTTAACCCCCAAACCGCCAGCTAAGGTTACAGCCCGAATACTGCTGCTTCTTATCACATGACACGCCGGGCTGCAAACCTGGAGACAAATGCAGGGGATGATGGGACGCCTGGGTTCGATGATGATAAGTAGGTTAAATGTTGTTAACCTACTTATCATCCCATACAAAGTTACAGTGATGTAGTCCCCCTCCCCACCCCCCACTCCCTCTCACACACACACACACACACACACACACACACACACACACACACACACACACACACACACTGTGAGTCACAGCAGCTGCTTCTGCACAGATTTTCCAGCTGCGTCTCCTCACAAACAGCTGAAAATAGGCAGCCACTGTATCAAATATTATTACATACAGCATGTCAAAGCTTGAGGACATGTTTCAGACAGTTACAATTTACTGTTTTAATGCCGTCTGCAATCGAGATGATGACAAGTCTAAAGTTGAAACCTTGTGAAGATAATGGGAAACCAGATGGAGGACTCCTCAATACAAGAGCTGTATCTGTTTTAAAATACAAAAGGAAAATAAAGCATGTATGTATGAATAGTTTTTAAATATCCGTTATTACATTATATACTTATAATCACATTCTCTTCTTAAATATATATTCACCTTTTTTAATGTTTGTTTTATTTATTGAAGGCTGAATAATTGGCTTAAAAACTATAAAATGTGATATAATAATATCCTGTAACCTTGTTTATATAAATGTAAGAGCTTCAAAGCAAAGCTGCTCCAACTATTGTATTTTAAACATAACATTTTTATATTTTGTTACATGGATATATAGTTGCGATGCAATATTATCAATTAATGTGATTATTTTCCCATTTCCCAACAATGACATATTCAGATTGTTTGCGTTTTCTGAGCAACATTTCAGAGGTGAAAGATGTTTAAACTCTTTGCAAACAAAGAAAACCAGCAAATCTTAAATTATTTTCGACTTAAAAAAAATTATGTAAGTTAGTGATTTATTCTCTCAATCTCAATTAGTCAATCTCAATTGATTAATTTATAACTGTTTGACTTCTGAGACAGCGATGGGAGGTTTTTAAGACAAAGCCTTTTTTCCACTGATAACTGTGAACCTATCATGTAACACATTTGTTTACCACTCTTTATATACAGCGGCGGTTACAAAAGCTGTTATCTAATTCATCAGTCAGTAATTCTCATTAGCCATGTGAGTTTATTATCAGAAGACAGGTCAAACAGGACAAACGCTCGCCCTGCCGGTCGGCCGGGGGAGACAGGGTCGCTCGGCTAAGGGCTGTTTTTGTTTTCTTTGATTATTTTAGAGTAATCTGCGCTTGTTAGAGGCATTCCTCCGTCTCTGAATATAAAGCAGAGCTCTGATTCGAGAAAATTATTAGGCGCACAAGCCGCCGGGCTAAACAAGGATCCTTTATCCACGTCGCGACATCACTGATTAAAATAGAAAAAGGCCATCTTTAGCAGCACGGTGCAGACTCATCTTCAAGGAGGAGTGAACTTTTGTGATTCGACCTTTCTAAGAATACGGTGTTATGACGATGTATTCGATTATAGTGAAGCATAAAGATGTACAAACATCCTTCAGTGCTGTGATGGGACACAACAGGAGTGACATATGGCGACAAAAGTGACATAAAAGTTGAATTTCCTTTGACACTGATGACACTCTTTGCAAGAAAATGATCTGCATCAAGTGAGAAACTTAGTGAGCTGAAGTCAGAGAATCTATTGTAGAGTTGTCAAGTGTGAAACTCTGCCACCTGCTGTTCTCAAACCAATTTAAAAAACTTTTCTGGCACCTACAACCTTTTTTTTTTTTTTTCACAGGTTTTGGGACAAATGTGATCCTCTTTCTGCCTCTTTCCTCTTGCAAACAAAACATTTCTATAAGATCAGGCTCAAAACTGTCTTATTTAATACATTTTATGGTTGAAGATGGTTCAGAGTCAGCCAAGAAGTTTTAAAGTGGAAGGAAGACTTGAGAAAGCGGTTTGCTTCACCTGGTTGATCTTCCTGGTGACGACAGACGGCAGTTTGACTCGCAGCTGCTCCGTCTCCTTGAAGGACGGCGGGAAGCCGCTCAGATAGGCCAGAGACTGCATGCGGATCAGACCCGGAGCCTCTTTATCCGTCGTCTGCGTGACACACAACAAAGACGAACGCTTTAATGTTCTGCTTTTGATGTTTAATTACCTTCATAAATATGAATGAGGGCTGTGTCATTTACAAAGAGGACAGGAGAATATGTTGAGAGACTTTCATGTAGCTCTGCATGTATTAACAGTTATATAAACTAACCAGGTAACATCTGGACACGGAGAACTTCTGGTCCTCTCTGGACACGTCTGTATACGCTTTATCAGCTGTAAAAAATAAATAAAAAAATAAATAAACGAGTGAGCAGAACAGAATTCAGATACAAATTCAAGAAATATATTTCTATATTTGAAACATTCAACACGTATATAAAGTGAGAGCAGAGAGGCAAACCTGCGATCACGTATTTCCCCGTGTTAATAAGTAGACTGAAACAGGAAAATATGAGCTAACTCTGTCAGCATGAGGTAATCCTTAAAATAGCATCGCTTGCAGTGTAAATAACTTATCAGAAGTTACAGATGAACTGCCTGCCCTCTGGCCTCTGAACCTCAGTGTGTGTGTGCGTGTGTGTGCGTGTGTGTGTGTGTGTGTGTGTGTGTGTGCGTGTGCGTGTTTACCGTCAGCCTGCGAGTGGAAGACAACCACAGAAACGGCGGTGGGCGGATGGAAGGGTTTGTTCACGAACAGCAGCTCCTTGGCGGCGGAGAAGGAGGGCGAGAGTGACGGCAGCTCTTTGAGCGTGACGTTGGCGGGCAGCGCCGGGTCCAGCGCCAGCATGGGCGCGATGATGCAGTGGGACAGCAGGCATTCGAGCTTAACGCTGCACACAGAGGGACCGGGAGAGGATAAAACAAAAACAACAACAACAACAACAACACGAATCAATACATCTACACCTCGTACAGCCACTCAGATGAGCGCTGTCCTTACGTTGCGCCTTCGTAACCTAAAACTACGCATGAAATGAGTCGCGCTCACATGTTCGGTAAACCTGGAGGTGTTGCGCTCTATGCACAAAAACAAATCTCTTTCAACTGTTACATTTATACTGCCAGATGTATAAAATTCACAATTTTATAGGTTACATCTCTTACACATGCAGCACAAGAAGGACATTTATTAAAATGCCTTAAATTAAAACTAGAAAATAAAAAAGTGCTGTCGTTCCTCTTTTAAAAAAAAAAAAAAAAAAAAAACGGCCTCTCTTACTGACGTCCAATCGGTTAACACCATTGAGTTATATTTCCTTGCAGAAGCCCCCCACAACTTCCTGTTTCAACATAAAGTTCAGTGTTCGCACAGCGCTGTCGCTTCACGGTGACTTTAACAGACATTTAGCAGGTTGTCAGCATGACGACAAGTGAGAATGAAAATATATGTAAAGTTTGAGGCAATACAGCTATTATTTATTAGCTACACATGACAATATATGGCATAAATGTTACTTTTACAGATAATAATGTTCAGTATTGATTTAACTGTTTCTTATTATCATTTTTTTTTTTTTTATGCCATCACACAACAATAACACCGTTGTCTGTTGTCTGTTTTTCTTGGTTGTTTAAATATTTAAAAAAAACTTTGCACTATTGTTTAGTTAGTTTTAATTTAATTATTCTATTTTATTTTATTCAATTTTATTGTATATACTGTGTATTTTTATATTTAATATTTTTTTTATTTCTTTCCTGTTTCTATCTATCTATCTATCTATCTATCTATCTATCTATCTATCTATCTATCTATCTATCTATCTATCTATCTATCTATCTATCTATCTATCTATCTATCTATCTATCTATCATTTAGGTTATTTTAAACAGTGGTTTTGAACTGGACTACACTTCATTTCTGAAGAAGCAATGTGGCAAATCAATAATCAAGAATTCTTTATAGAAATACTGGATTTACTGTAACTCATAACCTCACACTCACCTATCTTTTGGCACTTCAGTCGCCTCGCTTGCGTTTTTTCCCAGGCGTTCCCTGTGTGCACAAAAACAGTGATATCATATTATTCATTCATATATATATCACATACTAACAGTAGAAAACAGCACCAGCAGATTTCAACAGATTTCAACAGAAACCACTAAACAGAATAAATTCACCATTTGAATACAGAAAGAAATTTGTGTAAACTTTTGACTCAACAAGCCAGTGGGACAGCGATATGCTGCATTCAAGTCTGTATGCTAATTCTGACAGTATTCAGGTGGGAAAAAAAACACCGAAGGTGCTTCGGTGTGTTTGCATGCTGTGACCGAACAGAGGTTACGATTTTAAGCACGGGTTACAGCCGGCATTGAGAGAGTCACGGCTACCTCAGAGCTCTTTGTTCCTCCTCCAGTTGCTCTTTGACCACCTTCAGCTCCTTCAGCAGAGCCACGTCTGTGCCGTTCACCCATGTGTACACCACGTCGATGGGCATGGGCAGACAGAGCCTGCGAAGAGAAACACTCGCATCACTCGAGACGGCGCTCCAACTGCAAAGCCGTGACCCCGTTTTCCTCCCCAGCTAACAATTCCCTCTGACATGTCCGAGTTAGTTTCTGCTCACGCTCGGCCACACCTCGGCCAGCTCGTTCAGATTTCTCTCGAGGGAAGGAACAGGCAGTCTCGGCGGAGAGATTTCTGGGCAAAGTGGATTGAGAGTTTGCGGGTATTGATTATTCTAGGTGGGCCTTTTTTTTTTTTTAAGGGGGGCTAAAACACATTTTGTAGCTGACATTTATAAATCTGATTTTTTTTTCTTCTTTTTTACTCCTAAACAGACTAAGAGATTTAAAAAAAAAAAAATAGCCTCGTACAGGATGCCATTCATCTGAAGGAAGGAGTGACAAGGAACAAAAGCATTTCCTCTGTCATGATGGGGTTTAAGGCTCTCTTCCTTGGCAGCTTAAATGCTCACCTGCTTTGGAAGGATTTCCCACCCACGTTGTCTCTGTAGGAGTCAAACAGCACATGATACTGGTCCCGACTCCACTCCACCACCACCTGTATGGACAGAAAAAAAAAAAAAAAGACCTCATGTGGTTCTCACACATCCCAGATAGCAGCTACAGACGAGGCCTGACCCACACCACCTAAAATAAATATGTGTTTTCTGAATCACTTGAGGCTATTTAGGAAGTGCTACGACACACATCCAAGTGACATAAGAATTACTTATGACAAGATCATGAACTTCTGCAAAAAAGCTTTAAGTGACACTCAAATACCTTCCGACAAAAGAAAACATTAAAAAAAAAATAAAATAAAGTGGAAGGCGGAAGAAATAGCACGTGGAAGGGTTTAAATGCTCAACTTTTAGTTGAAATTAAGTGCTGTGGTGTTTATTTATTGCCGAGTCGTGAGAGACGTTGCTTCCACAAAACAGCCTGAGCCAACCGAGCCGAGCTGTACCGGGAAAAACAGCTGTTTTTTTTTTTTTTTTTTTTGGAGAAAGCGACAAAAACCCGGTGGTCTGAGAGTTAAAGAGGGGAGGGGGGTGCAGAAGAAGCTCACCTCTCCGAACTGGAAGGCGGAAACTATCATCAGGACGAGCCCCCCGAAGCAGAGGTAGAGCCCGTATCGGTGGGACAGACAGGTGTACGTCTGCCTCTGCAACAGCTTGAGCACCGAGTTGACGACTACCATGGTTCTCCGGGGCGACGCATATCGCTGCATTCATTCAAAACAAAAACCCAACAAAAACCCAACAAAAACGCAGGTAAACGCACTAAACGAAGAAAGTAAACATCACAGACGACCCGGATTTATCAGCTGACTGCGAGCCGAACTGCATGACACATGACAACCACACATCTCGCGCTTCCTCGGTGGTGGTGACGCCGCTTCCTCGGGTCGAACACGTGGTCGTCGCCCTCTGGCGGAGAGGAGCAGGGTCTGTGATGCCTTCACGGCCTCCTCGCACGGAAGGAAAAGGAAACCTCCACAATAGAAAATCTATATTTAAAAAAAAAAAAAAAAAATGAATGGGAAAAAGAATTCTGGTCCATAACTAATTTTAGCAGGAAATATAAATATATCATATGTAAGGTTTTAACTATAGGAATTTAGAAAACCACAACATTTCTCATTGCCTTTACTTTCAAAAATGAAAGAGCTTCATTTTAAAAATAATTAATGTATCCTTGGTATGAATGTTTGAGGATTAACGTAGGTGTAATGATGACATTTAAACACAAGCACAGCTGTTTTATGATCACAATGTCATACAAATCTTTTAGAAAACATTACACGTGGCCAATTGCCAATTTTCATTACATCGTCACAACAATAGTGATATTTATGAAAGTGGGATAACAGCTGCATTTTTGGACATATGGGTGTAGATACTTAAAGCTTACTCCAACTTTTTTTTTAACATTACTTATTTTAAGGAAATCTTTATGATCCCCGGGGGCCTCTTTTTTCAGCAAGAACAAAAACACCATAAAAAAAAAGGGCAGCTGGGTCCAAAGTCAATTTTCCCTGCATGTTGGCATTTTGTATCTGCGGCCAGATGGAAGTAACATGACCTCTTTGGACAGAGGATGGCTAAAATGAGCCAAGATTGACTGAGCTTTCTTCACAGTCTTGACCTTGTCTATCTTATCTTACCTTGTTGCTTCTGTATGCTGCTGTAGCGAAAATTTCCCCTCGGGGATTAATAAAGTAACTACCTAACCTACCTAATATTGAGCAGATAAAGGAAAAAAAAATGAGGGCAGATTCAATGAAACAAGGATAAAACATTGTCACAAAATGATATAATTACTTAGCTGTGAGTTTCCTTTCTAGTTTACTCCTGCAGTTTACTGCGGATTGGACAAGACTGTATGTTTTCTGAATGTTTGACTCGGCTCAAAGTGTCAGGGTGCCCTTTGTTAGAGCCTGTTTAAGAATTCAGATATCAAGGGAGTAATTTTCTTTGACCACTTGGAGGCAGCAGAAGAAGCTTCAAACACAACTCTTGACATGTCATTATACCTCTAAGTTGATGTGACAATCTTGTTAGAAAACAGTTACCTGTTCACGCCATGAGGCAATATAATCATTTAGACGTCATGTTTTTTGTCTACCTGAAAAATGTCACATAAAAAAAACCAATAAAATACTTAATCAAAAAAGAGACCGGCAACCTTTGACCTTCGGCCCCTGTTGTATTTCAAAAACTGTAAATTCTAAGTTCAATGATTGATTTCGGTTGTTTTCCAGTTGTCCAACAATGTTCCAGAAATTCTCTCAGAAATTCTCTCAGACATTCTCTCTGCGGTCCTCTCTGGGCTGCAATGTTTCTGGTCTGCCAGCGGCCTTGTGCCTTGCTGGGTCGGGAGACTAACCAAGCCTGAAAAAAGGCCTTTATAACCAACAATTTTCTTTAGGATGCTGCCAAGTCCGGGCACTGGCAAGCTTTAAACAGCTGCAGCAACAAGTGAAGCTTTGAACCTGCTCCTCTTGGCAGTCTTCCTTTTAACATTATATTCTGCAGCTCCGAAACCTGAAAGCTCTTTGGATGTCATTCTTGTGGTGAAAGAAGCATTCAGATCATGAAAAAAAAAAAGTAACAATACTCTTACTTAAAAGTAACAATACTCTAACGTAAAAATATTCCTTTACAAGGAAAGAAGTGCACTCAATTATACTTTAAACAGAAGTACAGATGTATTAGGAATAAAATGACATATTCACGAGGCAGCAGAATGGCTTCTGTCCAGGTTTTATTATCATTATTGCAAAAATGATTACTGAACTAATAACACATCAGCAGAATTTTCATTTAGTTTGAAGAGATCGAGCTAAATTAAACTACTTAGGGCTGATCTGGAGGTTCAGTTTGACTGAGACCTTTGTCCTATGTCAGTCATCTCTGTTCAATGTAGGCGTACAATATACCTTTATAACATTTAAACTACTTTACTGGTACCATAATGGTGTAATTTCAGTTAGCAGCACAAGATAATCTCCAGTGCTCCTCTATGTGACACAAGATACAGCAAAAACAGGAGACAAATGAATAACAAAATAGGTTTGATTGCAAGATATTTACCAGTAAATATACATCTTAAAGGCTATGTGGAGTTTCTACCTGTAAGATCTTTTTTTTCATTAATGACATTGAAATACTGAAATTCCAAAGAATCCCTCCCCCACCCCCCAAAAAAACTAAAAAATTATATTGAGAGCGAGTCAAAGGAAGAGAGAAAGAAAGATATAGGAAGAAGGAAGCGCTGGAGGATCACAACGGATGGTTGTATTTGCGTTGGGGGTTGTTTTAGGGAAGAGATTACTGTATTTCAGTTTATTAGCAGAGGTTGATTCGTGTTCACACCATGTGACTGTCGGTAACAGACAGTTCACCTCACAGCACTCTGTCCCTGGAGCAACATTTGAAACGTGGATTTCTTGGCTCCGTTTCTCTGCGCTCCTCCGTGTCACAAAGGTTTCTGTGAGTTCCGCGTAAAACTTCTGAGATGTTTTGGTTCATGCAAGGACTCTGCTTTCTGCCAGTGTTTTTGGTTATCTGGTCTTCCTGCACCTTCATCATTTCCTATCTTATTGCGCTTTTCCGACACGATGTCGATGTCATCTTTCCGTACATAAGGTAAGTTTTACTCACCCACAGGAAGAGTTCAGACAGATCAACTGTTCCTGCAAGTTTAACACGTTTTAGAGTTTTAAAACGAGCATGTCTTTAGTTTATTTCCATACGTGATTTCTGGAAACTATTTTAGTTTCGTTTTCCTCGGCATTGGCTAGAACCCAAACTCCAGCTGCACGTACACAGATGTTATTTTGGACCGCTTTTTTTTCATTTTTTTTTTTTCACTTCTCTCTTTTAAATGAGACTTTTATTTTAATAAAAGGCGACAAAAGCTTGAATTATAACAAAACACAAACCTGCCCAGCCCCAAATAACAGAAAGTTATGATTGACTATCTATACGTGTTATATCTCTTTCCCTTTTCAGTGACACAGGTGCAAACCCCCCAGAGAGCTGCATTTTTGGTCTGATGGCATTCATTTCTGCATGTGCAGGTATCTTTAAATCCAGTCATGTACATTTACAGTAAAACCTCTGAAAACTTGCAACTTTGGGCTTTCCCACGGGAGGAACCAAACTTTCCTGACATGTTACTCACATTTCCCTTTTTTGTTCTTCTTTTCTTTCTTTTTCTTTTTCTTTTTAACGGAAAATGAAACATAAGCTAGTGGTTGGGCTGGAAAAAAAAAAAGAGTCACAAGTTCACATAACTTTGTGGTAAAGGCACAATCTTTTTTTTTTTTGCGCAGGAATTGCCACCATATACGCCAGATACAAGTTTGTGGAGAAGCTGAGTGAGGATGCCAGCATCAGCCCATGCCTCAATAAAGCCACTCTTTGGCTGGGGATGATCTCCTGTTTGGGCATGTGCATTGTTGCTACTTTCCAGGTATATACGTTCACATATAGTACACATTTAAATCACATGAAAGACATTAAATGTAATGTTTCTCTGTGTGTTTTTCTACGTTTTGATTGCAGGAAACGACGGTGACGGCAGTTCACGACTTCGGAGCATTGATGTTTTTTCTCTCTGGTGCCTTGTACATAATCCTCCAGTCTGTTCTATCACTTCGTGCTTATCCATTTGGGTCCTCCATGAATGTGTGTCGAGTTCGAGTGGGCATCGCCGTCATTGCTTTTTTGGCATTTTTCCCCAGTATCCTTTCACAGAGGTCAAATCTGTTAAAATACTCAAAACAAATGTGGTTTATTTCCTGACGTCTTTTCTTCACTGTTAACAAGCAAGGCATGCATTTAACCAGAAAGTTAGCTGAATGGTTGCAACAGTAAGATCTTGTTGATAATATCATTAGTGTCATTAACAGATGCATGTGATGCTGTAGTCCTCACATATTTAAAAGAGTCAACCGGTGTTATGTTGTCCTTAATTGATAACTCAGCTGTGATCTGTGCATATTTTGTAAAACAGACCGAACTGCATAGAAACCCAGAAGACGCGGTAAGCTGCAATGTGTCAGTGTGTCGCATCAGGTCAGAGATGAAGAGTCGAACCACATTCATTTTCTGACAAATGTAGTCCGTTTTCCAGTAAAATGACAAACTTTCTCCAGTTCCAGCTCCTCAGTTCTGGGAATCTTCTGCTTTTATTGGTCTTTTGTGAGCCATTGAACACTTAGTAACTTTACTGTCACATTAAAAGCTTTACTGACTGCATAACACTGACCTCTCACCCATAAGAGTTAGTCAAAATAACTTAAAGTCACGTGCTGAGATGGCGATAGTGTGAGCAGTAGCTGACAAGCAAGAAGAGAAGTTGCAATATTGAGCTAAAAGTGAAGAATAAACCCACCAAGACACAGGCTAGTAATTACTACTTGTATATGGATATTCTAACAATAGAACACTGAGAATAAGAGCCTGTTCGGACCTGACATTAACATGCATCCTGCGTGATCTGGTTACAAGTGGACAGATAAAAGATTCACTCGGCGGTGTGAACAAAAATGCGTCCTGGGCCACTTTAAAAGACCACTGACTCAGCTAACGTCCTCTAAAAAAAAAAATAGTAATAATATTGTGCGTGATTCTGCTGACAGTTCATTTATCCACCGCAGCGCAGAACCCTACCCTCTATATATCCCACTGGAATAATGAAATAATCTGTGACAAAGGATGTCTCATTTTCTTAAACCCTTATTGCTTTAACTCCTCTCCTCTGCGTTTCTGTATGTGTTCACGTCATTATTTAACAGTTTATGTGATGTATGTGTTTTACTTGCAGGGAAGTGAGATCTGATCACTAAGTGGTATATCGAGACTCGTGCAGAGACGCATGTTAATGCAAAGTGTGAACGCAGCTTATGAAAGTGTACTTGAGGACATCAGACTGGCTATATTGGATATTTCTTACACATTTCCAACATTTATAGACCAAACAATCAACAGAGTACTGCAGAAAACAATCATGAGATTGAGAATGAATGTAAATGTTGCAGCCAAAACTTGCTGTTGTCCCCCTTCATTCATTATCTTGAACACTGTACTGACTGCAGCCTCTGTTCCCCTCCTGCAGGACTATCCTTTCCATGTAGCCAGCGCCGTATGTGAGTGGGTCGTCGCCTTCAGCTTCGTCTGCTTCTTCCTCACGTACATTGATGATTTCAAAGTGAGTATCAGACCGTCAAACACAACATGAGCTTTTTTTGTTTTGTTTTGTTTGTTTTGCTAAAATGTTTCCCTCCTCTTTATCTCCCGCAGCTGTTTACCTTACGAGTGAAAACGGAGTGTAGAGAGTAGTCTTGAACATTTCAATCCGGATACATATCTGTATTTTATGAGCATTTGCTTCAATGTATATTTGTATTTTTCTACACATTCATATTGAACTGCAGGTTTTCTGCCACCTGACTGAAATTTGTTGGTACTTTTTACGTTGTTATTTATGCATTTTTAAAGAACTGTGTGTCAATCAGGTGTGACGTTAAAAGCTGACAGTGTGTCTTCGTACTTTCTATACAATCGCAAATACTTTTATAAATGCACTTATTATTGCCTCTGTTCAGCCCAACATCATTTTGCACATTGCTCGGCTGTTGCCACACCAGCATGACATGTCGTCTAAGACCTGTGACTATTAATAGGAGAAGTTCATCACACAGTGAACTCATGATCATCCCTACGTGGTTAAATGATAATAAAAATAAAAAAAACCACTGGGAACATGTCAGTCTGAGGGACAGAATCATTTTGTGCAACTTTAACTTATGTGCAGTAGGTGCTAATTTTATCTAATTTTATTTCATTAAACAAGTGCTGCCAGTTCTTTTACAGTTTAAAAAAAATGTTTTCCAGTTGTGGGTTCTTTGGATTGTCTCAACATATTAAGGAGAAGAACTCCTTTTTTAAATACTCCAACTCAGAGTTTTGGCTCTGGTTCTGACTGTATACAGATGTGAATTTCTTGTGTCTGCAGCCTGTTGACAGCTTTCGCCATGGGAACTAGGCTACTACGTAGGAGAAATTGTCTCAGTACAGCTGCAAAATCTAATTCCAGCAATAAAATAAACAGGGAATTGAAGCTAATTGGAATTAAGGTTTGTTCACTATGCATTGCGACAGCTAAATAAAGCCTTAAAGCTGTGGTTTCCACTTCCGTCACTTCAACAAATCGTCACATGGGCTTGATGTAGACATGAAATTTGAAGTCAGGATGACTTCTCAAATTGGTTGATTTGGATTTTTCCGAAACCCAATCCAGTATTTTAAATTATTTGTAATAATTGGCAACAAAAATGCTTAATTTTCTCTTTATTTAACTTTTGGCTTCTTAAATGTTTATTGAATATTGACCCGGTAGTAGCAGAGAACCACTACTGGGGCTCATCGTGTCCCTTTTGACCGGGTCATGTGTTTGTGAAACAAAAAACTTGACAACCTTTTATTTTGAAGTCTATAGAACTCCTGCAGCATTGCTTTATTTTTGAAGGACATTTTTCCCGATAGCATATTGTATGTAGTAGCTGTTTGCTGCCAGCGCTGTCATGATATTAATGACCAAAACTGTGTTGTTGTCACATGAGTAGTTAGCTTTAATTGGAGCATTTGTGACCAGGGTTAAGAGTTATTTTAGTCTCCTGTTGTATTTCATTGGGATTTAGCCTTGGTTGCAATTTTGTTGTACTGTTTTTGATTTAGTTCATGTTTTTAACTGTGTATAAAGGTATTGTGTATTGCACCGTTTCATTCGCTGTGATTTCAGGCTAAACACGTTTATATGTTGAGCCAGACACGGTACAGACATGGTAACCCTTCTGAAGATTCGTTAAACTGGAGATTTACAGCAGATTTTAGGGCTTCATCACATCAGTTTGTTTCTGCTGAAAATAGAAACATCTGTTGGTTCAGACGTAAGTTCAGCACCAAAATTTACTTTCGAGTAAATTCTCCTCAGAACAAACCTCTTCCGTCTGCCTCCACCTCCTTTTCTACTGCTTGCAATTTGCTCGGACCCCGATCATTGCTATATTTACCATTAAAATTGTTGTCCTCATGATAAAGCATTGTATGTCAGGTCTACATGCCGAGAACAGTGGTCCAGGTTTTTGTGTTAAAGTGTTGGCTGTTGCCTTAAGTTTGAAGATATTACACTTAAACGGATGTATCGGTTAATAAACAGTTGACCAGAGGCCAGACGGTTTAGTTGATCTCCACTGAAATCCTCTCCACAGATGAGATAAACATATCAAAGAAATAAATCCTGCGCTGTAATGTAATTTAACTTTTTCACTACCGATACTGTATTTACAAGGGAATTTTATTTTTATTTTTTTTTTTTACTGAACTACTTTTGTATGTTTGCTTGTGATCCTGTACAGATTGTAACATGCTGCTGAGCTGAAGAATAAATATGCTCTTTTTTTTAAACACACTGTGTGAGTGTTTATTACAGTCAAAAATCACAAATCCAACAGCTCTTGTAAACAAAGTGCTTTCCAGATTCCTCCACAATCATATAATTTAAGTGTAATATCCATCAAAAGAAATCTTATCACAGACAGTGATCAGATTTTTTTTGTGCTAAAGCATTCTTGGCATTGTTTCTCTGTTTTGCATTTTCAGGCATTTAGCCACAAGTTCTGATCGATGTAACAACAAAGAGTCTAAATTAATATAGTCGACACAAACAAATCGGTTAGTAAGCTAAACATTCGTTTTCCTGGAAAAATATTTAAACTCTACAAGTCCAGTTGAAGATTAAACAACATGTCAATGAAAAAATGTTAGTACCTGAAGCGGAGCCAGGAAATACATTAATATTTATTGTCTATTGTCTTTTACTGCTGACATGTAAAGGTTTTTGTTTTTGTTTTTGTATTGAACATTAAGACTCATGCAGTAGCTTTGGAAATTATTCAGATTTCATTACACATATCATTTCATTTACATATCTCTATGCCATCCGCCCCCAAAATGAAATCAATACTACATTCAATTTAGAGTATAGAACTAAAAGATCTGCACAAACGCAAAGAGATCTGAACTGTCTCCAAAGCTACTGCAACTTGTTCTCGATATCCTGCAATGACAAATAAATAGTTTTACTTCTGTCCGGTTGTTTTACATAATTTGAACATACACTGTCTCAAAAATAGAGAAACAAAACATGTATTTGAAGTTTTTCTGTGACCGAACCATCAGTCGAAGTCCTCCTGAATGCCAGCTACAAATGCTAATTTGACTGAAACAAGACAGACAATGTACTCATTCAACATTCAAAGTATTCAACATACGGTCTGTTTCTGTTTTATCTAAAACACAAGGCGGCAGAATTACCTTAAAGGCATTAGACTGTGATAGTAGTGTCACTACTAGATGATATGATTTGGTTTTTGTAGAAAAACTACTTGCTACTACCACCATCTTCTGAGGACTACTGCTTCTGAAATCAAGAGGGAAAAAAACCCAATTCCCTCCTTTTGAAAATAATAATCATAAAAAATGCTAAAGATGTATAAAAAAAAAAAAAAATCGAAGGTCACTGGCTGACCAGTAGCAGAATCATTTCAGCTCTTTAACACTGAAATTACAATCACTCACGTTGGATTTAACCGTTTCAGGCACCTACATTTGCACCTTCTCGCTGGTCCTCCTTTACAGGCACGCTGCGACCTCGTGCCGTTTCCCACGATGGGCCTCAAGAAGCGCAGATGGCGATGAATGACCTTAACAGGGAGCTTTGCGGGAGAGATGTCAGTCGCTGAAAGACGATTCGCTGTCAGAGCTGGTGGCGCCTACGTCTCGATCCTCGGCGCTCCTCGTTCCTCCGTCGGGCGCGGGGGCGTCGGGTGTGCTGTCGTCAGCAGAGAGGGGTTCACATGTTAGCGGTCAGTTTAATAAAAAGCTGCGCATGGATACAGATAGATTAAGTATAAGACAGACACTCACTCAAGCAGGTTGGGATCCAAACCCTCCAGGACCATTTTATTTCTGATGGCCATTACTGGAACCCCCTGTGAGACATTAAGTTTGATATTACTATACAAAACAAAACTTTTTTTTTTTTTTTTAATCACTATAGTAAGATAAGCAGCTGCAACGCTGACTCACCACTTGAACCATCTTCAGGTATCGGACATAACGTGGGTCCTTAGACACCGTCATCACATTCTCTGCAACCACTTCTTCTTTTTGTGTCGGTGGAGCTTCTGGTGGACTCTGAACAGGCTGCAACACGAAATATGCAAATAAATAAGGCAGCGAGAAATACCACGAGGTTGAGATGCGATGAGAGATATTGGAGGGGCCTCAACTTTGACAAATTGCACACAGTTCAATAGTTCCTCATTTTGAGAGGTGAACTCATTCGTTTTCTTGAGAGAGTTTAATCAGAACATTATCAGCACGCTCACATCTGTACACTACATAAGAAACAACCGGTTAGCTTTGCTTATTGAAGAAGACTGAGACTCCAGACTGTCTCCTTCCAGAGCTCAAAAATATACCGACTAGAACTTCTGAAGAAGCACATTGTGTCATGTTTATTTCATCCTTACAAAAAAAAAGAATTAAATCTTATGTGCTGAAACCACTTCTCTTTGGCACATTATCTCTGAGGCTGTGAAACTGATTTCTGAGCTTTGCAATGTTGGCATGGCTCTTAGACCAAAGACTTTTTTAAATGTTCAAAACTTCACCTTGGCTTTGTGACTAAATGAATAATATGTTTGCTTGAATAGACGTCCTTGTATCTACCTCGGGGGGAGGCAGCGTCCCTGCTGCTGGACCATCTGTTTGGCCCTGAACGGCAGCGATGGCCCCATTGGTCTGTGCAGCTTGCTGCCGACTGAGTCCATCTATCGTGACGTCCTCCAGTCCAGGAATGGAGGACAACTGCTCAAAACACAGCATCGTGCATTAATAACAAGTAAATGTCCATAAAATGTCCATACTGTAGCATCACCTGCAAAGAGAATCACTCGCCTTGGCCTCCAAAATGCACAGGGTGGTTTCAATCTGCTGTATGCGAAGAGATATGTTGGCAAGTTTCTGTTGGAAGAAGTCGGACATTTTAAAGACACGATCGAAGGGTTACGGAGGTGGTTTATGTGTGATGTAACCGGGCATGAAGCATGAAGATTAACGAGTAAAAGAAGATCCACAAACCTCTTCACACACTGTGGAAAAGCGGTTAAGGAAGCGGACCGTGTGCACGATAAACTGATTGAGGTAGGCAACGATTCTCCTCTGTTGTATAGCAGGAACCTAAAGGAGGCACAGATGGAGGAATTGAAGTCACAAAGAGGAGAAGAGCGAAGAAACGTGGAGCGTAATGTGCCGAGGAAATGACGTAAGTTCTCCCCCTGCAGCCTACTGTAAGAGCATTACATATTTAAAATAATGAGAAAAAAGTAAAATTCAGTTTTAACATAACAGATGGCGAGATATCATGTTATAAATGACGAGTGTAACGTGTCAGTCATTAAAATGCAGCGATGGAATGAATGCTGAATGGAAAATATCACAATATTTTACAATGGCTGAATAAAACGCTGAGTATTTGAAATTAACGAATACTATTTGTAGCTGCAATGATATTGACAGATTTGGTCCTCCTTATTTCTACAATCTAATGTAGTGCTAATTGGTGGGCGCGTTAAATGTAATTATATTCATATTCCATTGCAATTTAATTCCTGATATATAAATATATATTTTAATTTGACAGTGGTTAAATAAAACAGTAACACATTGTAAATAAAGTCTCTGCTGCTAAAGCTCAGTCAATCTATTCTTTCTAATACGTGTACAAGTCAACCAACATGAATTCATTTAAAAATCACATAATTTAATAAAGAACTTCAGCTGTTCATTTTCTTGGACGGAAACAGTTTGACAGTGATATTAAAAAGCAAACTACCAGCTGCTGCAACTGGAGCAGAACAGCGTTAGTAAACTGATATTGCTATCATGCTTTGTATATATATATATATATATATATATAACATATGTCTGGCATCACTATTTTCATTGTTTCTTCTCATTTCCTTGTTGGGTATTCAGCTAGCTGTGGCCAGGGCTAACTAGTTAAATACCAACCTTAGTCAGATCGACTCCAGACCCAACTATGGGCAGCCCGTCCTCGTCCATGCTGGATTTGAAGACTTTTATTTTTAATTGTTTTTTGTTTTTGTTTTTTTTTGTGTGCAGATTATAGTGCAAATTTCAAGTTTAAAAGCAAACACTTCCACAGCAAAAAGACAGAAAGCGGTACATGAAAATGTTTGCTGTGAAATGTTTCATGTGATCGTGGTGCTGCGTGATCGCGTCGTGACGTCAGCAGCAGCGTGAGAGAGGATACGTCGGAGTTGAAATCCGCCAGCGGTAGTTGTGAGTTGAGCTTTTATTTTGGAGTCCACTCTGGAAGACAAAAACATCCGGTATTATGACTTCTAGATGCAGTTGTCAGTTTCTGAAAATGTTATAACATTAAAACTAAAATGAACATTTTATTTAAAAAAAAAATGGAAATATTATATAACTATGCAGTATTTTGATTGTGTAACAGTTAATGTCGTAGGCATGAAAACAACAGAGTAACATCGATAGAGGAGTTAAGACCATTTACTTTACAGGAAGACAGACAAGAGCTAGTTTAAAAATATCGTCTCTTAGCAGTTAGGTGGTTTTTTTTTTTTTCTCACATAAAAATGATTAACTCAGGTTTTTGTAGAGATACTTGGAAAAACAATCGACAGATCAAGTCCAAAAGTACATTGTACAAGTGTTTGGGGCTGTAGTGACTGAAGATCTGGAAATACCAATCTACTTATGTAAAATTGTAAGTGTAAAAAAAATAATAATAATAATAATAATGAATAAAAACTGGTAACGTTGTGAGGCTTTTATTTTGAAAAGAGGAAATAGGGGAGACGCGTTCAGGGAACGGCGCTTGCGTTCTAACAGCGCATGTTAGCCACCAAATCAAACACAAATCATTTTATATTCACTTTTCAACGCTGCAAGAGGCGTATTGCACTAATGGAGGTTCAGGGGTCAACAGAGAAAATAAGCGGTACGTATATTGATCATTTACTCCCACTGGGATTTAAAGCAGGCCATGTTTATGACAGTCATTCAGTTAGCGGGGCCCGTCTATTCAAAGGAATCGTGACACTCATAAACTATCAGTCTGGTGCTGTTGTATTAGAAATAAGATGGTTATACTCAGATTTGCAATCATGTTTTAAGTTTTTTTTTTGTTTTTTTTTCGAGATCTGAAGCACAGCTGCAGATATTTTACCAGGTTGCAATTTTTTTTTTTTTTAAAGTCCCATTAAAAAGGTCGGTCCAGCAATTATTCTGGTTCATTAGCCTGGAGATGGTAGTTTTAACATAAGGAATAATATATACAGAAACATCAGTGATTGTGCCATTGCTTTGATTGAGAACATTTTAATTATTACCTTTAACATATGTCCAATATGAAAACGCGGATTTCAACATTTTAATAATTGTTGAAATGAAACGAGTTGAAATGATGAGTTTATCCTCGAGTCCCCTCTGAGTTAAAAGCTCACTGCTGCCCTCCGATGACCACTGCTTACATTGCACCTCCTTTATGTTTCAGATTTAAGCATGCTTCTTCCATCCCTTCGCCTCTTGGTGCCCCCTCTGCAGCTTCTGTCCGCTGCCATGTGGCAGCTGGCGAAGCAGAAAGATGTGATGAATTATGAGAAGCTGCATGAGTTTGTGTTCATGGTGACTGAAGCGGTCCCCGGCCTGATCAACCACAGACAGAGAGCCCAGCTCGTTCTCGGTCTCAGAGCCAGGGTGAGCAAGTACTTTGTGTCACACACACACACACACGCATGTGTTTATTTTGCAGTGTTATTTTTGTTGTTGTTGTTGTTGTTGTTTACAGTTACTCCGTTTGTTGATATTTCAGTTGATCCTGGAGCTCTGCAAAGGCTCAGCACGAGGTTCGGTTGATTGTCAACTGGTGCAGAGCCATTTGGATAGACTGCCAATAACCTCTGCAAACACAGATGTAAGTACAGTAAAGCAAAACGGACACGACCGAGTAATGATGTGACCGGTCCTCTTTTAATCATATCAATCCAATTTGTGGCAGCACAGGGATGCAGAGGTGAAAACGACAGAGTCTACTTTCATTGCACTTGTTCAGAGCCTCCTGAAAGATCCAATTGAGAGGGCATATTTCTTTCAGGTAAGACAAATAATTCATCTCTTTGCTTGGAAAAAAATTCTAAATAAGTTTTAAAATAAACAAATTACCTCCTGCAGGAGGTTTTTCCAGTGCAATATGGTCCACAATATGATGCAGCGTTACACGTGTTGCTGTGGGAGCTGCTCTCAAAGCTGGAAAAGCTGCTTCCAGTCCCAGACCTGAAACAGGTATTCACTCAGTCCATCCAGATGTTTCAGGTTATTTATACCCATTTTAGCAGGATTTTAAAAACAGCTGCCCTGCGATTACAGACTGCCGCCTGGCTCGGCTCTGCTCCTTCTCTTCTGGAGGAATGTGTCCAGTCGTCACCCGAGGAGCTGCGCACAATCTTTGAGCACTACAAACGTTCAGGACTACTGAAAATGGCGTGTGAGTAGAGCTGAAATGATTGGTTGTTTGGAACAATTTTCATGATAATCTTTACAGTCAAATATCAAGCAAGAGGACCAAACATGCTCTGGTTTCATCCGTTTAAATAGAGGAAATTGCTGTTTTTCTCTTTATTATATCATTACAAGTGGTTAAAAAAAAAAAAAAAGCTTAATGGTGCAGTGACATTTCGTAAAATTTCCCAGTTCTCAGTGGACTTGTTTACGTTTAATAATATTCTCTGTTGCTTTAGTTGCTCTGCAGTTTTATAACAGGAACAACAGTTTAATTAAAATTGAAGCAAATGGTAAAATTTGTGCCAATTATCCATTTATCATGTATTAAATACATGTATATAAATTGTTTTAGACTGATTTTTATAGACTGAAGAAGCCATCTGGCTTTAAAATACTTCTAAACTTCTCATGGATTGAATAATGAATTTGTTGATTTGAAAAAAACAAACATCTGATGTAAAACATTCGATTTAATGACCTGAACTGTGGCGCGATGGAACTTTGACTCTCCACCATGATTTCCTCTCGTATGGAAGTGTCCTACAGTTTTGAACTATTTTTGTTTACATACTGTCCCATAAAAGTAGTAAAGAGGGTTTTACCATGTTTCTCTTTTACAGACGGCCCTTCTTCCACCATTGGTACCTGCATCATGTCCGCTTTGTCGATTCCTCCCTCACAAAAGACAAATCTAACAATTGGACTGGAATCTATCCATAACTACGCCAACATCCTAAACCCTGTCACGGTTGCTGGAGCGGACCAGTACAGTGTTGTGACCATCTACACTGAAGTGGAAGTAGAAGCATCTGAGGTGGATGAGGAAACGATGGAGTCGGCTGAAATTCAAGTCCAGACAGGTTTCTATGAAGAGGAGATAGTGGCTGTAAGCCGAGATAACGCTGACGGCGAGGAGGCTGCTGGCTCAAGGGCTGAGGAAGCGAGTGAAACTGTGGATGTAGCTAAAGCTTTGGAGACGTTGAGCAAAACTTTTGCGTTAAGGAAGGAGAGCGTGGGTCAAGATGAACTGACAGAACAAAGTAAGGAGTCGTCCCTTGACGATGAGCTCGGGGCAGGAAAAACATGTGAAGGACATGAAACAAGTGACCAAGCTGAAGGGAAAACAGAAAACTCTGCAGAAGAGTTGATGGATGATTTCCAACCTGAAGGAACAGAGAGCAATTCAAACTCCTGTACAGACCAAAAGGATGACCACGAACCTGAGATGATGAATGACTCCGGTGAAGTCTCTGAAACGCAACAGTCTGACTCCTCGGCTAACGTGCGCAGATCGACCCGACTACAGATGAGCACTTCACCGAGTTGGCCGGAGACATTTAAAATCAAGAGGATGGCAAGAGAAATGAGTAAAGAATCAAAAATGTACAAAAAACATGTTTTTGTTTCTTGTCACTCAAAAAACGTTTTACGAAAAACTGTTTAGGAAATTCATTTTAGATGGATTTTAAGTTTTGACTCTCGAATAATATCTATTCTCCTTGGTTGTTTTTTTTTCCAGTTGTGCTTATTTAGTCTAAGTATGTTTTTTCCACTAAGAAGATATATTTAGTATATACAGTGAACCCTCGCTATAACGCGGTTCACCTTTCACGGTCTCGCTGCTTCACGGATTTGCATCGTGCATTGTGTTCTGCATTCTGATTGGCTAAACAGTCTCTCCGCTTCTTCTCTACCTGTTTGTCAATAACGTTGCGGTTTAATATGTACACGTACGTAAAACAGCTTGCCAAATTAAAAATAATCGATGGTGGCATGTCGGTTTATAAGAATCTTTTTGCCCAGAAGAAAAAAGAGCGACAACAACTACCGATAACTATGTTCTTCTCTTGAAAAACCACACCTGCACCGCCGGCTTTAGAAGAAAGAACCGCTGCAGAGCGTAGTCAGGATGCAGCGGCTCAGTCAAAAGAGCCGTGAAATACACGAGTCACTATTTGTCCTACTGTACTTTGTATTTGTTTTCATAATCATTTTTCATTTCCTCCCGTTCTAATCCAATGACTCGGGTCGCAGTGGGGCGGTGCCGATCTCAGCAATTTGAAGCCTTCAGTTCGTATTGATGATTAAAATTATTATTTTACAGTACAGTAGTTATTTGTAAAAAAAACATTTATACAGTACTTTTATTTGTTAAACAAATGCTTGGGCCTGTAAAAGGTTTTGTTCTTTGGTTTCAATGTATTATGGAGTATTTCATTGTATAATAATTATAAAAAAAAAAAAAGGTTACTACTTCACGGATTTCACCTATCACGGTCTCTATTTGGAACGTAACCCCCGCGATAAACGAGGGTTCACTGTATAGTCTTTTCATTTGGGAAATACGTCACTATTATGTCTGTACGGTAAATATGAAGCTACACCTGGCAGCTTGGAGCAGTTGCTCTGGCTCACAACAAAAACTACCAGTCAGCACCTCTAATGCTCTCAAGTTAACATGTTATAGAGATATTAGGAGGTACATATTGTTATCTGTTTTTAGTATTTACTGTACAGATATCAGTGGCAAAAAGTTTCTCATTTAACTTTTAGCAAGAAGACAAATAAGGATATCTCACAAAATGTCAAGATTAAAGTACACCTCATTATCTAGTGTTTGTACATGGCACACAATTATTTCCAAAAATGTGAGGAAAAAAATAATTACCTTTTTATTTCAAGATTAAACAATGATGTCTTTTTTTTTTTCTCTCTCCAGGAGCACAGCCGGTGTACCAGTGGCCCCGTCTGTGATTGCCATCAAAGGAAGTGACAAAGGTGATGTGACATGAAGAAGAGAATTTTAGATCAAATATACAGTTTACCCACTTAACCATTTCTTTTTTCTTTTTTTATGTGCAGGCGAATCAGACGAGATGATATCCATCATCTTCACCTGCTCACAATGTCCTTTCCACAACTCGGATGAGAACAGCCCCCCTCACTTCCACATGCAGAGCGTTCGCACGGACCTCTACAAGACTTTCTCAGAAACCAAATTTACACCGTCTCCCTGCGGCACCGATGAAATATTCACATCCATTAAACTTTTCCCCAACGGGAACGCAGAGCAGAGCCCGGCCGAAGAGCCTGACAATCGAAGCAAAGTAAATGTTTCTCAGTCACACGGCAGACAGAAAGCCCTGACGTGTGAAACGTGCGGTAAGTCGTTCACGCGGACGTCGGACGTCAGGAGACATCAGCTCATTCACACTGGAGAGAGGCCGTTCCACTGCTCGCAGTGTGACCGGACCTTCCTGCACTCCTGGGACCTGGCAAAGCACGAGAGCAAGCACCACGGCGTGGCCATCTCCTTCTCCTGCCAGCTGTGTCGCAGCTCCTTCTCCAATCTCAGGGCGCTGACCGTCCACCACAGAAAGGCTCACTCGCTGGACAGCCAGCTCCCTCAGATCTGCTCCATCTGCAGCCGGAGTTTTTCTGCCGTCTCCGAGCTGCTCGAACACAAGAAGTCCCACGTCACCGCCGCGCGTTACATCTGCCAGCAGTGCGGCGAAGGCTTCGACACCCTGCTCGCGCGCTCCCAGCACCGGCAGATACACCAAGTGAAGCGTCAGTATAAATGCCCGCACTGCGAAAAGACATACACTCGGAGGTCTGACGTGAAGAGGCATCTGTCCACCCACACCGGGGAGCGACCTTACCAGTGCAACCAGTGCAGCAAGCGCTTCTCGCTTCACTTTATGCTCATCAAACACCAACGTGTTCACACAGGCGAGCGGCCGTTCCAGTGCTCCCACTGCTCGAAAAGGTTCACCCTGGTGTCGGTGCTGGCCAGACACGAGAGGATGCACACCGGGGAGAAACCCTTCCTCTGTTCTCAGTGCGGGAAAAGCTTCATGTCACCGGGAGAGCTCTCCAAGCATCACAGGTCGCACGTGGACGACAAGCCCTACGCCTGCCCTCAGTGCGACAAACGTTTCAAGACCAAGAAAACCCAGCAGGAACACATCGTCTCCCACACCGGCGTCCGCCCGTACCCGTGCACCTACTGCGGGAAGGGCTTCACCAAACCCTACGCGCTGACCAGACACAACCTCATTCACACCGGAGAGAGGCCGTTCCCCTGCGGACACTGCGAGAAGTCTTTCCTCACGCTCAGCGAGGCTCAGCTGCACCAGAGGATCCACACGGGGGAAAGGCCGTACCCCTGCGGCGTGTGCGAGCACAAGTTCAAGAGCTCGTCGGAGCTGGCGCGACACAAACGCAGCCATTCTGGGTTGAAGCGGGTGAAGCCGTACTGCGAGCGCTGCATGAAAACGTTCACATCCAAGGCCACGCTGAAGAAACACATGGAGACACACGGGGATGAGGGCCACGCAGCGCAGTCTGTGGACGCCGCGGAAACAAATAACTGAATAAATAACAGATTATAATTACCGAATCAAATAATGAAGTTTAGATATTCAGATTTATCAAGTTCTGATCAGGAGAGAATATATTTCATGCAGCTCAAGAAAGAAACATGTCCACAGCTACATGGTGTGGCCTTCAGCCTTTAAATTATGTTGAAAAACAGATTACTGTATCAAGTCAGTGTTTTATACTCGCAGCTTTACTCGTTTAACTTTACAACAGGAAAGGTGATGTTCTAAACAGTTTTAAATGGAAATCAACGCTCAAATCTGATTAATAAATAGATTTTTCGCTCCGTATGCTGTCTGTTTCCTGTTCAGTCAGACCAACTGAAATATTGTGCGCCGGTTTGGGTTTAAATGAAGACGAGGGCACCGGATTGGTCTTTAGAAGCAGACCAGCAAGTAAAGAAATGCAAAATTCACAAGATTTCTGTAACATCTGAGAATATGTTGAATTGTCTCAAGTCGAAAGGGACAGATGCAAAAGCCGAGAGCTGCGCAAGAGCCTCCAATCAAAAACAAGAGTCATGCAATAAATGTTATTTTCATGAGGTGTACAATGTTCAGTCTTTGCTGACTCCCAAGTTTTGGTGGTGCTTGATTGCATTACACTTCAGGGCAGTGTTTCCCAACCAGTTGACCGCAGGACCAAAAGGTTAACAAGTGAAATCATGAGAGCAAGGACAGGAAATCTATGCACCATAAACCATGAGTTGTGTTCAAATCTTTTTTCCTCCAGTGCCACCATAAGGTTGAAATCTCAACACACCCATTATAATTACTTTAATGACACATAACTCTTAATCTACCACCATCACCAGGGAAAATGTAACTTCTCAGATTCCCTTCAGACTAAACTGTACTTTATGTTTGGTGCTGCTATTAAGTGTATATTAGCATTTACAGCTGACACTTCAGTTTGTGTACTTGTCTCCTATATAGGGGGACTATGTAGTAAACAAGTACCTGAATGAATCTTGTCCACTACACAGCAACACAGTGTTAGTTGTGTTAAGCTTAGCATAGGTTCTTGTTTCTACCAATTCAGCCTCTATGAAATCACAAAATACAGCAATTTGAGAACAGGAAACAGGTCACAAAACACAAACAGTTACAAGTAGGGAAAACATTTGAAAACACAGCTTTGTGTGTTGTTGTCATTGGGTTTTCCTGCCTTTCCTAAATAAACTACATTTTCCGGGGGGCACTGTGTGACGCTTACCTGATTCCATTCTCGCCTGCATGCGTTTCTCTGTTTGCGGCTACGAGGCCAGACTACAGAAGAGGACACGGACAAGAGCCTGCAAAATTTAAAATGCTACTCAACCAGTACTGGAGCATCTTATTCATTTTGAATAACAGTGTTGTTTGTTCTCCCAAAAATGTCTAGTGCTTGCTCAATTCATGCTGCCATAAAGTATTTAATCACATAATACAACCTAACAGCAACACTGGTTGGCTGAATGCTGTGACTTGCTATAGCCATATTGACCTGGTCTTGTTATTTTAATTATTGAAATGGTCGTCCCTTTGATTAAATAAAGTAAAGGGCCATTCTGCAGCGTACTCCTCCTCTGTGCTCTATTTTCAAGGAGCTGTATTCGAGAGGCCTTTCAAGATCATATCCTGCGTGTCAGCTGAATTTCTGTCCACAGTGCACATAAAACTGAATGACTCACTATGCGATTGGTTTTAGTGCAAAGATTAATTAAAACTGCAAGCAGTGATATGCGGGGCCTCGCACGCTGCACGTCGGGGATCCAGCGAGGGTCCATATTCCCGCTTGCAGTTTTAATTTTTTTCTCGATCTCGTTCCTTATTATTGCCTCTTTTGGCGGCTTTAACATTTAAAAAAAACTCAAGTTGGTGCCTGACGCATGTTTCATGAGGTTTGGAGCATCGTTTGACCTTAAACATCAACTTTCTGTGTCACGGTGAAACATCAAACTTAGCCGCATCGCCCTGGCTATACTATATACTCTATACTCTATACTATATACTCTATACTATATACAAAAATTAATGTTGGGTCACTTTTTGGACGACATGCTATAGTATGACTTTTCTTTGGATATTTTGGACAACGTACTTTGGATATTTTGGATGACGTTTCATGACTTTTTGGAGTATGACCTTTTTCTGAACTGACATGCATGCCTCAAGTTACTTCTCACTGTGAGACAACTGCTCTAACACCACTGTGTCATACTATATCATGTTGTCCAAAATATGAAAAAATAAAAAGTCACTTTTGGACTTAAATTTTTGTTTGTTTGTATGGCTGGATGTTGTTGGACTTGAGCTCCTGCTAGTACAAAGCCAATATGTGTCAGCCCCCAGTCCTGCATGTTCTTTAATGAGGCAATAGGAGAAGATGTCAGGCTTCAAGATATTTATTTAACAGCAACAGAATAATCAGTTTACAGAGCTCTGGGTCCAGACTATGTTTCCCTGACCGCAACAGAGTATGTGTCAGTTCACGAAGTCTGAGCTCCTGACTTTCCCTCACCCAGTCTTCTTTCTTATAGTCCAGACACCAAAAAGTCATGTGTATTGATGTATCCTTTGTTGGTTGGTGGAGGTGGTGTTTGTCTTCCTTCACCCCCTGGAGTTCTCGCGACAGTCTTTTGTTCCTGTTTATGACTCAAGGAACAACAGTATGTGACCCCACAGGTTGCCGACCCCCTCCTGTGACCTTTTGGTTTGGCCCAGCAGTATCACTCTCATTTACATACAAAGCCTTTTGTTCTACACCTTAGGATTAATAGTTGATAATATGACCTACATATAAGTATTATGATATGGCATACATATATGTTGTATTATTGTAAACATAACCTAGCACAGAATCGCACAATGTATAAACCCAAACCTGTGTGGCTTACCCTTAGACTAGAGGGACTCGCCTTAGGAGGGCTCGCCCTCTGTGAACCACGTGGCTTACCCTTAGAGGGATTCGCTCTCCGTGAACCGTGTTTTACCTCGGCGGGTAAACCGTGAGTGTTACCTCGGCGGGGCTCGAACCTGTGTCTTCATGAGGTCGTTTCCAGCTTGGAGTCGTCGTAGACCGCTGGACTATCTTCGGCGCCAGAGGACAATTCGCGGCGGGGAAAGTGTTTGACGGAGTTCACTCAGAGCTTCCAGAGACTCAACCGACAGTCTGGTTAACTCAACAGGTAAAAGATTCTACTTCACCAAGGCTGCTATTAATGGTTCAGATTCCACTTTAGCCTGTTGATGGTGATTCAACTTTTAGTGAAGTTGAAATGTTTGGAGAATTTTAAAAAGTTTTCCATACACTACACATTACAGGAAGATATTTAATATCACTGCAGATCCCCTTGAAAACACGTATATCTACTATCCAAAGAATGTCTGCGTCAATTTTGGTCTCATTTGAATGAATATTTATGGACGGCGGAGTTATAGGTTGCAGTGAGCCAAAGATTTGTCACAATGCTACCTACTGGCAAGATTGGTGGCACAGTGGTTAGCACTGCTCCCTCTCAGCCAGAAGGTCTGGGATTCAATCCCTCCCTTTGTCATGACTTTAAAAAAAAAATAATCATAAGGCATTTTTGACTTTTGTGCGATTCTGTGCTTGGTTATGTTTACAATAATACAACATATATGTATGCCATATCATATTAATTATATATAGGTCATATTATCAACTATTAATCCTAAGGGGTAGACGAAAGGCTGTTTGTGAATGAAAGTGTAGACAAAAGGGTGTGGTTGTGAATCAAGGTATAGACAAAAGGCTGTGTTTGTGAATGAAGGTGTAGACAAAAGGGTGTGTTTGTGAATGAAGGTGTAGACAAAAGGGTGTGGTTGTGAATGAAGGTATAGACAAAAGGCTGTGTATGTAAATGAGAGTGATACTGCTGGGCCAAACCAAAAGGTCACAGGAGGGGGTCGGCAACCGGTGGGGTCACATACTGTTGTTCTTTGAGGCATAAACAGGAACAGACGGCTGTCTGGAGGACTCAACCACCACCTCCACCAACCAACAAAGGATACATCAATACACATGACTTTTTGGTGTCTGGACTATAAGAAAGAAGACTAGGTGAGGGAAAGTCAGGAGGTCAGACTTCGTGAACTGACACATACTCTGTTGTGGTCAGGGAAACATAGTCTGGACCCAGAGCTCTGTAAACTGATTATTCTGCTGCTGTTAAATAAATATCTTGAAGCCTGACATATTCTCCTATTGCCTCATTAAAAAACACGCAGGACTGGGGGCTGACACATATTGGCTTATACTAGCAGGAGCCCAAGTCCCAACACTTTGAAAATGCTGGCCATTTTTTTAACAACATAGCATGACTTTTGGGTCACCTTTTGGCCGCCACACCGCGGGCACACCGATCAACGAAAACAAATTATTTTGATAACTTTTAATCCCAAACATGTTAAGAGTGCCACTCGCGACTCCACTAAAGTACAAAATTTTTCGTAATGTCCGTGTGTAATATGGACACTTGAAAAGGTCTTATTTTTCAATTTTTATTATGTAACCCAGGAAAACATTTATTTTGTGCAGTCCAAAGGAACATAATTTACCATGAGACCAGATAGCAGCCCGAAACACCCTTCCTTTTCTCCACCCAATTCTTCTGGGTATTCCCCTCTCTGTCATGATGTTAGTGTTATGGTCATACCTATAAAAGGATGCATTTGAGTGTGTTTAATTAACTGAGGCTTTAATTAATCCTGACTGGGGTTGTGGTTGATGGGGGGGAAAGCCAATGCCAAGCAGGAATCACCAGGATAAAACTGGCTGCACCATTTAATAGGGGACCAACAGAGTGCATTAATAGCGTGCCTGGGAGATCAGTAATCTGAAAATGGCTTTCTATTTTTAGCTTGCCTTATGTTTAAAATCTATTGTAAATTGTTGGCACAATCTATAACACAGCAACTGGGTTAGAATAATGTGAAACAAATCAATATGTATAAATTGAAGTAAATTTCTTTGGTCATGACTTCACTTCCTATTTAATTTTGATAATACCACAGTGATTTTAAGAGGCAGCATGGAAATTTATTCGCTACAGCAGGGGGGCTCTCAGGGGGGGAGGTGCTGCAACAGGCTGCCACTAGCGTGGCGCCAGGTAACCTGACCTGAGGTGCATCTTTTTGGATGATGGGAGGAAGCCGGAGAACCCGGAGAGAACCCACGCAAGCACAGGGAGAACATGCAAACTCCGCACAGAAAGGCCCAGGACCAGATTCGAACCTTTTTGCTGTGAGGCGACAATGCTAACCACTGCACCACCGTGCCTCCCAATGTCAGTAAATATTTACTAAAGCGTTTTTTCCAAGTAATCCCTCCAGGATGCAGTTTAAAATGTTAATAAGTTGTCAATAAATCAATTTTGGGCAGATTCTCCACAGCCCTTTTCCAAAAGATAAGTCATCAAATGATTACCAAGGAGTTATCTTTAAAAAACTAAAAAAAAAAAAAAGGTATTATTTGCGGCATAGCAACCCAGAAGTTGTTTTTATTCTGTGCTCATAAATTATCTTTAAAACATTAATAAATGATTTATGAAAGACTCTATTAAGACAAAAACAATAATGTAAATGCTAAATATCCCTTTAGCTAATGCCTATATATATTATGTTAGATTAAATGAGTTTGATCTTCAACTTAGTCTAAATCTAGTATTTAATTATTGAATTTGAATTTACCTCCAATTTAAAAAACGCTTTTAATTACATGTTTCACAAAAGAATAAAGAGTTCATTTGTATTTGTATTATCAAACTGTTAAAGGCCATGAAAATAAAGAGCCTATTACAATGAGGGATAGGATCCTCCAACAAAACAAACTTCTCTGCCAAAACTGGAACAATTTTGATTATTTTTAATGGAAAATTGTAAAACTCAAAGAGATGCCTCCTCCTCACCGAGAGAGGGTGTGCGTGCATGGGAGGATTCTCGGTCCACCCCACTGCAATCACCTCTTGCCTTGACCAGACCGATGTGCAGCAGCCGGACAGATGTCGGGATGCGACTGTCATCAGCGGAGGAATTTGGAGTATTAGCGACCATGCAGGTGGAAAGAGCAGTCTCAATAAACAGATAAATAGGGCGGAAAACCAGGCGGCTGTGGATGCAGATAACAAAACAACGCGGCACCCATCAGTGTGATTTACAGTCCAGTTGGCGTTGGTGTGGTTGGTGGCGGATTAATAACCAGTCATAAAGAAGAGGGAGGTTAGGATTGTGTGTTGCAGGAAGACGAGCGTGAAGGCAGTGATAGAGGAGAGGACGGAAGAGAGAGGGGGAGACTGTAAAAGAGAGAGAGGGGAGTAGATAAAGCCAGAGTCGGCGTCATGAGCTCCGCACTGCCTTACAACTCGCTCTCAGCTCGGCCGAGTCCCAGCAGACGAGTTTTGGATTGGGAACACGAGCAGCTAGCCGTGCGACGACTGTCTTCCCCACAAAGTCTCGACCTGCTCAGTCCTCCTCCTCTTCCTCGTCGACCCTCTGCCATCCCTGCCTACCTGCTATCTCCATACCACGAGCCAGAGGAGCACTTCCACCAGCACCAGCTTTTATCCTTGTCCGTGGGCTCAGAAGCCTCCCTGGCGCCCCCTGCGCCTCCACCTGTGGGTGCTACCCCACCTTGCTGCCGCCCAGTGGGAGTCATGCACCTCCTGCGTCTGGGTCTCCTGGCCTTCAGCTGCGTCTTCTGGGCAGCTGGCTTGGCGATCTTCACGCTGGGTGTATGGGCTCAAATATCCCTGGCGGACTACGTGCTGCTGTCTGCCAACCGTTACCCCAACGCCCCGCTCATCCTTCTGTCCACAGGTGCTGCTGTCACCGCCTGGGGCTTCCTGGGTTGTCTGGGGGTGGCCGCGAACCTACCCTGCGTTCTAAGGGCCTATGGTTTCGTTCAGCTTGCTGCACTTGTGGCTGGTTTGGCAGCTGGACTCTCGGGCCTCTTCTACCGCGAAGACATTGCCGGAGGATTTCGCAGCGGCTTACAGCGAGCAGTGGCCGGCTACACAGAGGATGAAGGCCGTGCCGATGCTTTAGACAGCCTACAGAGGGCCTTGGAGTGCTGTGGAGCCGACGGTTGGCGCGACTGGCTTTCATCGGACTGGGCTATCCAACATATGACCTTCTTTCCCAACGAGAATGGCACATCGGTGTCCCTGCCGGATAGCTGCTGTGTGAGGCGCAGAGGTTGCAAGAATCGGCCTCTTCTGTCAGATGATAGCGAAGGAGTTGTTGCTGCAGGAATCCATCCACACGGTTGCTTCCGCAAAGTCTTCAGCTTGGTCAACGACAACGTCTTCCACATTGCTGCCACCGTATTGGGGTTAGCCTTCATACAAATTGGAGGGATTGCCCTGGCTTGTCTACTGGCCAACAGACTGGCACCAAGGCAGCATCGACACGTCGTGGCTCATTAATAGTCAATCCAATTAATTGGGCAAGCTACTCAAGGGATTGATCAATTTGTTGACAACTTTGATCCGGAATGAACAGTGCCATTTGAGTAATAGAGATGCAAAGTGGGGTGAAGTATTTTAGGTATTCAGGCTTCTGAAAGTAAAAGTCTCTTTCATATTCATCTAATGTCAAATGAAAGTAATTTGGAGGCCTTCTAAGGCTCGTATAAAGTAACTAAACAAATCCAGAATCTGCTTTAGGACACTTCTGGTTCTTTGACAAAACAAAGGTACAAACATGTGTACATAAAACATAAGGCAGAAAATCAACTATAACTCCTGTTGAGCCTTTCAGCAAGAAACGTCCAGTTAAAATCTTGTTCGGAGCATCACTACCGGCAATAAAAACAAAAAATTGTTTTTGCAAAAACCTGATTCTAATGGTAAAGTAACAATTTCGAGTCTGTTGCACTATCTTTGCCCACGTCTCTGGTGGAACAACTACTGCAGGTCATCTCAGTTACCATTATCTTACCTCAGTCAGCAATTATTAGTGACTTAACAGACATTTATCTAATTAAGCATTTCAAGATTATTACTTTAACTTGAATAGCTAGAATCAAATTCACGTCTCACTTTGCAGTTGTATCACACTCACTGGTTTCAGCCTGATTTCACTGACTGAACAATTTTTCTGATATTTAATGTGAATAGAAGGTGTCTCTTCAAAAAAAAATTTTTGTGTGTGTGTGCTACATGCAGAGGGGAAGTATGATATCAAAAACTAGGGTTACACACGTTAGGCAACACACTTTAAACCTCACTAGATGGCAGTACAAGAAGACTTCCCTTGTTATTTTTTCCTGATATTGTTCAGGAAATGTTTAAATGATGGCATGAATTAATATACTTCAATCTCCATACACTGTAAAAAATAAAACAATTCTGAATCTAACATGTTCATATCATTTAATCCTTTGGACTTTTCCTCCTTTGGTAGATCTTGCACAGGAATGTTGACCAGCAGTTTCCCTCCGAGATTATTTAGTCTGCCTGCATTCAACAGATGTTTATATCTACATCATCTGGTTTCTCCATCATAAAGATGACTGTACTCGAATGGAATATATTGCTATGTGGTATTCTGCGCTGCTTGTACACCTAACAGACTAAAGTCTACTGTGTTAAGTGCTGTGGTTAGAGATTTTGTGAGATTATGACTGCTGTGAAATTGTTTTATTGCAGATGTCACTGTGTTGTTGGATGTTCTGAAGCACATCGATGAAATTCACAAGAGTTGTAACCTATTGCATGACCCATCATGTGCAGCCCACTAGCATGAAAACGTAAGAACTTTGGAGATCATATTTGGGAAATATCTTTATTCTCTTTGTCTGTATTAGAATATTAGAATAATTCTGTAAACATGAAGCTAAAACCAGAAGGCGGTTAGCTTAGCTTAGCATAAAGGCTGAGACTAGAGAGGAACAGCAAGCTTGGCTAGAAGTGCTTTGTTTTTTGTTTCATTCATACAAAACTGTAAAGTTTAGCTCAATTTTTTATAAGATTTGAGCGTGGCTTCAATCTTTTAAGCAAAGTTTCCGTAAGAAACCAAACGATTGTATTTCTAAAAACTATTTCTTCAGTGAATTTGACATATTAACTTGTTGTACATGTTTTAGGAATGCTATTCATTCATATGCTTGTTATTTATCCTTCCTTCCAACCTTATCTTCCCTGTCTTGGTTATGCTGTATTATAACTCTTCATTGTAATGTATTATATATACACATACAATAATGTATAATCTATTGTAATAATCACCAACAGTGTAAAAAAGCATGACTGAAACTGTAAACTATGTCTGTCATCTTTGCCATATATCAGGATATGATATTGATTAGACACTGGGACTGGCAATGTCAAGGCCTGCTGTCCTTGAATGTGTTAAATATATAAATGGCAACAACATTCTTGTAATGACGTACAACAAACACCATGCAGTCATGTCGAGCATTGATGAGGCACATAGTGCAATAAACATCTTTTGAAGCACTCTACCGTTTTTTTCCTCTTTAAGTTTAAATAATGTCATTCATCCTGAAAAGATGTAGGCTAGAACCTCCTCTCTGTATTTTTAAAGAGCTTTAGAAACAGCTCTCTGGCTTTATTTTAGGTGAAAGGCCATGCTGGAAGGGTGCCAGCGTGGTAAATTGTCATTGCTGGGAGTGGTCAATCCTCATCATCCGAATGACCTCTCATTTCTGCCATGCACCTGAGATAACGGTGATTACATCTGCCCTTGAATGGAGACAATAGACAGGCCTCCAATGCGCACAGACAGCGTGCGTTGAATAACGGAACACATCAGCCTGACCCAGCATTGATTAGTTTATGGAATGCAAAATCACAAATTATAGAACAATATAAACCAGATCATACTTAAAAGAACAAAGTTTACCTTAAAATCTACATATACCAATATTCAGTGACTTCAGTGGCTTTAGGCTATGGCCTTTAAACAATGACACATTTTTTCATGAACTAATTATGCTATTGATTAGCCTACATTAAGCTCTAACAAGGCTCGCAGATGCTGATTACACTGTCCCTATCCAAGCTATTTTGCCTGAGGTTAGGCCATGTCTCCACTAGCAATTTCATCAAACATGAAAACATGAGATACTTGAACAACACCTTAAGTCTGGGAAACCGTGAGGGGCTTTTTGTTTGCTTGAAAACGGTTTTGGGTTATGCACAACATTTAATGTTCACTTTTCAGTACTTCTATTATACAAAAACAAATGATCACCAGGAAGGACACAAAATGGCTGCAGAGCTGATACAAATGATAGCCTGTATCAGATCTGCAGCAAAGCACAGGAAAAGTGGAGAAACATACAATGACTGAAGTAAATATAAATAATAAAAGAAATCATTAAAATCCTTTAATAATAATCAAAAAGCTAATTTCTTCAGTTGGCAAATTATTAAAGACCTGTTTAAAAATGTAAAAATGTAAAAATGCTGCATATTGTGGCGTCCATGAACTTTTCAGATTCTTTATATGCCTTGAGGCTTTCCACACAAATGGGTATGTCTCTGAACTTTCTGCAAGGCTCCTGAATCTGATAACACGAATCCCTTTTATAGTCAGCTTTTTGTCTGGACAGCAGCACTTTGAGGAAATCAGAGATCCACTCTTTCTTGTCTGAATAAATGGAAATGGTGCTTGGGATATGTCTACGTTTAACTTAGCTTATATTGTTTAAATGCACATTGTTAAAAGCGTAAAATGAAGATAACATCCCAAATCTGTCCGAAAAGTGTTTTCCAGTTTTAAATAGCTTTTTTTTAAATTCTGGGAATTTGTGCTGTGGAGGAGTGTGTCGGACTCCAGGCTTTATCTCTACTCTCCGCCTCTGACTATCTTCGGTCTTTTGTAGCTTGCAAAGCAGTTTGTGCTCTGCCCCACATTTTATTTGGCAATTCTCGCCACAACGTCGCTGCGTAAAAGCCGCATGCGTTAGAAATGTAGTTGCTCTGCGCGCACCGCGTTCTCCAAAATGGACCTAAAATCCGAACTCCTAAAGTCAATCTGGTACGCTTTCACATCGCTGGATGTGGAGAAGTGCGGGAAAGTGTCCAAATCGCAGTTAAAGGTAAGCAGCAAAGTGTGTTGGTTATTTTAAGATCAGGAAACAGAGACCGAGATGCGTCCACTGGACAGTACAGAAACGGGCTCAAATGGTGTGTTTGTTATATCGCTATCTTCCATTTATCTTACTTTTTGTCCGACTGAAGACAAACCAGAACGCACCAGAAGTGGTCTTTGCATGTTGTGACACATTTGCTGTGAATCAGTGTTGTAATCTGAGGAGGATTTAACACACAGTCGTAAAAGTTCACAAACAAATTTGAAATTGCATTTCTTCCCTGCTAAAGTTGGAGGTGAAGTGCTCGAGCTCAAAGTCCAACCTTTACCTGTGGCCCGAAAACAAATAGTGACATAACACCACCTCTGTTAGGATTTTAAATAAAAGACAACAACAATAGAGATTTAACGATCTTTCCTCCTCAGTAGGTGTTATTTTTATTTTTATGTTGCTTTCCATCCAGTCTCTACATTCCTGACTGAACCACCATAGGTGAGAAGAATCCAGGAAAATAGCAGACAGTTGTCCTGACATGCTTAGTCACTGAGGATGAGCTGCCTGTGCTTGTGTGTGTGTGTGTGTGTGTGTGTGTATGTATGTATGTGTGTGTGTTTGTGGGTATATGAAGAAACAGGGAGTGTGCAGAAGACACTATGTGCTGACCATTTAAAGTGACTCATCTGTCAACATTTACTGTGTTTCCTCTTCAGGTGCTTTCCCACAACTTGTACACAGTGCTGAACATCCCACACAATCCAGTTGCTCTGGAGCAGCACTTCCAGGATGATGATGACGGGCCGGTGTCTGATCATGGCTACATGCCCTACCTCAACAAATATATACTGGATAAGGTACTGTTGGAATAACATGTAATACGTGCACAAAGTTTAAAAAGTTACCCAAAATTCACAATTTTAGTGGTTTCATGGTTCAAATTTCTGGTGGTGATGTACCTGTATTGTATTTTAGTTTTTATTTAGTTTTTGTTCTTCTGGGTTATATGTAATTTAAAGCATTGTTGAGTACCAGCCAGACCATCATGTTTTCAGGTTGTTTGTCCGTCCCGTTCTCAACACGATATCTTAGGAACACCTTGAGGGAATTTTTTTCAAATATGGCACAAACGTCCACTCGGACTCGAGGATGAACCGATGAGAATTTGGAGGTTAAAGGTCACTGTTTGTGAATTCATACTCCAATTATTACAGAATTTCACACAAATGTCTAATACGATAAAAGGTCGAAGGTCAACTTCGCTCTACCATCATGATGTTCTACAAAAACCATATACATTTGGTCATATTCTGAATTGATGACACTAACCTTGGGTGTCCATCTTGAAGCTGTGGTGATTGTATATATTTTCTGTGCTGACAGGTTGAGGATATGTGTGTATGACTCGACTCGGTTGTTACATTTCTTACAATCAGAGCTGCTCTGGAGGCAGAAATGATTGCTTAGGTTAAATCTCAGTGGGTGGAGCGGGTTTCCATAAATCAGGGTTTGGTTTAGTAGAAAGTAAAAATCAAAAACTGGTTAATGGATTTTATTACCTGTTATGTAAAACTAATCTGGTTAATTAAACTAATCTGGCAATTATTTTTTCTGTTTTGTGCAGGTCAAAGAGGGGATGTTTAACAAGGAGAAGTTTGATGACCTGTGCTGGATGATGACCATGAAGAAGAACTACAGAGGGCCACTACAGGGGGGGCTTCTATCAGAGAGAGACTGTTTCAAACTCTTCTGTTTATTCAACCTCCTGTCTGAGGACCGTTACCCTTTGGTGATGATACTAGAGGAGGTAAAAGATGCTGAGAAGAGATTCAAATTTAATGTGTGAAGCGGGAATTTGTTGAATTTATTATAAGGATTTCTTTGAGACCTGGGTTTGGCGAGAAGGCTCAAGTCCATACTGATTTTATTTAATGGACTTTCTACCACTCTGACTATTAAATCTATAATACGGTGCTAAAAAGGTCTTCCTTAACATTCCCAAAACAAATAAAGACATCTAGAGGAAACAAGAAAACCCCAAAGTAGTTTTTGGCAGTTACATGAGTTGCTTTTACTATGACTGAACAGAATGATCCACATGCGCCTACATTTTTTTCAAGTACAAGTGCAAGTAAGTTAATGAGTCTCTTCCTTCCTGCACTTCCTCCATAATGCTTTTGGTTTCCTGTAGACAGAGACAAAAATAAACACTACAATCAACACAGTGGCCTTCCCCTGCAAAGGTTTATTATAGAAATATGTCAGCAGACTGTCTGTGTTGGTCAATACAAGCAAAAACCGTGATATTTTGTCCAAATACTATCATACTATTTAATATTTGAATGCTTTTAGGTGGAGTACCTCCTCAAGAAGATCTCCACAGCCATGAGCCAAGAGTGGGATGGGAAGCATATGGACAACTTGATATCCCAGGAGGCCGCGGTGCGGGAAGAGGGCATGTCTGTGTGGACCTTCCTGGAGCACATGGGTACGGGTCGGCTGCTGAGGGTCACCAGTGGAGAGGCCTTCAGTCTGGCTTTGGATGAAGTGTTTCTGGAGATGTACCACAATGTCCTCAAGAGGGTGAGTCGCGCTGCGTCCTAGTAGCCAATTTGTCCGCTCTCTAGATATTTTTTTGTTCTTTCTAAGCTTGTTCCTTGTTTTGCAGGGTTACATGTGGAAAAAAGGACATGTGCGCAGGAACTGGACTGAGCGTTGGTTTGTACTGAAGCCCTCCTCCATGGCTTACTACGTCAGTGAGGACTTAAAGGACAAGAGAGGGGAGATCCAGCTGGACAGGAACTGTGTCATAGAGGTTGGCGAGGAGACGTAAAATAAACTCTGCATGTTTAAGCCGTTGGTAGGACTGTGACCCATCCACACTGTAGGTTACACTTTATCTGAGCCTGACTAGCTCCTCCTTCTCTTTCAGCCTATTCCAGACAGGGAAGGGAAGCGCTGTATGTTGTGCGTGAAAACCCACAGCAAAACCTACGAGATGAGTGCGTCTGATCAGAGACAGAAGGTCGAGTGGATTCAAGGTGTGTTGGTGTGTATGAGTAGAAACACACAGACCACGTCATACATTAACTACACTGATTTATAATGTGTGGTGGCTGCTGTGCTGTCATTTGTAATTTAAGGCACTGAAGTGTCATACATGTATGTCACATCACGCAGGATGTCTTTTTAAGTTTTAGTGTCCCATCACTTGTCCCCCCTTATCAGTCTGTGTTTACAGCACTCCTGCTTTTTTTTTTTTTTTTTTTTTAAATTACCTTTCTTTTGGTCTTTGTTGAGTTTCTTTAGGTGTTTTTATTTCTTCCATCATTGATGAAGAAAATTCTCTGATTTCACTGATTAGTTAATTGAAACCAAATTACTTGACTAACTGTTTTGCTGATTAATTTTTTAAGCAAAATATTTGTTGGTTGCAGCTTTTCAAACATGAGGATCTGATGCTTTTTTGAATCATACATGATACTGTAGGAAATATTCTTTGGTTAATCAGTTAGCGAAAAAATTTCCCCTCGGGGATTAATAAAGTAACTACCTAACCTAACCTTAATCATGAAAATGATTTGCATACAAGTCGATAATGAAAATAATCATTCTCTGATAATATATTTATTAAGCTGGGATCAGGTAGAAGATGCAACATGCAACATGCCGAGTCTTCTGAAGCTTTTCGGAAGTAAAAGCAGTTCCGCATGTTGAAAGTTAGAAAAGAGCACAAGGTCAGGACTTGTTTGGGTTATGTTCACTGCCTGAACATATTCGTCCAGACTTCACTACATTTTTACAGCCTTGAATTGTGACAGAGACATTTTTTTGCAGAAGAACTGTTTCCGTAGTTTTTCTCATGTAAAACAATGTCTATTCCAGCAACAGTGGACATGACTGTTCACTCTTATTATCAAAGCAAATTTGGTGGCTATTAAGTCTGTTCTTTCTCTGTTGGTGGTGGCTGATCTAGGTGATAATGGGGACAAGTCTTTTTCAAAGATGGGTTCTTTATAATTAAAAAAATTCAATTCTGGACGTGTTAAGCCATAAAGGAATACTTTTTTATTTATTTATTGTGTATTAATATAAACAAATATGTATTACTCTGCTGTTTGTTTTAGTCCAAGCAATCCTACATCCCAACTTACATTAGAATTTTTATGTGTGTGTTTTTTGTTCCCTCTCCAGCCATTCAAACAGCCCTCCGTCTTCAGAGAGAAGTAAAGTCTTCCTTTCACCAGGAACTCAAACTGAAGAGGCGGGTCCATCGGGAACACAGCCAGGGGGAGCGCATTCGGAGCGCCCACAGCAGCTGCAGCAGCCGCAGCAGCCAATCAGATGACCTGAATATCCCAGACATGGAGAGGATGGAGAAAGAGAGGGACAGGCAGGATTTAGAGATTGAAAGCATCATCCAGGTAAGGACAGTTAATGACTTTAAAACCACCTGACAATAAAAACACAATAGCATTAAATATATTTATATCTTGATCCCTATAAATCTGTGAAGCATGCGCGGGAATTAGAAACTCGCCGAAAGGAGGCCGAAGAGTTAGAGAGGCGGAAACAGAGGGAGGTGCAGATGGAGCTGGAGAGGCAGCTGAAAGAGGCGGAGACGGTAAGAAAAAGTTATCCAGGTGACAACCTTTATTTACAATTCTTCAGAAATACAATTTGGAGTTCATCTCATTGACTTTGATCTCTGAAAACTGCAGCAAAACACTGGCATTATAAAACCCAGGCTTCACCTTTATTGATTTGGAGAAATGGTTACGACATTCCTGGAAAAGGTGATTCAGGAGTAGGTCAGTTCTTTCCACTCAGTCGGTGTGTGTGTGTGTCCAGCTGAGAGACAGCATGCAGGCCGAGATGCAGGAGAAGGAAAAGGAGGCTGAGCAGCAAAAGAAGAGGATCCAGGGGTTGGAGCTGACGCAGCAGGAACTGGAGGCTGCTCTGACCGTGGAGATCCAGGCTCGCATGGAGGAGGAGCGGGTTAGACAGGAGCTGGAGAGGTAACAACGCTTTAGAAACTCCTCTTTCCATTCTGTAATTCGTCATCTTACTTCTATTTGGGCCATTTAGTTTATATTTTGGCACCATTAAGAGTATGGTGAATTAGCTATTAGCAGTGACACATTGCTGGATTAATCTAATCCTAAAGAAAACTTTAAAACATTATCTTATCATCATGCTTTTTTAATGATCTATTTGTGATGTAAAACTGGGTTAATGATGTCTTTGGAAAGTGCGAGTCCAAGCTTCTTCTCCTTTATCCCTTCTCCAGGTTGCTGCTGGCGGAAGAGGAGAAGAAGAAGCAGTTCCAGGTCCTCCAGGAGCAGCAGATGACCTTGCAGGGCCTCAGCACTATAGAGGAGGCCTCCGACGGCAGCACGGACGAAGATACCCCGTCAGCCCTCTACTCAGCCTCTCAGGAGCTCCAGGATCTGCGGGCATCTCGCAAGAGGAGCCACCAGCGCCTCGAGGTGCATTTTGGTTGTCTCAATGTGCAGCATAACATTTAATGCTTTGATATAACAACACTGATGAGGCTGCTTGTTTTATTTTTCTGATTGCAGGAGGTCCAGGAGAAGCTGAGGAATGCCAGTCAACACGTGCGGCACTGGAACGTCCAGCTGAACCGCCTGATGACGCCCATTTCTCCTGGAGGTGCAGTATGCTCTTTGCCTGGTCTGTTTGAGGCTGATCTGAAGGGCAACACAACAACTTCTAATCTAATTTTAAGCCTCAGCTTTCAGGGCCAAGGTCAAACCCAGTGTCAGCAAATATGCTCCTAATTGAAATCAGAGTAAGGAGTAACAGTCTCTGCCTTTTTTAGGTGTAACAATAGGAATCATTTTATGTATTTATGACTTTAGTAATCAACTTTTTTTTTAAATATGTTCAGAAATATTTAAAAGCAGACCACAGACAAGAAGGATGAAACAATGACCAAAAAATAAAAACAAAAGAAGTTTAAAACATAGTTAAAGTTTAAGAAAAGGGTTTACTGATCTCTGTGTGGGCTCAACCTATCCTTTGCATCTCACTACATTTAATTCACAAGATTTTATTTACTTTAATATTTAATTTTCTGTCTATAAGAGTTTGACTTTAAGACTTTTTACGCTGTAAAATGCTGTATTTGGGTTTAAACCTTCAAGTCATTTCTTTCTACGATTTTTTTTATTTTTTTATTTTATTTATTTTATACACTTTATTAATCCCCGAGGGGAAATTTCTTTGACTTGCATTTGATGACTTTGCATTTACAAACTAGTTGACTGGATCTTTTATCTAACATCTCGATCCCCAAAATTAACATAGTGACAGACTATATTGGGTGTACTGTACACTTTAAAAAAACAAATGACTTCTTTCCTGGATAATGGTGTAACTCTCCAACTAATTTCATTTAAATCTGTCTGCTAACAAAAACACCCCACATATAAATAGGAATTAACAGTTGTATTTAATTATTTTTTTTAGAACGTTTGCAGCATCGTCTTTTATCAACGAAGATTTGTCCTAAAACGGAGGGAGCACTGGCCAGCAACGAGTTCATCTCTAAATTTAAGCTTGGAGCCAATCAGAACAGCCGGATACGAGAAGGCGGTGAGAGGCTCGGCGAGAGGCTGGAGGAGCGGCTGGAGGCCGCCAACCTGTCCGACGAATCAGACGAATCGCAGGGAGGAACCAACGGACAAATGTGATCACTGTGTTGACAGCTAGACGTTCAAAAAACAGAAAAGAAATTCTTCATTTGTGTAAGACTGAGAGTGGAGTGTAAAAAAGGGAAACGATATTAACAACATGAAAAGCATTGTATGATATTTATATTTTGAATTGCAAGTTAACGTGGAGACTGATGATGACAACCACTATGTGATTTAATGAAAACACATCTGACTAAGATCAAGAGATTTACAGTTTTGTACAATAAAAATTTTCAGTGAATAATAAAATGTTTTTGTGATATTTGTCATTTTGTTTACGTATCCATTTGAAATAGTACAACCTCTGCTATTTTATTGCTTTTCTATTGTTCTATTATTATCTTATTGCTTCTGTATGCTGCTGTAGCGGAAAAAAAATGTCCCCTCTGGGATTAATAAAGTAACTACCTAACCTAACCTATCCTAGTACAGCTCAAATTAAAGATTAATCAGGAGGCAGAATTTCTTTCGAGTTTATTATTTTTTTTACAATTTCTCTACTGTAATTTAATGATCGAACCAACATTATTATTATCATTATTATTATTATTATTATTCATGCCTGACGACAAATATTGAAGCTACTATATAAATATAACCATGACGCATTCTGGACTGAGGTGGCGCTGCTGCGTAAAGGCGCCGAAAAGTCAACCGGAAGTAAAGTAAAACAAACTCCAAACAACATGGCGGCTCCCGTTGTATTGCCATGCCGAGCAGAGTTGAGGCTTGTGTTTAGTCAAAGTTGACCGTTTTGTTCCCTTTCAGTTTATCCAGTCGGGTTGTGGGTCTGTTTTAGGGCGCGAAGACACTGTTAGTTGAGGGACATGCTGCCGTCAGTGTTCGTCAGTGTGACCGCAGCCTCCAGAGGGAAGGCCAGGTCGCTGCTCTCTCCGGCCGGGAGACTCTCCTCCAGCCACCCCGGCGGCGGTTCCCCGGGTGGAGCTCACCGTCCCGCGCCCGACAGCCCCGCTTCCCCTCCGGACACCCACTCGCCCGCGGCCCCGGAGCGGAGGCTCAGAAAAAAACCCAGTGGCTGCTCCGTGCTGCTCTTCCCCGGCCAGGGCAGCCAGTTCGTGGGCATGGGCAGGGGACTCCTGAAGTACCCCAACGTCAAAGAAATGTTCTCCGTGGCGCAGAAGGTCCTCGGCTACGACCTGCTGGCTCTGTGCCTGGAGGGGCCCGAGGAGGAGCTGCGGAAGACGGTTCACTGCCAGCCGGCGGTGTTTGTCACGTCCCTGGCTGCGGTGGAGAGACTCCACCAGGAAAACCCAAAGGTAGCTGAAGCTCTCTCAGCAGATTGTTTATAAACGAAGAAAAATTTAAAAAATATATATTTTTATTTTCTACATTATTGGAAATTCAGTCCATTTAAGTTTTGGACTGTTTGGTGAACACAAATAATAAATGTAATGTCTCTCTGTGGACGTTTTTACTTTTGTAATTTGTTTTTAATTGACTAAACACCTCATTAAAAAAAAAAAAAAAAAAAAAACTACATTTAATGATGATTAAAAAAACATGTATAAGTTACGACTACGTTAGTCCTATTCTACAGTATTTTTGTCATTTGTTTAATTTATATTTTCCTTGTTTACATCAGTCTACAACAGTTTACAAAGCCAAGCTTTGATAATACATATAAAGATATTTTTTTACTGTCGCCGGTAGCAATATCACGACATAAAAGTTGACCATTAAAACTATATTTTGTATTTTTGTCTCATTCTTGCCGTGTATTTTGTTAATTATTTTAGTGATTTAATTAAATTATACATTAATGGTCAAACAATTGGCTTTGAATTGTTTTTTGTTTTCGCGCTTCTCATTTCTGTCCACAGGCGGTGGAGATGTGTGTTGCCACTGCAGGTTTCAGCGTCGGAGAATTTGCTGCTCTCGTCTTTTCTGGTGCCATGAACTTCGCAGAAGGTAAAATTACAAGTTTTCTACTTTTGTACACGTACATCAGTTAAAATGACACTTATTTAACTCCCGCTGCGTCTTGTAGCTCTGTATGCTGTGAAGGTGCGTGCAGAGGCAATGCAGGAAGCGTCAGAGCTGGTTCCCAGTGGGATGCTGTCCGTCGTTGGCAGACCTCAGGCTCAGTATAAATACGCCTGTCTGCAGGCTAAAGAGCACTGCAGGAGTCTGGGGGTGGAGGAGCCCGTGTGCTCGGTGGCCAACTACCTGTTCCCGGACGGCAGGGTCATCGCAGGCCACCAGCAGGTATGGAGCATGACCTCGTGAGTTGACCTCTGTTGGTCTCGTGTATGAAAAAGAACCGTGAGAGCTGCTCTTCTTCATCGGAGTCGTGTCGTCTCTCCAGGCTCTTGATTTCCTCCAGAAGAACGCGCGACGTCTGCAGTTCATGCGGACCAAACCTCTCCCGGTCAGCGGAGCTTTCCACACCGCCCTGATGGCGTCGGTCGCTGAACCCCTCAGAGAGGTGCTCAGGCAGGTGGAGGTCAGTCCAGCACCACGGCTACACTTTTAAAGCCACAGCAGTCTCACACTGATGTTTCTTCCATGACAACCCACCATACTCACCCTGACCCAGACAGGTGCATCTAATTTAATACAAAACCTATGATCAACCTCCCAGGAGGGTAAAAATTACAATCACTGTTGTTTTCACGGTTATGAATTTCATTTGTAATTTGCAACCCCACCAGCAGCCTTTTTTTGTTCACTTGCACACCTCGTCTCTGAGTTTGCACGTGTCACCTGACGCCTGAGCTTCCCTCCCGTTCAGGTGCGACGCCCCGAAATCAACGTCTACTCCAACGTTGACGGCAAGCGCTACATGAGCGAGAGCCACGTGCGCAGGCAGCTGGTGAAGCAGCTGGTGTCGCCCGTGAAATGGGAGCAAACCCTGCACGAGATCTACGAGCGGACGCAGGGGGAGACTTTCCCTCACACCTACGAGGTCGGACCTGGAAAGCAGCTGGGCGCCACACTGCAGAAGTGCAACATGAAGGCGTTCAGGACGTACGACCACGTGGTCGTCACCGCGTATGAAGATTGAGGCGTGGACTCAAATGGCTCTGTCCTGCAAGTTTATTACTGTGTGATTAAATCAAGTTATTATTTTTTTTTTTATTGATGAGGGTGTCAAGTTTTGTTAATATCAAGTTTATTTGCATCACATGCAAAAGCATTTTCAAATTTGCAACAGAAAGTCCAGCTCCCTTCATTTTATACCAAGCGAGGCTACATATTGTTTGTAAGAATCTCGGCCTCTTAAACCAGTAAGAAACTAATCTGGATACAAAAGACTGCAGGCCAGCAACAGTCCACTTATGGCAAACATGCTTTTTGACATTAAAACTGTGAACCAAAATCTCACTGCTACAATATACTGGCCAACTGCCTGGACAACACTAAATCTGATTTATATAACGCCCCAGTTTCCCTGATTATTTTACAGTAGATTTCCCTCCTTCTGTTTCCTGTTATCTTGCCCAAAAGGTTGTTCACAGTCTTCGCCGTGAACTTCAATACCGTTTATTAAAATATGATAAAAACAGAAGTTAAAGTAAACAGCAGAGAGAAAAAAAAATCGGCTATAATTGTCACTCATTTGCAAAATTTTTTTGTAAAATGGCCGAAAAGACCTGCTTATGGCCCTTTAGGCGTCCCGCTCCATCCATAGTGCACCAAATATGGTCACTGCAGCCACCAGTGCTACAGTCACGAGTGCTCCTCTGGTCCAGCCAGCGCCGGCTACTGGTTTGACAGCGGACACCTGTGAAGCCCAAAGTTATACTATTCTGAATATTTCACTACTTTTGAGCAGCAATTTGTGAAAGCAGAGATTCAGTGAGTTATATTTGTGCCATAGAGATAGATTAGAAGGAGTTACCCAGGCTGTCAAGGCCTCCGCTCTGAGGACACCTCGTCCAGGCGCAGCGCTCGCTATCCAGGCCTTCACCGCAGCAGACAGGCCCTGAAGGCCCCACAGCTGAGCGTGGATATCCCTGACGGGGGCGAAACAACATGTTATAGCCAATCACACGAAGATTTGATTATTGAAATCAAATTAAAAGGGGCATTTTGGGGTTTTATACCGATAGATGGTCCGTGTCAGCGCCTGCGCAGGCCTCAGCAGGCGTAAGTGGGTCCAGTTCAGCTGTCTGCTGGTCCACTCCCGGTCTAACTGGTCTCCGAATGCAGCCAACTGGCGGCCAAAGACCCGAGCAGCCCTGTCGCTGATCCTGAAGCAGAAACAGGCAGGAATTATGTTCAGTTACCTAGATTTAAGGTTGTTGTTTTTTTTGTGGGGGATTTGTCAGACAGAAGCTCGATATGAATGTTTGTAGTGATTTTTTTTTTCACAAAATAATGAGAAAAAATAAAACATAAAAATCCATCATAGACATGGAAGATTCCCCAAACTAAACCCTTCTCTAGATGGTGTTTGTTTTTGGTACAACTGATCCCACATGGTGTGTTTGCTCGAGGCCCAAACTGCCTGATCTGTGTGTTATTGTTGGTATAACAGTCATACTGGAGCGGGTGGGGGAGGAGGGGGAGGGGGGTAAGGAGCTGTACTGTACCTGAGGTTGACATCAGACAAGGTGCCGGTGTCCACCTCACCAGGTCCAGCCTGGAGGGACACGACACGACTCGGCCGTCTTGTTTGTTCCACCATCGTGATTTCTGAGAAGAGACCCAGTGTTATTCAAATAATTCATATTAGTAACGTCATTACAGCCTCGCAGGACAGATCATAGCTCTATAGCGTCTGCGTGTTTGTGTGTTATCTCTGCTTGTCTCCCAACGTTCATAAACAGGTTGTGTAAATACTGGGTCATGTGACCAGGATAGGTGGTGGCCATGTTACCGGGGAGGAAAAAAAAAAGGCCCTCCTAGGTTTGAAAAGATGACATCACCTGTTGGATTTAGTCCAACGGTCTATCTAATGTATAAACTTCTGCAGCTAAAGTGTGTCTCAGTTCCTTCATGTTTAGGATGAGTTAATGCATTAAACTGTACATCAAATTAATTTTTTTATCACTGTAGATGTAAGATTTGTTATTTTTGACCTATAGCAACAAACAGGCTGAAACGGGTTTGTTACCTCCGTGTGCACCTGTCCTGAGATCAGTTCCTGTTGTTCCCGCACTCACGTCCTTTAATGCAAATGCTTCAATTTCCATAACTCAAATCAACCAAACTGCCTTTTTATCCCTAGAAACAAAACAACACCGGCCAAAAAGAATCTGCTTACAGGTTTTAGATATTTGTTTGTAGACTAGAGAAAGGTTTCCCGTATGTAATTTCATGGAAGTATTTTTTTCTTTTAATAGTATTTATAAAATTTTGATGACAAAATACCCTCAAATTGTAACCCTACATGTGGGAAACTCAACAACATAATAAACATGACACCTATGGGATCGTTTATAATCATTACATATGTAACAGCATACAGTAATTTTCCATATTGTCATAACAAAGAGATGAAGTCATCCTTCTCACCCAAAGCAAACAGAGGTCGTTTTGAAGATCATACAAATTGGATATCCCATAAAAACATTAATTAAACATAAATATTATTACATTTCCGGTTTAACTAGTACACTGTAACATTATGGAATTGGGTTATATTAGATATTCATCGACTCTGAATGCTCTCGTCCTGACGGTAAACAGGTGCATGCAAAAAAAAAAGTAAAACTACCTTTTGTGTAGATTAAATCGGACGCCGCCCTGTAATAAACACAATGACATTATAATTAACATTTGTTGGAAACGATTAAATAAATAAATAGTCGTAAGGTGTTTTCAGGTACTTACAGCAGCGTCCTTTAATCTTGTTGCTCTCAGGTAACTGCCTCAGATTTTGTGATTGGCCCCGCCTTTTCCTGCTTCTGCCAATATTGACCACGAGGGGGCAACAAAAGCATCACTACCAGGTGACTCAAGTTTTTTTGATTTCGAAAGTTTTTGTCCCTCATTAAGTAATAATTATTAACAGTTTTTAAAACATAATTCATTTGTTCTACTATCCTTTCCTTTCGTTTTTGGAGGAACTGTTCTCATGGTTCAGAAAACGTTGATACATTTGTATTTATTTTGTCATTTTATTTTTATTTGTTTATTGGTATTTAATGTCTCACGTTATGTGATATTAAGTACTTCACTTTTAGATTTTAAATTGATTGCATGAATGTACACCAAAATATTATAACTTTTGTGGTAATATTAAGTTTGTCTGACTGTTTTATATTTTAAAAAAATAAGAAGATGCGACAAAGTTATCACAAAGTTTGTTTTTTATTTCCCCTCTTGTGAAATTTTAGGTTGATATACAAAATGTATACGTTTCTACGATGCATTAACCGACAGTGTATACAGGAGCACGAAATGGCAAAGATGTGCTTTTCAATACTTAAATAAAAAAAAAGTATATTTTTGTTCTTATAGTAATTTGTACATAGACAGTTCAACACTGACCCCTGCCGGTACGCTGTGGTAATAACACCATGCAATGACGTCACCGCGTCCGCCGTTGCTAGGTTATTTTCCCAGAAGGACCAAGACCGTAACGACATCTTTGAGGGTTTCTGAGACAGTTTTTCCTCGGTCAAACATTTCCATAAATTGTAATGTAGTCTCACGTGTTTATACGTGACTACATTTCAGTAACAAAGACTTTTATTGCGAAGAGTAGTTTGACTGTGTTTGGGCGGTGTCGTCACCGTGTCCGGCTTCGCGACGCCCGGATCAATAAAAACAGCTTAGCATGGAGGTGGCCTGGGGTCGTTAGCTGGTGCTGGCGGTGATGCTTAATAAAACCGTTGGGCCGGGAGTTTAGCCAACGACAAGCCCGGTGAGATTGCATCAGTGACTGGATGATGTCCGCCCTGCAGCCTCTGCAGCAGTCCGGGGAGGATTCAGCTGCCTGCTAACCGAGCCGGCCCCCGACTAGCTGATGCTGATGACTGGCTGTTTCCTGACATTGATTTGCAGGTAGCTGACTTGATAGACGCTGCAGAGACCACGCTTAAGTGCCTCTATTTTCCTGTGCAATTGTACCTGTCTGCTTGTTTACGTGCTTTTTTTTTCTTTTTTTTTTTTTTTCTACGTGTTTACCTGTTGTTTTTGTGCTCCAACCCTAGTGGGAGGCAACCATGGCCGGGAAAGTGAAGTGGGTGACAGACATTGAAAAATCAGTGCTCGTCAATAACTTTGAGAAAAGGGAATGGATTCAAGTCACAGAAAGCGAGGACTGGAATTTCTACTGGTAGGTTTCCTCTTCTATATTACACCTGCATCTGTGGCCCAGTATCATGGAAACATGCACAGTAGGTACGTGTGCAAACAGGGGTGGATAAACTTCTGTGCTTATGAAACTATGCCATCACAATTGAAAATCTTGTTGACGAATCAGCAAAATCTGGATTAAAATATCAAAAGTACAAGTGTGTGTATCGAATAAAAGCAACCCCGGTCACGTCTATATTATTACACCGTACATTATTAGGGTTTTATTATTGTTGAGAGGTGAAGAGGTGCCCGTTTTAACTGCTTTATAAAGGACACAGCTTTGTAGTTTAGCGGTAATAAACTTCGGGTCGTCTCTAAGAGGTTACGAGATAAATCTGAAGGGTTGTGACGTGATTAACACGATAACAAGGGTCCTCAACTTTACAGGTTTTTTTTTTGTCCCACAAACTGCATTGATAAGTGTCATACTCTGATCACCGAGCTCATGCTGAATCTCTGGACTCTTGAGATCACCGTAATCCAGGTTTGTTTGTACCCACATGTAGGATGAGCATCCAGACCATCAGGAATGTGTTCAGCGTGGACACCGGCTACCGCCTGTCAGATGACCAGATGGTCAACCACTTCCCCAACCACTACGAGCTGACCAGGAAGGACCTCATGATCAAGAACATCAAGCGCTACCGCAAGGAGCTGGAGAAGGAAAGCAGTCCGCTGGCGGAGAAGGACGAGAATGGGAAATACATGTATCTGGGTACTCGTCATAACACGGCGGAGGAACGAGAGTAGAAATGCGTACATAGGAATGCATGAGAGGAATAAAGCTGATTATGGTTTCCTTTTTTTCGCTCTGCGCAGATTTTGTCCCCGTGACGTTCATGCTTCCCGCTGATTATAATCTGTTTGTGGAGGAGTATCGGAAGAATCCGTCCAGCACCTGGATCATGAAGCCCTGCGGGAAGGCCCAGGGCAAAGGCATCTTCCTCATCAACAAACTGTCCCAAATTAAAAAGTGGTCGAGAGACAGCCGCACCTCAACGTGAGTTAACGAAGACGTTATCACAACACACACACGCACACACACACACACACACACACACACGCTCTCGTCTTTCTTTCAAATTCACATTCAAATAAATGAACCAAAAAACATCTCTGTAGCCTTATTTTAATCTCATAATGTAAAACAGTATTATCTCACTAAACTGTTTACGTAGTCCTCATTGGATAATTGGAGAGAGTCAAAAATTGTGAATGTAATTACACATGAAAAAGTGTATAGTAGTTTTATTTACAGGTAAACATCTGAAACTGTATGTTGGTGATCATTTTCATAAACATCACTTCAGAGGTTGTTGTTTGCTGATGCTTGTCTGTTTTCTTGCCCGCAGATTTGTAGCAGCATCTAGTGGTAAAGAGGCTTATGTCATCTCCCTGTACATTGACAATCCCCTGCTGATCGGAGGGAAGAAGTTTGACCTGCGTCTCTACGTCCTGGTTACAACATATCGGCCGCTGAAATGCTACATGTAAGCCCGCAAATATTTCTCATGTAGTTAAAACGTCGACATATTCTACATTTATTTACGGAGAGGTTTGTCCATTAATTGATGATATCGTTCTCACAGTAAGTACAACTCATGTGAAATTGTTTATTGATCCCTCTGTGTTGTTTGACTTTCAGGTACAAGCTGGGCTTCTGTAGGTTCTGCACGGTGAAGTACACACCGAGCACCAGTGAACTGGAAAACATGTTTGTTCACCTCACTAATGTGGCCATACAAAAACACGGGGTAAGTCTGTGTCATGTCTGGAATAAGTAGGGCCGGTAAATGTCCACGTTTTTTCCTACTCCCCATCCACAGTGTGTAAAATTGTATGTTCAAAATTTAAAGCATAAGGCCTCATCCAGACTTTCAAAAACACAGAAGATGTTACTCAACTGTTGTCACAGGCTGTGTTAGTACTCAAATATGCATGGAGCGTCAACATGTATTTTTCATGTTTTCTGTTCGCTAACCAAAGATACTGACTTGACTTTTAAGGCAATATTATCTCTCTTAAATGTGACATGTACATCTTTTTGTAACAGAAAATCGATACAAAACAAAATCCACCTCCAGTCTGACTGTGTACCTTTCATGCAGGACGACTACAACCACGTCCACGGCGGCAAGTGGACGGTCAGTAACCTCCGTCTGTACCTAGAGAGCACCAGAGGAAAGGAGGTGACCAGCCGCTTGTTCGACCAGATCCACTGGATCCTGGTGCAGTCGTTGAAGGCTGTGGCCGTAAGTAGATGTGATGATGAGTCCTTTATTTTCTACAAAGTGATGTTTCTATGTCTGACTGACATCACTGGACTCTCAAACATTTCAAAAAGTTTGACTAAATTATGGCACTTATGCCCTAAATTTGACATCAGATTTGCTTTTCTGTCATGTTACCTCCAAAATGTCAGCTTTTCATTGGCTAAGAAAAACAGCTGACAATTCATTTCTCAAACGTGAAATGGTTTATTTATGTTTATTTATTTTCTGAAATCATGAGGGAACACTTAATCCTGGACCGCGTTGTTAAATACGCATTCACTCACACATGTATTCATAAGTATTTGTTACATACGCAGTCACTTAATCTTTTACTTAGACATTTTTGGCCACCAGAGGGGAAAATAACATCAACATAATGTGTCATCACCTTCTGATATGCTGAAGAAATGCTCAAATATGCTGCAAAATGCAGATTTAGGTGATGATTCTCTGTTGGTTCATCAACACGAGGGACATCTTTCAAATGATCACATAGACGCATTTTAGTCTTAAATATTGATTCCACACATGTAAACGTAAAATAATCCAGAGTGCAATATAAAGTATTATAAACAAAATCTACTTAAAGTGTTATAAGTATGCAAGATGGCCCCTTTTGTATTATTAAGATATTAACATCAAAGCAGAATTGAATTCTATTAGAAGATTTTACTGCTTCATATACTGTTGAGGTATTTCAGTCTAAACCTGCATCACATTTTAGAAGCCGATCTTATATTTGGGATGAAACTTTCAAATGTCCTTTTATGGTTTCATCAGGTTTGACTAATCACAGCTGTGAAACCACCTGGACGTGGTGATGTCTTGTTATTTTTAGCCCAACAGTACACCGGACCTAATGCACACTTCCCTTTTCTCCTAAGTGTTCTGACTCACTTCCCCTGTGATGCCCGGGCTACTTAGTGTGCTAATAGTTATGACTGCTGGTATACTTTTACTCTGATTATTTGCTAACATCCTTCTCCTGATGAATCAATGTGTTGCATTACAAAGTTCCCATGTCAAACTCTCTGGTCAATTCCTAATTCAGCTTCTGCTTTTCACTCTCGCAGCCGGTGATGAACAATGACAAGCACTGTTTTGAGTGTTATGGGTATGACATCATTATTGATGACAAGCTGAAGCCATGGCTCATTGAGGTAGGTAATTAAACACGAGTCATCATGTGCATACACACATATTAACTCATATTAAAAGGCTTTAAAGGACCTCAAAACTGCAAGTTTTTTTTTTTTGCCGAGCTTAAATTTTGTATTAAGTCCACGGATACTTAACATACTTGCACAATGACTTCATGTTCCTTTCCTTTGATTGTTGAGCAACTTTGAATGGCCCTGAGGTACGTTTAGATGTGTTCCTGTCCGTACTCAAATGTGTGCTGAAGGTGTGTCGTTAACCCTTTCAGTGCAGCACAGACACACTGCTGAAAATACACAGGAAACTGAGTTTAGATAAAGCGACGCGGTCTAATAATTTTGGCTGCGCTCATTTTAACAGCTGTACTGTATGTGTTGCTAGGTTTCCAGGCTAGGTCTGAACTATTTCTGTTCACAGACAGAAATCTGATCTATTTTGGGAGACGTAAAGTTGGTTGTAGGACAGAAACGCTCGTCAGTGAGGAGCTTAAAAAAAGGTGTGCCACAAACCTAGTCAGGACTACTCTCCTTTGTTCATGAATCCTGCAGCTTCCAAATCTTATGTTATGTTATGAAAGTGTGTATGTAAGTAGGAAATGAATACAAATAGCTGAGTCTTGGTGTTTATGTCATCTACTCATGGAAATGTGAGTGTGTGTGTGTGTGTGTGTGTGTGTGTATATCAGAGTTCCTGTTTTATCGCTCTCTAGGCACCTATGTAAGTTTTGTAGTGTGTATCGAATGTTCTTCTTTGAAAGTATGTTTATGTGCACAGCTGTTGAAACACTTTAGCAGCTACATTTCCTTCCTGATAAGAGCCTCTGTTCAGGCCCAGGAGGAAATTAAATATTGTGCTCATGCCTGTTTGGATCCTACAATGCACTATGAAGCGCCACCCATTTCCTGCGGATCTATTTTGCTGCGGATCTATTTTGCTGCGAAAACTTTTCCTCAAATGTAAACGTCACTTTCTTTGCCTGTGTGATCCTCAGGTCAATGCCTCTCCCTCGCTGACCTCCAGCACAGCCAACGACCGCATCCTCAAGTACAACCTCATCAACGACACCCTCAACATCGTCACGCCCAACGGGGACATCCCAGACTGCCGCTGGAATCGCAGCCCGCCTCGAGAGGCCCTGGGCAACTATCAAGTTCTGTGAGTGACATTTAAATCCAACACTCACATTCAGACACACTCAGCAATCTGATAGGCGAGGAGGGTCACATAGGAGATCAAAATATCAGCCAAGAGTTCAAGTTTGCCTTCTGCAGTTCCTCAGCTCAAGTTGTTGTCTATTACTGCCTGTTTTAATGACCTTCAACGGCTCAGTTGGTAGAGCGGACGACTGTAGGCTGTTTATATCAGGCATCCGTAGGCCTCTGGTTTAGATCTGGCTCAAAGGACAAGCTTTTAAATATAAAAATGAGTGGAATCCACGATGTCACCCTGGAGATTGAAGCTGCCCAGTACACTCTCAGAGCTGCTTGTCGAACTCCTCCTCCTCCCACAACTGTCCAATTTGACTATATATGCATTCTGTTTAAAATACATTTACTAAAAACAGAACTACTCTTACCTTGCACTTTTAAAATATACTGTATCTAATTGACTAGGGCGTGTAAACTAGTCAGCATACTCAAGATTTCTGACTCCAGGCACTACCAGTGTTATTATTCTCTGGACTGTATAATTGTTAATTGTAAGAACACAATAGCTCCTGGTAGTATGGCTGGATTTCAACCCTTCGATAGCTCAGTTGGTAGAGCGGAGGACTGTAGCGTGTCAATTCCAGTTATCCTTAGGTCGCTGGTTCAAATCCTGCTCGAAGGAGTGGCTTTTAAATACCAGGAGAGTTCACAGTCACAAACATTGGATTTAAGTTTCCTGGTCTTCATCTACTGAAGCCTCAACCAGGGTGAGAGAGCGCAGTATCTTTCTACGACTTATCAACACGGCCACCATCAATAATACGATTCATTCTCTGCTAAACCCAAATGTATTTACAGCACGGTACAGTATGTTCTGCCTTAAGCCCACCCAAAAGTGTTACAGATGAATACGAGCCTGCAAATCATGGAACATAAAACGATGACAGCTTAGACTGAAATATCAGGCTGCTTACTGCCATGAAAACAACCAACCTGCCTTTATAATTAATGGAATACGGGTGGGAGGGGGCTTTCATAATTTCATATACTCATTGCCGATTTTAATTTAAATTCAGGAAATGGCGGTAATGAAGCAATTTGGATGCCGAGCGCCACTAAAAACCAATAAGTAGCAGAAGAAGACTTGAACTTGGATTTTAACACATAAACATACATTTTAAACATGTGTTACAAAGTAATTGTGTATAAATGAATCAAACTTGGATTTTAGCTCATAAAAATCAAACTATCAACATGTGCCATCATCTACAAATTTGTTCTGGACGGGATTCGCACTACCGCCTCCTTTTGTCCCCTTCTTTTACGGAGATTTGTTTCCTAAGCCAAAGCAAATCAAATCCCAGCGTCCATTTTTTGGCAACCAATCACGGCTCAAAGATTGACAACCAATCACGGCGCAAAGTCCATCTTTTAAAAAAAAAAAAATATATTGAAACAAAATCCAGCATATACAAATATTCAGGAATAAAGTAATAATTAAAAAAAAAAGCATCAACTGAGCTATTACATTGTTTTGGATATAATTTAGTAGTATCTCATGAACTAGGGGTATTAAGCTATTTAATGTACTCTATGTGTTGCTCCCCACCTCAAGTAGTCTCCTAGATTTGGCCTCTTGCAACTTCTTTCTGTTCCCCAAAAACATCCAACGCAAAATGTGATGTGCGCTTTCTGCTGAAGTTTCAGGTCTATGGTGAAATCCTAATGTTCACAAAACCCGTGTAACTCATTTCAAAACAATCTTGTCAGTACAACACCTAAACTGTTTCTTTCACATATCTGAGGACACATGCCTCAAATGCAGGCCATCTTGGTTAAGAAAGTAATACGTGTTGTGAATGTTATCATCTGTGACAGCTCAGATTAAAAATAAAATCACTCCTTTGAGCCGGATTTGAACCAGCGACCTAAGGATACCCAGATAATCCACTACAGTCCTCCGCTCTACCAACTGAGCTATCGAAGGCTAGTTTAGTACAAGGTCAGGTGACTAATCCTCAATTGTTTGGGCACAATAGTGTATGTAATGTGTGCTTACCGGGGGGTGGAGAGCATGTTTGAGTACCCAATGACAAGGCAAAACAGGCAACAGAAACACATATTTGCTCACCACATTACCCCTCTGACTCTATCCCTGTGCTTTCAGGTATGACGAGGAGCAGGCGCTCAGCGAGAATGCAGAGCGTGACCTGCGGAGCCGTTCGGGTCAATCGCTGGGGTCAAAGGGCACCAAGGGGAGTGCAGGCGTTCGCCCCACTGCTGCCACTTGGAAGTGAGTTGATATTGCTGAGTCATAATGACTTCCTGTACATTACTACAGGGGCCACCTGTGGGGAAATACAAACAAAAAAAGGACCACCCAGACTTATTTTTTAAGCCTATCGGAGGACTGCTGCCTGCCTCCAGATTTTACTGCGGCAAAGGAAGCTTTAACAACTACTGCTGGAAGGAAGAAAAATCAACAGTGTGGTCATTTCTGGACAATTCACAGGCTGGAGTTTGTGGCTGTTTGTGTGAATAAGTAAAAATATGAGTAGAAATTTTGCCGCAAGGTTTGAAGGTCGAGTCAGTCCAACATCCCGTACGACAGCTGATGTTTCCTAAACAGACCAAAAAACTTTTAACACAAGGAACAAGCGGATGAAACCTTGGAAGAGGAAATCCGAGGGCTCCCTCCGACCTGATGGATCCAAGATATTATCAACCTGAACTATGCATGATTATTGAATGCGGACACTTTAACTTGACATGCCACATAGGTGCTAATAAAAAGATATACCGTTTGGAAAATTAGAAGCTATTAAGAGGGACAGAAAATCTCAGATATAATTTACTGAGGAGCAGTTGATAGCTGATAGGCAGAATTAGCAGTACTAAATGTGTATAGTCCCCAAAAACGAATTTAACAATGTCTTTTGTACGTTCATTATCAGTATGTAGACGCAGGTGGGGTTCATTGATATTGATTGTATTCAGTGCTGAATTTAATGGCACTTTATTTATGCTTCAGTATTCAATATATTTCCCCCATGTTGCATTTTGCATTGGACCTGATGTCATAACTACTGCACAACACAAATCGTACATACTAACAATACATTAGGAATGTAGGCATTCTTAGCTGTTACCTGTTCATTTCCTCCAACTGCTGAAATTTTGAAACCCTGATGATGAGTAAACATCTAGCTTTTTAATACATGAAGCGAGACTGAACGGTGTTGGAAAAACACAGACTAAATATATTTAAGTGTGAAAAGAAAGTCCCAAAAACAGAATTTTTTTTCACTGTTGATTAATCTGTAGACTACATTCACCATTAATCAAATAATAAAGCGCCAAATCCTGACTTTATAGAAAGGGAGACCAGCAAAGGGTCTACATTGTTTACTTGATAAATGCCTGTAACAATGAATTTTGTATGAATAGTTGCAGAATAAATCTCTGTTGGACTGTTCAATTAATCATTACTTTGCAGCTCTACGTCTGTCAGATCATTTGACGTCCATGATTTATACGATGCAGTGGAGGAAAGGAAGATGGGTGATTATATGATTATGATTAAACAAAGCTGGTGATGCTGAAGCAATATCATTCAGCTCTGCCAGCTTTCTGTGAAGTATAGAAACCCAGGAGTTGTTTTGTGAAATGCAATGCTGCTTTACTTTTGTTTGTTGATTCATGATTTGAAAGAACACAGATGGAAAATTCTCTGCTGATTGTGTAACATGATTCTTTATTTTCTTTCTTTATACAAATTTTAAGTTATTCTATTTAAATAATGTTTCTTGTCTTTTGACTGTGGTGAGGGGCCCTTCAGCGCCTTTGATGAATATAATCTGTCTGGAGTTTACATTAATCAGAGGTCAATCCTTCAAAAGGGCAAATTACCTCTATGTCCTTGCAGTTACCACGGCAGCAAAAGCAGGTCTCTGCACGGCACTGCTCCTCGACCTTGAAAGTTTGACACCGCCTCAATTCCCCTCCACCACCACCTTGTTGTTTCCTCGTTGTCCCGTGGAGCTGGTGACCGCATGCAGAGCAGCAGCTTATGAAGGTGTGTGAGCCATACATGTGCTGCTCTGTGATCTCTGACCAAAACCCCCTAAACGAAGCATCTGCAGTGGTCATTGTTGGGTAGTACGACATACAGCACATCTTCCTGTGCTAGAGACCAAATTTGCACAAACAGTGCAGCTTATGTTGTGTACATGACATAAACAGTTTCTCTGATTTTAGCTTTGCAGTAATGAACTTGTTCTGTATGAGAAATTCATGGTCTTCAAATAAAATATCCATTTTGGTGCTGCCTTGACAAATAATTAAAGTTCTTTTTTTTGTCAAATTTTGTGTTAACTGTCCCTTTAAAATTTACAGCAGTTAGTTTGTTTACAAAGAGTCATTTTAAAATGTGTGGTCAGGTCTCACGCCATTTTAAACTGCAAGTGATAAAACAAAAATAGCAAGTGAAAGAACCTGCTGTATATATGAAAGTGAACGTTACACAAATCTGCATTAAAAAATCGCTGTGTTTTGATCACAGGCTGTATTAATGGCTTTCTGCATGAGCAAAGATAATTGCAGCAGAGGAAATTCAATATGAGACACAAAACAGTTTTAGCATCACCTAAGTATTATATTCTTACCTTACCTAATCTTTCAGACATTGAGTATGTGTTCCCACACTGTCATTATTTGCTTATGTGTGCATGCATGGGAAAACAAGCAATCTCACAACACCACATCAGTGCTGCTAACCATTACATGTGCACAATGCACTGAGCGCATGAGTAACAGAGGGCCAACAGCTCATATTTGGCCTGGGCCCCACAATATGTTTATCTGGTTCTGACTTTAATCAACAAAGATTCCCAAAAAGACCGAGAACAGCTGCACATTTAGTTTAATGACGACCCTTTGCACCTCATCATCTTACATTGTTTTAGGACCTAAACTGGATTTTTAGATTGGTCTTGGTTGGAAATAAATGCGTCAATCAAATGTAAGCAGTTTTTTTTTTTTTTTTTGCTTTCAGAAAGTTTGAAGTATACTTCAACTATTTCTCATTATGCTCACGACCCCTGGACACCCTTCCACGACCCCTGGAGGTCCCCAGAACTTATGGGAATCATTAAGGTACTTCTGGTTAGGTTCTAACCAAAAAAAAGTTTTCAGGGGACGTGATGTCAGAAGGCGTGCCGCTCCTTAGTTTACGTAAAGCTAACCAGTCTTAACTCATCAGAAATCATGCACTTTCAAAATAAAAGTTTTCAGACTTGCCTCATCTCACCATGTCAGGCATCATTCCAGCACTACTTCTTTGGCTCCAACAGGGTTTATCTATGCCAAAGATCCTTCAAGATGGTATGGCATGAGTCTGATATATAGGTACTATGATTAATGACTGTGACACACTGTCTTTAACAATAGACTACTTCTGGATATTTATTTCACAGTATATATAGTCGCCATATAGTCATATAACAAGAATTCAAGCACAAATTGCATGCAACTGTGTAGAAATACTCCCAAGAGAAGTAAGAGAATTCATTAAGTAAAAGTACAGAAATATCAGAGGAGGAACAAAGGAGAAATTATCTGATGCAGAAATGCTTTGCAGAATTGTGTGTGTTGGAATTATACAACTATACATGTTGGGATTTTTATTCTAGCAGCTGGTCATGGTGGAGCTTATTTATACTACTTCATATACTATACGGCAGTTTAATCTGTATCAATCATAAAACATGTTTCACACTGGAATTTGTGTGGCATATAAATGTTGAGAATACGGAGCCACTGGTCAATATGTTATACAGATATGTAAAAAAAAATAATTGTGGAATGTTTTACGTTATTATATTTTATTATGTTGTTTTATTATATTTCCTTCCTTCGTTTGCCATGAATCGTTTTTTTTTTTTTTTTAAATTGTCGTATTGTGCAGTACGCGCACGTAGCTACTTGTATTACGCGAGCGAAATCGGGTCCTCGTCTTATTTTGAAAAACAAAAAAATCCGGACCGGAAGTGCAGCGGCGTAGCGCGGGTAGCTGACGGCGGTGTCAGTTGGTCGCTCCATGGTGTTTCTACTGAGAAGGAAAACGGCGAGAAAAAAAAAAAAAGATTTACAAATTGGCACCCGCCGAGACAAATACCTCTTCACTTTCACATAAATCCCCGAGAGGAACAAACCTGCTCCAGGTACGTTTTCACTGACTTTTACCTGGAACAACTTTTTTTTTTTTTTTTTTTTAATTGTTATTTATTTATTTTTAACTGTGGCTAATTCGCTAACAATCGAGCTAACTAGGGGGGGGGGCTAAACCTTAAAGTTAACTTACTTCCCGACGGAGGAAATAAAGAAACCGTAGATTTATTTCCTCACGTTAAAACTATAATAATTGGCTGCGTTGCAGTCGGGGATTGTTCACCGTTGACTGTACTACTTGTAACACGGTTTGCGGTAACTCGGGGGGTATTTCATATTTCATCGTATTGCGCGACTTTAAGTTAGCCCCTGTTAGGTAGCGCGTAACTTAAACGCCGCCGTCGTCGGGTTTATTTATTTATTGTATTTTTATTTATTTGAGTTGTTTTAAAGCAGGTTAAGTCACGTAGTCGCCTGAAGATGTTTCGCCCTCAGCTGTCTTTTAGTTTTCGCAGGCAGAGAGAGAGAGAGAGAGAGACCAGCGGTTCGTTTGCCCGAAGTGATAAAAGGGCGGGGCAGGTTTCGCAAGTAAGAGATAACCTCTCCCGGACCAGGTCCGTCCCGTGCTGCATGCCCGGAGCGTTACTCCATTTTTATTTGTTTTTGTTGTTGTTGTTGTTGTTGTTGTTAAAGTCTATAGAGAGAGAAGTCTCCGTGCTCCGTGTTCACCTCGGTCTGTTTTTTATTTTTTTTAATTTTTGCGCAGTGCCAGCTGGCTGCCAAGTTCAGTCTCCTTTACTCGCACGGTTTAACCCGAGTTGTATTTACAGACGAGAAGTTCAGGGCGTTGAACCTCACGTGGTCATCCATCATCACACGAAAGCGATGAAACCCGGTCTGTCGTGGGGATGACGACGACGACGACGTCGTGATGTTTGCCATGAATCAGTGGAAGTGAACAGTCATCGCAGTCGTGCGAGTTTAAAAGCATCCAGACAAGCCAAGGTGACCAGACATCTTGTGTGTCGGTTGGAGTAGTTTCACCAGGGTAGAGAGGTAGTGAAAATGCTGCTGGCTTCCTTTTTCTGGTCCATGTGAACCGATTGTCACAGAACCGAGCTAAACTTAGAGTGGGTATTCCAGTTCAGGCTGAAGGCAATGCTCTCCTTGCAGAGGGGTGGTGCAATCATTCACCCAGAGAGCACGCGTGAAGTAGTTCAAATGATATGAGCTTGGAGACTTTAATCATGCTTTGATCAGTTTGAAACCGCCCCCCTCCTCCCAACCTCCAAATTATTTGATGTGCCAAGTCAAGGCATTTTTTTTAAGCAAGAATGTCTAAAAAAAAAAAAAAAAAAGCAAGACATTCAAGCGTTTTGTATTTTTTTTTTTCCAGTTTCACAGACTAAATGAATAACTGAGAAAATAGCAGATGAATAATTAAAAAAAAAAAAAAAAGCTGCCAGTTGGAGCTTTTATTATCTACAAATGCAGTTAAGCAGCTTCAGAAAGCTGCAGATATCCAAGTCGAAGTTGCCCTATCTGTTAGAAGGGTTAGTCGATGGCCTGCGTTTGTCGCGCTTTCCTGAAAAGTCTGCAGCTTTAAATGCATCACGAGACGCTGCTCAGAGGGCAAGACTGGGGCTTCCACAGGAAAAAATGCAGAATACGCCTGTCAATGATGTAAGGATCTCCCCTTCCCTTTCATGTAATACTGAGTTTCCCTCCATTATGTTTCTCTCCGTGCTCCTGGCGTGCCCAGTGGAAAGTGCCTGAAAGTGTGGAACAAATGCCATTGTTTTTCCCCTGTCCATGGAGCAAGTTGTTGTTGTTGTTGTTGTTTTTTGGAGTAGGCGGACTGGTCAGTTATGTCGAGGCTACAGTTGACCTGGTGTTGATGGACCGACTGTTTCATTGGCGTTTTGGAGCCTCTTAAGTGCAGTTTGCAGCTCGGCCGGTGATCTCTGTAAGGATCGGTGGGAGCCTCTAATGGAGAGGCTCCACATTCGGAGGGCCATATTCCTGTGAGATCAGCAGTCCCGAGCAGCTGTTAAGCTCGCATGAAGAAGGAGGGCAGAGGTGACTGACTGACAGTGAAGGAAAAAAAAAAAAATCAAGGTCATGACCTGCGATCGCTATGGATACTTCTGACCTTCAAGCTTGTGTGCATGAGAACGAAAGGAGAAAAAGAATGAATGTATTTTTTTTTTTTTTTTCCTCCCTCCACAGCCCAGTCGGGATTTAGCAATGTCCCGCTGCGAAACTGCAATATTGAAGGGATAGATCGGCTCAGCTGCACTCCATGCCTGTGAGATATTGCAGGCGTTTTAAGCTCCAAATGAAGGAAATGGAAACAGACCAAAAAAAACAACACTCCAGGGCAGATAAGCAATTTTCATGTGATTAAGACGTTGACTAAGTAGAGTGCTTACTTAGTATTTTTAAGCTCGGGGGTGGTTATGTAATCACTCTCCCTTCCTTCAGTTCATGTGATTAGCCTTTGTACTAATGATTGAGTTTTTTGTTTTTGTTTTTTTTTAATCTTTTTTGTTAAATTAACTACCTGTTACCCTGATAATATTTGTTTAAATTGATCTGTAAATGTTTTGGTACATAAAATGTCAGAAAACGTCCAGTAACCAAAGGCGTTCGGTTTACTATCGCAAAAGACAAAGTAAAGCTGCATAGCTGATCACAAGTGACCAGTTGTTTTACCTCTAATGGTCAGCAGACCATTACTTTGATCAGTTTTGATAAATGGCTCCTTTCCTGAGCGATTTAAAATGGTTGTAAAGCAGGTGTCCCGTATTCAAAATCCTGGCAAAGGCAGTCGTGCCTTCTCATTGTGACAAAACATATGAAATGTAGTTTCTTGCTTGCAGTGATAACCACCCATACAAAGCTGGGAAGTCTCAGCATTTATCAGGAAACGAAATAATGACACGGCAGACTTCAACTTAACTCTGCTCACTGCACACATTTCCCGTCTCCGGTCACTGATGCTGGTCGAGGCGGTGAGAGATTGTGTGACATTAATGTGGCGATGTCCTCGCTGCACACCGCTGATAAAAGTTCGGTCTGAATCGACCGTCCTGATTCACTCATTTTAATTAACTCGTGAGGTAAGGAATCGGACCGAAAAACACCTGTCATGTCCCAACCGAAATCCTCCATTTATGAAGTGTGCGGCTAAAAGTTACTTGACTCGGTTTCGCCGAAGCTGCGACATAAACACAATCGCCTCGGGGCAGGCATGCATGCGCCTGTCAGCTGTGTATGCGCTCATCTCTGTGGTCTGTATGTCCTGTTGTTTCTGCTCTTCGGCTCCATTCATGACTGTTGCTGTGTGAAACTGCCCCCAGGGCACCTCCGAGAAACATCAACACGGGCTGAATGGACAGTTTGCTGGTGGTTTCTGGGGACAGAAATATGTACACTTGCACAGGAGAGTGCGCGTTTCATGCAGCCCGTCGCTTCCTTTCTGATTACGTCTTTTTTTTCTCGTCACACTCCGGTTTTGCACTCCTTGCATTATTTACACCGCTGCACAGGTGTTTGTTGCGCGGACATGACTGAGGTCTTGCCACCGCCAGGATATCGTAAGCTTTCATGTGCTTTTAATAGCACACATGGTCATCTCTGCATGCTGAGGCTCAGTTCAGTCATGGTCGCTCTAAGGAGTGCATTTGTTCACTTCTATCTTAAAGGCTGTTGTCAGCAATTAAATTCCATCATGCTTCGTACATTTGCTTATCACCCTTTAGTGGATAGCATTGTTTTGCTTGATTACGTAAACCTTAAGCCTGTAATCTAAGAAGCCTTATTCAGCCACGTTTCCGTAGCCCTCGATGAAATCATATATTTGATGACACCGAAACGGTCTCGTGTATTTAGAGATCCACTTCGAATTGAAATGACCAAAGCACAGCATTATCTCCACTTTACAATCTCTGCATATTCTTTTCACTCCGGTATGTTTTTGGCTTGTTCATAGCAGCGCAGAGGGTTGAATTTTCCAGCGTTCTCCAGCAGAGTGACGGACTGAGTGGACTTCAGACCTCAGCTTAGTCAACAGCATTGTTTACAGTCCTGGGTCAAACTGCGTTCAATTGTTTATCGCAGCCCCCCCCCCCCTTTTCCCCCCCCCCTTTCCACCCCCCTCATCTCCCCCCCCCCCCCCCCAACCCCACATGTCCCACAGGGCCATGGGTGTGCAGACGTTTGTTCCTATTTGCGGTTGATTACATTTAGACCGGAGAAAGAGCATTTGTGATGAAGGAATTCCCGATAACGGAAGTAATTTTCCATTCATTCAGATCTTTGTGTTTTAATAGTAAATTTAGCCTGTGTAAACACTGGATTAGAAGCATATCACCTGCCAACAAGCTTCAGTATTACGACATGCATTACCAAAGTTGTCATTGGTTCTCATATTGAATCCTGCAGCGGTCTTGTTGTCGGTGGAGGTTCGTTCTCTGCAGCATTTGCTGTCCGTGGACTAGTTACCACTCGTACAGCAGTTATTTGTGTCTCTTTCCGTGCGTCCCTCATCCGTGCCGTCTTTTGCAGCAACGCAGTGATTGTTGAATGAAGAGTATGGACAGCTGGTAGGGAAAAAAAGCAGGAGGGACAAGGGGACAAGGCTGGCCTAGAAAATGTCAAATTTTCATGCTCAGATATAAGACTTAATCAGTTTTGTTATGAGCACAATGAGTATGTATCTTTTTTTTTATGACGCACGCCTGTCGGGCAATGAGACTCATTGATGAGGCTTGTCAGTGATCACTCTAACCATAATGGATCATAATATCTTAATAAATCTGAGCCTAATGATATTAGGGATGCTTCACGAGTGAGAACCCGAGGTGACGACTTGACAAATTGATTATTTTTTACCCACCGATGGTCCGAAAGCCAAACTTCAGTTCACTATCGCGTCACAGATAGTTTGTATTTTGTGAGGATAATTTCATGATTTAGTTTAAATCAGGTCTCTAAGGCGGTAATATGTTTACTCTTAGTGACACAATGTCATTTATCAGTCTCTTTTATTTAATGAAAAAAAAAAGAAGCTAAAATTCTCTGATTCCAGCTTCTAAAAATGTGAATATTTTCTGGCTTTTTCAGTCCTCTTATGATAATAACCTGAATATCTTTTGGTTGTGGACTTATTAGACTTATTAAACAAGACATATTAGGCTTCACATCGGGCTTTGGGAAACATTGCCTGGTTGACACTTATTTTTTTTTTTACCATTGTCTGACATTTTAAAGACCAAATAGTTCATCGATGAATTGAGAAAGTAATCGACACATTGCAGCCCTATAACCCCTCTCTAGTATAAATTAAACATTTCAATAAAAGCAGTTGTCAAAAAAGAATTACCATCCCATCAGGTTACTGTATTGAGTCAGAAATATGGTGTTATGACTGTAGTGTTTGATGCATACAAGATGCTCCACACACACACACACACACACACACACACACACACACACACACACACACACACACACACACACACACACACACACACACACACACACACAGAGAGTTGTATCTGTTCTCAAGACATGAGGAAGTCGAGTAAAAATAAATATCTATTTTTCTCTAGAAATAGTGTCAGAAAACATCTGTTGGGTGTTTCTTTGTGTGTGTGTGTGAGTGAGTGACTATTTGACTGACCTGATTGTAAACTTCAAACATAGTTAAAGGAAGGATTGTTCATTTTCCTCCCTGGCTTCTAGTTACCACAATGCTTCCCTCTGTCCAAGTCCAGGCCTGGAGGGCACGGGCCACTGACCATTGATGAACACACACACACACACACACACACACACACACACACACACACACACACACACACACACACACACACACACACACACACACACACACACACACACACACACACTGTGGTCCTCATCCTCTCACTGTCTCTCTCATCTGAAAGAGGCCCTCTGTGATCACTTGGCACTAAAATGTATCTTGTGTGATCAGTCACAAGTGGACAGCTCTGAATTAGGAATGTGAATTTTGTGAGATAGTATGTGTTTAGATTGTGTGTTTATATGAGTCTGACAGTTAAACAGAGATTAGGAGAGAAGGATACGGCTTTATTTGGCACTTCTTTATATGGGATTAATATGATCATTATTAAAACAGAAAAAAAAGTGTAAAGCATATTCTCTAAGTTTGGAATAGTAGAATATACTAAAAACTACTTTTCTGTTTTTGACGGTTGCTTAAACTCTCATATTCCCACGGAAAAGCCCGACATGACCTCACTCGGCAGCTTTGGCCCTGACTCAAAAATATGTGGGAGCAAATAATGTAGGCCTACAGCCTGTTCATAGTCTGTGAGAAATGACAAGAGATGTCAATCACTGACTATTAGCTAGTTTTGTGTCATTGATTCTCGTGTTTCTTCTATTGCACTTTTCCTTTGAGGCGTAAATCGCACAGGAGCTGCAGAGTTAATATACGATCTGGCGTTGTTGAGAGGAGCTCCGGGCCGATGGAGGGAGGGAGGAGAGGAGAGGAAAGGACGGAGAAAGTTGAGCAGAGAGGACGGAGGAGAGAAACGAGGGTGGGCGGCGGGGGGGGGGGGGGGGGTTAGAATAAAGAGAGACTGTTGAGTTTGAACCGATGGACGCGTGGAGTGAAGACTAACAGAGGGCCGTCTGTCGTACCCGTCTGAAGGAAACGGAAGCTGCACGCCGTGAGCTTCTTCTCGACGCTCGTCTTTTTCTCTCTCTGTCTGTGTCTCTCTCTCTCCCGGCCAGAATGAGACTCACTGTGCTGCCAGTCACCTCTGTGGTTTTAGTTTGTCGCGCGTTGAGGACGAGGTGGTTATAGAAAAAGGAAATGTGTGAAAACGCCCACCTGCTGCCTCCACTCTCAAACCGGATCAAACCCTCTCTGTCGCTTTGAATTGCTTCTCTGAATTATTTATTTTCTTCCTCAGTATTTTACCCGCTTACCTCCGTCCGATCCACAGCTGATCGGATCCGTTTACTCGGATCCGTTATTGCTCAGCTGTTGGTTTCATAACATCTCGAGAGAAGTGTGAGACTGATGAAAATATGCGTTTCCTTTTACTGTTGGCTGTTTGAATGTCAGCTTATCTCTTGTATTTGAACAGGATTTTATTAAAGCAGACAAAGCTACAGAAATACATTTGTATGCTCTTAAATTAAATTATTAAATTAAATCTAAAAACCAAACCTTAATAAGACATTACTGTCCACTTACTGAAAATAACACCACTTTCAAAATACAGAATGGACAATATGAAATTGTCACATTCTCCCACTTTCCTTTTTGTTTTTTGAGTGTTAAAATGACATGTTATTTTTACCTGATAACATAATAATAAAGTTATTGTTTATTTATGACCTCACAGATAATACCAAACTGAAAACTAATTTTCTGACACAATGTAGTTTAACTAAGACTACTTTTGGTCCAGTCACCTCAAGAAATCATTGTTTAAAATTGTAAATATGTGGTCTCGTATTTGACAGAATGGAGAAATTGTGTTAATCACATTCAGATACGCTGACATTTGCGTGTTGTTGTTTTTTTAGGCCCTACACACTGAGTGTAACTTTGGGCAGCAGCGATGTCGGGCGCCTACGATGACTCCATGATCGACGTCTCCAGCGATAGCTTCTGGGAGGTGAGATGCCTGAAATAATGCTACTGTGAATTATTCTCTCTTTATCTTTTTAAAAAAAAAAAAAAATTATGTTCTCATCTGTCTGTTTTCTGTTGCTGATTCTCAGGTTGGAAACTACAAGCGTACAGTGAAACGGGTAGACGATGGCAGTCGGCTCTGTAGCGACCTCATGAACTGTATTCATGAGCGGGCACGTATCGAGAAGGCCTACGCACAGCAGCTCACGGAATGGGGAAAGCGCTGGCGGCAACTTATAGAAAAAGGTAGGAACGTCGCGAGAAACATGAATTTCGCACGCATTACATTTGATTTCGAGCGTCAATTGTTCGGTGCGTCCCTCAAAGCCTGACTTTCACCGACACCGACTGAATAACTCCGGCCTCAGGTCCTCAGTACGGCACGTTGGAGCGAGCGTGGTCTGCTCTGTGCACCGAGGCGGAGAAGGTGAGCGAGCTCCACATGGAGGTGAAAGCGGCGTTGATGGGAGAAGACTACGAGAAGCTGAAGAACTGGCAGAGAGACTCCTACCACAAACAGATGATCGGCGGCTTCAAAGAGACTAAAGAGGCCGACGACGGCTTCCGCAAGGCTCAGAAACCCTGGGCCAAGAAACTCAAAGAGGTGGGAATGTCCGGCTTCTCATGAACTCACAGGGCTGTTTGGTCATGGTGGTATTTTGGTACTGACTGTGAAACATCTTTCCACAAGCAAGTCATTTTTCATCTCACTGATTACAGTCTTGCTCATCAATTATACCCTTCAGTTCTCATGATTACCTTTTTACTGACTACACCACTGTTTTCTTTCCTCTCCATGACTACCTGCTGACTAAACAATGACAGAGCAGAAGCACAATTATAACCTCTTAGTGTTGATTTTTAACGAAAGGATACTGCCAGGCTCGTGTGCCAGCCAAGTTACGCTGTCCGCCTTTTGATTGTCAGGAGAAGGGAAGGAAACAGTGAGGGCTTGCAGGGAGACGGGCACCTCTCAGTTCAAAATCAGGTCAACATATTTCCTACCAGTGCTTTGATTTTTAGCAGCCTGTTTACTTGGCAAACCTCACATGGCTTTTTGTTTCTGAGCACGTCTGTTCAAAGCCGCTGAACATGTCGCAACCTTCAAGCCCACCTTCAGGGCACCCCCATCATTTCCTGTGTGTGATGTCACAGAGGGGGAGGCGGTGACATCCTGGGTTGGGTTGTCATTTGACCAGGGGCAGAACAAAATAGTTTTGTGGCCATAGTGATTTACTGATCGACCACACAGACAAAGGACGCGTGGTGGAGGGCAGAAAGGAAATGGGGTTAATTAACTGGGGAGCCGACGCGGGTGATGCGGGCAGTATGTCGATAACAGACACATATCTGTGATTTAGTGGATAGATGTTTTGTTTTGTTTTGCGCTCATGCAAATGGAGGAGTACGCAACTGCCTGTCATAGCAAATGGAAATGGAGGACAGGTCTCTCGTCCTTGTATTCTTAAGTGTCATCTACTTACGCACACATTGTTTGTTTAGTGGGACATGGCTGCTCTGGCCTCGGCCCAAGTTACACTTCGTACCGTGTAAGGCGCTGTTCAAATAGAGCCACCATGGACGCTTCCTCGCTTCTTATCGGTTGGAGTTTAAATATAACAAAGTGTCTGATTCCTCTGGTCATAAATGAATCATAAGGTAAACTTGTCAGGCTTCAGTGTTCCCACATTGCTTCCCTCACATGAGTTGGTGACTGTATATGAAGTGTCATCCTTATTATTCATTCGGATCCACAGTGTGTCCAGCGGAAATTGGTTGTATTGTTCCTGGAAAATAACAAATGACGTGTACAGTCATCAGCTTTACATAAATGACATTAATATCTCCTCACAGAGTTCCTTAAAAAAAAAAAGGTGTGAAGGCAGCAACATTCATAAAAGTTTTGAGAGACGATGCGTGTGTTTTGGAGAGCTGACAACAATGAACTTTAAAGACAGAATACATTTCAGGGAAGTTGTACAACAAGTTAAACCAAAAAATATGAAATCCACAGCCAGGCGCCAGTCTTTGGTAGCAATCTCAACACTTCCCCACAGTTTGTTTGAAGTTATCCGGTTACCCAAGACCATTTCCTGTATTTCATTTTGAAACGATTGAATCTGCAGGTGGAGACGATGAAGAAATCTCACCACTCGGCCTGCAAAGAAGAGAAGCTGGCAGCGAGCAGAGAGACCAACAGCAAACTGGAGAGCAACAACAACCCTGAAGCCCAGAAGAAACTCCAGGAAAAGGTGGAGAAGTGTCAGCAGGAGGCGCAGAAGGTAGGGCTTCCTGTGGAAAAGGGCGAGGTGTCTTGTCATTTTTCTTTTCTTAAATGGGTGTTAGAGCACATAAGCTATACATCTAAATGAAGTACATTTTATTATGAGTGAATGACTTCATGTTTTAAAAAAAAAATAAATCTTGATTTCATTCCTTCCTTCCACTCAGACTAAAGAGCGCTATGAGAAATCCCTCGAAGAGCTCGACAAGTTGACCCCTCAGTATATGGAGAACATGGAGCAGGTGTTTGAGCAGTGGCAGCAGTTCGAAGACAAACGCATTTGCTTTTTCAGAGAGCTGCTGCTGGAGGTTAAACAGCACCTGGACCTCTCAACCAATCACAGGTCAGACAGGAGACATTATCCAGGATCCAAGAGAAAAATGAAAGTGTGCACAGAAAAGGAGCCACAGACAGAAAGCTGAGGCTGTTGCATGTGTGGGAGAAGCTTGACATTTCACAAATTACACACGCGCACACACACACACACACACACACACACACACACACACACACACACACACACACACACACACACACACACACACACACACACACACACACACAATAATGTATTTCCTGTACTGTGTTGTCAATGCAGATTCCAGACAATTTACCACACGCTGGACGACACAATCTCTGCTACTGATGCTGAAGATGACCTGAAATGGTTCCGGTCCAATCACGGCCCTGGGATGCCAATGAACTGGCCCCAGTTTGAGGTACTGGACTACAGCATGCTACAGTATGCTAAAATGAAAGAGTATAACAAAAACGAAGGAAGGTTTGATAGAGCAGGAATGAAAGAGGATTATCTGGAGGGGCTCTCTGGCTTCACTGTACTGCAGGCACTCTTAAGGGAGAGTTGTTATTGATGACCTGATTACATGAATACACACAGTAATAGACCTTATATATTATTTAGTCGGGCACTTAAGAAAGAATTAAAGTTCCTATTTATCTATAAATGCAGAGCTTCTTAAGAACCTTTGCTTCTCTCCCAGGCCCAACTCAGCAGTCAGGAGAAATGACATGTGGTACTGAAAAGAAAACTTCAAGGGCAGTATGGCCATAGCTTTTTCCCATGTAAGTTTAGCCCAAGCAGGAGTTATAGCCTGCTGTCATTTTTGCCATAAAGGCATACGGTTGGGCAGCAGGGGTGGAAGTAAATCTATTCTCAGCAGTCAGACTGACAGTGAAGGGGATGTACTTTATGTCCTTTTCCCAGCAGGAGGTGACATAAGACAGAAAGAAGGGAAAAGGCAAAGAAAAGCTGCATGTGCTTGCATTGCTACAGTTCACAGTGCTGTCGAGCGCTCTTGCAGGCGTAGCTGTTCGAGCGAGGCCGCTTCTTCCACTTTTTCTTTCCGAGTACAGCTCGGATTTTGGATTTTAACGGACAGGATTAAATCTCTGACACTTTCCACACGGCTGAAAAAGAACAAGGCATAACTTAATAACACGCGCCGCTATTCACAAGAAATCTGAATGAGCTGAGCACGGCACGCTTGTGTCTGAATTACCCTGCAAGCTGTTGAACGTTTGCTGCTGTAGGTGGTTCTACGTGGTCTGCAGCTTTAGGATTCGACCGTGTCGTCCGCATTAACCCTGTTCTACACCTGCTTCCCTTTCCCCCATGTCTGACAGAATTTGGAATGGTCCCATCCTCGCTCCTTTAAGAGAAGGTCCATTGTAGTGAGTTCTGCATGAGAGGGCTGTTCTGTCACAGCAGCCGTGGGGGACATTTGATTTTTTTTTTTTCCCACTAACAAACACTCTCACTCTCCTTCCTGCTTCCATTTGTGTGTGTTTGAGGTGGTTGTGTTCGTGTCATCTTTTTAAGTAGCTTCATGTTAATCGAGATAAATATTAACGTGGTACACGCAGACACCACATGGCTTTCCACAGCACTTTCTATCAATACAAACGTGTGACATATCCACTTCCGTCCACCACTGGACATTTAGAGACTCGTTCCTGGTTACTGCGGTTCATTTGAACCCTGCGGTCTGTCATATGATGCCACCTATGATGACCTTTGATCTTTAAAAGTTTGAGAGGTCTGATAAATCAAGAGGGGTCAGACAAGCACCTTGGAAAGCTCTGAGGTTGTGCTGCTTCAATATATCATCATATTTTAAGATGGACGTCAATTAATTATGTTAATCTGAGACATATAGCTTTACTATCCTCATGTCATGATAGAGTCGAATAACTTAAAATTTTTTTTAATTAAAGACAGCCTCTCTAAAATAATTTACTGTGTCAGACCTAAATTTTTACTAAATTTATAACTACACCCACACAAAAAACTTTTTTTTTTTTTTTTTTTTTTACTGTGGCAGAATTGCAGTCACTTGATTGAACTTCCTTTGGCTCCGCTTTCTTTGGTTAGCCTCTGGTGGAGGTTGAAATCGGTTGGTGCTGTGTTTCTTTCAACAGGTGATGGTTACTGTACTGTGTGCCTCTTCTTTTCCCCCACCTTCACACTGCTGTGTAAACACACGTGCACGCACAGTGTTGAAAATCCAGAGTCGTCGTCACAGTTTGAGAAATGTTTCCCAGATCCTGGACTTTGTTGAAGTGCGCGTATTCTGCTGTGCGCACGTCTTTTAAGATGTTCTCCCACTACTTTCTCTGAGGCATGGTTTGAACTAAGCTCTACCTTTCAGCTGCACCAACCTTGGCACAGTTATAGAGTTGAAACGTGACCGTAATGTGTATGTCTCTGCCAGGACTGGTCCATAGACCTGAACCGGACCCTCAGCAGACGAGAAAAGAAGAAACCATCGGAGGGCGTCACGCTGACCGGCATCAGTCAAACTGGGTCAGACCAGCATGTTCAGCCTGCCAAGACCAGCAGCAGGTAGATATCTGATCACTCACCGACTCACTTTTGTGACACACACACACACACACACACACACACACACACACACACACACACACACACACACACACACACACACACACACACACACACACACACACACACTCTCTCTCTCTCTCTCTCTCTTTAGTTTACCAAGCCAAACTCCCTACATGAGAGATACTCCCAGCACACCACACATGTCCTCTTCCTCTTAAGGAAAGCCTGTTAAACGTTACATAAGCAAAGCTCCGGGAATGACGTCTAGTTGTACGGCCGTCCCCGTGGCAACAGTAAACATTTTGTTACAGATTGTTGGGTTGAATTCATCCTCCAGAGACTGAAGTCTGCTGGTACATAGCTGAAAGCATGCCAAAAGCAATGTGGAAATATTACTCACTCTTTCTCACACACACACCCCTCCTATATCCCCACCCCACATCCCAACCCCACACACACACACACACACACACGTAGAGGCCTTTATCAGCAATAATATTGCTACTGGAATGTTCGTATTAGTGTTGTTCAGATCAAACACCTGCACATGAACCAAGTCTTTGACGAACAAAAACAATTAAAAAGAAACTTATCACGGCACGTAATTCACAGAGTTGTTTATGATTGAAGCTAAAAGTTAGCACAAGGCGCCCGGTTATCGTCCAGTTTATGATGGGTTGTTTAATCCTCTAATGATCTAATTGAATAAATCATGGAATTAGACCCCTCTATGAAGGATTAGAGCCGCTTGATATTGGATTGCTGGTTTTTAATAGCATGATTTAATCTTTTGTAAGCCGATCAGATAAGAAAGTAATTGTCCTTGCGGAGAAGTTTGTCCGGAGTTGTGGCAACGGCGTCAAGGACTTAACAACAGTTCATGGAAAAGAAAAGAAAAAGCTGATTGATATAAGAATTATAAAGTCAGTGGGTCACATGGTAATAAAGCACATCATACTGTCGTGATACAGAGATGGATTTGCTCCTATATATATATATATATATATATATATATATATATATGTGTGTGTGTGTATTTGATTTCAACTCTTCACATTCCTTAGTAGCTCTGTAATGAGGTTCCCTTCATTTAATAGTGTCAACACCTGCTGCACTTATCCACACATCAGGAAGTTGCTGTGTGTTCAGTAATCTTGACTGGAGGAGTGTGTGGAGGAGTCGACAAAGGGAATGCCAAGCATGGAAAGCATTTGACCTCTGAACTTGCGAAAACGTTGACTAACATGGGACCGCCTGCCGCTCCCCTAACCCGCATTTACAGCACACGGTGTGTTCATGTGCATGGTGTTGGAAACAGTAAATGTGAAGCCACGTCGTTCTGTAGTCACAGAGCTCTGACTTAAGGTAAAAAAAAAAATAGGGAAGGTTTGTGGGTTCCCCCCCCTTGATTTGAAGTCTGAAGCTGAATGAAAAATGGTTTCAACGCCCATTAGACAAGGCAGCGAGACGTCTCTTTGAACACTTCATTTGATAAGTTCAAGTTTGTTTGTTGACTGAAAACCATCCAAAGTTACATCGTGCCGAGCTCCCACCACAGCGGGGTGTTTGGTGTGACAACGCCAAAAGGTTTAACTCCCGAGAGCGTGGCATGACTGTGCAAACAAAGGCGTTTCACATTTCTCCGCTTCGCACTCTCGAGGGCCGACTGATAGCTGCAGCTGTTCACGGTCCGCTGACCGCGTAAACGGGGAGTGGGAGCCCTCTGCTTCCTCTGATACAGGTGGAGGTCGACCGCAAGTTTTTCTCCTTCATGCGGAAAGCCACAATGGTAGGAAGTAGACTGCACTCGTGTGACTTCTGCAGAGGTTTTTTTTTATTTTTTATTTTTTTTTGGCACCGAAACAATTACAAAGCTGACAATTAGGTGTTGTTCAGGGAGGGCCTTTCTGAGGTTTTTGTAGCTTTGTGTTAATTGCGAGGTACGAGGCCCGTAGAGGCTCGTTTCTCTCCGTGTTTAATCGAACACAGTTGTTTTGTTGACTGGGTCGAATACCTTTATGATGTCCCTCAAACACACAGATTACTGGGTCACCGAGTCCTCGTAAAGCCACAGTTAACCACTTTGCTAAGCCTCGCCCTCCTTAGTTGCGGTTGCCGTGTGTGTAATTTTTCTGATTTCAGACGGAGGCAGACATCTCATTTCTAGCATCAGCTGATGGAGTTCTTATCGGCTGTTGTTGCTACCGAACTGAGATGAGGTTATCGCTGCTGGCGTGTCCAACATGGATTTGTAACGTTGTACTCTGTTAAAGGGTCTTAGATATGTACTTGACTAAATGCAGTCCAGGGTATTATAGAGAAAGGATGAAGCTAAGCTCTTAGAGAAAACACCTGTCGATTATTCATGAGCAAAATAGATTTGATTCATCGAGGGCATTTTTTTCTAGACACGAGACGGTGTCAGTATAAATTAAAGCCTGTCACAATTAATATATAATTGCCTGACTGCGATTATTAGAGCTGACTGCAGTTATTCTGCATAATTGGTGTGTTCGATCAGCTGGATGAAACAACAGAAATGTCACATTTTCACTGCGTTTTTTTTTTTTTTGACTGGCGCTCGTTTCCTGACGTCATCTCGCGGGTGGAGAATTCGCGCCACCGTAGTAGAGCGTTTATACATATACATAGAGTATAAACACGTAAAATATACGCGTGTCGAGCTTTTCTTCTCCACTGGTTTTAACCACATTTCCACTAACAGCAGTTGACGTGCTCCGTCTGACACGCGTATATTTTTACTACAGCAGCCTTCAACATGTGGTGAAATCCAGACTTTGAAAGGCCGACTGGTTGCTAAGCTGCGATTGGACAATCAACGTTCGGTCGAAGGCGTTAATTAATGGTTAACGGGACACTTCGAGTCGTTTGGTATCTTGTCATTTCATAGCTACACGTTGCTTCACCTCACATTCCCTTCATGTCGGGTCAGAATATCAAACGCAGCCATTGCAGTTAAAAATTCTCGTCCGCCTTCGCTCGCTCCGACTTTGTCCACAGGTCATGTACCTGGTACATGAGGTGTGTGTGTGTCTATATATAAATATATATATAAATATGTGTGCGTGCATGTCAACAAAACCATCTTTCACTGTGTCCCATGTTGTCAGCCTGACTGTGCCCACTATAACTGCGCCAGCGGGCTCGAACCCGTTTGAAGACGACGAGGACGCAGCGGAAGAAGGAGGAGGAGGAGGAGGAGGAGGAGGAGGCGGCGGCGGCGGCCGCGGCTGCGGCGGCGGCCGCCGTCGTCGTGGAGCAGCAGACGACAGTCAACCACATCAGTGTGCAAAAAGAGGAAATAAAAACGTTGGTGAACAGGAGGAAACCCCTCCGACCAGCCCCGCAGCCTCCATCCCCTTCTTTCTGTTTCTATCTTTGCTCCGTGGATCGCCGTTCACGCCGCGCCTCTCTCCATTTCTTAGTCACTCTCCTCTCCCCGTCTTCTTTGTGTCCCTCTCTCCTCCCTCAGGTGGCAGGTTGTTGTGTTGCTCTCTGCATGGTCACTGAATGCCATTACATACAAAGCCAATGAGTGTCTGTCCCTCACCGCTAACAGTTCCGTGTGTTACAGAGCATTAAATATCATGCGCATGGAGGTCTGCTGCGGGAAATCCAACATGTTTCTGTCTTACAGTCAGATCTGAAGATCAGCAAACTTATACACACGTTTATACGTTGATCATTTATTTTTTTTTTTTTTTTTTTTACAATTGGCTTACAATTAAATAGGCTGTATAACATCAAATGAAGTGTAGCTACAAACACAAATGCACAAGAGGACAATAAGGTCCAAAATTTTAAATTCGACCTTTGGGCATATCACCCCTTCATCTTTATTGGTGTAAATCAAGTAAAATATTTACTTAATGGCAAATGGAAAACGCAAGTAAACAAAAAGTTGATTTACAACTGTGAACCGGTCTGACTGTAAATCTTTCATGTGTGTCGATTTTCTTTTTGTTGTTTTTTTCAACTTTGTCAGAGCCCAGTTCTCTCTGATGTTTAGGTGGCTCCCTCTGCTGGCCGTCCAAGTTAAAACTCCAATCACGCATTCGCCACGATGATTTTGTCTTGCTTGGTCTTGTGTTGCTCTTTTTCTCATGAGCCTTTTGATATGTTGTCATGTTGCATTCGTTTGCCTCGCCTTCCCCTCAGCATTGTGGGCGACTTTACTGCAAGCTCTCGATCTCCCAAGTTTTAAAATCATTTGTAATGCCTGCCTTGTAGCATTAATGCCATAAGTAAGCATGTTTTCCACTTGTTTGGACTGAAGCAAAAGGAGAATGTTTGCAGCATAAATCACAAAGTTGTTTTAAGGATTTTGGAGATGCATCTTGGTCTTTTGTGTGTTTTTGACTGTACTTTACTTGGTGGTGTTTTCATTCGTCTCGCTTCTCTAACTCTGAATTTTTACACCCGGCATGCAGGGTTTTCCTCTGCGACGTGAGAAGCCCTGAGAAAATACCTCTTTTTACTAAGAGGGTGTTTTGTCTGTCTATCCAGCGTGAGCAGTACGGAGAAAACTCCAGACTGGTCAGATGAAGACACAGGTGGGAACCCTTTCGCCACCAACGGCGACGGTAACCCATTTGAAGACGAGCCGGCCTCCCCGGTCGTAGCTGTACCTGTCAAAGCCCTCTACGACTATGAAGGACAGGAGCAGGACGAGCTGAGCTTCAAAGCAGGTACACAACAGGAATGGCGTGAACAGACTTTACATTTTCAAAATAAAAGGCCGATCCTAGTCGGCGTATGGAATAGAAAACATTTATCCGTCTCTTCTTGCTTTTCCAGGGGATGAATTTACTAAAATCGGTGAAGAGGACGATCAGGGTTGGTGCAAAGGCAGCCTCAAGGATGGACAGACGGGCCTCTATCCTGCTAACTATGTGGAAGACATCCAGCAATGAATTCTCACTGATGAAAGCAATGTGAAGAAGAAAGTGTTGTTGTTGTTGTTTTTTTTTTTAGACTTGACAGTGCAGATGGAAACGGTAGGCTCGGCCTTACTTTCTCCCTGTCGATGAAGACTGGATTGGAGTGTGAGAAGGACACGGAGGAGAGGTTGCAGATCACAAAAGGACCACTTGAGATATCGTTGCTTCCTGCAGATCGACCCTTTTAGAAAAGTGGAAACTAGCTGCAAGTTTCCAGATGATTCCAGGAAGATCACAGAGAACAGTTGCTGTCAGCTGTAAGATATGTTATGTTACTTAGAATCCAATTTATGCTGTTACAAATACTCGAGTTATATATTAGAGGAGACTCGATGAAATGTGTGTGAATTTATATATTGTTTGAACAAAACACTGGGATGACAGTCTGACAAATCGTCTTGCGATGTTACATGCAGCCTTAATATGCAAGCCACTTTTTAATTCAGTAAGGGAGATTAACCTTTTTATCACAATGATTTCTGTTGCTAGAATCCAGTCCATACATGTTAAATAAATGTTTGATTTTTTTTTAATTTTTTTTTTTTTTAACAAAATGGGCCCTTATGTTGAGATTTTTGTGTCAAAACTTGATTTTAAACAACATTGTTCTGTCATTCCTTTCAGGGTTTTGATTTTCCATTCAGTTCGTTACTGTTCTGGTTATTTTTACAAGGAATGATAAAGCTCATTAGGGCCTTATCCTGACAGCCTCTTCATTCATGGGTCGGTTTCCTCTCGTCACTGCAGTTGAATGTATATTCACTGATTGTATTTTCTCACCTGTTGATTGTTTGCTTTTACTGATTTTTGCAACCACTGACCCGTTCAACAACTCTCCTCACAAGACTCTCTCCTTTCTATCGATTGTAAAACGTTATGGGTTTATTATTCATGCAACACTGAAAGTTTTTCAAAAAGTTGATTTCACTTGAATCTTCATGTTTTAGTTCTCTCACCTCTTGTCAAATGTTCAAGTGATGGGAGAATGTTTTAGTGTTTGTTGTTATTACAAGTTATAGCAATAAAGCCACAGACAGTTATGGTATTGCATCCATGCATGTAAATAGCCTGGATTAGACATATTAGTACACATAAAACATTGCGATCAGATGATATGCAGTCGGAAATTGATTGTTAATTTATGATGCCATAAGTGCTTTTTATTCTACTCTTGTTAGAATGCTGTGATTCAGAATCAGTTTGTACATTAATTGAATGTTTTATGGAAAGTATCCCTTGAATCTATTATTTTGTTATATTTGTAAATAGGATTGTTTTTCCCTTTCAAAGAGGGCCATACACATCGAATTAATCAACAAATACTATGTGAATAATTGGTAATTTTTTTCTTATTACCTTAATACACGTTTTGATCATTTAATATTTTGTCAGATTGCGTCTTTGCAGAGATAAACTGCGGACTTTTCACAACCTCTAAATTCATAAATGCCTCGTTTATCAATTAAATTGAAAAAAAAAAAAAATGCTATTTGATGCCTTCAACTGCAACAGGGAGGAAGATGAGTTGTAACAGTGAGAAAAGAGATGTTTTGTCATGTTTTCAGGGCGTGCTGCTGTCAAAACACAGCACCAGATGTACTTGCACAGTAAGGTTTGTAAATGTTGTCCCACAACATAATAAATGAATTTATTGGAAAAAATATTTTGACTTTATTGTGATTACTGATTTTTTTTTTCAGTTTTGATGTAAAAAAAAATATCTTTTTTTCTTTTTCTAATATAGATAATATACAACATCATTCATTGCTTGGTTCTGTTGGTTTTAGGGTGTCCCATTGAAGTACATGCCAGAAGGGCAGATAAACCATTTTAATCTCTGTGTGAATAAAAGTGCTGCACCAGAGATGAATACATGAAATTGATTGAGATACGCGAAACTTCATAAGCCAAAACTTTTTGGAGTGAGATATTTTACTTTTTATTAAACATTTGTCTGAGGTTCTTTGCAGATAAAATATGATGCAATTCTTTTTAAACATGTTTAATTAAGCTCTATAATTGCCTGTACATGAAAAAAAAATCGGCTAATAATGAATAAAGGCAGACAAAAAGACAAGATAATACACGAAATACACATTAAAATAACAATAATTGTCCGTGAGTGATGTACAGCGGGTAGAAAAACGAGTCCATACCTTGTATTAAAGCAGACGTAACCGTACACGTCCGTCTCCTGCCGTTTAATCACAGCTGGAGCTGCAGATTGTGAAGGTGAACTACATTACCCAGAAGCCCCGCCGCAATAACATAACCACGTGTCATTTCCAAGCCAATCGGAGCCGCGCCGTGATGTTCACGAAGTGACGTGTCGCACTCGGTTATCATTGAAGGAAAAAACAAAACCCACACGGGGCTCCTTCCGATGCTACTCCTTTAAACGAGCAGACAGGTACCACCAACAGGTTGAACGATGGCAGAACCCAGCAAACAGGACATTTCCGCTATTTTCAAGCGACTTCGCTCCGTTGCGGTGAACAAGGTGAGAGTTTTTATTCCCGGCTGAAGGTGAAATGTCTTCTTTTTTTTTTTTTTTTTAAACAAGGAAGTCAGCCGAACTAAAAAAAAAAAAAAAAAAAAACATCTGACACGTCGCACTTTGTTAAACGCCGAAGCTGGCTTCAATCTACCGGCCGGCTTCGTTTAGCTTTTTTTTTTTTTTTTTATATCCGGCGCGAAATATATCAGGCTTGTCGAAAACGCGGGAAATAATGCCACGTGGAACATTTACAAGAGGATGAAAATGTCAGAAAACTTGGGGAGAAAAAAAAGCAGGCGTCGTGTTAGCTGCCCGCTAGCTTGCGGTCTTTTAACAGTTCACATCAGCCGTGTTTTGGTTCAAGGCTTTTAAGTTTCAAGACCCGTGCGGTCCACTAAGAATAAATAATAATAATAATAATAAAAGTCAAGCCATAAGGAAGCGTTCAGTTCTGCCCTTGTTGTCTGTAAATGTCATCACGAAATTCAAACCAGCAGCTGTTTGAATTAGCAGCAGCGCGGGTCGGCTCGTGATCCTGGAAACGTGCACTTCAGACCCGAACAGCTGTTTTTTTTGAACTAACAAACACGCCTCGTGTTGTTGGCTTACACATCTATTGACATTTTCTTTTTCAAATAGGGTGGAGTCGAAACACCAACCGATAAAATGTCGATTTGCCTTATCTGTTTTTTTTAATTATTATTATTATTATTTTTTTTTAATGCATTGAGAAAATGCTTTATTCTTGTTCTTTGCTCTCTGACCTCTAGAGTTGCTTTGACTGCTCAGCTAAAAACCCCAGCTGGGCCAGCATCACCTACGGAGTCTTCCTCTGTATAGACTGCTCCGGGACTCACAGGTCTCTGGGGGTGCACCTGTCCTTTATCAGGTAAGTCGGGTCTCATTTTGATAACAAAAGGAGGGGTGGGGGGGCTCCACAGGAAAAGCATCGTGAGTATGGAAAATAAAGGAGATATGGATTAGTTCAATAAGGTTGGCGCAAAGGCAGCTGGCGGATTTAAATGACACTTGCGATGTTCAGACAGTCAAAATCTGATTTATGGGCTCGTCCAATTGGAATCCGATCGTATGTAGAAAGCCCGAGCAGCCAAGACGTTTACGAGATCCCATTTTCATAGATCCATTTCAAAACGCGTTCATATTTGGTGTGAAATGTGAAATTTAAATACAATTTTAGCAAATCCAGATTTTAGTTCTTGTTGTTGTTTTTTTTTTTTTCTAGTCGCCCTTGGAAAATAGGGCAAAGAGCTCTGGTATCCAGAGGGAGCTTGGAGTAGAGCCGCTACTACTTTTGCGTCACGAGGAGTCAGCTTAGGTGGCTCGGACATTTGATCAAGATAGCTAGAGAGATAGATACTTTATTAATCCCACAAGGGGACTTTTTTTTTTGGATGCCTCCTGGAGATTTACTGGGCTCGCCCCCGAATGGGAGGAGACCCCGGGGTAGGCCGAGAACCCACTGGACGGATCTGGCCTGGGAACAGAAGTGGAGCTGGAAAATGTTGCTGAGGAGAGGGAAGTCTGGACAAACTCACTGGACCTGCTGCCACCGCAACCCAACCCCGGATAAGCGGAAGAAAATGGATGGAGGGCTTTTTTTAATTTTTCTTTTCTTTTCCGTCTATAACTTCTGACATCATGTAAAGTTCACGTGCGCATCACACTTCCGGGAAACGTGGCAGTATGTTGGCGGAGGGAGCTCGTCACAGCTTGATCTTCTGGACTACAACACTCGCCTTGACAGCTACCACTTCTACGTCTGGGTGAAATGTCGTTATTATAGCAAACAGTGTGGATAGTCAATCAGTTTTGAACTGACAGTCTGAACAAAACAAGGAGGCGAGGGTGTCATGAATTCAAATAATTTAGTTTAAAATGAAAGCATGGGTTGATTTTTCATCACTTTCAAAAGAGAATCATTTCTGACCTGAGGGATATCAAGGAGAAAATGTTCGCGCACAAATGTCGTTGTACAAGTAGAGAAATCCAGAGAAGGGACGAATGGTTTTGTAACCCGAGGTGCCGTTTGTCCCTGTCCAATGACATATTCTTCAACCCCTAACTTTATGTTACACAGGTCCTCCGAGCTGGATTTCAATTGGTCTTGGTTCCAGCTAAGATGTATGCAAGTGGGAGGCAATGCCGGCGCAGTGAGTACCTCAGGGAAAATCGTACTCCCAGCACTGACACACACACACACACACACACACACACACACACACACAATTTAACTTGACCATTGCTGTTTGCTTTTCTGTCTCTGCTCCGACCTTTTTATGGCAGATTGCATTTTTCAATCAACATGGCTGCACAACCAGCGCTGCTAATGCCAAGTACAACAGCCGAGCTGCTCAGCTGTACAGGGAGAAGATAAAGACTTTGGCCACGCAAGCAACCAGACGACACGGCACTGAGGTAACGCAGACGTGATGTTTCACTGTGAAATAAAGAGACTCCTGCGCGTTTTGCCTCTTTGCTTATTACTCTTCGAAAACGTGTCCATAAGTTCTCCGATCATTAAATCAGATTCGCTGTTCTTCTTCTCCACAGTTGTGGCTCGACAGTCAGGCTCCTCTCTCTCCAACATCACCCGACGGCAACCAGGTGGATTTCTTCAGCCTGCATACACAGGTATACAAGTGTGCTCTCTTTACTTGTGATTTTTATTCCCCCCCCCCCCACGTATCTTGCCTTTTATGGATACCTTCACAGTGACTGGGGATTCATACAATTTCACCACGTACTGTATTTCTCTGTGATCTTCAGGCTGTTCCTCAAATTTTGAACTTGGAAAAAATGAATCTCAGCACCTCCACAACACAGAAGTGTTCAACGCCGGATAAAGATGAAGACCGAAACGGTACGCCGTGTGACTGCTGAAAAATGTCACATAAAAAGACTCACGGCAGTTTTATCTTTCGTCTCATCACATTTATGCACTCTCACCTTTCAGGTAATTTAGAGGAGGGTCCCAGTGTGGAAATGCTGAGTGAGTCTCCAAAATCAAATCCAGGTCTGGTCGTATTTCATTTGAACCGTTTCTGCAGTGATGACTCACGGAGATGTAACTTTAGTGCCCTTCACTCTTTCCAGAGTCTTCCTCTATTTTCAAGAAGAAGCCAACAGGTGCCAAGAAAACGGTACGTACAAAGTAATGTACTCCGCGTGTAATACTTTGTACCGTCGGACGCAGGACATTAAAGTTCATTAAAGTGTTGTCCGCTTGCAGTTGGCCTCTAAGAAGGGCGGTCTGGGCGCTCAGAAGGTCAGCAGCCAGAGTTTCTCGGAGCTGGAGAGGAAGGCTCAAGCTGCCGACAAACTCCGAGAGAAAGACGAAAGTTCTGATGCTGTCAAAAGGAATATTCCATCTGAGGAGTTCAAGTGAGAGCGCTTCCCGTTTTCTTTTTCTTTTCAAATCTCGACTTCTCTTTCTCGTGGTAATCTTCTGATCTCCAAATGAAAGAGTCATTTTGCGTCCGCTGCCACAAAAGAGATCTGTTTGTACTTTTTTTTTAGCTCCTCATAAAAGGGCTTTCATCATAACCAGAACATGAAGTCTCCGCTTGCATTAAGGTCGCCGATTTCTGTCCTCTTTGTCCGTCCTGAACTCACCTGCGTTTCTCCGCCTCTCAGCGCTCCGTCCATGCGACTGGCCTACAAAGATCTCCAGCAGCAGAGGAAAATTGAGGAGCAGAAGCTGAAGGGATTAGAGGGGAAGAAGAAGGAGCAGGCCGAGAGGCTGGGCATGGGGCTGGGCATGAGGGGGTGAGATGACGAAGAACGAAACACGCCAAAAACCCGTCGTCGATCAATTCTCTGTACGTTGCTCTCATCGTGGCTCGTTCTTTTCTCAGCGGTGGAGTTTCTCACTCCGTGACGTCAGACATGCACATGATCCAGCAGGAGAGTCCACTCAGAGCCAAGACCACCAAAGGACGAAGATTTACAGAGGAAGAGGAGGATGAAGGGTCCTTCAGCGCCAGGTCAGAAAAAGAACATTTTTGAATGTTACCCTTTAGTTTTTTTATGATTCTTTTATTTACATTGCCAGTATTTATAATATTATTGTTGTACGTATTAGCATTTGAGGGATGTTAAAACTGTTTTCTGAACTGCTTCTTTTTTTCCAGGGTCCTGTCCCGGTTTGAGGATCAAACCGAAACCTCCGATATCTTCTCTTCTCGGTGGGGTGAGGGAGGAGATGCAGGAGGCTGGATGAAAGAGAGCAAGAAGCCAGAGCCAGACTTCTACATGTCCTCCACTACATCTTCACTTGATGACAGGTAGGCTAATGTGTGTGTTTTTGCATCCTGTTGCTGTAATTAAAGGTGCGTTTATGGCCAACTGGGAAATGGGAGAATTACACCTAAACACCCGTCAAAGAAGGAATATAAAATACACAATCAGAAAAGTTAAGACTTCTTGGTTAAACTCCTCCATGTGGGTTTGTTTGTACGGAGGAGACGTATGTTTGTCAGTTTGTCTATTTCATGACTGATGAATATTTTTGGTGTAATGAAATCATTGCAGGCCTGCAGCCAGGAGGAAACCAGAAGCGGTGCCAGTGTCCGACACCGGAGAAGCTCGCAAAAAGTTTGGAAAGGAAGTCAAAGCCATCTCGTCTGACATGTACTTTGGAAAACAAGACAACTCTGAGGTAAACAATCACAACATGTATCCTATACTCTATATCTATATCTCTCTACATATATATTTCAGTTATTTTGAACTTTAAAGGTAGCTTTTCCAGTGAAACATTAAAAGTACATTTAAAACAATTTGACTTTCTGTTGTAAAGTACGAGGCCAAAACTCGTCTGGAGAGATTTTCTGGGAGCGCCTCTATAAGTTCAGCGGACCTGTTTGATGATCCGAAGAAAGACACCGGTAAGACATGATTGCATTATTGTTTCAAAAACAACACGGCGTGTGATTTACCCAACATTTAAATGTGCATAATTTGTTTATTTAAATACATGTTGAGCCTCACGCGAGAACACTTTTCTGTCGTTCTCCTCGACGTTATTTTCCCCCGTGAAGCAGTCTCGTACGAGTTCTTTAAAGTCGGTGCACAACTGGAGAAAATCCTAAATACAAATCAAGTCAGGCGATTTATGCAGCACATTTTTTAACACGCGTTGACCAAAGTGTTGAGCCAACAACCGAGATTGGATTGAACTGAACACATTAAGCCGTTAAAAGCAAACTGAAAAATGAAAAGATAGAAGAAAATCAGTGAACACGGCGGATTAACTTCCACGTGTCATTTTGTCCACCCGAGTGCTTCTTGCAGTGAGACGCGGGTCTGTCTGTCTTTCTGTCTGTCTGTCCGCCCGCTTGACTCTGTGTCTCGTGTCCGCAGCGAGTTCGTACCGTCTGAGCAACGTGCTGCCAAACGCTCCCGACATGTCGCAGCTCAAACTCGGAGTGCGTTCAGTCGCAGGGAAACTGTCGGTCATGGCCAGCGGCGTCGTCAGCTCCATCCAGGTCGGTCCGAAACACCTCGCCGTAACCAGTCAACACCGCCAAGTATATTTCTACTGTGCATTTTAAGTTCTCACGATGTGCGTCTTGTGTTTTTTTTTTTTTTTTTTTCCCAGGATCACTACAGTTCCTGAGTCGTAACGAGTCGGGATTGAACGTCCGTAGTCGAGATAACATTTCCAGTGAGTGATGCGCGCTCATCTCGGGAGGCACCGAAAAAATAAAAACCTGTTAATTCTACGAGCCCGTCTGCAGAATTTATCCCGAAACTCCCCATTGTATACATCTATATCTAGCTTCTATTAGATAATGTATATACCACAGTTGCTAGAATCATATCGAAATGAGCAAAGCACAATATTTTCAGTGGAGTCGTCGTCCCTGCAGACACCTTGAACGAACATGTCCGTGTCTTACTACATTCATAACGAATATTTAGTTTGCATTATTTTTGCTTAGTTTGCTTTGAGGTTTTGGGCGTTTAAATATTTAGAAATACTGTATGTAGCAGTGTGAGTAGGTTTTGTGGTGTTATGAAGGAGGGGGGGGGGTTCCTTTCGGTTCCTCAACTCCGTTGAGCTCAACATCTAAATGCTGTTGGATGTACTTATCTGGACAACACACTCGCCACGTGCACGCTGCAGTGGGTGTTTGGTGCTTTTTTTTTTTTTTTTTTTTTTGTCTCACACATTTACGCTGGTTTGAAAGTGTCCTTTCCGTCCCCCAAAAGTGCACTTATGTTTGCTCTTTCGCAAGCAGGACCAAAAGCTGATAAAGAGGCCTTGGGAGACCAGATGTAGTTCGTTTCTTTAACTGAGTATGTTGTCGGTTAAATTGAAGATAAATGGACTCGTTGGCACATTCATTATCCTGTGAATAGCAACCTTTTTGTTGTTGTTGTTGTTGTAAGTGACAAGAAGACGATATGACAACGCTGAAGCAGCTTTCAGATATCGTGCTTAAAGGAGCAATGATGAGCTCGCGCCAGTTGTGAGGTGAGAAGACGGGACACGTCTCGCTGCTCTCGGCCGGACCAAGTGGTTAGCTTGGCTTAGCCTAGAACGAAGACCGGAAATGGGGCAAACTGGTTCGGTACGCGGCGACAGGATTGACCTGCTGGCAGCTCTAAAGCTCGCCGATTGTATTAATGCATCGTCTTGGTTTAATCAACACTAAAAACAAAGTGTAAAAACAACACTCGGGGTTTAATAAGCTGTTGCTAATTAATGGCCATAAACCCCGCCGCTATCAGTGAAACTTGCACCTGCAGCAGTCTTTGTGCAGATTAAACAAACCTGATCCGACGTGTTTGCTGATGAGCTTCGGAGGTCCCGGTGGACAGATTTAGTTTTCTATAGACAGATCCAGGCTCGCTGTATGCTAAGCTATATATTTGAGAAGTTGTATCGCATATCTAAGCGTATTTTACAAAATGTCGATTTTTTTTTTTTTTTTCCTTTTTAAAACAAAACTCAAACCGTTAAGTGATCAATTAAATCGCACCAGAATGAATCTGCTGTTTATCGCTCAGTTGCACTATTTTTTTTTTTTTCTCCCCTCAATCCAGTTGCGTAGAATCGAACCTAGTCAACATTTTAACATCTGCATTTATTGAGTTTAGAGCGGTGCCTTTGATGATATTATGGTTTGACTTTTGTTGAAGTCCGTCTTTAGATGTCTCCGATGAATCTCCAGATTGTTCCGCTTGTTGTATTGTGGAACTCCTGAAGTCCTGGGTTTCCTGATGCGAGGAGACATTTTTGTAGCTTCCAGGCTTCGTTTCCACCTAAAAGATGAATGTAAACAATCCCGTTAAATCCTTCATTTTTGTTTTGTTTTGTCGATGTAACATTCTGCCAAGGTCCACGTTTGTGTCTTTTTGAGTGACGTCGAATTATGACCCGAGACGGCGATGGAGCAGAAGTAGTCCTGCAGGTGGTGCTGTAGTTTGGGATTTGAGATTTAAAAGCAGTTGGATATCTGGTTCACGACTTTGGTGTTGAACAACTACAGCATGTGCTTTTAGCATTTCGGCAAAGTAAGCCGTGATTGCAGAAGATATATAATTTGTTCAGAGTGAAGGGACTGGTGTTTGACTCGCAGAATGATGGTATTACCGAGTGCTTTTGATTCTTCTCAGGAGTTTGATTTGACACTAAACGAGGCAAAAGTACAAGTTTTACATCCTGAAGTGACCAAATATTTGCTTACTCCCATCACTGTATGCCTTAGTCCAAAGATCTTCGATTAAACCACTCTAATATTGCAATATTGTGGAGTTTACCAGTTACCTTGTTTGTTTGTTTTTGTGTTAGAAATTGCACGTGGCAGCTTTTGCGCGGATGTACTGGAATCTTTGCCTTTTTAAGTTGACGTCCATGTTAAGATTTTTTTTTTTTTTTTTTTTTTTTGTGGGATCTCTGTAAAATTGTGTCTTCTTTTGTTGATTATCGTTAGATGTGACAGAGGAGCGTTGCAGCATGTGTGATTTGCATGGCTCTTGTAGTTCTTTAGAATTCGTTGACAAATCCTGAATATAAGAGAAATAACCGATTTCTGTATATTTGGCTTTGAACTGCTACATACAGTGTTGTACAGAGCTTTGAATACCCTTTATTGGAAGCTATTGATAATCATATTTTGACCATTTTTGACACTCAAAATGTAAGTAACAATTTTGGAAACATGCCAAAATAAATGGCTTGTGCCTAAACTCTCCAGTCTCTTTATCATTTCTTCAAATCTTTCATCTGCAGCATGCATGTACGCATTTCCTCTCCCAACTTCCTGAGCTTCAATATTTTTTTTTCATTTATTGTTTAGTTCATAAGATGTCTGACAGTGGTGTAAATGCCTGTTGTAATTAAATAAATAAAAAAATCTCTGTGGATGTCCCTAAACGTCTTTATTGTGCAAACAACTGTCCCAAACACAAAATATTCAAATCGCTCGTTAGATAAATCAGACCTGCGAACATCTTTAGAAAAACTGTAACCTTCAGAGAACCTTTAGGAAATGTTCCCATACGGTTACTGTTCACTCTGGTAAATCTTCACTGAGAGGTTGAAACGAAAGAATATTTTTATATTACTTGATAAAAAAAAATTAAAAAAAAAAAATCCAGTCATAAATCGAGTAATTTTTGACCAATCGACTAATCGGTTAATCTATAAACTGCTCCATCAGACATCATTAGTCCTGCAGGGCCAAATGCTGGCAGCCGCTTACGTGGCCGGCTGGTGCGTTTTAGGTACTTCCTCTTCTGTCGGAACTCTTGAGTGTCACAGTTGGGGTTCAAGTTGGGCCATCAAATAAAATGCAACACCTAACTTAAAATGTTCGTTTTCTTTAAAACGTTTGTGCCGGATTTAGATATCTATCCGACTGCTGTGTTTATTCCAGTGTCATAAATCAGTACCTCTTGCGAAGTACTCCGGTAGTTTGTGTATTTACGACCTCACTGGGAGCACGTGAATGCATCAGCTTTCCAGGGAACAGGAGCAACCAAAAGGAGTTTTTATAGCCGCAAGACACGCTAAACCCAGCTGTTAATTATACTTTATTATTATTTTTTATTTTTTAATGTTACTTCCTACATTATGAACTTGTATCTAAAGCAGGAATCTTATTGTATTCTGCAACGTAACGAACAGAAACTCTAGTTGGCCTGTTTCATTCTCTCGGAAGTAAAAAAAAAAAAGATTAGTAGCTGCGGTGCATTAAGTTAGTTGTGCTAAAATGCCCACTGAAGTAAAGCAGAGGAAGAAGATTCAGGCTCAAAAACAAAGTGAGGACCGTCGAGAGACGTCGTCCGCAAACGAGAAAGACGAAGCGCACAAAGCTGGACACAACTCGAGCAAAGCGCATCTGGACGTTAAAAGTCTGATGTGTTTGTTGTCGCTTGCGGCGTGCGGGGCTCTGAGCTGGTAAGCACTTCAATTTTTTTATTCATATTTAAATTTTACCCAGGGTGTGTTATTTACTGCAGTTTTTCCGGGTTTCAGGGTGGTGCTGCAGCAGAATGACAAGTTTTCCCAGATGGAAGAAAAGTACCGATCTCTGCTCGGGAAAACGTCCAGCCTGTTCGACATGGAGGAGGAGATTGTCAAAGTTTCCAAAAAGGTGCGTTTGAGTCACAGTAGAGAAGAGCTGCAGCTGGTTGGAGGGACGCGGATTTAAAGGGTCATTTCACACGAATACATTCATTTATTTTGTGGCCCTCAAAGCTTAAGTCACTAAAACTACCTTCGACTGAAGAAATAAGTCCCGATATGAACTGTCGATGGTGTATTTTGGTTTTTTTTTTTGGGGACGTTTTCTGACAACGGATGTTGCTTTTCACCACAAATAAAGTGGTGGTATCCAGGTACTTGAGGAAAACTCAGAAACAGATATTCCAAAACTGTCTGCATGGCTAAATCCCACTTAAGGTCATTACTAAAATATATATATATATTTTTTAAATTTTATCTTCTTGTAATTTTGCTGAATTGATCCTTTAAATTACTGCTTTTTAAATTGTTTTTATTTCTCGCCGTAAAGTTGGAAAGATGACGATTCAGTTTGACATTTTGATTTGGTTTCCTGTGAAATCAAGTGCGGAGGCTCCGTGCATCACTGGTTCCAAATATGGAGATTTTTTTTTTTTTTTTTTGATGAACAAATTGTGTTTATTTTTCTGGTTTGTCTCGTATCTGCTTTTCGGGATAAATTCTGTATAGTTTCACTTTTATTCAAACTGAACAAATTGGGGGGGGGGGGTTTCTCACCAATATAAACAAGAGTTTTCTGTGACAGCGAGGGTTGCAAGTACACATTGCTTTGTTGTAAAGGGTCACAAGTCAAAAAGGTGCAAATATACTGCCATAAATTGTATAATGTTTATAAAATTATAAAATGTTGTAAAGGCCTAAATTGTGTTGAAAAATCAAGAAAAACAGCATTCGATTTGGCACAAACTCTTCATTGCATCTCTCCTACATCTCTTTTCACATTTGTGACCTCTTTCAACTCATCACTTCTTCCTCTAAAGTTCTGTCATGTTGTTTACTTTGGTCGTGTGTTTGAACTTTGCATGAACTTTGTTTACCACTTTTTGCACTTCATATAAATGCTGAGGGTCGTAGAGCTCCCACAGAAACAGCCCTCCTGCTTTGTGTTGCGGCTGCAGCTCGCCGCCTCTGAGGATGACCTACAGGAGGTGCTCTCCACCGTCTCCTTGGCAACGCGACTCCAGCAGGACATCTCCGCCCTCCATGCCGCCGTCACGGCGATGCAGGCCGACGAGAACTCCGCCTCCCGCGACCTGCAGGCGGTCAACGGCCACTTCCTCAACGTGACGGAGACGTGGCAGGGGCGGCTGGCGGTCGTCTCCTCCGACCTGGCCGCCCTCAAGGCCGAGTCCCGCGGTGCTCACGCGTCAGCCACCGAGCGGGTGAACGAGGCCGAGCGGAGGGGCCGGTCGCTGGCGGAGAGGCTGGAGGAGCTCGAGGACAGCACAAAGAGGAACGCCCGAGCTCTGGAGCGCACGGAGGAGGACGACACCAAGCGGGCGCAGGATCAGCTGGACTGGAACACCAAGCAGATCCACAAGCTGGAGGAGCAGATCGGCAGCCTCACCAAGAGCGAGGCCGAGCTGATCTTCCAGCTCCAGGAGCACATCCCCCGCGCACAGGCGTGTGAAGAGCACCTGCCGCAGGTAGAGGAGGCGGTGCGCTCCATCCTGAGGCTGGGCGGGGACCTGAGCGGGGCGGAGAAGAGGCTGGAGGAGGTGACTCTGCAGGTGTTTGGGACTGAGGACAGCATGCTGAAAGCGCTGAATGAAATCCTGGAGATCAGGCAGGAGCTGGACACCCTGCAGGCTCAAAACAGCATCCTGAAGATGAAGAACGAGCTGTCCGTGGTCAAAGAGGCGGTCCGTGAACTCACCATGGTGCTGAGGGAAAATAGAGCGGACAGCCCGACGGACTATGATACTGTGGAGGAAGAGGAATGGAACGACGAAGAAATGGAGGAGGAGGAGTGGGAGAAAGACGAGCAGGACGAGCCAACTCGACCTCCTCCTGATGACCTCACCGGATGATGTCGTTGTTTTGAAGGAACTAAGGACAAGGAGTGACGATGTCCTGTCGTGCTGTTCGCTGTATTTAGGCTCTTGATTAAGTTCAGCATGAAAGCTTTTGTAAGATTTGTACGTCGGTTTAATGTCCGAAAATTGTGACCATCACTGTGTAAAAGTAGCCTGGACATGAACTCGGATAAACAGACACCGTCTTCTACAGAAACATTTAACTTTGTGCACCAGTTTTATAAACAAAACTCTCAAGCCAGCCATTTGCACTGATTCAGTTTCACGACAATAGCTGTGGCCAATATTTACATGATGGGTTAATAAACTGTTCAACAGGTGTTTCATTACTTTATCAAGCAAACATTCTCCAGTTCCAGCGTCTCAATTTTGAGGTCTATTTTTCTTTCTCTTTCAGTACTAAACGGAATATTTAAAAGTTTTTAAGTGTTGTTGTTCGGTGAAAAAGAAGTTATTTCATTGAGCGTTGGACATTTTTCACAATTTCCCTCCATTGCAGAGTGAATGATCAGTTAATAAACAGGAAAATAAGCACTAATGAGGTGTTACCTTACTTTTCGCACAGGAAGAGTTTCTGCTGATGTCAAATTTACATTAATTAATTAATCTACATATGTAACTGTCACTTTTCCATCAGTTTTTGGTTTCACCTGTTCAATAATTCTTATCATTGGTCTCTTTTAATAAAATCTTTCTTTTTTTTTTACAGAAAATATCCAATTTGTTAGAATTTGTTTTGCATTCTCATTTAATCCTCGTGTGCGCTGAGGCGTGTGTTTCTCTCGTGTTTTTCATAAAAGGGGGGGGAAAAAAACCCAACTACAATGATGTCTTGTATTGTCCGATTGCTTCGAATAACCTCCCCGTCCTCCATGTTCTGGACGTTCTGTCTCAGTGTCAGAGTGTCCAGCTGATGCTGGAGGGTGTCGGGGGTCAGCGCGGGGCCCTGCAGCCTCAGCTGGAGGGTTTGGAGCAGGACGTCGGCCGGCTGAAGGAGTGGTCCTCTGGTCTGACCGACAAGCGAGCTCAGCTTCAGGGCAGCCTGACGTCACTGACGAACGCTGTGGGAAAGATTGAAGAGCGAACCTCGGCCATCTCGAAGGACTTCGCCAACAAGGTTTGTCCCAATTATTTTTCGGTTTCTGTGTTGCAAAAAAAATAATCTGTGAAGACTTTGGTCCCTTGCTGGCGTTTCCTGTGATTCTAGATGCAGAAAACGGAAGTTCAACTACGGGGGGTGAAAACATTCATTTCCACTATTGGTGTGATCGTGTCTTGTTTTTCTCCCCGTTAACACACAAAAATATAAAGATGTTTAGAAAAAAAAAATAGTTAATTACTGTAATTTCCCTTTGGGAGTGAATAAAAATCGATCCATCTATATTTCTAAACCATTATTGGATCATCAAAGTAGTTGACAATTAATTTTACGTTGATCAACACATCATTGCAGATACACAAAAGAAAATATATTTTTATTAGGGCCCGAGCACCGAATTAAAACCTTTTTAAAATTAAATTAAATTAAAAAATGTAAGCCATTTGGCCACGCCCACTTGCAAAACCACTAAAATACGTAAATCTTCGCTCGGAGTGACGCGTCTGCAAACCTTCATGAGCTTTTTAGCATGTTAAAGCCTCCAAATAGTCAATTTTATTTTTGCTGTTTGAAACACTTCTCTATTGACCCTGCAGGTGGCGTCAGTGCGGACAGACGTGCGCAGGATGGATGGGCTGCAGTCTGAGTTGGAGTCTCTGCTGACTCAGGTGGGGGAGCTGGAGGACAAGACCACTCAGATGGAGCACAGTATGGTCAAACGCATCGGGGATGTCCTGACCAGCAGCATTGACCGAGTGGCCAATCTCCGAGCTTCATCCGAACGCAACGCTCAGGCCATCGATCAGCTGCGCAAACGTGTCCCTGAACTCACCACCGCTGACGAGCAGATCTCAGAGCGCTTGAGGGACCTCGAGAGCGGCCGAGCTCGCCTGATAAGAACGGTGACCTTCGCCAGTGACCTTAAACCAAAGGTGACCGCCATCAGGAGAGACTTCGGGGCGTTCGAGCCTCAGCTGTCAGACCTGACTCTGCGGATTGGACGGCTAGCAGAAGAGCTCACTCGGAGAGAGCAGGATATCGCTGAGCTTCGACAGACACTAACTAACCTCACTGCAGTGGAAGGAGATTTAAGTGTTACAACGAAACAGGTTCGTGAAATAGCGGATTTATCTGATACTGGAGAGATGCACAGGCCAACATGAAAGGAACACTTTAAAAACCTCCGACAAGGAGAAACTGTTTGGTCCCTTCAGCCTTTTCGTCGGATCACCTGTCACACTACTGTTTGAATTTTCTGAAATAAACCCTTTTTATCACAAAGTAAACAAATATGAAGTTTTGTCCAGCAGATACTCTGAACATCCCTGAAGCACAACGCCGGTGTGAATGAGAGCGACCAAGTCAGTCGGCATTTCTAAATGTCGCAACATGTTTATAGAAGTTTTCTTGTGGGAACTCATGACAAAGATTCCTTTGTGGGCTTCTCTCCAGCTTTATTGGAGTTGCCTGGTTGAGATTTGACTGGTTTATTGATTTAGTGGCTCTGGAAATGTGGAGGAAATCTAGAAAAATGTAATATTTTGACATTAATTCATTCATTATCGAGGATGTTAAATCTGGGTCTAAAATAGGTGTTTTGACATTTCGGGGAATCTGCTGGGAGTTACAGATTCCACTCTGATGTTTAAAGGGCAAATATGAAGCTACAGCAGTGGAAGAAGTTTATATCTATAGTTATTGGTGCTGGCCTATGAAGCAGCACAGTGTCTTTTTTTTGGACACTTTTTAATTGGAGAGCTTTGAACAGAGCCATATTAACGGTTTCCCCACCTTTATACTACGCTCAGGTGACGGGCTGCTGCTGTTCAGCGTCCAGAAATGAGAGCGGTATAAATCCTCCAGGCTGCACACAGCAGCTCCAGTTGCTTCTGTTGGCCTTCAACAGAAGCGCCTCACTTTAATTAAGTTGTTACCGGACTTGAAATTCCAGTTAGCCACCAGAGCTGTGCAATATACGAGTGTTTTCTTCGCTCCTTACGTGACTTCCTGAGTTCATGAGCGTCCAAATGCCCTTCAGCAAAACACATAACTTTGAAGTGTCCCGGTGAAATGGTCACACAACGCCAGGCTTTAAGCTGCTGAACACGGAAACACATTTCTACAGAACACCCGGAGAAGAGACAAAATGATCTGTTACGTGTCACTTGGAAAATGAAAGAGTTCAGCGTCTGGTGTTCGAGCTGAAAATCATCGGTTTGTGTATTTAACGTATAAAGATGTATTTAAACAATGTGGCGCTGCTTAATGTGAGACGTTTACTCCAGAATTATATTAGCAAGATATAAATTATACAGCTGACATTGAATTCTCTCTGCACGTGCAAATTGTCCTTCCCACTCTTTCTCTCGGCGTGTCACCAATGATGTAACAGCAAAGGCAGCCAAACCAAACCAAGCAAGAAATCACTTTATCATGAAGTTCACGCCCCAAAAATCATTTTTCACAGCTTTGAGTCAACAAGTTTTTTTTATTCTTGTTAAAAAAACAAACAAAAAGACAGCATCGTGTAGTGAGTAAACAAAGAGATGCTCACAAAGAGCTGCTTGTTGCATTCGGAGGTTAAAAAAAAAACGGCCCTGGCACAGAAAACACCTAAAAAACAAACAAACCAATAAAAACATTATAAAATCGAACTACAGTGCAGAATGAGTGTGGATTTGAATTCACAGGTCAGCAGTCCAACTCCGTCCATCTCACCAGTTCCCCTCCCTTTTGCTTTTTTTATTCTACTTAAGTGTGCAACATCATGACAAGTTTGGGAAATAAATTCTTCATAGAAATACTTAAAGTGGGAAATGGTCACCCGTTTGGATTCATGGTTGTCCCTGTTGTTGGATGTTTTGGCGTCCCGATGCGACTAACTTACGGTCTCTACGCTCCCTTCTTGCCGGGGACTTGGGATAAGGCTGCCAGTGTCTGTGTGGTCTTCTGTAGAGCCTCCTGCAGGGCAGAAATAGCCTGATCGTGGCCCTCTAGCTTGGCTGCTTTGCTTTCCAACCCGGCCACCATGACTCTTAAGTTCTCCAGCTGCTCGGGCTTCATCCTGCTCCCGTTGTCCTCCAAAGCGGCGAGCCTCTTGTCCAAGTCCTCCACCTGCTGGCCCAGGTCGGAGTCCTTCGAAGACAACTCGGTCTGGACCCCGCCCAGAGCCGCTATGTTGGTCTGGAGCTCCTCCACGCTGCTCTTCACCGCCTCCAGCTCCTGCCCCAGGTCGGATTTGGCTTTCTCCGCAGCGTCCGCCTGTGCGGCGATGTTGCTCTCATGCACGTCGTATTTGACAAACAGCGATTCCACTTTGGAGGTGATGTCTGAGACGGATGCGGACAGTGCATCTCCGTTCTCCTCTGATGCTTTGACTTTGGCCCAAAGTTCATCGGATCTCTTCTGGGCCTGAGCGGCCGCTGCATCCACCTGCTTCTCCACGTTACCGACAGCGTTGGCGAGCTGCTCCGTGACGCTCTCCAGTGTCACAGCTTTGTCCGTCAGAGCCTTAACTTCACCCTCTGCAGCGGACAGCGACTGCCTCAGACTCCCGCTGGTTTCCTGCACTACTGTCCTCACTGTCTCAACCTCCTCAGACAGCGAGGCCACTTCCTGGTTGCGAGTCTGCAGCTCTTCCCTCACTGTACCAATCTGGTCTCTGAGGGAATCAGCCGAAGAGTCGGCCGCCTCTTTGGCTGATTTAATTTCAGCTACAGCTTCAACGATGGCCAACAGTTTTTGTTTGATGAGCGCCGGGTCTTCAATGTCGCCCAGACGGGCTTTGAGATCCGCCAGCTGGTTCTGCGACTCGCCCTGAGCTTCGGTGAACTCCGCCACGCTGGCTGTGATGGACTGACTCACCTCGGCCAGGCGCTCCTCCACGGTCCTCTCCAGAGAGGAGAAGTCGCTCTCTCGGGCCTCCTTCAACTCGTTGATGCCCTGTGAGAGCTCCCTGAGCAGATCGTTCTGGAGCTTCTGAAGGGCCTCCTCCACCCTCCTCGTCTCCACCTCGCCCCTCTTCATCCGGCTGATGGACCCCTCCAGCTCCACCCGCGTGATGCCCAGTGACGACTCCAGCCCGTCCACAACACTCCTCAGCGACTCCACCTGAACGGGACGTGGAAACAAACAGCATTAGCAGCATAAATACGAATTTAATATACAAATATTACCCACGTTTTCTCTTATCATCATCTTATAAAGCACACATGTTCTTTACCCAAATCAATTTACTGCACTTTTCCTGAGATTTCAATCTGATGTCATGGTCCTCATCAGTAGGTTGGTGTATCCCAGTTTTAATGATAAATATTGGCAGCCTTATTTGAAATAGCAGTAGCTTGTTCCATATTTCGAAAGAGCAGTTTCTGCACAGAATCATACTTAAACCTAATATACTTGTTTTTAAATATAATACATAATATTTTGATTTGATAATGTTTAATTTTATAATGATTTTACAGTTAAAGAAAAAGGTAGTGCAGATTATTCTTTTATGTCTGTCATTGAGTTTGAGCTCTCATCCGAAGTAAATTAACCCAACAAACACGTTGAACCTGTAGCACTAATTGAACCTTTTGCATGGGATGAGTCATCACAAAGCAAGTAAATATTTGAGGTAAATGAAAACGCTCGGAGCAATACATCCTCAATGTAAATCAAATTGCTTAGACAACGGAATGAGGAATGAAAAAAATTAAATTCTGGAGACCTAAAATGAGCAAACAGCTTTTGTTTGCATGTAGTAACATTAGAAAATAAGATTTATTTTTAATAAAACATTTGTATATTTCACAATTTACAAGCTTAGGAAAGATATTGGTGATTGTATGAGTGGTTGTGGTGCCAGCTCCTGTTCTTTATGTAACAGAGTGAGGATGTCTCCTTTCTCCATTCGAAACTTAAGTTATTGATTGGGTAAACTTGTCCTCATCTGCCATGTCCAGTTTTACAATCTGCAAAGGCGTGTTCTCATAAAGAAACAAACATTATGGAGGAATGATTTATTATCCACCAGCTCCGAAACTTTTACTCACTGAAAGTTTGCTCCTTGTACCCATCCATCAGGGACTTTACATGCACCCAACCCCCATCAGGACATAAAGTACAACAACTCTTTAAGGAGGGTTATATAATTCTACACAAAGTCACGTCCACCAATAAGAAAAAGTAATGTGCATGTAGTATATTACTTCATTATAAAGTTCTTAAAAGCTTTGGGGAAACTCAAGCTAAATATAAGAACTTACTCCCATTGACTCCCATCGTTTTCTACTAACCTGTTGAGCGACCCTCTCCATTTTGCCGCTCAGCTCTGCGCTCTGTTGTGCGCTCTCCTCGTTTTTTGCATTGGTTTCCCGGATCTCCTTCACAACTTGCTCCAGATAAAAAGCAGAGAACCCTGCAGCGCCTATTAACCCGATATAAAACACTGCAGTCAGAAGAAGCCCGACGTAGCTTCCTGACCGCGGCCCCTGAGGCGCGGGGCCACTCTCCCCGTTACTACCGCTGCTCTTCGGGCTTTTCTTCGACCCATCCTCCTGGCTGGACGCAGCGCTCTTCTCGCTGTTCTTCTGTCGGTTTTTCGAAGTCATCGTCAGTGGCAGTGGCAGCTCGGCGTGAAGAGTGTGTGTGTGAGTGAGTGAGTGAGTGAGTGAATGACTGTGTGCTGCTGGTTTTGCAGTCGTGGATAGAGAAGGTTTCCAGTCCAGGCCCACTAACTGCACCGGCAGCGTATCAGTGAGCGCGTCGTGTCTTTCCACGGGTATTTTTTTTTGTTGCGTTGAGCTATGCGGATGGGGGCCGTCCTATGTAACAAGTCTGGGTCTAGTTTAATGACATAAAACCACCAGGAAACAATGAATGGTTTGTGCACCTACCGTTACGTGTTGTTATGTTTAAAAAAAAACAAAAAAAAAAAACACGTTATATCTTTGCGTCAAGGACTTGGTCAACTTTGATAATCATTTTATCACACACTCAAAGATAAGAGGGAAGTCTTATCATTTCCAAATAGTTATTCTAAGAACTTCAGTTCATTTAAAAAAAAAAGTTGAATCATAGTGAAGGTGAAGAATTTGATCTTTTAATCAACTTCAAGATCAGTTTTAAGGGAGAAATCCCGACGATCCCATTCTGTAGTAAAGATGCATCACTTTGGCACAAAATGTCAAAAAAAAAAAAAAAAAAAAATTCGGCGTGTGTGTGTGTGTTATTGAGACAAAAATAGTCTATTACTGTCTTTACTGTTTTGACACAGTTTAATTAATGGTTTTCTGATGCAAACTTTGTGCAAACGGTTCCTGGAGGAGCAAAGTAGTGCAGGGAGGGGCTCCTTCTTCCCTCGTTTGCTCCTCCTTTCATACGTGGCAGCTGTAGCCTCGGCACTGCAGGCTGTCATCCTGCTGCCTGTTGCATCTGTGCACCATAAGACTGCTTTACGCAGAGCAACAAAACAGAAGAGTCACACGTTATGTGTTCACAGTCTAAGAAGCGAAACGTCCAAAGTCCAAGCATTTTTTACCATTATAAAAACGAGTGAGTCATGTGTTAGTGCACTAAAATGCTGTTTCAATGTAAACGAAACTTGTAGTGTTTTCTTTCCTTTAGTTAAAATGTAAGTATATCAATGGAAAAACAAAAAAAAAAATCTCAAACAATGTTTTAACTGGGTATAAATTATTTGATAACTCAGAGCGCCAATTGTTAGTTTTTGGTTCTTAATATTCTTTATTTGTCCTACTCTATTATTTGAGCTGATAATAATGAAGGCTACTAAGATATTTCCATAGGCCTTCAGTTGATATTTTGACTTGCAGTTTCCCCTTTCATATGACAGTCAATCATTTGTTTTCCTTTAATACAGCCGCCAAACCACAAAAAGGAAATATCACTGCTTGCAAAAAAGCTGCTCCTTCTTATGAGTTCTTAAATTACTGTGAAGAAAAATGAGTTCATTTGTGCCATGTTTGCATTTCTCTGTTCAAACACTAGATGGCACCGAGAGAGTGTTTAATGCTGACAGCAATCCCGAACAACACAATTAGCACATGGAGCCAAATCCACTGTGACTCCATGAGATAATTATTTGTTGACAATAAATAAATACAAAACAATTATATTTTATTTACAATTATAGCGTTATGTGATTACTGATTGCAACATTGTAATTGTAAAATGCAATATTATGTGCAATAAAACAAGCAGCCGTTGGCAGTGCACTGACCTGAATAAGACAAATGAACCACAGCATGTCACTGTAGAATAACAATGTAAATAATTATAGGTGAAAAATACAAAACAATTATTGAGTTTCCAAAGAAACAGATTACAAATAGCATGCCTATCAAGCTTCAGTTCAGATTTTAATAGGTATGAAAAGTTTTAAATAAGAGGAAAAGAAAAAACTGAATCGTAGGAAGACACAAAAATGAAATGACACTCAAAAATAGGGAATGTGGTCAGCTTTGAAAATAATAAGCATAGTAGGAAGTATGAAAATACACACATATACTCATATGTTCTGGAGTACACAACTATAAAAACCAAACAAAAAAATTTAAATAAATACTGAAAAACTTTATGGATGTTTACACATTTACTTCATGTAGCCTACCTCTTAACCATGTTTATTTCGCAGAAAGACCCATTTTAATGCAGAAACCACAATAACAAGAAACAAATATTACAGACAAAAAGGACAAAACTACAAATATATACATCGGGATAAATGAAAGGAAACCTACTAAAAATTACAACGTTAAAATAAAGAATAAGGAACAAAAAAAACAAACAAACAAAAAAAAATCACAATATTGCCTGGAAAATGAAGAAAGTCCTTGTTTGAGGGCGCGACCTGTGGTTTACGAGCAGACCTTGAACGCAGCATGAGACTCCGCCCAGACGCCGTGACAACACACGCCGCTCCTCGGACGCCCGTCCAGGTGAACCGTGTCGAGCGGATATCTCAAGAGATCCGGACCGCTACGGAGCTTCTTCTTCTTCTTCTTCTTTTTTTTTTTTTTTTTTTTTAAATATTAAATCAGTCTTATCCGCATGAAATAGCCTAACGGGATACGCTTCGTGTTTGAAATGCCCGTCTCTCAGCCGCCAACTGCCTCTCATCGCCGTGAAAGTGTGTGTGGAGAGAGAAACGCCGCTGAAATGAAGACCTGAGCCGGTGGTGGTGGTGGTGGTGGTGGTGGTGGGGGGGGGAGAAAGAGGGTGAAAATTTGAGCTGTTTTATACCTCGAGTGGGAAAAGCTTAACGGGTTAGGCTCAGCGAGGCGGACAGACAACCAGCCCCCCACGGGTGGGGGCGGGGGAGGCTCGGATATCGGGGGGTTTGCGCGGCCATGGCCGGGCTCATCAAGAAGCAGATCCTGAAGCATCTCTCCAGGTCAGTGAACGCGTCAAAGACGGACGCTAACGAGCTTAGCCAGCGCCGAACATCGAAACCTTTACAAACGGGTTGCGTTTTGTGTTCGGACGTGGACTTCCGGAAACACCGCGGTTTAGTAAATTAGTCCCATGTTTCGTAGACAAGACTGTCCCCCCTCCCCGTCCCCCCTCTCCCACCGACTGACCTGAGACGTGGCCGCTCGGCTAACGGTGCTTAGCACCGGGGTTAGCTCGACCAGTCCGCTGAAGGCAGGTTGAACCCGTCGAGCGGTTTTTAAAAACCCCCGACGAGCTCATCATCCTCCTCCTCATCCTCCTCCTTCTTCCCCTAAAGGCGAATTATTCATTCACAAACACAGGCCGCCCGCGTAAATCACAACTCAAAGACACCTATAAATAAACACAATACAAGATAATAGTGGTGGAAGAAGTATTAAGGCCCGTTATTGAAGTAGAAGTACTGATTCTAAGTACTTCTACTGCCATGTGAAATGTACTTGGGAGTAAAAGTACACGGTATTCATTGAATGCTGTTTCATGTGCATCATGTTTCGTTGTTATCATGTGTTTGTATTGATTCTGTAATAAACACGTATGTGTGACAAAAATCAACAAGATTGAAAAATGAATCCAAAAAGGTTTTAAAAAAAAAAAAAAAAAAAAAATTAGTTTATGTAACTTAATGAGAAAAAAAACACACAAAAAAAAATCTCAATTTCAAATTCAGCAGATTTTGAGATAGACGGTCTTCGCCGGACAGGAGTGGCGTGAGAAATTGTGATCTAAAGCTGTCAAGACAAATCTAGTATAAAGTACAATACTTGACTTTGTGATTTAGTGGACTAAAAGTATAAAGTTGCTTAAAATGGGGGGAAAAACTCAAGTTCAAATACTTCGAATGAATACTTAAGTAGAGTACTTGAGTTACTATAATGAGGGGAGGTCAGCAGCAGGGTCGCCGGGGTTTGTTTACTCGGGTTTAAACCCTGCTCATATGGTCTATATGGACCTTGTCGCTGGTCATGCGGAGTCCACATGGACCTCCAGTGTCCTCACCGCACCAGATAAGATCATTTAGAAAGGGAAATCCGCCGAATACGACACACTCGACTGCCTTTTGGACCACCGTTAAGCAGCGTGAGAGATAAATAAAGACGGTATTGGTTCAGGATCTGTTTAATGTCACATTTTCATGCGTAGAGCCGCAACGATTAGTTGATTAAATGTCATTTTCTTTTAATGAAGAAATGCTGAAATTCTCCTGATTCCAGTCTTTATGATGTGATTTTTTTAAATTTTATTTTCTTGGTTCCTTCAGTCCTCCGTGATAATAAGCTGACCCGTCTTGTGGTTGCGGACCGTTGGTCGGGACAAAACGGCGCGAAAACAGCCTCATCATCAAACTGAAATCTAATGAAAACAGTTACGTGGAGTTCAGGGCAGCGTTTTAGCTCTACCCCGCTTTTCATGCATTATTTATTCTTTTCCACCGTCCCTCGCGGGACTTTTCAGTGGGCTGCTTCCCGGTTTTGTTCCAGAGGGAGAGCTTGAAACCTACAGCGAACAGAATTCACAACAGAGCGCGCACCTTGAACTGCTGCTTCGAACAGAAGAGCGTATTGAATACCGATGACGGTGAAAGCCGGACAGAGCTTCCAAGTAAGTGGGAGAAGTGGCAGCTGTCAACATCGACTGTGAACTGCAGGTCGCAGACGACTCGGACTTTGAAAAAGCTCGTTAGTGTGCTGGTGGACCGGCTCCTAGAAAAGATAACGCAAAAAGAGAAGACTTGGTGCCGGATGAGTTGTGAATTTGCCACGCTGGGTTTGCTTTGTCCTTTGGACTCTCGCACGCTGCCACAGCTAGATTTTTTTTTTTGCACTGTCTGCAGCGCACAGCCTCTGGGCGGCACGTCCTTCGGTGTCCTTGCACCGTTGTGTTGTGTTGAGACAGTGGTTAAGTGTTTCCGCACATGACTGTGCATGTCTCTCGGCAGCGTTAGCATCACCGCTGACGGGAAGCGGGCGGAAGCGTCGCGTGACGTCGTCCGTCTTTTGGGCCCCGTCATCTGATCTTTGTCCGGGCCCGATTGGTCTGACAGCCGGCCAATCCTGCGCCTTTTGGTCGGTGCAGTGATGTCATGATTGAAGCACTGGTGTAAGAATGCCAAAGCAGCTTTAACCCTCACCTCCCAATACACTGCTCTGATATGAGTGGAGCTACAGTAGACGGTGATTCTTATACGTGCGTGGATGATTCAGGCGGCTCAGCTGCAGCGTCGTGCCGCTTCATCAGCAACAGCCGGGAATAGTTTGTGCTGCCATCGAGCTTATTTATACACACTGTAGGTGTGCTTACACAGCTACAAGTTCTGTTGCGGGTGTCAACACATCAGCTCAGCCTCTGAGCTTTAACTGCTGCAGAGAAACGCACGTCTGACCAGCGCTGTCCGTGACCAGGACGAAGCCGCCGGAGGGGGGTGGAGGGGGGTGGGGGCATCAGGTCTTTACAGTTCATTGGCCGAGAAGTCTGCAATGACTCTGTGTGTGTGTGTGTGTGTGTGTGTGGGGGGGGGGGGTCGACAACAAGGTGTGTGTTTGTCTGCATTACAGACGGATATCGACAGGACTACGGCTCGGAGCCAGACAAAGCAAGATCCTGTTACACACACACACACACACACACACACACACACACACACACACACACACACACACACACACACACACACACACACAAAACACACACTCATACATGTATAGGTGGAGGGAGAAACAGCTTAACACAGTTTAACATGGCGTCTTTCTTAAAGGACACATTTTGTCGTGCCTTCACAGCGAGGTCAAAGGTCAGACTCGGCTACAGAGCAGGAACGTGGAGCTAACAAACGAGCTTGAATACAAATGGTTCAGCTACCGAATACGTTACTTCTGTCCCTCCTTCTTTTCTTCCTTCTATTATTGCATTCAATAGTTGTTCCCATCCTTCTTACTCCTTATTTGTGCCTCTATATATATATATATTTTTTTTTTTACATTAACATTACATGAATGCCTGTAGTAGCGCTGCTCGATCCATCGTATTGAAAACCCCATTTCAATTTATCCTTTTTTGCCGTCTGCTATTCAGCAGTACTGCATTGAAAACAAGCGCTCCCACTTTTCTCCCTTAACGAGGTGGCGTTACATCACGTGATGCAGAGAAAACAAAGGAAAATAAATCCAGTGAGACCGAAGAGAGACTCTTGTGAAAAGAAAACGCAGAAAAAAAAAATACCTGTTCCAAGCGTCGTGTAAGTAAAAGAAGTCGAGACGCTGAAGCCGTTTTGTTTTTTAATCTCGGTGTCAGATTCATGGAGCTGCAGCATTTTTTTGACGCTGAAAACTAGAGCGTTCCCTTTCCGCTGTTCAAGATTTTTAGCTATGTTTTACTTCTGTATCAGGTTAATAAGGGAAACAAACATTTGAATAAAAAATAATGAGAGATCAATACATAAAGAGCCCAAAATTATAAAGGAAAAACCGGAACTCAATGTCTTTAACCGTCTTATTTTGTCTTATGAGCTGTCAAAAACCCAAATGTCTGGAAAAGCCGTGCTTCACAAACCATCCCGGGACGTTGAATGGCTTTATTTCTGTTTTTAAACTCGTATCTGACATTTTGATTCTGAAAACGTCCTTTTGCTTTAAAATGCCCCCCCCCGCCTCCTCAACGTCGCCGCGGCAGCATCGAATTGCCGCTTCTACGCAGTGACACGGCGATATCGGTAATTTGCAGGCGGCACAATTGACATCAACAGTCACACGGGAGTGCAGGCCTTTTGAGGGCCCGGAGGGCGAGATGATTGGGCTTGACGTTGAATGCGCGGCGCGAGATTGAGCTCGTAGGATTTTAACCGGCTGAATGCGACCGGCCGTCTGCGCGAGTGCAGCGAGGCTCGTGTCTGGAGGTTTAAGCGGCCCGCTGCGGCGAGTGAGAAATGGTTCCCGCGTTTTGCCGTCGTGACCTTCTTTCCGTCCCTCAGTAGCCGTGAAGATGACGAGGAGGGCGATGATGCGCCACGGCGATGAACTCTACTCCCAGTGTTGTCGCTCAGTGCTGGTGGGAAGGCTATTACGGCGTGAGTCACGGGCGAGTGCCTCGCTGTGGGTGTCGGCGGAGTACTTGAGCGCAGTGTGTCTGTTGTGTTGTTGTTGTTTTTTTGGGGGGGGGCTGAGGGCGAGAGCGACATTTGGCCGCGATCCCTCCAGGCCTCGGCGTCCTCTGGATGCTGTGTGACCGGGGTCTCGGATTGTTTTCGCCTTCACCGCTAACCTTTAAGCTGCCTCCACAGGGCCGTAAATACTCCACCGCTCTCGACTTCCTCACCGCCAATACAGGCACACTTCACTTGGTCAGGGTGTCTTTGTGTTGTTGTGTGGGGGTGGGTGGGGGTGTGTGTGTGGAGAGGTGTTTTGTAGGAGTTTTTGTGTGTGGGCCAAAGAGTACTGCAAGTAATCCCTCTTGATGAAATGCAACAAAGGTCCAGCCGGTAGGAGAACTGTGGATGTTGCAGCTATGTGACTTCACCGACACCGACAGCAAAAACATAGCAGGGCTGTAACTGAAGATTATTACCGATATCATAATATCATCGTTATCATATTAGTTTCAACCGAGGTTGAAAATGTTTCAACTATTTTGGCTACACGTGAATTGCGTGCACTTCAGTGAGGAGTCGCTTTACTCGCCTCTACAATAGCCTGCTGCATGTGAAGCATTCGGGGAACATGGAAAATTGTACTATCTGCCAATACGGTGCATTTTAGGGCTTTAGGGAACATCTGTAAATTGTAGCTACAGACAGTGATGCACGTTACACTCTCCCCCCCTTTAAACCGCACCAGTCTCAGCATGCACTTCATCCTCTTGAATAATTAATGATCGGCAGAATCTAAAAATAGCACACTTTGCATTTTAGTTCAGAACCCGAGGTGATGTCTTCAAATTGCTTGTTTTGAAGTATTCCATTAATATTTCATTTATTACTATAAAAGCCTTAAAGAAGATTTCGGCGTAAATACGACAACTAAACGCGTTGCAAATTCATTTTCTGTCAGTCATGCTAAGTAGCTTTCTGAGGCTAAAAGAATGCAAACGCCTGGTAATTTCTGCTAGCCTTGGTTACTGGCATTTAATGACGCCTTATCCAGTGTGTTTATTAGCCATCTGACAATAAAAAGATAAAGATATGCCACAAACACACCGACATTAAAACAAAACGGGTAAACGGAGACAGTGCAATTTCAACAGACTGTAACTCGTGGCCGTCCAATGTCGTTTCACATTATCCATACTTTAATCAAACTTGGATTATTAGAGCAGGCTCATAAAAGGCAATTTCCTCAGGAAGATATTTTATGACGCGAAGAAGGTGGAAAACACCAACTGGTAATTAAGAAAAGGTTCACGCATACTTGGGCTGCTACGTTTTATTTTGAGGTTTTCCATTGATTTACCAGCAAACCTACGCTGGAGGCAGACCGTTTCCAAGCACTGCGGTTCTGCTGTCCTCCGAAATAAAACCACACTTCATCTAAAAAAAACAACAACAAAAAAAAAAACATGTTTCGATGTGGCGTTTAACGTATGATTGGTTGAGTTGTCTTGGCGCGCAGGAGCTTCTTGCAAGTTTTAGCGCAGTCGGGCTTTGTTAAGCTCACGGATCGTTCGATCGTCTGTCGACGTACGCTGGCCTTAATGAACGGAGTTATCAGACTCTTTGTACGGCGGGCTCAATACACTCTGCTGTTGACACTGAATGGGCTGCCGAAGGATTTAGTGGCCCATTTAAACGTCACGGTCTCTCCTGTTGTCGAGCCAAGCCCTCTGATGATTGGTCAAATTAGTACTGGCAGGAAAAAAAAATGTGTTAACATTCCTGAGATCCCCCTTTTTTTTTCTTTTTCTTCTGGAAAACCACATTTTTAAGTCTCGGAGGAATGCCCTGAAGATGCTTCCTGTCTTTCTTCTTTTTTGTTTTGCTTTTGTTTGTTCTTTTATGTCCGTCTTCCTTGTCATCTCTCGATTTATTTCTCTTTTAACTGTCTTGGTTCCTAAAAATAAGCCGGTTGTCGTCTGAGTCACTCTGGCCATCTTTCCTCCGGCTCCTCTCTTTTTTTTTTGGCACCGATGCCATCGGGCTGCGCCACAATTGCATCACCAGAGAGAGCAGGGAGAAGCTGTTTCCACTGAAACGGATCCACAAACATCAGCGCACAGGATGGCAGGCTAATGTCCGCTCCCATTATGTGGTTACGGGAAAAACTGCAAGATCAGCCTACTGCTGCCGACATCTTTAAATACAGTTTGACAGAATTACACGTAAACTAAATGCCGATTAACTATTTAATTGTCTTTTCCGTTCCGTTTGTTCCCTAATTATAGTATAGGCTGAATTTTAGTTCAATTACACGCGTACATCTTATGAAGAAGAGCCATTTATCGGCTGTGGTGTTTGTGCATTTAATAAATCATTATTTATTACACAATAAATAAATCCACGAAGGAGATGTCAAATAGATGCTCGTTGAAATGCGAGCAGTCAAATATTGGAAGTTGAGCGCTTCGTGCTGGTAAACCATCGATAAAGCAAAAGATGAGATGGCGTCATTTAAAAACGTCAGCTGTGGAAAACGAGGTGAAAGTACGTGGCGATGGAAATGTGACATTTCTGTTGGTTTCGTCCTGCTGTTTTTACACAAATGAATAGAAGTGATTGTCATGACCATGCTGATAAGTTCCAGCCAAGTTTTACAGAGGAATGTGGGCTTGGCTTTTACCGTTGAGTGGTTATTATTTCAGTGTTTTAGAGGCAGACCCCCTGACAGCCAGTACGCTGCTCTAATCTCTTTATGGACCTGGATTTGGTCGGGTGAGCCCGGCCCTGCTGACTGGAATAATAACTAGCGAGAAGAGATGAAAGGGAAAGATGACGGTGTGTGAACTTAATACCCTCCAACCTCTTGCTGTAGTAATGAGTACAATCGGCCTGCGTAATTTAGTTTATTTGGCTTTCACAGCCTCGGCGTTAGACGTCTGATTAACAACATTTTATTTGATTACACTACGGTATTCATTTATTGATGAAGTTGGAAGACGGAGAGAAGGAAGCGGGAGGTGTCCCAGGGGGCTCTTGAGAGGCTCGATAAGGAGCGAGAGGATCTAGCTGGCTAGTTGGTTGATACTTGATCAGCACCGGGAATGAATATTTCACTGGTCACAAGGCTGAGACACCTCCAGCAGTAACGATCCGTCTCTAGGGGACAAAATGACCGTCTTCTGTCCCTGAGTGTGTGTGTGTGTGTGTGTGTCTGTGCCTTTTGTGAGTGCACGTGGACATTTTATTACAATGTTTTGCTTGTGAGAGAGTGTGTGGTGTTTTGTTTGGCTGCGCCGAAGCTCTGTCAACGCTTCTGCTGCTGAATAATTTACAGGGACGGTGAATTAGAGAAGAATCTAACACTGCCGGGCGAAAGGTGTTGAGTGGAAAGTAGCAGGAATTTGACAGACTGAATCATTTAAAACGTGGGCTGCTGAATCACAGAGCAAAGCTCGGCGGAACAAAGTTTCTTTCGCGCCGCAGCTACTGACTCTCTCTGTACACTTTCGCTGTGTCTCCCGATAGTTTTTCCATCACTGAAGACTCAGACCATCAGGACAAAAACCTTTTGTCTCCTGAAGACTATCCAGTTACTGAGTGGCTCCATAATCATACCTCGCTGTTTTATAATCTTTCACAATGCAAATCATGCTGGCTTTATTTCTGCCTTTCATATCTCGTCGTGATAGATTGTTTCAGGGTCTAAATGAAGAAGAAGAAGAAGAAAAAAAGATGTGATTATGATCGATCAATCAACTATACAGATTCTGACACGTCAGCTTCTAATGGCTTCTGATATGAGCAGAGTTGCACACGTTCCCCACAGCGTTCATGTAGGTTAGCCGGACAGCCAAGTGCTAAAGCCCTGGTTCATTGTCTTGATGCTGCAGCCTTGATAATCACACATGCGAGCACAGGCCCCCAAGGGGCCATAGGAGGGCGCGGGGGGTGCCTTTGTCAGCGACTGTTTTGAAGTCATGGTTATGATTTTTTTGGACACAAAGTTCATCAAAACAACCGCAAACAGATGCAAGAAAACAGCAAAGACCGCGAAAGATCTGTAAAATGTCGACGAAGAACAAACGACAACAAAGACTCAAACTGTCCAGGGAGACGTACAAAAGCAACAACCGGACAGAATGAGTCAAAAAGAGACACACACAAAAAAAAAAACACACGCAAAGAGAGTCGAACAACTACGAGGTGGTTCAAAATGGCCAGACAGAGACACAAACCCCACGCGGGAAACAAGACGAGGGAGCAAAACCTGGACTGCGTATGAGACGCTCGAGGGCTTTTAATTTGTAGCAGATGCAGGAAGTCGCTCTTAAGCTGCACTCGTTTAATGTTTTAATGACTGTTTTTAATGTTTCGATCACTGTTCTTGATTGTTTTTAAATTTGCTTTTCCTTTGGCTGATGTTTTGATGCTTCTAATGGTTTTATGTGAAGCACTTTGAATTGCCTTGTTGTTGAACTGTGCTCTACAAATAAACTTGCCTCGCCGTGCTCTGATTCACCCCCTATTTAAGGATAGAGACATACCGTTGTAGTTTGAGAGATTAGTTCAGTAACAAGATTAAGCCTCCCTGTACTCTATAGGTGTGTTTAACAGAGAGTGAGACAGCATTTTTTTGTTGTTGTTGTTGTTATTTGATTTACCATTTTAGATAAATATTACCGCCTCGCTGCATCGTGTTTTTTCTGATGACCAAACCTGAAGTTCACTCAGATCGAGGCCGTGTGTCTCCTGACGGCTCGGGAACGTGAAATCAATACTATCTCCGTTCCTACGAGATTCCATCAGACTGCTCCGTGGAGAGGCGTGGGTCAATAAACTATTTAGTATCAGACCGCACGGCTAACTATTAACCAATAATCAAACTGTGAAAACACTTAGGTCATGGACATCAGGTTAGCGTTTCCAGGTCTCTTTACTGAAGCTGGAAAGCAAACAGACTGAACACACAGAATCACGACAGCAAGACACCTCATAAGCTTGTAAACATGGAGAGCGGCTTGTGCACTGCTTATAGACGACTTTTCTTTCCTCTTTTGACGTCAATTTTGCAAACGGCAATTATCCCGAGCTACAACATCATATATGGTGTTTGTTTGTCCAAGGCTGCTTTGTTTTTGCTTTTAAATCATCTATGTGTGCGCTGAGAAGGTTTCTTTTAATGTTCAAACTCAACTCACTTTAAGCAGCGACTTTGGAAACAAAAGTAAATACAGTAACGGCACACAGGAAGCCTGAATTCAGAGAAAAAACATTTTCTAAACACTAATTCCAGTTTTATCGAGTATTTATTTCCTGTCGCGTGGCGGGGTTAATTGTCTATAACACTGCGACTTCAACATCAGTTTATAACCCTAAATTATGGGCTTATTTTTGCATCTATAATTAAAAAGAACTGTTTTTCTTTTCTTAAATATGAATTAATTCCAAAAATAATGGCTTTGGTTTGTTTGGCATTGCTATTGCCTTATAACTATTTATAAAAACACAAATTTGGAAATGTGACGCGGAGTTGCATTCAATGTCCAAAACACCCAAAGCATAACGTTTGTTTCTGTCCTTTTTTCCTTTTTGTTTGGCCGGCCCCTGTTGGTTTGCCAACTGCCTGCGTCTATAAATATCTCCAGGCTCAGAGCTTCACGCTTTCTCCTCCGTGCTTTCGTAGGTTTGCCAAGAACCTGTCGCCGGACAAGATCAACCTGAGCACGCTGAAGGGGGAGGGCCAGCTCACCAACCTGGAGCTGGACGAGGAGGTTCTGCAGAGCCTGCTGGACCTGCCCACCTGGCTGGCCATCAACCGCGTGGAGTGCAACAAGGCCGCCATCAGGGTGAGGGTCGCTGCCGTTGAGTTTGCGTAAACGGCACAATTACATTGTTTTCTGTTGTTTAGATTTATACCGCTCTCAGGCTACGGCCAGCGGCCCGGCGCCACCGATCGGACGCGGGAAAAACCGCTGTATTGTTTGTTTGAGCGGTGAAGTGACACGTGGTTTTGATTTGATTTTGTCCAATCATGCCGAGAAGACACCAATTTTTGAGAAAAACAGAAGCCGGAGAAACAACATCAATTTCAAACCATTCTACACAAATAAACCATCCTGTAGCGACAAAGCTAGCCGACTTAAAAGTAATAAAGCTGTTCTGCCGTGCCACCATCAGTGCACCAAACATTTCTGGATTTCGAACATACATTTCTTTTATAATATAGATGTTCATCGTCATGAATAATCACATAATTCACACAGCCTGGATGTTGGAGGCCTGAGGAAAAGATTCCTGTTCTCAGCTGTACAACTGAGGACATTTGATTTCTTCACAGCTTTGCTTTAAGCGGAAGTTTCATAGGAGGTTATGAGCTGAACTTGTTTTATTGATCAGGCACATTAACTTCCTGCCGTGTCGGCTGTTTCCAGTCTTAATGTTCGGCTAACTGTTTTATCAGCGGTAGCTTCATATTCAACAGACGGATATGCGAGGGGGTGGTGTCCATCTTTACTGAAATACAGAGATCAGATTTTATTTGACCAAATCTTGTTTGAGATGACGTTAAAAAAAACAAAAAAAACAGCTTTTTACACAGTTTTATTTCAGGTCTCGGGTAAACGGAAACTGCCGTCTGTGTTTGTATGAACACGTCAAAACACGTTATCACCTCCAGCCTGTTGTACCGCTTCAATGACTCTCTGCTGGAGATGTCATCATCAGCTGAGGCTCCGGCACACCCTGGAAACACTGAATGAAGCAGTATAATTTTCTTCGTGACTGCACTTTTATTCAGACCAAGGTCCATTTTCCAGCCCCTCTTCCTCCTCCTCCTCTTCCTCCTCCTCCTCGTGACTCTCTCTCCCTCTGTCCTTCCTGTGACCATTCTCCAGCTCTCAACACAATTCCTCAACCTTTTTTTTTCCTTCCCGCATCTGTCTTTATGTTTGTTTTTAGGCTTTTCTTGGTTCAATACGAGCCTGAATGACGCAGTAGAAACCCTGCTGGTTATTCTGCAACCTTGAACAACGCCGGCCTCTCGCATTTAAGTCACTTATTTGCTGTGTCATTGACGGTGTGTGTCACAGCGATGCGGCGCTGCAGCTGTAACAGGAAGCGTGGAGCATCAGATTTGTGAGGGAAGGCTGGAGCTGGTGAATTGAAATCTTTGGTACTTGTGTGATGCAGCTGCTTGTAGCAGTTAAAAAAAAAAGGAGAACACAGATGTGTATCTCACTTCCTCACATGTTGCATCGCCGTCTTTTCTTTGTGTCTTCCTGTTGCAGAGCAGCTTGACTCAACACTCACCTCTTCAGTTTAAAACACTGTCACACACACATTCAATACAAGTTGCTGAATTAATTTGTCTGATTGAATAAAGTTTACAAAATCAAAATGGGCTTACACACATTTATAATTTCATACACTGCTGTAAATGTTTCTGTTTTGATGGCTCAAAGTGACAGGTGTGAGCTAGCACCCCCTACTGGCACCTGCTAGCATTTCTACGACTGAGGCGAGGCAGTTCTGAACTCAATTAGAGCCGGAAATCCTGAGCATTTCTCACGTCTTGATTTATGACATCTCAAAGAACGAGTTGCTCTGATGGGGAAAAAAAAGAAAAAAAGAAACTGCAATTGATTGTAAGCATTTAATCTTTTTTGCTGTATAATTTGACACAGACTTAAATCAAGAGGCTGCACGTTGAGGATTAATGGAGCTCTGCAGCTGAATGAATGAGACCAGTCAGTCTAGACTCATTGATGCCCTGCTCGTTTGACTTTATTCAATTCTGTCTAGTTCAGTTGTATTTAATTAGATTTGTACAGCCCACTGACTTGTAATTCAGTTCTTGGGGAGCCAAAAGGCTGAATGGTCGCCGTAAAAAGGAAAATACTGTGAGGCCGACAAACTGAGCTGCTGTTCTGTTTTCATTGACAGATACCATGGACCAAGTTAAAGACTCACCCAATCTCTTTGGTAAGTCCGATATGTTTCTTACATTGTCACAAATTAATGACTTTTGGTTGACCCTTTTTTTTTTTTTTTCTTTTTTTTTTTGTCTGCGAGAATTATTTTTACAAACGCACTTTTTCAAACGGTCCCACTGAGCTCCAGACTTCAGCTGCTCCACCTGGGCCTGGTTTATCTGCCAGAGCTCCTCAGCCTGGCTGTAACGGAGCCGCAGGTTGCCTTAGACGGTGGCCATTTTCTGCATCATGGCGCCGAAGTGTGCTCTGTGTCCGTGCCATGTTTGTCGTCTTCTCCCTCATGGCTGCCACCTCAATGATCACGGTGCAGGTGTCGGGTTGACAGACTGCCAGGCGGGTCCTGGTCCCCGGGTAGCTGTAATTCCCAGCAGGCTGCTGGAAAGGAACATATGCTCCATCTCCAACACTTGTCCCCATGAAACCTGCATGTTGTGTGTTAAATATACTTTCAGCAGCTGTTGTGTAACATTTTTACATTTTGAGAGTGTATGATAACATCATCTGTGGGCAAGGTTACTGCCTGAAGGTGGAAGGTACACAATGACATGCCCGCTCTTTCAGACTCTGGATAAAGTGGTGATGGAGATGAGTACCTGTGATGAGCCCCGCCCACCCAATGGCCCGTCTCCCATAGCAACTGCATCAGGACAAAGGTGAGCTTTCCTTATCTGATGTTTCTTTTTTTTAATGACTTTTAAGGCTCGACGCTGGAAAACAGCGATCTTGTTTGTTGAATCTATATTCAATTTGAAGTTTTTAGTGGTTTTATAGGGGGAGTGTTGCTGAACTGTTACTTGTCCAAACAATTGAACTCCCTGGAGGTTCCTTTGTTTCCAATCTTGATGCTACGCTAGTGTATTTCCCAAAATGATGAACTTGAAGGCTACTGTTAAAACCGAAGTACAGAGATGAGATTTGTTTGTAATTCACATCCGCACCTGGCTCACAGCGCAGACTAGTAATAATGTATTGCGCTCAGCTGTTGCTAAGCACTTCTTATCACCCCGTTTACCTCCCCGCCCACCTGCTTGTCTCATTTACAGTGAATATGGCTTTGCCGAGAAGGTGGTGGAGGGGATTTCCCTATCCATCAACTCTATCGTCATCAGGATCAGTGCCAAGGCCTTCAACGCCTCATTCGAGCTCTCCCAGCTGCAGGTGTACAGCGTCAACACCAGCTGGAGCATCAGCGACCTGCGATTCACTCGGATCCAGGACCCTCAGAGGGGGGAGGTCGGTATCGGGAGGTTCTTTTAAGTGAACGAGGGTCACGTTGAGTATGAACTTCACACAATTCACCGCCGTCTCTGTCGTTCAGATCCTGACGTTTAAGGAGATCAGCTGGCAGATGATCCGCATCGAGGCCGACGCTATCCAGAGTGTCGAGTGCGAGATGTTGAGCGCCCCCATCCGCCTCATCACCAACCAGTCCAAGATCCGAGTCACTCTGAAGAGACGGGTTAGACGCGCGCGCACACACACACACACACACACACACACACACACACACACACACACACACACACACACACACACACACACACACACACCCTTTAAATAGCTCAATTTATGACATCTGATGGACGGGGCGTAAAACCTACACTGCTCCAAGCAGCCTCCTCTTTTCCACCGTGAACAATGATCCCTCAGTGTGGCCTCACAGGCTGCAGGGCCAGCAGCACTGCTTCATCAAACAGCCAGTGTTTATTTCAACAAAAATGAGGACTAATGTGTTGGAGATTTGATACAATATCGTGTAAAGTTTACAAAGGGCTTTTTGAGTGGGTTGTTGGAAAAGTAATTAGTCACCAAAAAGAGAAAATGCTGAATAAGGCATTTTTTATAATTGGACGAAAATGTTCATTCTCACAAAAATGCTGTCTGTGCAGTTTCAGTTTAGATCGTAAGACATTGTATTTGTTTGTGCTTTACCCGATAAAAAATAAATAAATAATTTGCAGTGTGTGCTACCAGTGTTGGATTGTTCAGTGAATTGATGTAGTTAAAAATGAAGACCTCGTCTACCTGGTGCAGATCAAGGACTGTAACGTGGTGGCCTCCAAGCTGATCCTGGTCCTGGACGACCTGCTGTGGGTGCTGACCGACTCCCAGCTCAAAGCTATGGTGCAGTATGCAAAGTCCCTCAGCGAGGCCATGGAGAAGTCGGCACAGCAGAGGAAGAGCATGGCTACAGAAGATCAGGTACACGTGTACAGTGACTTCATCCACATGCAGGCGACGAATTTCTTTCCCAATCTTTATAAATGTTCATTTCTGTTCCTTTTTCTGGCTCCCTTCCTTTTTCCTTTTTTTTTTGGTTTACCCACCCCTCCCCTCCCTGTTCATGCCCTGAGTCCACCCTGTCTGGATGTGCCATGCTCTGATAGTTTGTCCTTGTCCTAATGAAAATCATGTCTGCCCCTCTTTGTATCGCTCACCTGCTGCCATATGGTGTCTGTCTGCCTACACCGTCGCTGTCTGTCACGGTAGCTTTCAGCTGGTGTCCTATTTTCTTTCCAAACACAAACACAAAATGTACAGACATTTATTACCCACGCAAGTTCACACCTAGCCACGTCCCAGCAGACATACTGTTCAGAGGTCCGTTTTCTGTAATGTGGCCTGAGGTGCCATCTGGTGGAAGCATCGGGTACTGCGCAGACTTAACCGTTAAACCCGATCGACTTCCTGGCATTCTGCTCATTCAAGAAAAACCCTCATCTGTGACGATATTACGGAGGCCAAATGCAGCGACAAGAGCTCAATCACTGGTATAAACAACACCTGAGCATCAACACCAAAACCTTCATCTGTGTTCAGCAGGTGTCGTCGGCGCCCCCCACAGCGCAGCAGGTGCGCACCCAGCAGGCGTCCACTGCCGCTGACCAGAGTGCAAGCATGGCCAAGCTGTTCAGCGCCTACGATGTGTGCGAGACGTCCCACCACCTCCAGATCACACACCTCGACCTGCACATCTGCGATGACATCCATGTTAAGGACAAAGGTAGCGCGCACGCACACTTGCACTCTACAGAAGATTGTCTTTTTTTTTTTTCTTTTCTGATTGTCCTTCAAACCACAGAGATGACGACACCAAGTTGTTTTAGTTTGAAATATTTTGCTGAAAAATGTCTTGTGTTTAATTTTTTGTTCCTGCTGTGCAGTCAGCAACAAAAGGATATCAGGTGGCGCCATGCAGCTCTCCTTCAGCTCCATCACGCTGGACTACTACCCGTTCCACAGAGCAGGTACCAATCCAGCAGTTTGAATCAATACTATCTCACCATAAAGTCACCGCATACCAATGTAACCTTCTCCACAACCAACCCGCAGCATACTTACAGCTGTGGAGTACCTTTTTACAAACACTGTAAACTCATTACGACCACTGCGGAAATGAGCCACAGGTTTCGGTGCTGTAGTCTCACACCAAGTAGCTTTAGTTCGCTTCAGCTTCCAGGGAATGCAGATTAGTTTTTGATGGGATGACCGTCTTTGTGTCGCGGTCCCAACATGTTGCTGGTCTTGTCTTCTATCTCCCGGTTCTCCATCTTCCATCTTCAACACTTTCTGCAAGGAACCATTTTTTTTCTTCTTGTTCTATTTTTGGTTCCATGTTTATTCCAATTCACCAAAATTGAATGTAGTCATTAAAAGGAGCGTCCATTCATTAAAATGAAAATATAATATAGAATACTAAAATTACATATTGATCAACAGAGAGAGCAATAAAATAAAGTATAGCTAACAGATGTAAGCAGAATCTTAATCAGTTAACATAACATAAAATAAAAAAAAGAAGATGAATGTAAAACTACGTGTACTTGTGATACTCATCTCCTCAGGTGACAGCTGTGCCCACTGGATGCACTACAGCGATGCCACTAAAGCCAGAGAGGGCTGGGCGAGGAGCCTGCTCGATGAGTTCAAGTCCAACGTGGAGATGTTAAAGGTTGCAGCTCGAGACCAGCAAGGCCCGAGCCCGGCGCACAGTTCCCCGCAGCACGGTAAACACGCGCACACGCACACACACACACACGCCCGCACGTGATTAGATGTCACTGAACTTGTTCTGGGTGCGCGTTTTTTTTCCGTCGCGCACCCACGGCACATCATCCCTGTGGGTCTTTCTGTCCTCCAGTGTCCCTTAGGGACGATGTGTATGGGCCGCTAGGAAGTCAGGCGAGAGCGGGAGGAGGAGAAGTAGGGCTTAGGGAGGCAGATGGAGGACTCCTAGAGCGGAACCCGCACACACAGCCTCCGGCCCAGTGCTGCTGGTGCCTAGAGCCAGGTACCGCGGTGTGTGTGCGCACGGCTTGGTGCGGTGATACGCACCTTTTTTTTTTTTTTTTTTTTTTTTGTTGGGCACAGAGGTTTCTCGTTGAAGAACTGAGTGGTTTTGCCTCCCCTCTTTGTTGTCCTTTCCTTCCTCTCTCTGCGCCCTTACACGTCTCGTTGTTTCTCTCCAGGGAAGATAAACACGTGCTCCAGCGCTACCTTCAGTCCTCCTCCCCCTCTAGCACCCAAGACGCAGCTCATGTCCAGCTCGGTTGTTCTCAGGATCGCCGACTTCAGCATCTACCAGGTCGCTACGTTGCACCCTCACCGGCTTATAAAAACGGTCACATATCTAATCACTGCGTACGTTTTCTCAACCAGCCCTGACTTCCTGTGTCTTTTTCTAATTTATTTCTTCAGGTGTCAACAGCAGACCAGCGTCGCTCCAGCCCCAAGGCCATGATCTCCTGCAATAAGAAGTCCTTGTACCTTCCCCCGGAGATGCCGGCCATCCACGTCGAGTTCACAGAATACTACTTTCCGGATGGAAAAGACTACCCTAGTGAGACTTTTGTGCCACATTTTTTTTTTGTCTTGCTACTCATTTCCGAAACGTTCATCTTTATGAGTGGGTCACGAACTACTAACGAACACCAGACGCACTGTTTTGACAGAGATGCAGTCGTTCATTCAATTGTGGGGAAGTCATTGACTCCTGCGTGGCTGGGAGAACATTGATTTTCTGAATTACGCCCGTTACTCTGAATGAGGGATTACGCAATTAATTCATCTATGGATTTCTCACACATTCACTCCATTAGGAAACACTATAAAAATAGTTTTTCTTTTCTGACTAATGAATGTGGAGCCAAGACGGGAATATATTGCAGATAAAAAAAAAGAAAAAAAAGTAGAACAGATAGAAAGGTTTTTTTTTGCTCGCCTGGCCTTCTCTTTAATCTCTGATGTCGCCTTCCTTCTCTCTTCATGTGCTTAAGGATGATGTAACGTGATATCTCTTCCACCTGTCCCCTTTCCTGCCGTTCCTGCAGTCCCGTGTCCCAACCTGTACGCCCAGCTCAATGCCCTGCAGCTGGTCCTGGATCCCCGCAGCCTGGTGTGGATCAACCTCTTTGCCCTCGACCTCAGGCAGAGTCTGGAGCAGTTCATGGAGATCTACAAGCTCAGCGACTCGCAGAAACCTGACGAGCATGTCGACGTCAAGCTCGACGGCCTCATGCTGAAGGTACACGCAGGCACGTGGCCTGTTTCCAGGTGTGAAGAATGGAAGGTGTTTTCTGGTACTCATTCCTATGTCTTGGTTTCTACTTTCCATTAGCTGGTGGTCCCCACTGATCGGGACGCCTCCTCCCCCCCCGACCTGCCTCGCTCCGTCTCGGTGCAGACTTCAGAAATGGTGGCGACTAACACCCGGCAGCCCGCCAGCTGCACCCGCTCCCACCTCGAGGCCCTGCTGCAGGCCTTTGAAAAGGAGCCCTTCTTCTCTTCCTCTTTCTCCTCTTTCCCTCGCAGCTCCTCCTCCGAACCCATCCTCCATCCCGTCTTCCAGCACCACGCTCACGAACAAGACACCAAGTTGCACGACATCTACCGGGGCCTGGTGGTTCCCACGCTGAGCACAGATTCCCTCAAGATGCCCGCCGCCACGGACTTCTGGGCGCTGCACTTTGCCCAGTTCTGGGTGGACTACGAAGGCACCCGCGGGGGCAAAGGGCGGCCGCAGCCCTTCGTGGACTCCTTCCCGCTCACGGTGTGGGCGTGTCAGCCGGCGAAGCTCGTCCAGCTTCAGGAGAGGCTGAGAGGGGCTGCGGGGTCAGGACTGTCCAGGAGCACGTCGGGGGAGGCCGTCGCGCGTTTGCAGAGGAAACGATTATTAAAGGAGTATTACAGCACCGAAGGAGCACCGGCGCCATCTCACTGCGACGATGCAACGCTGCCGCCCAGCAACGGACTCCATAAACTGCTCTCTCTGGACAGTCTGCCCTCCTCATCCCCTCCGTTGTCATCATCAAGTAAAGATGCAGATGTGCATGTGTTGGTGCACGTGCAGAAGCATTTAAGCGCTCAGGTATTTTTTTTTTTTTTTTTTCAGCGTGTTTTTCACAACTGCGCAAAAGGTTGTTCATAGAAACTTGGCTGCATTAGTCTTTGAGTCGTTAATGTGTGAATTCTGGACCATTTGCTGTTTTTTTTGTTGTTTTTTTTTTCCAAACTTAATATTGTTCCATATGGAATATCTTAAAATCATGAATGAAAAAAAAATCAATACCTTTTTGATTCACATGGGAAACTTGGATTGCAACAATATATAATCAGACACCAAAGCAAATGCATTCATTAGTAGAACAGATTTAAAAAAAGAACATCACAGTTTGAACGACATTTAATTTAGAACGTTTAAATAAGCAACGTTGAATAAAAACGACTTGCACTGAGTAACACTAGTAAATAGAAACTAGTGTAAAATAAGACGGTAGGACTCGATTTCGGTAACTACGAGGTGCAAAGATTTTCCAAAGTTTTTTTTCTTTCTTTTATATCACTCATTATCAATCAATAATTCTTCACGGTATGTTTTCATAACGCCTTTGGTCTGTGTGTGTTTAGGTGAGCCACCGGCAGTATGTGTTTCTGATGCAACTGCAGCGCAGCATCAAAGCCCTGCAGCAGACGCTTCAGCAGGATGTGGAGGATATGGGCTCCAAGAGAGACCGTAAGGATTCCTCCCACCACCCCGCGGACCACCAGCCCTTCACCGCCTGCCTGGGCCTGCTGCTCAAGAGCGCGGAGGTGTCCCTGCTCCTGAAGCCCGTCTCCCAGCCCGAGGGCTCGAGATCCCCTCTGGGGTCGGAGCTCTCGCCCTCCGAGAGCCGAGGAACCCTGGAGCCCGGGAGCGAGGCGGGAGAGGGGGCGGAGAAGGGCAACGACGGGTCGGGCTCGGAAGGAGGAGCGGCCAAGCGGTCTTGCACCGTAGACCAGCTTTTGTGCGGCGAGGGCTCCGAGGGCCCCGCCCCCCTCGTCCCCACCTCCTCCACGGCAAATCACAGAGCCTCAGTGGAGGAGAGGACTCCAGCTAATAACACGGGCAGGGGGGATTCAGATGAAGGGGGCGAGGGGGGGGATGGGTTGGCTGCAGGTGATGAAACGGGAGCTGCGAGTGACCCGCTGTCCGACTGGAGCGACAAAGACAAGGCCGCAGCTGCAAAGATGCCTCAGTCAATATCCAGGTATTCTGTTTGTCTCCCAAGTGCTCTTAATTTTGACCACAGCCACATTAATATGGAATTACGTCAAAGCTGTGGTGTTAACGGTCTATTCATGTGAATCAATAATCAGTTTTAGTACAATATTGTGAATTTACAGGAGGAGTGATCAGGCTTACAGGACAGAGAGACACGCAATAGATAATATGTGCAGTAACTCGCTAGTCAGGGCTGTGCACAGGATATTTAATAGGGCTGCAACTAAAGATGATTTTTATTATTGATTAATCTGCTGATTGTTTTATGAATTAATCTGTAATATTGTAACAATTTCATGCTGAAAAGGAGGGAAACTGGCAATAATGTCCAAGCTAATGTTGTAAAATTACTTGATTTATCCAACCAATGATAATACCATGTATTACAAAAAAATAGCATCAAATCCTCATAATTTGTGAAGCTAAAAGCAGCATTTATTTTGAAGCCAAAAAACCCCAAATATACTCTGATAAACTTTCTGTCGAACGACTAAACTTCATCTCTGAAGCTCTAGAATTTGCTGCTTTTAGCACCTTTCAGATCAGCTTACTCTCTGCTAATTAGTCCTGAAATAATCAGCTGAAGAATATATTTTGCCGAGAGAAAATCAATTGATGCGTTTTTTTTTTTTTTTCTTCTCTTTTGACCCCCTTCATTTTATATCACGGTCAATTTTAGTTGTGTCCCTATTGGACTGTCATCTTGGACTATTAATCAATGATTCAAATCATTTTTAGTTCAAATATTTCCAAAGATCATGTCATAAATAGCACTTTTTTGCTGACTAGAATTCATTATTGCGCCCGGGACCCTTTAGACCAAACGATAAACACTTTATTGAAAATATGCCCGATATGATATGATTCACACAGTTCTCAGATTAATGAACTGACCCAGACAGCATCTTTCAGAATCCCCTCTGTGCTCTACTGTCATTAACCTACATGAGCTAATTTAATGTCTATTCCTGAACACAAGAGCTGTGTGTCGAGCTCCCTCATGAGTGTTTGTCAGTTTGAACGTTCAGTCTTCTCACGTCATGTGTCTCTCGCATTATGAATGTTGTCCGGCCTCAAGCTGCCGCGTCTCTTTACATCGTCTTGTCTGTCATCAGTTAATGTGTTTGTCATTTCTCCTTCACTTCCTTTTCTGCCTCTTGACCATCGCTTTGACCCATGCGAGGTGTGTGTGTGTGTGTGTGTGTGTGTGTGTGTGTTTTCTCTCTACCAAGGAAAGGAAGTTTGTCTGTGGTTTCTGATCTCCTCAGCTCCTCAAACTCCAGCAGATCCACCTCCCTTTATTCCATGTCCAACATGTAAGGCACTGGATCTGTGACTCGCTGTACTAATCAGTGTGTGTGTGCTGTATGTGCGAGTGTGTCCTTGTTCTTGTGATCTTTGGTTGAATACAAATCAGTGTAAATATGTGAATCCCCTGTGGGCATGCATCTGCATGTGTGCATGGCACCCCGGTCTTCGTCCTCGTGTTCTGTCCGTATGTTTTAAATGAATCCTTTATTCTGCCTTGTGTTCGCTGGCTTTTTGGAGCCACTTTGATTTTGTCTCGTGATTTTTCTTGAGCTCCTTTCTGGCACTGGGGAGGGTCACAGTCTTGGTTCTTACACGACCTTAAACAAAGGAATGAAGCCATATTTAATTCATGGCTCTTCCACTGAGCTCCGTTGGAGCGCTGTGGTCTCGGCTGAGTGTCGGCACTCGTATCAAATGTGATGTAATAGATTCACCGGACCTCTTTGTCGCTGTCAATCAATTTATCACAAACTATTGTTTACAATTAAGGGCAAGCATGGACAGTGTTGTCTAAGCAGAATATTATTTCCACGTTTTCTGCTTCACAGATACTTATTAATGTGACCCACCTCCTTGTGTGTGTTTGTGTGTGTGTGTTTGTTTGTTTGTTTGTTTGTTGTAGTGGTCGTTTGATGCGGGACCGCTCCCAGTCCAGTTTCTCCGTGTCCTACAAACACATGAAGAAGAGCCCGTCCCTGCAGTCTCTGGACAACATCTCCATCGACAGCTACCTGATGGAGGACGGAGACAACTACAGCCTGCTGGAGAGAGGTGGAGCAAACACACACACACACACGCACACACACACACGCACACACACACACACACACACACACACACACACACACACACACACACACACACACACACACACACACACACACACACACACACACACACACACGCTCACACACGCTCACACACAGTATTAATCATAATCAACCAGGATGGACTAACTGAAAAGTATTTTTGTAGCCTAAGGTAATCTTCACTATAGATTTACTTGCAGGCACCTGTTTAGACCAGAAGGTGGCAGCGTTGTGCTGGTTTCTCCACAAACACGCCTCGTTCGAATAAAGTATGCAGTGAAAAAGCCAAATGGCTTCTAAAAGGAGGAAATGCGTACTTGTTTGTGAGAGTCACGTTTGTATGTCTTTATGCGGCGTCCAGACGATGTGTCCATCTCGGGCTTCAAGGATGCCATCAGCGAGCAGAGCGCCACAGAGAGCGCACCCGAGGCCGTGACTGGTCAGGAGGCGGAGGGAGGCGTGTCGCCCGACACCGTCAGCGCAACGTCCCAGAGCATCGACGAGCCCACCAAGGACATAGTAAGACACCAAAACATTAGCCTAGAAATGCATTCATCTACTGTGCTGCTTCATGGGAACAAGAACACACACCGAAAGCACTGAATGAAAACCAAAACATACAGTATACGCGTCAGAAACCCGGCTGACTTTTCATCACGTATCGACTATAATTTCCCGCCTCCTTGCGCGTTTCCTTTCCCACCAGGTGTCGGTTCTGGTGTTGAAGGTGCAGTCGGTGTGTGTGGGCATGGAGGTGGTGGGCGAGAGCACGGCCGTGGCTCTGGAGGTGGGCCAGGTCACACCCAGCCAGCTGGGCAACGTCAGCCTCAGGCAGTACCTCAGCAACCGCAGCCTGGGTAAGAAGTGCAGGTCTACATGCATATTTTATTTCTCTCTCTCTCGAGGCTGAGCATGACACGTAAAGCTTTGAATATGATGCGTTTGTAACTTACCTTTTTTTTTTTTTCTTTTTTTGCACGAGTTATAGTTTGGAGTTCATTGTGTATTAAATTTCACGGTTGCAATGTGTAGTACCTAACATTGCCTGTTATTCCAGGTTTACACCAAACTTCCATATGAATATTGTCAAATTAATATATGATGATGCGTCATAATACCAACGTATTTAGTGAAACATATTGGGAAAAATGCTGAGTCAAGAAAAAGCCAGTCATACGTTACTTATTATGGCGAGATTGTTGATTAAATCAAACAAGCGAACCAAAACACAGAGTGGAAGAAGGCTGCATGTTTTTTTCTGACATTAAAGTTCAAGGACCAGTGTGCAGGATTTAGGGGGATCTATTGGCAGAAATGAAGTCTAATATATGGAATATAATATTCATAATTATGGTTTTTTTATTTTTATTGTTGTGTAATCACCTGAAAGTAAGAATCATTTTGTTTTCAGTACCTAAGAATGAACACTTAATATCTGCATAGGGAGCGGGGTCCTCTTCCACGGAGCCCGTCGTGTTTTTACAGTAGCCCAGAAGGGACAAACCAAACACGGGCTCCAGAGACGACCTTTCACATGTTTCGCAAGTTTCTCAGCCACATACCTTGCATACCTGGAAGGAAAGGAGTGATGAGAAAGGTGTTCAGGTGATTGCAAGCCTGCAACCTCACCACTCGATGTCACTAAATCCTTCACACTGATCCTGTAAAGCTTTAAAGATGAAAGTGAAGGGAGATTTGTCAACATTTATGCACATGTCGCATGAGCGAGAGAGAGGAAACACACGTGATTAAAAAAAAAAAAAAAAAAAAAAGTCCCAGAACGGACTTGAAGCTGAGTTTGGTGAGTTTAAAACCACCAGGATGCTTCATGAAGACACGCCCCCTAGCAGACAGATGGAGGACAGCTTCAGGACATTTCGTGCTCAACAGACAGCAACACGAGCGGGAAGCTGGAAGACAGAGAAAAGAACTTTACTATTCAAGTCATTTTGATGCAAAAACAATACCAAACATTTAATGGTTCCAGTTTTGGTGTCTCCCCAATTTGAGCATTAATTACTTATCTTGGTCTGACATTGTAGAAATTGTATTCATTTGGAGGGTTTTAGAGTCTCTTGGACAAAATATGACATTTCGTGGCGTCATGTTCAGCTCGAGAATCAACCTATTCATTATCTGGGAAAGTAATTGGCAAATTAATCCATCACGAAAATAACTGTTATTTTTGAATTCCCCTAGTTTTCTGGTTAGCCGTTATTCCTTGTGTACAGGCACGCGCACATTTACACACTAACGCAGCCACCACCTCCTTTTCTTTTTACTGACCTCCCGTACCTCCCCACAGGTATGGTGTGTTCAGTACCAATACCTGCTCAAAGCAGCCAAGGTAACTGCTGTGTGTTAATTCACCATCTGCAAGCTTAACATGCATGCTCGCCTCCGCGCGTCTATGTCCACCCGTGTGCGTGTGCAGAGTTTGTGAGTTCCTTCCAGTTTGTCAGATCTCATTTCCAGACTCAGGACTTCGCTCGACGGCATGCACTGCAGACGCACTCAGAGACAGCGTGTTGCATCGCATGAAGTGCTCATTATTCTGCAGCAGGCGGGTTAATGTGATACTAAGATCTCTCTCTCTCCTCTGTGTGTGTGTGTGTGTGTGTGTGTGTGTGTGTGTGTGTGTGTGTGTGTGTGTGTGTGTGTGTGTGTGTGTGTGTGTGTGTGTGTGTGTGTGTGTGTGTGTAAATTTGACAGTAATGGAGTGAGTGGTCCCATTATTTGCAACATTAGGCCAGCAACCTTTAAACGTGCCAGATTCAAATGAACTGCTACTTGTGTGAAGACAGTTTTAACCCCTTAATCTTCCCACTCTGTCCTCTGCCTAATTTTCTTCCTCTCTCTCTCTCTCTCTCTCTCTCTCTCTCGCCTCTTCCTCCTCTTCCTCCTCCTCCTCCTCCCCCCGTTTCTCCTTCCTCATCTCTCCACTGCAGCAGACTTTGCAGTTTCAGTCCAGTGATTCAGGCAATGAGAGAAACGCCAGCTTTACCCCTCGCCACCTCTTCCTCCTATCTCACAAGAGCAATCCTGCCGCCTCCTCCTCCTCCTCCACCTCTCTCTTCTCTCCGTTTTCCTCCTCCTTTTCCTCCTCAGTCTTCCCTCCAGCTCCTACTCCGTCTTCCTTCTAATCCTCCGTCATTCACCCGTGCCTCCCCACCTTTCCTCTCCGTCAGTGTCTCTCCCTCTCCAGGCCATCTTTTCTCTCCCCTCCCTTGTCTTATCACAGTCGTTCAGTCTCTCTCCTCCCTCCCTCCCTCCCTCTCTCCCTCCTTACCCGCTCCCGTCTTTTCTTCTTTCCCTCTCTCTCTCTCTGTTTGCTGTTTGCTTCGACCCTCGCTGCTCAGGATTGAGAGAATATGTCATTTTATCTGAGGAAAGCTGACAGCAGTGTGTGTGTGTGAGAGAGAGAGAGAGAGAGAGAGAGAGAATGTATAGTGCGTCCTCTGAGTGTTTTTGCGTCTTGAAATTGCTCTGTGGTATTAACCCTCTCCTGACCTTCCTTCAGAGAGCATATTAAAGGGAAGTGACGCACTTCTCACTGTCGTAATAAAAAGATGTATTTCTTACGTGGCCATTTTCATGCCTTGCTGAGTGTTTCTATTTGCAACTCGTGGTCTCTCTCTCTCTCTCTTTCTCTCTCTCTCTCACTCCCATTTACAAACTTGTAGCTGTGATTGTGTGCTTGCCAAGTGAATGTGTCCTTCCGTGTGATGAAGAAGCTGTAAAACGAGAGATTTAATAACCTGCTGTCTCTCCACCCTGACTTTTATCACTTCATGTTTGCCTTCTTTCTCTCTCTTCACTGTTCTCGCCTCCTTTACTTCTGTTCTCGATAAACCGGAATCCTCTCATCATACTTTGCGGCACTCGGTGTCAAACACGGGTCGTTCAGGGGTGAAACGCTTTTTCTATATTGGTACCAAATCTCTCGGAGCTCCGTTTTGGCGAGCGTCTTCGTCACGAAAAGCAGAAAAAGTAAATTAAATGGTAAAAAAAACTTGACTTTGAATCCTCTGTACCTGAGGTAGGAGTTTCCACCGAGTCCTCAGAAATAATTAAACATCGCTGCTGTGAAGAGTCTGTCGGACTAAACAAAATCTCCCTCAGCCCACCTTTTTTTTTTTTCGTTTTCTTAATTCCTTCCCGCTTCTCTCTTCCCAGCATACTTACACAGCTTTTACTTCCTCCCACTGCTCTTACTGATATTCCCTCTTTTCAGTCATCCCACCTCTTACTTCAAGCTTGTTTAAACCTGACATCAAAATGCACCTTTTACTCAGAGTGAGCAAATTTACTTAAAAATCAATCTGTAAACGCACTCGGCATGACCTCCAGTTGTTTTTTTGTTTTTTGGACACATTTTGGGAAGTAAGGAATCTCCCCGAGCGGCTCGAGCATCTTTTAAGCGGTCGTGTTGTGATGAAATGTGACGTGTGAAGAGAGTCAGTTCAGGAGAGGGAGACTGAATTAATTAGACTTCATTCATTTTTGCCAACTAACAGCAGCGAAGCAATCAGCTAATCATCCCGGATCACGTTTGATTAGCTCATTAGATTATTAGATGTACGCGGCCTCCAGTGCAGATGAGTCACCGTTCATGTTTTCATGTTGAGAAAAGAGGAAAAAAAAAATAAAAAATAGAAACACCGAGATGTTTTGATACCAGCGTACACATAGATCATATTTTGACTTATATTTCATAGATACCAAACGGACTGACACCAGATCTTTGAGGCCAGTGTCGATATAAATGTTTACTAGTTTTTAAAAAAAAAAACTTGATTTCTTTCCTTTTTTTCTTTTTTTTTTTCTATTGTGAAAAACCGGGATATTTTATAGATATATAGATATTTTCTGAATTGCAGTTTCTTGTTACTATTCCTCCGGCGTATACACAGTGCCCGTACTCCTGCTGCAACAAGCAGCTCATTTCTAATTTCACCGTCTTAAATACACAGTTTCAGCCAAACAGCGGTCTGAAAGGTAAACGGGTCAGATGTTGGGGTGGACACGGAGGTCGGGACGCTTACTGTCAGATTCGAGAAGTTCTTATTTCACGTTTGGGTGTGTTTTAATGTCAGGTGCGTTTCAGCTGAGCCGTCTCGCTCCACACCGAAGCCGACGTTTTTCCGCCGCTAACGGCCGCCTCCGTCTCCTCCGTCTCCTCCCTCCCACAGCCGGCGGTGACAACAGCTCGGCGTCCGTCCGGGGCCCCCACCGTCCGGAGGTGCGGGCTTGCCTGGAGAGCGGGCCCTGCGCCGCCGCCCACTCCCCGCTGGCCGAACGCAACGGCTTCCTGCAGCTGCAGCTCCAGGGATACCGAGCCAGCTTCTTGATGTCCACGCTGCGCAACCTCGCCCACTTCCTGGAGGACGACTCGGCGCCGCAGGTGCTGCCCATGGAGATCAGCGTCAGGGACACGCACGTCAACTTAAAGGTTGGTGTTTGGTTCGGCGCCGGGGTCGCGTTCCCCGCATTCACGGTTGGGAGGTTTGTGTTTTTAGCCCGAGGTTGTTGTTGCAGAGAACGCTACCTGCGACGTTTCCAGCTGCAGTAATGGAACCTATAACTCACCGTTACAGAAGCTGCCGCAGAGTCAAATATTTGGAATCTTTTCCTAATTGGAATTTGGATTCCAGCTGAAAGTTTAATGACATAGAAAAGGCCGTTCTGCTTCCTCTCTTGGGTTCCTTCACGGGTGAGCGGACTTGCTGTGGAAACCCGAATGTGCGTAATTTCTCTCTCTTTCTGTCGCCGCCGCACACACACACACACACACACACACACACACGCACACGCACGCGCTTCAAATGTAACACTACGTCGTCCCAACAACATGCGCCGTCTCTCCCGCAGGATGACGGCCCCCGTGACAACCCCTCTGACTCCGAACCCTCGCCCATCACCCTCCACGTGGACAGCCTCGTCATACACCGGAGAGACGACGGCTCCTTCTCTATAGGAGGTGACAAACCAGCGCACATCTTACACCTGCCAGATATTTCCCACCTTCACTCCTGCGCTGATTCACTGCAGTTATATAAGACGGTCCTGTCGAATGCTTTTTAAAGTCCACACGTGGTACATCCACACATCCAGAACTCCCTCCCGTTGTCTTCTTACTCCTCCTCCTCCTCCTCCTCCTCGTCCTCCTCCTCGCAGTGGACGGAGCGGCCGATGCCAAACCCAAGGAAGCGGGTTCGTTGATTGACAGCTGTCTGAACCCGGTCCCTGAGACGGCGGGCAGCATCTGCAGCGTGCCGAAGGCTACGCAGACCCAAGCCCGGCCCAGCAGCCCCCCTCCTTCTACCAGGGAAACGGTGAGACACACACACACACACACACACACACACACACACACACACACGCACACGCACACACACGCACACGCCGCAGCAGTAGAAAATATAATTTCCCACCCACCACATCTACAAATCTGAAGATTTCACTGAAATGAACGCGGCCACGTACTTCTGCTCGTCTTCTCGTCTCTTCCTCCTGCAGTGCAAACGGTGAACAAGAAGATCCTTTATTTCCGATTGATCGTTCTGCAGGCCGATACAAAAACACGGAGCGCCAGATTTTGGTTTCGTGCAGCTATTCCAGTTCTCTGTTTGGCTTCTGTCATTTACAGTGGGAGTGAAATTTATCAATTTATTCAAACTTCGAAGTATTCCGTTTTTGAATCGGGGAAAATGAAGGCGTACAGTTACATAAGGCTTTATAAGTTAAAATATAGATCATCATACATTCCCAATTCCCATTCTAATACCAATGACTTTTATAAATATGATTTATAACTTTTTTTTATCACATGCAGCTCAGGTCTGTTTAGAAAAAGGCCACAACTACTACTTGTTGGTCCGTGTTAAAAAGAAACGCTCAGTCTTGGTAAGAGATGGGAACTGTGAATGAGATTTCTTTTCACTACTTTTCATCGTAGTGTTGAAGATTAATCGAGAAAGTAATAGTCTAATTTATCAATAAGGAACATTATTGTCAGTTGAAGCCGTCAAGAAAAATGTCAAAAATAGGTTGTTTTGTAGTGTTTGAGCAAACCAATGCCGTATACCTCTTTAAGACGAGCCTCCTTTTCACGTTTAAAGGTTTGGATCACGGTCCAGAACGGTCACACGGCAGTTTTTTTTTAATTTACTGTGAAAGTTTATTGCTGACCTCAGACATGTGAGCTTAACAAAAGCAATTCCTCGCTCCGGACGCTATTTCTGGTCATTCTCTGCGGCTTTCAGCCCCACCTCATGGCCTTCACCGGCGGGTGGACTTCGCTAAGTTACTGTGGGATATGTGTGAACTCCACCAGCTGTGCAGGTTCTCAATGCAGCCGCGCTGACTCCTCCCTGCGGTCTCCCGTCGTCGTTTGCTTCCAGATGCTGATGGAGGAGAACGAATGTCTGAAGGTGGAGCTGTCCAGGGCCAAGATGGCGCTGGCCGAGGCTCAGATGGAGAAGGACTCGCTGCTTCACCGCATGAAGAACCTCAAAGTCAACACCAGCTAGACCCGGCTCTCTCTCTCTCTCTCTCTCTCTCTGTCTCTGTCTCTCTGTCTCTCCGTGTCTCCTCACCACCCCCGTCAGTCATTCAGGCCTCACAGGTCGGCGGTGACGAGCACGGACACCGAGGGACAGCGGCGAGCGGCGGGTCAGCGAAAAATAATGAACACCGAGTAAAAAGAAAAGAGGAATTTTCTTACTGCAACGGCTCCGTTTACACATAATCTGCTGCGTGAGCCGCATCATGACTTCAACATAAAGCAACGACGAGTCTGTGAGAAGACTCGGCGTTTTCATCGGTCTTGTGTTCGGTACACTCGGAGAGTTGAAAAGGGAGAAGTGACATTTTGTGTGTGTGTGTGTGTGTGTGTGTGCGCGTGCGAAAGAAAGAGGATGTCATCTAAATCCTTGGTTGTGCCTACAGAAAACCCTTCCCACACTAGTCCTGTTGTTTCAGTTCAAACCAGAGTCATCACAGCTTATCTCCGACGAGCCTCCTGTAGGTGTGAAGGAACACTGAATGTCGTTATCTTCAGAGGAATGTCTCCCCCCCCCCCCCCCCAACCCACTCCCTCCCCAGCCCCCACCCCTCCTAAAAAAAACAACAACAACAACAACAACAAAAAAGACTTTATTTTGCACTGCACTCGAGTTCAATTTGTAATTTAGTGCTTTCATATTCCGGGGGGGGGGGTTTGCGAGATGAATCACGCTCCCGCTCGTCCTCAAAAGTGTGTACAGTGTAAATTCTACAAGAATGTGAACACACGACTATTTTCTACAGAACTTTGAATGGTTATGCAGTGTTTCAGTTGAATGTGTTTGTGTGCGTCTCAGTCAGAACAAGCATTTCATTACATGAAGTAGAGGATGCATTTCTATCTTGACAGTTCCACGGCTTTGCCAGCAAAATGCCCCGCACTACTCTTGTGTGCCCCCCCCCCCCCCTATCCCACCTCCCACCCTTACCTTTACCCTCACCCACCTCTTATTTTTCTATGTGTAAATAGCTACTTCAACATGTGCTGCACTTTTAAAACTGAGGCGCTGTAAATACAACAAACCAGAACTGTGAGCGAACAAGAGCTTAAAAAAAAAAAAAAAAAAAAAACAAGACAATAATTTGTGTGAAGTAGGAAGATAAGGGCGCATTAAAGCTGCCTGACTACGTGTGTCGAAGTGTGTGTGTCTGTGTGTGTGTGTCATCATGTAAAACTTCTAATCTCTAATGTAATTTCCCCCCCCCCCCACCCGACGACCATATCTGCTGCTGCTGCTTCTTCATGCTTTTACGCCTGTGTGACGAGTAGATGTTAAAAACAACTCGAATCGACTGACATTTCTAACAGCACAAAAAAACAAAAACAACAACTGTTAAAAAAAAAAAAAAAAAAAAAAAAAAGGGGGGATAGTTTTTAGCTCTCAAAACTTCTCAAATGCAACGAAGACAGTGACGGATGCAGAGCAGTTAATCAGTCGACATATGCAACCGTACTCCTGCTTGGCTCAGTTCATTTCAAACTCTTAAAAAAAAAAAAAAAAAAGAGTGCAACACAACCGGGTTTCAAAACAAACGTGGGACGGAAACTTGAAACGTCAGGAGAATTTTAACACAACCGTGTGTGAAGATTTTTGTACGGAAGCTGAAATACGGCCAAGTTTGCAATATTTAAAAAAAAAAAAAAAAAATGTTATCTTGACATCGCAAGTTAATTATTTCGTTATCTCAGGAAAACAAAATGCAGTCCTCTTATTACTGACGGTTATCACGGATCAGGAGCGCTACGCCTGGACCAACAAATGTGTTGCTAAATATCCAAAAGTGTCTGCAGGCTCGCGCCTCTCGCAGAAGAGGAGAAAGTGGCGATAATAAGATCAATTAACACCGGAAATCTGCATTTTTAGTTGTTTTTTTTTCTCCTCTCGAGACGACGGAATAATTAACTCGGGGATCTCATGATTTACAACATTTCAGAAATGAACGGCGAGCAGTTGTTCTCGGCTTCCCGTACTTCTGATTTGTCAGATAGGGAATGTTTTCTTTTTCATCATGTTTTTCCTCCGTTCTATCCCGGCCCTCTTCCTCTTTTTTTTTTTTTTTTTTTTTTTTTTTTTTTTTTTTTTTTTTTTGAGAAACTCCACCTTCTGAAAAGGGAGAAAAACAACACGAATAATAACAAGTTGTATTTTGTCTGTCAAAGCTGCTGAAATACTGATTAAAAAAAATAAAAAAATAAAAGGTGTTCAATTTAAAAGGTGTCGCCTTGTATGAGTTTCTGGCGTTGGATATTTTGAGAACTTGTTCCTTTTGTCCTCTTTTATTAAATGAATCGTCAATCGTCAGAGCTCATGAATATTGTCGGTAGTTTAAAAAAAAAAAAACCTTTTTCTGTCATCAGACAGTTACTGAGTTTGACAAATTTAGGCACGTTTTGTTCTTTTTCACCAAGATTTATGATTTTGGAACTTTTTTGTTTTGTTTTGATGACACGTTTATATTTCCAAGTATCATTTCAGGCCCGGTGCTGAAATTCAGACATTGTGGGGACATTATAGTGTCGAACTTGTTCCCAAGGACCCTTCTGGCTCTTTCATCAAACAGTTTTGTCAGAAGTCTCCAGGTCGATGCAAAATCGTTTTCTTTTTTGAGGCGAATCGGAAAGTGCTTTTTGTCACCGAGGATTTTGATTTTAAACGTAAAGTTTTTCTTCGGGTGTCTTCAGACTACTTCAACAATTTAAAATTGTTCTTCTAAAAAAAAAAAAAAAAAAAATGTGTAACAATAGAAAGTATCGACATCGACGCAGAAATGTAATGTCCACGCCACGCTTTCTTCTTCTTTGTCGAAACCTGGTGCTTACATTACCCAGAATGCAGCACGTGTGGTCTTCACCACCTCCAGCCGATGATCACTTTGCACCATCTCAAGCAAACTTGACTTATTTTCACATCGGCATCAGGTTGTTTTTTTTTAAGACTTGTGACATCAGCTGAGTTCCCTTTTTACTCTCTTAAATTTCAGTTAAGTTCCCTTTTTTACTCTCATTTCAATAAAACCCAAAACGAGTACATTAAAAAAAAAAAAGTTCTACACCCTTTTTACCTACCCACATTGAAAAGTTGGTAGATGATGGGGTCCAACAGGTGGAAAAATATCACCTCACCGTGACATTTAGCCAACAGGGTGGGGGACACCACGGATCACCAGTCCCGAGTAGTTTTTAAAAATTTTTTTTTTGCGATCAATAAGCCTTTTTGTTTTGTTTTTGTTTATTAAGGGAAATTTCCAAGAATTTGCTGATTTCAGCTTCTCTCGTCCTGGTTTGCTGGTTTTTTTAATTTTTTAATTTTATTTTTTTCCATTTCATGGGAACTTTAGTTTTAAAATTTTTTTTTTATCATTGACTGTATGCAGGGATATACGCAGTCCATAGTTTGTATGTGTCGCTACGGCTCCAGAGAAAGCAGTAGCAATACCTCGGTTTAATATAATGAATTAGTTTTGTTCAGTGATAATTTATCACAAAAGGTGAATCAATCATTTGAATCGTAATTGCAGCACTGTCACTGCTGTTCAGAAAACCTCAGCTATCAATGTCCTTGTATCATTTTTTTTTTTTTTAAATTGGTTGATCTATAGAATAATTATTCAGCCAGAATAAGATAATCAATATGTCATTCTTTATGCCGAACTGGTAAATATTCTGCGGTTTCAGCATCTCGCGTGGAGATTAGCGACAGAATATTGATTCTGCTTTGGATTTTTTTTTTTTTATTTTTTTTTTTTACTACTTTCTAACGTTTTATAGACCAAACATTAATTAATTTATTGCAGCTCCGGATAAGATGAATATTGAAACAAATCGTCAGTTGCAACCCTGAAATCATCTGAATCAGCTACAGGTCTGGCACGGCAGCTCCAGGTGGGAGCACTTGAAGGCAGCATTTTTCCTCTAAATTCCAATTAAGCAGCAGAGTGAAGGCAATCAGGCGGGTCCCAGCATGCACTGGGGGGCGGGTGAAGGGGAGAGGGGGGGGGGGGTGGTGTCCGTTTCACAGACTGACACATCAGAGCAAAAATAAAAATCCCTCTTCTGCCTTCATTCTGCACAAGCCCTGCGCTGACATGACTGGGAGGTTATTTTAGGATCTCACCTGTTTCCAAATCCATTCAGCAGCAAGCAGCGCCAATTGTTAAGGGAATCCGCCACCGGCACAGAGGAGGACTGCGCATGTGCGAGTTTGGAAGAATAAGTTTTTTGGTCTGAAAGTGCCAAAAAGCGCAGCTGGAGGCCACGAGTGTGACTTTTTTTTATTTTTTTTATTTTTTTAAAGATCCTAACAAAGGCATCGTCTCCCGGTCGGTGTTGTAAGCATCGTCATCCACGCCCAGACTGTACAGCGAGTCTGGAGGGTCAAGCCAGGTGGAATAAGAGCGGCAGGTAGGCGGCTTGACTTTCAAAATAAGAGCTTCGAGTTAACGCCAGGGCTGGGCTGTTCACCTCTGAAACCTTTCGTTGGATGGTAGTTTTGTCAGTGGTTTGTATCTCCGGACGTGCATCTAATGAGTGTTTACTGGCAAATGGCACTGAAAGTAAAGAATGGTCGTGGAAGGCTTGCACGCCAGGTGATGCAGGTAAATGTAAGTAAAGTGGAAAATACTCCTGCGTAGCCCACTTGTTTTTAATAAATACGTAGAACATTTTGTTTGACAATATACACCACCAAAGCTCAATAAAAATAATAATAATAATAATAATAATAAAAAAAATGAACATGGCTTAATTAAAGAGAGGTTAACAGGGTCAAGCAGTTATATTTTTAATGAATCAATTACATTTATTTATTTTGCCGGGAGCCCTACATCAGATTTACCAGCCATGTTTTTGGCATAGTATTCATAATAAAAAAAAAAAATATTATAAAATGTAAGCAATAAAAACATACATAATATTTACATTTATGTTTCTTACCTAACTTGAAGATTTGTCATATTATCTTTCTTCTTTCTTTTTTTTTTTTGCTTTAGTTTAGACCTTCTTTTTTTTTTTAAGTTCTTTTTTTCCACTCTCAACAATTTCACCCTTTAATTTGGCAATATAGCTCAAGTTTAAAGTTAGTAGCCCAAAAGTCTACTTTCCATGGAAATCCTCGGTAGCTGGTTTGTAACTGGCTGATTTGAAATGGCAAAGAGCAGGTGTTTTTAGTTCAATGATAACATTGGGCTTTATTTGAATGACAAAGTGGAAAACAAACAAACAAACAAACAAACAAACAAACAAACTCGGATAGGACGAGCTATCTAGATAGGATATTAAAAGGAAATGTCGGGGGGGATTTTATTTTGAAAGCGGAAACGGGAACTCCTCTGTTATATCTCGGGCGCGTTGATACTCGAGTCTCGGGCTACACTGATAAGCGCCGGGCAGTGCGGTCGGTTCGCCGGGGAGAGGTGCGGAGCACAGCGGGGTCGGAGAGCTTTCCCGTGGAGGTGGAAAGAGTTTCACCTCCTCAGCAAGGAGCTTCAGAGCAGACAAGCAGTCTCTCAGAGGGACTTTGTGTTTTTCCTTCTTTCTTTCTTTCTTTTTCTTATTCTTCCTCTCTCTTAACCAGAGGGGGGGTTTACTCTTCACTTCACACTTAACTGGAGCCTCCGGTCCCTCGCGCTGCTCTTCAGGGGTTTACACCGGGGAGCGGTGAACGTCGGCGGGGCTCATGCCAGCGGAAGACTAAGGCAGCCGCGCGGGTGAGTGGACTTGAGGTTATAAAGGTACCGAAAAAAAAAAGAGGGGTGTGTTGGGGGGGGGGGGGGGGGAGAGAGAGCTGTCCACGTCAGACCTGCTCCGCAGCATCAATAACACCTAATTCACCGTGCAGCGGCGGCGGCGGCGGCATGCGGCGCGAGGAGTCCTTTCAGATGCTTCCCCGCGCCAGACAGTGAGGAGAGAGGGGGTCGGAGGGGAGGAGGGAGGAGGAGGAGGAGGAGGAGGGAGGAGCGCAAGGATTTGTTGGATTTGTACCACCGCGTCCCTCCAAACTTGTGTCCGGAATGGGGAAGGAGCAGGAGCTGCTGGAAGCCGCCCGGACCGGGAACGTCTTCTTGGTGGAGAAATTATTGAGTGGGAAGAAGGGAATACTGGGGTCGGGCTCCGGCTCCATCCCTCTGCCCAACCTCCTGAGGTAAGCAGCCCGCTTCAATCTGACTCTTATGACCGCTGCGGTGTCCGGGGAGGCCCCCCCGCCTCCTCCCCCCGGGGTCACCCCGGGGGGGGGGGTGGAGGGGATTCCTGAGAGGGGTTCCCGTGCTGCAAAATTAGGCATTAATACAGCTTCATTTTAGGTCAGTGCACTAGAAATGAGCCAAGGGACTCCAGTCACAGCCTCACATCAACCAGCTGCAGTATAGACTGCACTATATATATATATATATATATATTATTTTTTTTTCTTTTATTATTCAGCTCTGTATCAGCAGCACAACCTCACCATACGGTATCTCCGAGACATAGTGTTGCAACCAGCAGATCTGGTTGTTGGGTCGCAACATGCTGCGTGACACAGGAGAGGCAGAGAAAGGAAGCGTGTGTGTGTGTGTGTGTGTGACGCAAAGCGGTGAGAGTTGTGTTTCAATCCAAGGTGGAAGTCCTGCAGGCCGCAGAAGCGGACACAATCGGCGGTCGACGCGGGACGCCTCACGTCCTCTCCAGTGCACGCCGAGCACAACAGAACAGGAAGCCACCCCCCCCACCCCCCTCGGCCGTCAGAGCGTCGTCAAGACACCGCGAACTTTTATTCCAGTCTGTGCCTTTCACTCGTTGTTTGCGCAGAAAGGAGCCGTTTCGACGAACCCCTCCAGATTGTGTGTCACCGTGTTGGTAAACCGATGCCGGCGTGGCGTCTCGCGTCCCCCCAAATCGCGTCCTTTCGCACGATGCCGGGGGAGAAGGCCCGAGAGCGCGGGGACGTCCCAGCTCGGCCTGCCTGCGAAACGGCTCGGCTTTCGCGGCGCTTCTTTGTTCAGAGGAACGGACGTTAAACCGAAGGTGGAGTTCCCGAAAAGGTGACTGTGGGATTTCGGGGGCGAAAGCGGCGGCGGCGGCTTCTTCCGGCTTGAGAAGTTCACTCGCCGCGCGATTTCTCGTTTCTCTTCGAGAACGGGGACGCCGGCGAGGTGAAGAAATGCTGTTCGAGTGCGTCGTCAGGTCATCATTTTCACCGTGTGCAACCTCCGACTCCCTGCCCTGGGACTTCGGAGCTCATACGCAAAGTTCGATTTTACAATCTTCGGTATCCGTTGATGTGAAAATCAGATCAAATTACAAATCTACATTTTTTGTTTTTTTGTTTTTTGCAATGAGAATCTCTCAACGGGTTTTTCTCTCTCGGGCCGCGACAACGACCTGCTGGTTATTGTCCTCCTCCCGGCCCTGCGGCCGCTCCCTCTTTCTGCTCGGGCCGAGGCCGGGGCCGGGCCAGGTGATTTAGGAGATCAAAGGCGGGGGGGACGTCTAGGAGGAGTACCGCCTCGGGCTCTGGAGCTGGAGCGTCTTCCGACCGGGCTCGGGGGGGTCGCACGCTGGCGGGGGAGGATGGCAAACAGCCCCCCCACAGCGAGGGCCTTTTTGGACTCCTGCTGGAGAAATGAACGCCTTTTAAAGTAAAGACATCCTGATTTGAATACTGCTCAATTCATTGGAAGTTGGCTGCAAGTATTTAAAAAAAAAAAAAAAATAAAAAAATTATGTGAAGCCCCCTCTTCCCCCCCCCCCCCCATCTCCACCCACCCAAACCCCAAACAGAGGAAGCAACAGGAGACGGCAGGGCTTTTGACAACGTCCGTCCCACCTGCAACAGCACAGAGGAGCGCTGTTTGTTTGAACGGGGAAAAGAAAAGAACGCGTGTTGTCAGATTTTGACCGCGGCGTCGAGAACACGCGGTGCATTTTGTTTTCCGTGGGTCGACCGCCGGCGGTCAGAAAACATGCGGTTGGAGACGCCGGCGTTGGAGGCGTGTCCGTGTGTTTCGGTTCTTCCTTTTCTGCACATCAATCTCCCCTGTGAGACAATTCAGTTGATGTAAACTGAACTCGCTGTTTCAGCGGGAAGGACAAAAGTTGTGGCAGACAAAAGTTCTCAGTGCTTTTTTTTTTTTTTTTTTTTTTTTTCCCCGCCACAATGGAGGGATGTGATTCAGTGAGTCTTTGATCCAGACCGTGGTCTGGGTTGGTTTCTCGTGAATTTCAGTGGCAACGTTCAGGATCCCCAGAGGATGAACCCTTCTGACTCTTCCTCTGGCGCCATCGACCGGTCAGATTCGTCCGGCACGTGCAGGAGTGATCACGTCGTGGTTGCGTTTTCATTGTGAAGCGTGTTAGCTCGCTGGGTTGGAGAATTTCAAGTCATTATCTGTGATATATATATATATATATATATTTTTTTTTTTTGAATGAGCTCGAAGACGTGATGCTTATTCGGTTGTCATGACGACGGTTCAGTTGTTGCCACGTGTGCTCGTCTCCATCGAAAGCAAAGTCAAAACTCGAGCGTTACGCTGACTTTTTTTGTTTTTGTTTTTGTTTTTGAGCGCTTTACTTGGTCTGTTTTCTTTGTACAAACACGGAGCCGACGCAAAACTTCATCACAAGGAGTTTGTCCGGTGGTGTTTGTTTATCCTTCACACTGTGAATTCATGTCGTTCGCGGGGACTTAACGGAAAAACGACACCAAACTCGTTACTCGGCGTATCTCATCTCCCAAAGCCGTCCGCTCCGTTGCGTATCGCGTTTACTTTAAAAAAAAAAAAAATTAGGATTATGAATGGAATTTATTCAAGCACGGGGATTGTTTACCAACCGCTGAATTAAATATGGATCTTACCGAGCGGATTACGGAACAACTCGCGGCCCGGCTGAGAGAACACGCCGGAAGAAATGTGCCGTTCAGGGCAGGGGAACAAAGTGCCGGGCCGGAGCTGAGGTCAGTCGTATCGTTACTGGAAATATGTCTGCAGGTCATCGTCAGTGAGTACTGTGTTACACATATACTTGGCTTTCAGTGGGTCAAGACACTGGGTGGGCTACACGCACACGCACACACACGCACACACACACACACACACACACACACACACACACACACACACACACACACACACACACACACACACACACACACACACATGTCCATCTGGTTGGAGGCAGTGTTAAATGTGTGTGCTGTGTGACACACCTCCTAATAGAGAGCTGTTTGTAGTTTTAGCCGGTGAGTGAGTCATCGGCGAGGTCACGGCGGAGGAGCGTGTGCAGAGGCCAGGCTAACGTTATGGGAGCGATTTTTTTTTTTTTTTTTTGGGGGTATAAATGCACAGTTTCCCATCTTAAGGCCTCCGAGCCATTCATGGCATTCCTAAGTCATGAGGTTCCTCTTTTTTTTGCCGAAGGAATCGCGCTAAACCGCCAAGTAGGACATGAACACACACACACACACGCGCACGCACACACACACACACACACACACACACACACACACACACATTAAGTACAGGATGTAGAGAAGACGATCCTCCGCTGCAGTTTTGTGGATTGGAGCGCTGCACATGAACACACAGTGGAAAATCAATAGTGGATGATCTCATTGCTGTTTAATGGGTCATATTCTCTTGTAGATGACCTGTGCTTGTACGTGGTGTGTTTGTAGGTCTCTGCACCGGGAAAGAAAGATAAAGCCTTAAAAAAAACAAAAAAAAAAAAATAACATTTTTCTATTGGTTGGATGTCTGGTAATAAGGAGTTTACATAATTCATTAAGGGCTTGTAATGCCCTTCCATCAGAGCATTTCATCGCCACTTTGCATTTATGATGCGTTTTGTTCTTTTTAACTGAGGATGCATTTACTCCCCCTTTCTCTCTTGATGCGACACCTCGTCTCTTGTTTACCTACAGAGTGGCGATCCCACCGGTGCGCCGCACTGTGTTCACCTCATTGGGGTCATTTTTATGGAAGGTAGCCCGAAGCTGAGGCTGCGATCTGACCGAATTTAAATAACTTGCTGCAAAAACAGACCTTTGTAATGGCATTAAGCAGAAAAAAAAAAAAAAAAAAAAGCTGTATTTATGGATTGGTCATGTTTGATCTGCTTAATCAGGTCAGTGCCGGCGCTGATACCAATCCGCCGGATTAGATCGGTGCAATTTCTAATTTAAACAAATCCGCCAGCTCTGATCCGCACGTTTTTCTCAGCTGTGGGATCGACGTCTACCGCAGCCGGGCTTTATTGATATTCCCGCATTTACACCTCAGACGAGTTGAACTTTTGAATCTCCGTTGTATCCAATCAGGTCTTTATGTGCAAACTGAAGTTGTGCTTAAATTAGAAGGAAGTGTTTCATTTGTACTGGTGACCTGACCACCTTCACTCAAAGTCAGCTGGGATAGGCTCCGCCTCCCCCGCCCCCGGGTATAGATAATGAATGAATCGATGGACGGATGGAAGATTTAATTTTGAGGTTTTTTTCGGGAAGAAATGAGAAACTCTCTGCTGGTGTGACAAATTCAGGCTGAATGATATTCAGGGTTTTACTCTGGATAAGATGAGAATCACCGTTTTCTTGTGTAGAATTGAGAGCACGATGCTCTCTCACGTTTTTTTGTTGTTTTTTTTCAAAATAAATCCTTGTTACATTCAATTATAAAAACAAACAACTTCAGTCTCCTCTCTTGTTACACCTTTTAAACAAGTGGGTTTTTTTTTTCTCTTACAAATCTCTCGCTGGGTTTCTTTTCTTTACCGCCTCTTTCCGCCGCTCTGAACGTGGAATATTGTTACGAGTTGACTGGTTTTCATTTATTAAACTGACCGGAAAATATAAGTATAATACATCAGTACAGATGTTTCGTGTCCATGTTAAAGTGGTGAACGTCCTACGGTCATGAAGAGGTAAATGATCTGATTGTGTCTTTTTTTTTTTTTTTGTGGTCCTTTTAAGCAGCTTTGCGCGCCGACTGATGTTCACCGCGAAGATGAATTCCTGCCGTCGCGCACATCATACTTTGTGCCGTGTCTTACAGAGGAAATGAGGACAATTGCATGCACCGTGTGTGTGACAACATAGTGAGTGTGGCGGAGTGGCTTTGATTGAAAGCTTGATACACACAAAAGAGAGTGAGTCATGATTCGGCAGATGGCGGCTGATCCCTCCTTCACTCTGCCTCGCGCTCAATAACGTTCAGGGGAAAGCCCGTCTTGTTTTTTCTTTCTTGTGTGTGCGGCTAGGTGTGCTTACCTTCCTCTTCTTTTACAAACAAACAACCTCCCACAGGACACACACACACACACACACACACACACACACACACACACACACACACACACACACACACACACACACACACACACACACACACACACACACACACTCTGTTTTAACTGGCATCTTCTTCCCAGCGTTTATTTTTTGGTTTCTTCCCTTGCTTGTGTTGGAGTCTGGAAGCGGCTCTCTGTCTTTGTAGCTCACAGCATGAAGCTCTCCCTGTGTGTGTGTGTGTGTGTGTGTGTGTGTGTGTGGTGGTGGTATGATGATATGATGGTTTCCCGTGTCGTCCAGTGAGGATGAACAGCGAGAGAGAGAGAAACCCCACAAATCTCTTGTTTATTTTTCTCAAGTCGTTTCATGGCCGCAGCACTTCAGCTCTCCATTTCAGGAAGCAGCAAATCAGACGACCAAAAACCTCCAAAGTCTGGCAAGCCGCCTCTTTGTGTGTGTGTGTGTGTGTGTGTGTGTGTGTGTGTGTGTGTGTGTGTGTGTGTGTGTGTGTGTGTGTGTGTGTGTGTGTGTGCGCGCAAGTGTGTGACATAACCACTGTCCTTGCATAACCGCTGCTGGTGTCCACAATTGTGCGTGTATGTGTGTGTGTGTGTGTGTGTGTGTGTGTGTGTGTGTGTGTGTGTGTGTGTGTGTGTGTGTGTGTGTGTGTGTGTGTGTGTGTGTGTTTTTTCTCTCTACCAAGGGCAGAAGGGTGAGGGGGAAATCTTGAGAGCTCCATGTGGTGCAGGAGACCTAGACTGGGTCAAAGGTTAACTCTGGGGAATGCAAGTCATATTAAGGACTGGGTTAAGAGAGGACACACACACACACACACACACACTCACACTCACCCTGAGAGCATGTGTGTGTGTCACCGGTTATTGTGCACATGGGGTTTAGTGCGACCGGTGCTCATGCTGATTGATCTGTTGGTACGTTATTTAACGGTCATGTCAAGTTTAAAAAGATATCAGCAAAATCCTCTGTCATGGTACAGTATGTGTATTTTTATCACAATGGACATGTTGCTATATAGAGCTGAAACAATTGATTTCTCAATTTAGTCAATATATTCATTGTTTCAGTCTTTTTTTTCAAGCAAAAGCTGCAGTATGCTTTCTTTGCCAAATGTGATATTAAACTGAATATCTTTGGTTTTTTTTTGAACTCTTGGTTGAAAAACAAGCAATTTGAACACGTTATCCGGTGGCTTCATGAATTTTTAATGTGTGTTTTTAACTATTTCTGGACATTTTACAGACAAAAAGATCAATTTATTAACCGAGTGGCAAACTGCCGTGGTCAGCTTTGTTGCAGCTGCAACCACATCCAACAGTGATGTCACAGGTTCCCGGTGTGCACCTGTACATCGAGTTAAACTGCAACGAGTCAGAAAAACAACACGTTAACAACAAATTCTGAGCTCTAGATTTTTGGGTCAGGCTGAGGATGGTTTTAAAAATGTGTCTCCACACTTTCAAACAAGTCCTTCTGCAAGATGAAACTATTTGTTGTCGTTAAAATCCTCTTAAGATGAGCCCGCTCTGAAAATGCTTTATGGAAAGATGTGGAGGAGCTGCAGATTTAACAAACAATAATCTTCCAATAGTTAATCTACAGTGTGTTTGCTGTACAACCGGCGTTTTTAAATCTTATTTCCACCTGCGTAATTGACTGAAACGTTTCTGGAAGCTGAAGCTTTTTTGTATAAACGTGCTTTGTGCCGCAGGATTTATTTTACTTAAGTTTGGGTTCAACAGTGGCGTCAGTGCATTGAGGTTGTCTGGAGCCAGACTGATCAAGAGGGGATGGTGGTGTGAAAGTGTGTGTGTGTGTGTGTGTGTGTGTGTGTGTGTGTGTGTGTGTGTGTGTGTGTGTGTGTGTGTGTGTGTGTGTGTGTGTGTGTGTGTGTGTGTTTGTTTCCATCTCCATATGTGTGTGTGCATGTGTTCGTGTGTGATCAAACTCAGAGGCTTCTTACATCTCCATTAGGGTCCGGGCCAAGCTCTGCTGCAGCTTCCTGCCAAGAAACCGAGACCTCCGTACTCGCCAAGTCACACACACACACACACACACACACACACACACACACACACACACACACACACACACACACACACACACACACACACACACACACACACACACACACACACACACACACACACACACACACAATCAAAATCTTTGTTTTTTTTGTCTTAGACTCAAATCTCTTTTTTCTTTCCCTCCCTCCATCTGGTGTCCCGGATTCTCTGTCAATATCTCTCCGGCTTTCTCTCCATCACTCACTCCACAATCTCTCTCCTCCCTCTAACTCCTCTCCAGAGACGGGCGATCAAGCCTCCCCGCTGTCGCTCTTTATCGTTTCCTCCTCCCTCCGCTTTTTGGTCTCCCCTATCTTATCAAAAACAGCCGTCCTTCTCTCTCTCTCTCTCCCTCTCTCCCGCCACGTCTTTCTCTCACTCTCATCTCACACGGCACTACATCTGTTATCGCCGTGTGGGAGCATCTTTTACCCATCATGCCTCTTGGTGCAACACCGGTGTTGGGTTGATGGTGGCGAATGTGGAATTCAGGGAATCCACACCTCTTCTCAGAACTGCCCGCTTCTCCAACCGCAGCCTGGGAGTTAATACGACTGTCCAGGTTGTGTCTTCCGTTAGAGGACGAATGCGGCATTGCGGAGGCCCAGAGGAGATTCTGCTGTGGTGGTGTGAGAAAATGTGTCATCGCTATGATCCCCAGATGGCGATCGCTAAATATGAACAATCACAAATATAGAAACGTTTTGTCATGTGCAGGACGTTCAATAGATTTGTTTTATTAACTCAATGTTTGTGGAATCAAATTCCTTCTGCAACGCTGACCGATGAAACATTGTTGAAATAACGTCTTTGCAATTGATTAAAAAAGTGCATATTACATTGTTACAGTTATTAAGACAAGAAAAGTCAGTAACGGTAGAATTAGTAACTTACCAACAATGAAGTTATTCCTGTTAGGATGTGTGTTCAGACTGCAGCTGTTTGATTCAACTCTCATCGTCACACTTTCTGACTCCAGCACGACTTAATCATGAAAAAAAAAAGAGACTGATAGAAATGAACATGCAGAGAACATAAAGTTTCTGATCAGTTCTGAGATCAATCAAATCTGAGCTGCCACACAAACATACAAACAGCCTTTTCAGACACACTGCGCACATGTACCAGTTGGTGCACCTTTCTATTTGGGTAGATCACTTTACTTATCCTCGGTGGGAAATTGAAGCGTCGTAGCTGTCAAGTACATTAAAATACAACAGAGTGCGAAGTTGAAAATACACGGTGGCGTGTATGTACCAGGTCTACATACAGGTCCAATCAACAGTTGAACACACCAGAGTGAGAAAGATTTTGGATTGCGGTGTGCAAAGAGCTGAATATTAGCTCTTGTCTGTGCATTTGGTGCTCTAGATGGTAAATAACCACAAACACGGATAGAAATTCACTGGAATAAAGTGAAGCAACAGTATCCTTTGCGTTTGATCCGAACACACTGATGCACTGGTGTTGGGCAGAGATACTACAGACTCTGTAGAAATCCAGTAATTGAGCTTTGATGGGCTCATCTCATCTCAGCAGAGATGAAAAACGCTGCCATGATTTTTGTGTGACTGTGTAAAAAACAAAAACAAAACTAAAACAGTTCAGTTCCCCAAAAACAGAACAGCTTCTGCCGGTTTGGTGAATACACGGCATGGTTGGCAGATTAGATTAGGATCTGGCAGTGCAGACTGGGACAGAGATTTAGCTTTGGTGAGCAGAACCTGGCCCAATTTTGGGCCGGAGTCAACACTTGGAGATTTGGTTTGTTATTGATTACAAATCGGACATAAATCTGGCAACATGGCCTGCCACATTCAGGCTGTTTGGCACATCATATTTGGCAAATCAGAGTCATTTTTTAAGATGATTTTTTTCCCCCCGTTGACTTTAACAACAAATTGAAGTGTATGTATAACGTAGATATACACTTTAATTTGCAATTTAAAATGTAGATTTAAGAAGCCTTGTGCGATTTTAGTTTTTGCCAACTGAAATCAAAATGATCTACCTATGACTACAATATAAATATATCTGACAAAATACTCGACTATCTAAACTGATGAGAAAATGCTGTAAGAACGTGCGAAAGACGGAACAAAATATCACGTTGTAAAGTACGTAATAAAACACCTAATTCACGCTGTTCACGCAGAGCGTTGCTGAGGTTTCCCTGTAAATTTTCTTGCCTCGTGACTTTCCCCCGTCACACAAGTAGATTCTGGCCACGTCCTGCTCGGGCCATGTTGTGTTTGGTCCCGAAAGTACCAAACATGTTGATACTGAGCGGAGGAGACGCGGAGGCAACATGCTGCCGGAGGGAGGGAGGGAGGTAGGGAGGGGGGCAGGGGGGGAGAGGTAGGGAGATGGTGGTGGTGGTGGTGGGGGGGGTGAAGTCCAGTCTGTCACACTAATCTACGAGCCTGTGACACCACATAGTGCGAGTGTTGTGGAGACACACACACACACACACACACACACACACACACACACACACACACACACACACACACACACACACACACACACACACACACACACACACACACACACACACATTCCACTCGGCTCCTCGCTCTCTGATAGATGGCAGTATTTAATGAAGCGCTGCTTTTGAAGTAGATAAGATGTGGAGAGAGGAGGGCTAGAAATGCTAATGTCATTATGTGGTTGTGGTTAGGGCAAGAGCTACGCTGCAGGGCCCTGCACGGAAGTTGTGCATGTGTGTTATGTGAATTTGGACTACCTTTAATGTCCAATCCTTATATATGTGTATATATATATATATGTGTTTTTTTTTTTTTTTTTTTTAATGAAACTGACAGGACGGTGTTTTGCACCCATATTCAGGCTCTTTGCTTTTGGTCATTTTCATGCCAAAAGCTTCCACTTCACCAGAATCTTCTTCCTGTCATTTAGACCAAATAACTCAAAGGGAATAACAGGCTGCTGCAGCTTCTTGTTTCACACTAGGCCTCAGACAATGAGACAGGTTGTAAACAGTTGGCCTCTTATCTAAACCTCTTTTCTGGAAGTAAAACCTGAGGTCCAGTGTAAACACCCATTAGATTTGGCAGCGCTGCTCCTGAGTTTATTTTTGACCTGCTGTGCTTATTGTTTATGTCTCTTCTTGAACAAATGCACCCTGACACTATAGAGCCTTAAACTCAGAAACAAAAAGCTCCTTTGTACATTGCAGGACAGGAACTACGCAGAAAAAGAATTACAAGCAACAGTTTTGTTTGAGACCCGTTTTCTTTTCTTTTTTTCGTGTGGTAAGATAACAACACAGAGTTTTTAGTTTCAGTTAAGGGAGAAATTTATGCTACAGCTTCACAACTCTTATGCAAGCAGTGTGTCATGTCACAGGTAGTTCAGTGTAAAAGTGATTCATTAGAATCATTTTTAGAGGCCTGAAGTTGTAAAACTGTATTTCACACTTGTGTAGCAGAATTTAGATTTTCGCACTTGTTTGACAGGTTAGCGATGGTGTGACGTGATCATCGTATGTTGAGGACCAGACAATATTGTGCCTCCGACTTTTCTACAAACAGTTTGGGGAAGGCTCGTTTCTGTATCGTGCCAAAGTGTGCAATACACCCTCCAGTCCACTAGGGGACAGCGTCTCAGTGTGACAGATGGCGGGTCGGGGGTGGTTGGATGGACTTTGACGTGTCCAGGATCCGAGTCTGCGAGAAGATGCCTTGGAATTCTTTTAAGAAATATTTTCCTAAACGAAGGGATCCGTATTTATCATCTCCATATTCTTTCGTGCATTAGTCTCAAATAGGTTTTCAAATAGTTTTTTTGTTTTTACTTTGTTTAAAAAAATTTTTTAAATTTTTTTTTAATCTTAAATTATTTAAATTTTTTTGTGCCACAGCTGCCTGTCTTATTATCGGACTGTCAATCATCTGTTAAGCACTTTGAACTGCACCAACCTGTATGAAAAGTACTTGATTGATCGATTGATGAATCCAAACCAAGTAGTTTTGGTGCCTATGCCTAACCAAGTCGGCCAACTTGGGTTCCTAACCTTAACCACATGGTTGTTTTTTCCTAAATCTAGGATAATGGTTTCTCACATTTGGCCGAGGCAAAAAAAAACAACAAAAAAACCACCAAAAAAACATGACATTAACGAGATGTCCTCTAGTGGACTGGTGGGTGTACTACAGGCTTTGGCGTGATCCTGCGTTGTTCCGCTTTACTGTCTCCTTTATGCACAAGAAAAATACATTTCTGTTTGGTGTTGAGGAACTTGACAGAGCACAGAGGGATGACTCGAACACCGAATGTGAGCCGGGCTTTGTCGCCCGGCATCACTGGCCGACTTCCCCGATGCTCTCCTGTGGCTGAATGGGACCAAATCCCTGCTGAAAGGCTCCTAACCAGAGCGGAGGCTGTTCCGGCAGCAGAATGAAAAAAAAAAAATTATAAAATAAATAATCAGTGATCCCATTGAAGGGGCAAGTTTGGAGTGTCCGCATACTTTTGTCCGTTAGCTTACATAATCAAGCCGGTTCATCGTCTTTTCCTTCCTCTCGACGTGGTGCAGTGCTTCGTCTTGGCCCGCCGTGACTTAATGAGCACAGAGACGTTAAAGAGACGTGAATGTGCATCGTGAATGCACATCAGCAGTATGCTAAGGGACACGCTAAAACACACACATGAAATACACACAGTGAGTCAGAGACTAGATATATATATATATATATATATATATAAAAGCGTATTGCACGGCTTTTTAGCACATTCATTGATTAAAAAAAAACTCCAGAAACTCTTTCATCTTTAGCCTGTGCAAATATGGAGTATTCCCAGTCATGCTGCCCCCCCCCCCCCCACACACACACAAAGCTAATCACCTCTGATTAGTGTGTGACTGAATCCCAGATCGTCACAGAGACTACATATCAAACAATAATTATTTGTGTGTGTGTGTGTGTGTGTGTGTGCGTGTGCGTGTGATACCGCGCCGGGCTGTGATGGTGTCTTTTAATTGCTTCCTCACTCGTCCTTCCTCCCCTCGGTTGCCCACGCGGAAGGGAGCGCGTGCGGAGCAACCAGGAAGTGAATTACCTTGAGTTGACAGCCTCCCACGGGATACACAATTCCCGGCAGGATTTGCTGATGCCCACAGATTGCCTGTTGTTGTCTCATTTCTCTCCCGATCTCTGTGTCAGGCTCACACGGGCACGCCAGAGCGACGCTCTCAGTATGCGTATGATATGTGCCACAGCCTTGTAGACGAACGATCGTGAGGCTATATGGACATAATATACTCCGACACTCGTATACTCTCCGTGTCCGCCCACACACGGCCGACGCAACTTCTACATGTATGATTTAGTAGGCCGGGAGCTCCTCAGGTGTCCTTACTTACGGCTGTTATTCCCCTTCCGAGCCTCGGTTGTTCAGATTAAGCGTATAAAACAATAATTATATAATAGTAATGTACGATGATAAACATATCCATATAATGACCTCGCTATTGGCTAAAATAGCAAGCAAGCTCACTGAAATGTATATGGATACACAAAGGGGTTATATAATTATAATTTGCAGCCATGAGGTTCCTCATTCTCTGTGGAACTTCTTCAATAACTAACGTAAAATGAGGCGAAGCGTAAACTCCGCCGGGTAAAGCTGGCAGGTCGAAAGTCTACTATTGTGCTCCAAACGCAACGTACAGCTGCTTTTCAGACGGTTTTGTTGGGTTTGTTTACAAGTAAAACAGCATACAAATATTCCATCTTTTGAAGTAGCTGAACTGATTTGTGGTGCTGACTGTTAATGAGGGATATTTAGATGGAGCTGCAGGTGGAGGCTCAGCAGCTCTCTTTGTAAAAAGTACCGGGGGGGGGGTCACCAAAGTCAGTTTGATTCATCCTCTGGGGAACACCAACATCTTTTGTGTTCAAAATGTCCAATAATTGCCGAGATATTTTAACCTTTAACCATAACCGGGCCCACAGTGTTAACTCAAAAGCTGCCAGTCTTTCCCAAAACAGCGACCGTAGGTGTGGACAGATCCAGCAAAAAAAGGCGTTGCAGTGAAAATCAAGTGTTTTTCGAGGCGTTCCTGTTTCAGAGTCTCGGGGTTCACGCGAGGGTTAGATCAGAAATCATTCCTTTTTACACAGCTTTACCTCCATCCACTGAAAGGAAAGTCGACTTTTGAAAAGTTTATTAAAGAAGCTGACCTGCAAATTCAAAAAGTTAAATTACTTTTTAGACGAGGAAACAACTTTAAAGCCCGATATCTCCAATTCCAACTACTCTGAATGCAGATCGAGCCTCATCCAGTGTCGCAATTCACCCCTCTCCTCCTCCTCCTCCTCCTCCTCCTCCTCCTCACTCCATCACCGGTGTACTCCATCTTCTTCATAATGAGCCTCAATACCTGGAAACTTCCCAGAAGACTGTCTCACTGTAACTTCATCTCTCGTTGTCCAGCGTTCCCCAGGCCAATGTGAGCAACAAGATGAATGAGTCTTTTCTTTTTTTTTTTTTTTATTAAGAAAAGACAAAAAAAAAGAGATATCAAATATTCAACTGCCCCCCACACTCCTGAATGAAAAATTGAGACTATATCATTCATCCAGCGCTAGTTTTACTTTCCACTACTCCCAAATTCAGAATTAATTTATCCCTTACAAGCGGCGAGGCTCAGAAAGCAGCCGGGTATGAATTATCCGGCAGATTGTTTTATGCATGATGGTTAAGTGCAAGATTTCTTCTGATGGGAAGGCAAATCGGTGTCCAAAAAAAGCTTTCTTTGTCATTATTAGAGTTGCCTGTGGTGCATTGTCGTGGAGCTTTATGAAGATTGGCAAGATGGGGAGCGAACGGGTGGGAAGGGGGGGGGGGGGGCAAGAGTGGAGAGGAGGAAAATGATTGTTTTGCTCTTAATATTTCCTTTATCCCCAACGATTTGGACTCTTTGTTCAAAATTTAAAGACAGAAATGAAAGTGTGTGTGTGTGTGTGTGTGTGTGTGTGTGTGTGTGTGTGTGTGTGTGTGTGTGTGTGTGTGTGTGTGTTCAGGGGAAGATTGATGTGAAGGTGTGTGTCCGTGGCTTCAGGCTGTGTATGATGTACATTCGCACACCTGGCAGCCCTGAGGGGCGACTCTGCAGATTAGAAACATAACCGCCACGCCACCTTTGACTCGCCCTTCCTCTCTCGGCCCCACTTTCTCTCTCCATCCGCGTTCCCACCGTTTGCCTTCGTTGCGTCCCGTTGATATGTCCTCGAGCACGGATCAATGCCGTTGTTTTTGTTTTGTAAAAAGTTCCCCGTCCATTATGTCGGCCTTAACGTGTCTGGATGTAACCAATTAGCAAAACTAAAAAGAAGTTTTTATGTTTCATGTTCATATTGAATACACCGGTAACACATCAGCGTATTTATTATTCCCTTTAATGTCTTTGGGCAACTAAAACACGTTTTGTGTGTTTGTGTTTATTTACATGTGGAAGGGAGCAGCACGAAATCCTAAATGGCCTCAAGTGACGTCACTTGAGTCGGCATCAGTTGGGTCTAAGGTTTGAAAAAGTAAAATATACTTGGAGGGTGTGGACACCTCTGCAGTCCGTTCTTCACCTCGGCCTGAGGCTACTAGACGGAGGCCGCGTTAGACGGAGCTGTCGGCCGCCCGGTTGCATTGTGGGTAATGCAGGTGTCACGTTTTGACAAGGAAGAAGAATGTATGAAATTATAAAGACGTCTGCGGCTCTGGTGCGTCGGACAGATTCAGTCTGAGATATAGTAAAGTATTTTTTAAATGTGTGGACGTATTTTTTTTACCTCCTGATACGAAAAAAAATCAAATAAAGGCTCACAGGTTTTAAAAAAAAAAAATATTCACAGCTGAAATGCGTCTCTTCTTCTTCTTGGCGTTCTTCCCTGAAGTTCAAAAGCAGCATTAATACAAATCCGACCCTCATAAGGACTTTTTCTTTTCTTTTCCTCCTCACTCCTCGTCCCTGCCTGTTTCTGACTCATTCTCGGTGTAACGGGGAGACTGTGCTGAGTAAGCGCTCCCGAATCTTCAACTAGTGAATACAGCAGAGCCCCCCCCCTGCAGACTCCAGCCTACGCACCAACCCTTTGTGTGTGTGTGATTATATGTGTGTGGTTATCTGTAAGCCTGCCCGTCTTTGTTCATGTCCTCCAGTGTCTTTCCTTCTTACTTTCTTGTTTTTTTTTCTTTCTCCACTCCCTCCGATGCCTGTCTGCTGTCTTGTATTCCTTTATTGCTGGTCGCTGCATTCTTCTACGTTTGCCTCTTTGTCTGTATCTGGCAGCGAGCGTGTGTCTGTCTGCTCTCAGTCTGTCTTTCTGGCACACAAAAATGATTTTTATAGCCTCTCCCCTGTGTCTCCACCCTCCCACCCCCTCATTTTTCTGCTTTTTTTTTTTTTTTGAAGTGGATGAGTAAATGAATCTCTCTTTGTCTTGCTCTGTAGTGTAACCCGCTAATCAGGCCATTCACTGATTACACGCTTCACGCTAATCATGTGTGCGCGTGCGTGTGCCACCGTGTCTTTTATAACAGCGAGGGGCATTTGTTGACACTAAGCCGACTCCACGGTGTCGTCGGCTCATTGTTCGGCGTTCGGTTGCGAAAATGCAAAGTGAAAATCTGGAAAATGATGTGTTTACGATGAGTCCCTGCTGTGCTCTTTGTTACCTGCCTGCCTGGGAGTGTTTGTGTGTTTGTGTGTGTGTGTTTGTATTTGTGTGTGTGTGTGTGTGTGTGTGTGTGTGTGTGTGTGTGTGTGTGTGTGTGTGTGTGTATTTGTGTGTGTGCTGGGCGAAACAGATAGAAGTAGGGGTAGCAGGCGAGGTCGGAGGAATGAGGAGGAGGAGGAGGAAGAGGAAGGATGCGAGAGGAGTGGGTGGTTGGGTGGGGCGGGGCTGGAGGAGGGTGGGGGGGGAGTTGGTGGGTGTGTGGAGGGGGAAAACCAATTATCGTCCAGATAACAGGCAGGCTATGGATTTTCTACCAGGCCTCCACTGCAGCTCTTTCGTTCACTTGCTTTCTCTCTGTCCATTTCTGTCTCTCCGTCCTTGTACCAAATTTAAATTCCAATTCAAGGGAGCTTTATTGACATGATAGAAAACCTCATTGTATAGATCGTGTAATAAAGTTTTTAGCTCAGGGTGTGTGTGGTCTGATTAACTACAGACGATGGGCTGTTGAAGTGTGTCAGACAACAGAGAGTGACATTTTGTCAATACGTGTGTGTGTGTGTGTGTGTGTGTGTGTGTGTGTGTGTGTGTGTGTGTGTGTGTGTGTGTGTGTGTGTGTGTGTGTGTGTGTGTGTGTGTGTTTCACTGTGACCGGCACGCAGTCGCATTATCTAGTCTGCGTTGTCATGTTGCCCTTCCGCATTAGAGGTTTTGTGTCCTTGACAGTTTACAACCTCTCAATGAGGCGTGAGATTTTTTTGAGTGATCAGTTTTTTTTTCTTTCTGATAAACTGCTGTTTTGAAGCCTCGACTCATTTTTAGACATTTTAGTCGTCGGTTTCAGTAATCATATAAGTAAGGTGAAGTTAATTATAAATTAAGTGTCCTTTAACCTCTGACATCATCATCAGAAGTTTGCACTCAAAGTTAAAAGGTTTTAAAAAAAAATTTTTTTTACAAGTATTATTGATGAACAATGTTGAAGAATCAATAGCTAAAATGTTCTGGCATTAGCTGAACCAAGTAGAATCATTTTATTTTGGTATTTGGACAAAGTCGTTCCCGGGTCAACACGCCAGTTAAACGCAGGCACAATCCTTTGTTATGATTTGCTGTTAATTGAGCCTTTTTAATAAATGAATAAAAAAATGATTTTTCATTTTAAGTGAGCATAGATGAGTGACAACATTTCATCGCACCGTCATACAATTTTCATTCAAATGAAGCTATTGCCGTGCTGCGTAAATTTTGCCTGGAAAGCATCTCAACAGTCGCACAACATCTGGATCAAGCAGTTGTGTTTGCTGTTTGTTGTTCGTTGTCTAGCGACAAATGGAAGCTGCAAAAGGAAACCAAATATGCCTTCAGAAAAAAATTAAAGACATAAATAATGATAACATAAACATGTAGGCTATAATTATTGACTGCAGGAACATATCCTGCTCTGGTTTTTTTTTCATGGCATGAACAGCTACGATTAGATCAGTAAAAATGCAGGTTTAGTTCTCCCAAAGAAAAAAAAAGTCATCTGCTTATGCACATATGGTTTTTGAGACTTTATAATGGAGGTTAATGGGATCCTGTTTTTGTTTTAGTTTTCTTGCACATTGCGTTGGAAAATGATTGACTTAAACGACGCTGACAAGGTAGCATTCATTGCAGTGCTTTTGTATTAAACTGGCTGTACCTAATAAACTGGCAACCTTAAAGCTGTTAAGTGCTGCTCCATTATGAGTTTCTTTAGCAGGAACTATAAACTTAGTGTTGAAATACAGAGAAGCGTCTTCACTGTTGGCTCACAGCTGTGATTGTTCCTTTATAGCTTGGGCGGAGACACGCGTTCATTAACGGTTTGGATTGATTCTTGTGTCTGACAACGAACCTGCAGCTTTGCCTCCATCTGCCCGTGAAGTGAATTTACTTAAAGATGCACGGTGACTCATCATTATCCCCCCCCCTCCTCCCCAGCCCCCCGTTCATTAGCATTAATCTTTACTCTTCCATTATTCCCTTCTGTCTCCTTCCTCTCTCCGTCCCTCTGTTTGGCTCGAGTCTCTCTCCTCCATCGTCCCATCTGTACAGATGAGTCACTGTCCTCTCTCTCTCTCTCTCTCTCCCTCTCCAATGCGTCTCCACTGCTTTTAAACTCTTTAAAAAAAAAGAAAAAAGAAGCTCAAACACACACTTGACCTCGCTGTCGTCTCGCAGTCGCTCCCCGTTTTTGGGTTTCATTTCGCTCGGCGGCGTTCACGCACTTTATCTGAAGCGGCCATTAACGTTGGTCGGCTGTACCAGCCTGAATGTCAGCCTGTCGAGCGCACAAAGGAGCTGAGAGACGGAGATAGAAAAGATCCGTCGGCCCCTCTTGTCTGTTTGAAAATGCTACCGTACCACCGTTCGTACCCTCATCTGACTTTCTGTCTTGTCATCTGGCACGGCGATAATAAACAAATAGACAACGCGTGGTGTTTTAGTGTTTCAGGTTGTAGACCGGCAGGAGACGGCTGATACTTACCTTCGTTTTAACATGTGGGGCTCTTAAAAGTACATTCGGAAGCACAATAAATGTGATTACGGTTGGACTTGAAATGCTTGCAGTGTTAGATGTGAAGATTGACACCACTCTCTGTACTGTCAGCTTGATGCTACTGCTTAAAGCTCCTTAGCTCAGCTCAGCTTAAAGACTGGAAACGGACAGTTTAGTTCTATCAAAAAGTAACAAAAAAGTTTTGAGACCGAGCAACTTCCATATTAAATTGAGCTAATTTCGTCATCATAAAAGTCGTGTTGCTGGAGACCACAAAACATAAATCAGATGGTGGATTAGTCTGCGATTAACGTTATTTACATACTTCATCAAACAATACAATTGTCCTTTTGTTGAAACATCTGTTTTCTGCACTTTTCCACTCACTTTTTTTCTTTTTCCATTAATTTCTGAACGTGTGTTTATCCGACGGATGGATCGCCACTCTCGGTGTAGTGGATTCAAGTAATCCTCACAGTTTGCAAATGCGTTGGTTGGATTAAAAAATTATTTGTCAAGCCATTCAGGATATTAGAACATTTAACAAGATAAATTTGAAATTAATCCTGGAGATTTTTTTTTTTTTTTTTGTGGTTGCCTTCAGTGCTAAATCTCTTTATACTTTACATTTTATATTTACAGTAAAAATGTGTTTTATGGCACTGCTGCTGACTCTCCTAACAGGAAGTGACAGAAGCTGTGAGACAACAAACAAACAAGTAAGAGGAAGTGCTTTTCTCTGAATATAATACTTTATAATCTACTTTCGGAGCTGTGCTGCACCTGTCTACGTTTTATTTTTAGCCTTTGATTTTGACTTTACATGTGTTTTGCTCCTTCAAGTTGACATTTTCTCGGGTGAACACACTGCAAACCACCGTTAAAGCTGGATAATAGTGTGCAATTCGCACAGTGGTTTTAGGGGAGCCTGAGCTGAAAAGGACAAATCTTTTCCAAAACAGTTTCATTTTAATTACAATAGCCCTTTAAGACAGAGTTATTTACTTGTATGCAGAATAATTTGATTGCATTTCAGTATTCAGACAAAGCACTTCACTCCTGCTGATACACTGCTGTGTGTTTGAATGTGTTTTTACAGGGAGATGGAGTTGATTCTTTCATATGAATGAGACTGTGTTTGTATCCTTGTTTGGATGCCTGAGGAGGAGATGTTTCTGATAGTGTGTATTGCTAACAGTCATGTTAGTGTTTTATTTTTACTTTTTTCATCCAGTCTGCTCTGTGTGAACTCCAGACAGTCCCTAGTGTCTGACTGGATTGTAAATAGCCATGGGAAAGCCAGAGAGGAACAAACAAACACACACACACACACACACACACACACACACACACACACACACACACACACACACACACACACACACACACACACACACACACACACACACACACACACACACACACACACACGCTTTTTTTCAATGTTTTCTTTCAGCATCCAGAGATTTGGCTACCTAGTGAAGCTCTCTTCCTCCTCATCCCTTTATCCTCTGAGAGCCGGTCTCTCCTCCTCTTCTCTCTTTCTGGTAATTAAGTGGCTCCACTTTCAATGTGTCCGATGAGAGTTTGATGCAAATCCAAAAATCACACAATAGTTTGGTCTCTAACAGTTTCATGATCTATAACGATGTGTTTTTGTCTGAGAATGAGAGTCTGAGTGCTTTTCTTACGTGTCTTACGTGCAGTTGTTGACTACGAAATCTCTATTTCAGGTATTTTGTATGCACTTGGTGAGTTTTTCCCAAAATGGGGCTGCGGATGTCCTGAGAAGCTTCAACAAAAAGATTTCCCTTTAATTTCCTTTTTAAGAAAAGAAGCCTTTTAAAATGGACAAATTCACTATTCTAAGAACCCATAATAGGCAGTTATACCTTGTACCATAGAGCAAAGACTGGTAACATGACAGCTTTAAAAATAATAAATCTGTAGTGATATTGGTGCCCTTATTTGATATGTTGGATAACAGCTTGTATTTACAGACACAAAGTGTCTCTGTCAGCTATGTTTAATGATGCTGGAGTTTTGACAGCGAGGGGGAGGAGAATTAAACGCTCACTAATAAGATCAGACAGCCTTAACTCAGTTTTTCCTTCATGTGCCCACCTGCCAATTACTGCATTGTTTAACCCTTTTGAAAGCTAAACAGCTCGCCTGCTACATCTCTACATGCTCTTCCTTCATATGATTTAGGGATCAGAAAAGAAACAAGGAAATAAAGTGGGAGGTAATTAAGAGAACTACTTTAATGAAAGATTATTGTATATGGATTGGATGGTTCTGGAGCCAGAAGACAGTTAGCTTAGCTTAGAATATAGAAACCCAAAATCTTAAAATCTTCCTTAAAACTGCAACTTGTAATGCTGTTTTTTTTTATAATGACTAAAAAGATATAACATGAAAATTTGTGAGCTTTAGAGGATTTTTTTTTTTTTTTAATGACTTTTATAAGCTTTGAATTCAGCCAGGCTAGCTGCTTCCTGTTGCTTCCAGTCTTTATGCTATGCTAAGATAACTGTGTCCTGGCTGTAGCTTCATATATTAACAACAATGTGAGTAGTACCAGGCTTCTCATCTAACTCCCAGCAAGAAAGCAAATACGTTTATTTCTCAAAATGTCAAACTGCACGTAATACTGTATTATTATTGGCATCAGGAGTCTAATATGCATTACTTCTTTCATCAAAACAAGTAAAGAACTGAAATAACAGGTCGAGCCTGACCTGCTTGTTCCTAATTTAACTTATTCCTACATTTTTAAGAAACGTAGTCCTTGAAATGTGCTGAATAAGTTCCCCGATTATCACAACAGGAGACTTCTGAAAGGCAAATTCTTGAAATAAGCTGATGTGAAATGGAAACAGCTGAACTTATCTCAGCTCCTCTGGGAGTTTAAAACTGAACATGAGATGAAATGACTTGTTGGGGGTGAATAGATATTCATGGGAAGGGGTAAGGAACGGGGGGTGCGGGGGTGTAGAGAGAGATGTGCTGTAGCTGATGGAGGGATGGAGAGATGACAGGATCATTATGGTGATGCTCTCTCAGTTTGCTCTCTTTCGTTCTCTTGTTCTTAAACTCAAATCTGAACTGCAGAGTTTCCCGGGCTGCTCAGACAGCCGCCGCAGACACGCTGATAGTGACTGGCATCCCGGCCATTTTCCCAAATGAATGGAGCTTTCACAAATGATCTGTCGCCCGCGCTCTCCTTGGTATGAAGGCATTGCCTCTGCTCCGGGGCCTGGACGCACACGTTTAGAAACACACGTTTAGAAACACACATCCCAACTGTCACGTGCCGCCTGGTCTCGATGGGAGCAGTCAGCCCGGATCCCCGAGCTGCGCTTCCCGAGACGTGTTCGCTGGCTGAGGAGGTGTTCCGACCGTCTGTTGCCGTCACGGACGACGCTGGCAGGTTGCAGCGAGTCCCCGCCGGGTCCCGGCAGGTCCCGGCAGGTCCCGGCAGGTGTCGCCCCGCCTGCTCCTGACCACCGACGAGCTGCGGCGATGCTCACGTGTCGCAGACGAGCCGCACGCAGGCCCGAACAGACGGTGCTCGTCAGGCTGCAAGTTTCGCCAAAATGACATATGTTCACATTCAGGTGACTGTAAGCCCTCTGATGGGCGTAGTTATTATGACTGAGGGGAACATTGGGTGATTTTTGTATTTGTAGAACAACGTCTCATGACTTCCTCCTTTCCCGTCCGTCCCTGCAGGGAGGAGGTCGGGGTGGATGACTCGACCAAAAAAACATCAAAACACGATTAATATAGTATGGCTTATTTTGCATGATCGCGATCGCCGCGCAGCTTTACATCCTCATGACTCTTTTTTGTGCCTCAACCCAACCAAACCTCAACCACAGCGTGCGTGTACGATAATTGTTACAATCTCCGACTGCTGGTGTTTGATATCTTACAATTTTTACTTGTTGTTGCAGCCAAATATATATTTTCAGATCATGTAGAGTCTGATCTTATCTTGGAATCAGTTATAAACACCTGCTGACTGTAAAATTGTGTTTCTGCGACTACAACCTACTGAAATGTTCATTTTTTTTTCTACTAAAAAAAAAAGGGTAACAAAATTAGCATGTGCTGCAAACTGCTTGTTTTAAGTGAGAGAACTGATGTGGCTGCTTACAGTGTGTTGCAGTATGGCTCGTATATGAAAACTGGTGAATACATTTATCATACTTACAGCACTATTTGACTGTGGCTGCAGTTTCATTGCAAGATGCAGTAGAGTGATTTTCAGACACTCTTAGATGTCCATTGTGCCTTTGTGTGCAGTGTACTTAAAAGCAGGAGCTGTATGGAAAAGTCTCTTCCCTGTGAGGATTAATGAAGTGCACCAGTAAACCTGATGTGATTTAGATTTGTTCTGAATACATACGTAATTCTTTGTGACCTCAGAATGACGTCTAAATATTATATATATATATATATATATATATTGCATAACTGGGACATATTAACAAGCTTGAAATGACACGTGTCGCATGCAGCTGTGTAGAAAAACAGAATGTCTTCTAAAAACTTTCCGAGGACATTTTACATGTAGTTAAGCATAGTTTATTATTTTAATAGACTTTGGAACAGCTCACCTGAAGCGGACTCATGTCGTGTCAGATTTTAAACGGCTGCAGTTTAGTTTTATTGACTCTTGTCGAACACTGTTTATGAAATGGCTTTGACCTGCCTCTTTTAAAGATGCTGCTTCGCATTGCTTTTGTTGTTACTGTTCTATAATTCTTCAAATTTGTTGTTCAACTAAAACTCCACGTGAATTTATGATATTCAAATGAGCTCAGACATCAGATGCTCTCTCATGTCGTCTGTCTGTATCTCTTTCTGTCTTAGTGTGTGGGTGCATGTTTTGCCGCCCTCTGGCCTGGCCCCCGAATGATGCACTTCTCCTTGAATGTCCTCCAAGCTCAGTGGAGTACAATAGCTGCTCAGAGGTCGTGACCTCTCTAATGAGCAGCTAATTTGTTGATGCAGTTCAGACTGTGATGTCACGACAGCAGACAGGCAGTTGCTCGGCTCTGCTCTCCTACCCCGAGGCAATGAGTTTGCATATTTCAGAGAGAGAGTGTGTGTGTGTGTGTGTGTGTGTGCGTGTGTGTGTGTGTGTGTGTGTGTGCGTGTGTGTGTGTGTATATATCCAGAAGCTGTTTTTGTCAGCAGTTATGTGTTAGCATGCGAGCTTAAAACATGCAGTGTGATGGTCAGCTCTGATCCTCATATGGAGAGTATGTAATTGAACAGGCATGCAGATTTGTCGGCCTGTGTGTTTTCTCTGAGGCTGCACATATCTACACGCACATATCTACACGCACATATCTACACGCACATATCTACACGCACATATCTACACGGACCTTAAGACTGCTCAAAGCCTGTAGCTATTTTTCTTCACATCATTTAAAAGTCAGCTCTCTCAGCTGAGTATATGTATAATTAACGGACACATTAAACGTGATACCATGCATGAATTAGGCCTGCCAATTACCTTGTCGTTTGCAGATTATTCTGCTGATTGATTGATTAATTGCCTTGTCTATATAATGTCATTAAATGATGAAAAATTACTATTGCTATAGACGAATATTTAAACTGTCTTTTACATTTTGCGGTTTGAACAATGACGTGGCGATTCCAGCAGATTCATAAGAGGGCTCGCAAGACGAAATAAAGACATATGACAACACGTATTTCTCTGGCACAAATTCAGGACTTCTATTCTCTAATATTTGTTTCTTTTTTATGAAATCCGAGAAACTGTCACATTGTTGGAGCCCCTAAACTGAAAGTAAACTTCAGTGGGTCTCATTAAAAACATTTTTCAGAAGTCGCTGAACTAAATATATAATGGCCTTGTCATTTTGGCTCTAGCAAGGATGTGAACATATCCTTTGCATTTGAGTTATTGTCAGGCAAAATTCTCATATTTCACAACCCCTTGCTCATATTTCTTTATTGTAGAGTCCTAGTGCTTATGTTTAATTTTAATTTTAATAAAAATGTCATTCTAAGGCCACCGTCTTCTCACACCAGATTTGTGTGCCTCTCACCTTCTTTGAGAATTGCTGTAATTACAAAATGTATTGAAATGAAAAGACCCCAGAATCATCGTGACTTTTAGTATTTCAAGCATTACTTGAGTTGCTCCTCATTTCTCAAGGCTTTAAATGAGGCTGAGGTCTCAGAGTATTCAGACCCTTCTGCTGTGTTTGTTTTAGCGCTCTGGCAGCGCTGGAGAAAAATCTGGCTGGGGCTTTTAAATACAACCCAGAGAGAGATGCTTTGTACCTTCAGTCATAATCCAGGTTGCTGTTCAAAACAAACAGGCAGCAGCTGAGACGAAACGTAGACTTTTTTTGGGGGTCAAAATTTAAGTTTGGAGTTGAAAATTTACTTGAAAAAGACAAGTCTGAATCAGCAAAATGCTGTTTTATCCAACCTGGATTGTTCTTCTCGAAGCCAAGATTTACTGTGGGTGGAAAAAAATAAAAAAAAAAAAATAAATACAGAAAAACAGAATGCCTACAGTCGTCCAGAGTTCTCCCACAATCCAAAGGGCTCTCCCTCTTCTCCTCCCGCGGTGGCGATGGCCATGTGGGAGTCAAGTCACTGCTCAGCTCAGGATTTTATTGATCTGTTATGGAGGAGTCCTCTCTGGCAGCTCTGCTCGTTGCCTATGAATCATCTGGGTAACTGTGTGGTGCATCGGCCTGCCAGGTGCTGTAACACGTGAAAAACAAAAATGGATGTACAGGACGGTGCGTCGATGGTACATGAAGTTTTCCTCCACATAACCTCCCACCCTCTTTTCTTTTTTGAGCCTTTGCTTATAATGCCGAACATGAATAATCGCTCCGCTCGCTGGCACGATAGCGACTTAACTCTCTCATTAATTTGAGCGACAAAAGAATTGATTACAACTGTAATTTCCCCCGTTCACTCCAGCAATACTTTACTTTGAGGAAGACGTGAGCAGGCAATTCAGGCAGTGGAGATAAAACGAATAGGGCCTTGAATGAATTAGTATTTGACTAATTGCACAAGAGCTGGCTGCGTGGAAGAGCAACAACTGAGAGACAAAGAGAGATTTTTTTTTTATGAGATACAACAGTCAGAAAGGAAAAGCTGCATCGTGAATGATTGTTTATAAATCGGTGATAATGGCGGGAGGAGCCCATAACTCTTGCTTTGTTCTCTGGCTTTTCATTCTCCTCCTCTCTATCAGTGGTTTCTGTTAGCAGATATCATTTCTAAATTGAGATGGTCTGCAGCCGACGTCCGATTTTATGAAACCGAAAACGTGAACTGGTGGCATCATCTGGAATAAAGAATGCAGCTCGGTATGTGGCTGAAGTGTCAACCGATGAAAACTATAATCCAAACATAAATACAACAGACAAATCTGATTAAGGTATTCCATTTTATGTATATTTTTAGGACACCTGCATGACACATGCAATGGGTCCTACAGTTTTGGGGTATTTTTTTATTCAGATATTTCGAGATAAACTGGGTTTCATAGTGTTCTATTAACCTCTTTATACAGTGGTTCCCAACCTGGTGGTCAAGACTCTTAAAGAGGTCGAACGATCGATTGAAGGGGTCTCAGGATTATTAATATGTTAAGGAATATAAAAAAGCAAAACATCTGCCATATTTGATTAGTTTTAGTTTTTCAGTCATTGTCTTATTTTTGCAATTCTCTCATGGACTATTGCATAGTCTTCCTCTTTAGGCCTGTTAAACCTTTTCAAAACAACAATCTGAGAAGGTAAAAATCACTATTTGCAACAAGTGCCTATAGCTCATAAAAAAATGTATAACTTTTGACAAGGAGGCGTCAATCAACTTTTCTTTGTTTTAAAGGATCACAAGCCAAAAATTTGTGAACCACTGTTCAATATTTTGTCCAAGTTTCTCCTTTAGTTTGGCGAGGAATTTATTTGTACAGCAACTTTTCAATTCAAAGGCAACTTAAAAGTCCTTTACGCAAGGTAAAAAAAAAAAAAAACCGCCAACGTATCTGAATATTGTGAGTGTGCCGAACACGGCTTCCATAGAGACCAAACCCAAAAAGATATTCAATATATCTAAAATACAGACAAAAGCAGGACATCCTTGGAGAAGCTGCAAGCAGTGAATATTTTACTTGGCATATAAAGATACATCCATTTTTAAGTTGTTGTTGATAAATTCTTTTCAATTTTTTTTTTACCAAATTGCTTTGCTGCTAAACATGACTCTGTTTTAATGACCCTCCAGTGGGCCAAAGTGCATTTCTACATGTTAATAAGTATTAAATTAGTCGCCTCATGAATACCAGTCATCGGTCCAGGCCGGAAAAATTCAAATCCGTTACTCTCTCGATCTCTCTCTTTCGGCGCGATGCTGCCTCACACTGAATCTCTCCTGCCGTCTCGGGTGCCTGTCAGTTTGTCAGCCGTGGCCCTCGCACATCTGCCCGGTTCTGATAATAGCTACCCCTGTCAACAAGAAGCGGGGAGGGCAGGGGAGGGGCGGGGGGGGGGGGGGCTCCACTCTCTCTCTCACACACACACACACACACACACACACACACACACACACACACACACACACACACACACACACACACACACACACACACTGCAGCAGCTACACAGCCTCAATTAAATTACAAAACGTGTTTCCCGGTCTGATGATCGCGGGAATCGGTAAATGTTTGCCTGCTCAATGAACGCTTGGTTGCAGCCCTGAGCCGGCGAGTTTAGTTGGCATGCAGGATGTCCAGGGAAGGCTGAGCGGGCGAGTGGGAGCAAGAAAGAAAGAGGAGGATGAGAGGAGACAGGAAAGACAAAGTACAACAAGAGATACCAATTTCAATCTGTTGCGCAACAGCCAAGTGTCTCCCACCAGCTCTGCTCTATTTCTCCTCGTTTTCCAGCACACGCAGTTTGAGCAAAACCACAAGAATCTGAGCTGTTAGAGCTGTAAAATCTGTTTTTCCTCTCTTGGTAACACTTAAACTAACAATCATTCAGGCTATGTTTCAGTTTTAAGCCACAGCAGTTAATCTAGGGATCGCAATGTCAGATGGTTGGTCCGCACTTGAATCACCATTTCAATCAACGTTCATGCCCCTCAGAGGATAACACCTGCTGATACCCTGACTTTTCTCCCGGTGTCTTCGTGATATTACGTCTATGGTTTTGAGTGAAATATCTCAAAAACGTCTCCGATTAATTAGCATGAACGTTTGTACAGACGTTCACGCTCCCCTCAGGAGGAATTATTGTGACCGTGGTGAATCTTTTAACTTTTCATGTCGTCCCACCAGGAGGTTCAAACTAATGGCATTTCATTCAGCTGGGATCTTTCATGGTTTTAATGCCATCATAAGATGGTGACTCTTAATATCTAAAACAGTATACCTGCTAGATTTCAGCATTTTCACATCATCTTTGTGACCATTTTAGCATGTTTGTGAGCACGTTTAGCATTTAGCGCAAAGCACCGCTGTGTCTCAGGGTTGTGTAATGCTAGATTTGAGATGTCTGTCTTAAAATATTCACATGCCTCTTGGTAGCAAGAAGGATTTTCTTGCTAAAGAAAAACTGCAACATTGGATGAAATCCACTGGATCTGACTAAGTTACCGCTGATGCGTCACATTAGCAGCAGATTAGCTTCAGCATTACTGTGCAGCGAGGTTTTTGTCCATCCTTTCTTACAGTGGTCACAGTCGTTGCTCCACGGAGGGATTTCTTCATGCCTAGTATGGATGTGAAGAAAGATCATAATGACCAATAGCTCCTAATGTGCTCGTGGCATGCGAGTGTTGGATAAAGTTACCCTTGAGAAGACTTTGGATGAGTGTAAGACTCCATGTTAGGAGATTGAATCAGTCAGGAAAGTCATTTTTTGCAGTGTGTAAAATTGTTAAATGATACCATCCATCTTCACTGTTTAGCGTCCCTGTGGGTCCTGCTGAGTCACATATTCCAGGACATCTGAGTGTGTGTGTGTGTGTGTGTGTGTGTGTGTGTGTGTGTGTGTATGTGTGTGTGTGTGTGTGTGTTTGTGAGAGAGAGAGAGAGAGAGAGAGACAAAGAGAGTGTCTGCAGATGAGTGTGTATTTGTACCTCTGTGTTTGTGTGTGTCTCGTTCTTTTTAGTCGAAAGGTCTTTGGCATCAGCTGCAACTTCCTGCCCAGTTCGTTCTAAGCCAGGCGAACGAGACAGGCTGTACTGTCTGCTCTGTCTCCCAGACAACTGCTGGGGGTGAAACCGAGAGGTCAGAGGGACAGGCCGAGGGAGAGGGAGAGAGAGGGGTGTGTGTGTGTGTGTGTGTGTGTGTGTGTGTGTGTGTGTGTGTGTGTGTGTGTGTGTGTGTGTGTGTGTGTGTGTGTGTGTGTGTGTGTGTTGCTGTCCCAAGGATGTTTTGCTGCTGATTCAGAGGCCCAATATAGAACAGTGCACCCGAGCTTCTTTTTGGTGTGCATGTGTAGTCCGTTTGTGCTCATATTTAAAGTCGTGGGGAACACGTCGAGTACAAAATAAAATATCTCAACTATTGCCATGGATTGGTAGGAGACCTGGTGAAGATGTTCATGGTCTCCAGAGGATGAGTCCTCATGCGTTCGAAAACTTCTTTACTGTTACGTGCCGAGCCTTCCTCTTCCTCTTTTGAGGGAGCTGGCTGTGTGAGTAACCTGTGTGTGTGTGTGTGTGTGTGTGTGTGTGTGTGTGTGTGTGTGTGTGTGTGTGTGTGTGTGTGTGAGATGTCAGCCCGAGTGTCACTAAATCAGGCATATTTAGCTTCAAACCAAAGGTCTCCATCCTACGGTTAGCCGTAAAGGTAGCACTGTCCATTTTCTCACATTTTCTCTCAACATAACTGTAAAAATATATTTAAAAAAAAAAGAAGCCTTAAATTAAAGTGGCTGCAATATTTAACATTTTGGTCAAAGTCAACAAATCTCACTTCACTTTTTAACTCGACTCCCCTTTCTGTGGCCGACAAATAATTCATCCTGCAGACGAAAACTGGTGCTGAATATATTGTTTGATGTTTTCAAGTGAAATCTGTTTTATGAGATCAAATCTGAAACAAATTGCCCACGGTGGCCGAACACTTGTTTGTAGCAAAGGTTTCTCATTTAGTTGGCAAGTGATTTGTCTTGTTCATAGTAATGAAGGCACATGTCATACAGTTTAACAGTGTGGTTTGTTTATTTTACAGTTTTTGGAGAATAGTGAAGCTCATTATAGTAGAGGAATGATATCGCTCAAACTTTGGTGACACAGACAATACTTCTTAGTAGCATTAAGTCATTGTTGTTTTTTGGTGTTTGAGGGGATTTACCGACCGTTTGATAAATAAGAATAAAACATATTATATTCTGTGTTATTGAGCTAATGTTAGCATTCATTTCAAAGCCCAGTTAGCCTGAGCACAGCTGAGGCTCATAAAGTCCAGAGAGGATTTTTTTTTTTTTTTTAAGTCTGACAATGTCAAGCTGAGCCTGACAAGCAAGAGTGTGAGATCACCATGGAAAGGGTCAGCATTTTCTCCCCCTGAATTGAAAGTGTGACAATAGCAGAGCTGTATCACCATCTTTCCAGCCGTTCCAAAACGGAGTTTTCTGCTGCGTAATGAACTTCACAGCCTCACAGACCGGCTTTAGAGTCTCGTTCCTGTTTCCTTTCTGACAAATCAGCGAGGTAAAGTTAGGCGATCACGCGTTTAACCACTGAGAGATGTCTGTAAAATGAATGAAGCGAGGTTATGAAACTCATGAAGTTTGTTTCTGAGAAAAGCAGAGGAAATGCATAAAATGACAAAACTTGTGTTTTTTGAGTGAGTTCATGCCCTTTTTTTTTTTTTTTTTTTTTAATTTTCTTTCTTTTTACTGCAACCAGGTGTTGAATTACATAAGACTGCTTGCTTGGCATAGTGACTCTGCAGTTTTCTGTGTGTATCTGAGTTTCTTCATGTGTGTGTGTGTGTGTGTGTCCACTGGTAACATTATGTAGCCTGAAGCTGTAAAGCTGAGCCATGCGAAGAGACGCAGATATTTCCTCAGACATCGCTGCTCCCACTCACACTCTCTCCATATTTCCATCCCCTTTCATACTGCAAATCAAGAGGAGTCCAACACATGCTGCAGAGGTCTGCCAGCAGGGCCACGTGCAGCAGATGGAAGTGTATCATACGATATTTGAAATCGCTGTTAAGACCTTCCTTAAAACGTGACGCCCTCGTGTGGGTTCGTCGAGGTCAGTGCAGACTTTTTTATTTAATTAATTAATTTTTTTTATTGAGCCCGTTGTCCGGCAGTTCACGCGGTGTCTGCAACGTCACGTCTCCGTCCTGTTCGTGTCATCAGAAGTGAACGTAACAGCCGCGTAAACGGCTTCGCAACTGCACGTCTTCTCCAATCTCGAAACAATTACGCGCTGACTCGGCGTTTCTGTCTTAAGTTTTAAGTGCTTTAAAAGTTTGTGGCTTCCTGCTTGTACCGATTACTGTAATTGAGGTTTAAAGATGCTGTAAAATCAGGTTGTTATGTGCTCATTCGCTGACTCTGTGATGCAAACAACCCGGGAGGTAAACTGCTGGAAATTAGATGAGAAAAATCAATAACGGGGAAATCCAGGTGCAAATCGAATTATAAATATCCCACTTGCAGCACGAATATCGGTGCGTGTGTTTCAATGCTAACGTGTAGCCTTAGCATCCTTTTTTTTAATTTTTCCCCCATTTCTCTTTTCTTTTTCTTTTTCTTTTTTTTTTTAATTCCTTTTAGAGGAATAATTTACTGCAAACTACGGTTAAAAAGGCTCCAGAACAACACAGAAGCAGAACAAATATTTCATAGCTTGAAGGTTGTGGTTAAAAAGTGCTGGTTTAACACACTTTTTTTTACCTATTGCTCACTGTTTTGCCCCGTATTGCCAGTCTTGGTGCTAAGCTAAGCTAACCATCTCCTGGTTGCACCTTGATATTCAATGCTCAGACATGAGAGTGGTATCGTTCTTCTGCGTATTTTCCCCCAAAGTCACACGAAGTCTTCCTTTACGGTTCGGCAACTTGAACACTTTACTGCAGTTAATTGCACTTCTGTGACGGAATCAAACCGCGGGGATCCACGTGAAAGCCTGACAGCTGCACACCCACCCACCTCTTGACCTGCACACCTTTAACTTCTCAAATGTGGCCTTAAGTATTTACTCCTCAAAATCGGATCCCGACCGCTCTATCCTTAGTCATTTTAATTATACTGTATTTATACTGACTTAATAGTTGCCGGTTGAAGCGACTCGGGTAAACGTCTTCCCATAAATGATCGAAACCTGTTTAGGTAATGAGCTTCTTTGTAGTTTCCCCAGAAACTGCTGTTGTCCAATTTGTGCGTGTCGGTGCCCTTTCAGTCACACCATTATCCAATTTACACGTCTGCTGTGATAACGTCTGACCCGCGCCGTTATCCTGATGGTGACCTGAGCTGCTGAACCGAGACACCGAGGCCAGTTTATCCACTTTGCAGCCTCAGCAGACCGAACATTAACAACTGCCGCAGCGTTCAGAGGGGCGACTGAGAGTGCTGCTTTCAGATGATCTGCAGCCGAGACTGTGATCGATTGTGTTTGTTGCTTAGGTGTGTTTAGCTCAGCTGTACCACATCAATCACCAATATGGATTTGTGGACTTCGGATATGCAATCAGCTGCTCTCGAGTCCCATGTCCTCGTTATAACTCGGAGCTTTTCATTAATGTCGCCAGTTCAAGTGTTTCCCTTCAGAATAAAGCTCAGTCCACCGCAAGAACCGAGCATTTTATTTCCCTCCCGGTGTTCTGTCGTGCTGCATATGAAGTAGGTCATGTATGTGCTCTGAAAGTACAGTACGGAGATATCCATGCGTGCATGCATTTTTCATGTGTGTGTTGAGAGGTCTGCGGGCCTCTGCTGCCTCTTTGCTGGAGCCGAGCAGGGATGTCTTCCCTGGAAATCTCCCTCTCCGTGTTTCTGCTCCTCTGCCGTTAATTAGAAGAAGAAGGCAGCGAGAGAAGGAGAGCGAATGGAGGAGCGCTGGAGAGCCTGCGGGGCGGCGCAGCGAACCCAGAGAGAGGATGATGGTGGCAGTTAAATGAGAGGGGAAGCGAGAAGAGGGCAGTGCCGAGCTGGAGGTAGAGAGATGAGAAGGATCACAGAGAGAGAAGAGAGAGGGGTGGAGGGAAATCCCTTCGCCAAGAGGATCCACTCAGGAACACAGAAGTGCAGGGAAGACGGCTCGACGAGGAGAATCGCGATGACTCTCCACAGACGACCGCCGTGGTTTCACCAACTGTGTGTGCATTTTAATCTCACTCACTCCTGCTGCTAACCGCCTTGTCCCTGTGACGCATAGAGAATGCTGAGGAAATCTGAACATTGACCAGTTAGGGACTCATTAAGTAAAAGCACTTTAAAAACATTAGATTTACAAATTAGCACATTAAATGAAACTTTTATGATCCCTGTGGAGAATTGAATGCGGAAGAGAATAAAGTGGAGATATGAGAAGTATTTAACTGTGTAAACTGAATTTATAACTACAATTTGGTATAATAGATCTGTAAAAAAAAATCCCATCTTCTGATTATTTTAACAGTGAATAAAGTATGGACATGATAAAGATTAAAATAAGGCATGAAATATATTTGAAGGCGATGACGCAGCACTTTTAACATGAGGTCTGTTTAGTGGCTGTTCTGAAGTGGGTGTAAGCTGCTATATCTTTGGAACGACCTTGTGGTGAGTTTTGTATTATCAACTGCTGTTTATAAGGTCAAGATTGAACTTTGAACTTCACAGTATTCAGAGACATACGAGACAGAAAACGTCCATCTAAAATACATTTCTCGTGGCCACAGTTGATGTTGATAAATGCAGTAAAATTCAATACAATACACATTATGAATTCCCCGTATAAAAAGTCATTTTGAGTCACTGTGGAAACCCATAAACGTAATGTTCTTGAGGCGAGCATGTTGTGATGTGGAGGGCAGCAGCGGTCGAGCAGTGGGGTCACAGGGAGGGAAACTGGGCAACTCTAAATGGACCTTTGTCTTTTGGCACATTTAGGCTAAAATTAGCCTGTTTATGTGATTTGCAGAATTCCTACAGGCATAAACACAATCACATGACAGGAGGAAAGGCGTCTCAGGGCAGCGCTGCGAGGCGAAACTAATCACAGCCAACCACGAACAATTTTCTGCAGATTGATGGTGTATTATGGTTCATTCAGTATCAGGCTTTCTATAGGTCCTTTTGCCAACTCTGGTGGGAAGCAGAACAAAACGATGACTGTAATGTTCTCACAGTTTTAGTTAAATGCTCTTATGTTGATCTCTAATCCTACTGTAACTCGTGATTTAGGTCATTATGTGCTTTTTCATCACCAATCAATGACCATTATTGAGTCTGAAATGGTAGTAATGGTAAAAGTAGTATTGGAAATTAAATACAACATTGTAAAATCTGTCCTAACAGCTTTCTAAAATATCAAGTTTCAAAACATGTTAACCAGCTGGGTGTCTGAGTTTATTTATGCTTTCCTTATCTTATAAATCGATAAGACGAATATAAATGACCAACACAGAGTATTCAATATGACCATCAACTTTCAAAGTTTTCAGTTTATTTTTAGGTTGCAATTTGCACTGCAATTATTTCCACTTGCTTGTTTTGACACGTTTCACTACTATAATAAATGCAGTTCTTGTGGTCCGTGAAAATAGCACCTGCAGGATTATCAAATTTATGTGCAGTCTGAGGTTGACAGTCATTCTATATGACAGCTTGTGTCATGTCATTCTTATACAATGCTTCTGGATTCGGTTGTATTCTGTTATCTCATTCATTTTTTATCTCAGATGCATGCATGCATATGCTGTATTACACTTTTTTTTTCTTTTTAAATTTTCATATGCATACATTTGAATCTGTTTATACATGCTGTGGTATTGTTTCCGGATATACTGCATCTACTATGATAATTTAATGTGGATTATTAGAAAACTACACAAATTGCAATGGTTATAGTAACATACTGTTGTTCTTATCATTATCTTCAAGAAGATATCGTATATGGATTTGATGTTTTTCACTTCAATCCAGTCAAATCTGGTCTCGCATTCAGCAATGTCGGCATGTTTTACACATTTAAAGCCACAAGAGACGTGCACAAAACTCAAACAGGTGGCAGGAAGTTGGTCGTATTAGTCATAAACAAATACGTTATCAGGAAGCTCAATCATGGGGGGGCTAAAATTAGATAAGTTTAAGAAGAACAAATGAAGACAGACTCCAGTCATCCATCTGCATTGTCAGTGTTGAGATCGGTGTCATAGTCCTGCTTGTTATGGAGCCCGTGTCACTGCAGTCACTGTGAAAGCACATCATTTGAGATGAGCATCAGTGTGGGAGTTTCCCACGGTGCCCTCCATCTTTCTGCCCTCCTAACTTGGGACAAGTGGGCATTTCCCACGATGTGGTCGAGTCTGTTTCTGACTTTGTGAGAAAGATTTTTTAAAAAAAAAGAGAGAAAGAGAGTGATGGATGCAAATAGCAAAAGAAATCGTGTTGAATTCCTAAAACTGAGTCGAAAAATGTTGTCTACACACACGGGTTATTTTCACTGTTTGAGTTTGTGGCTGCTTCTCCATCTCCCTGAGCGAGTTTAAACGTCTCTTAAACAAAAAGAGCCCATTAAACACAGTACCAGCCAGCCTCTCTTTGATTCAGAGTGCTTCATAAATACCTTTTAGGCCTTGTACACCTCTCCCCTTACCAGGATTTACTGAAGCATGGGGACTGATAATGACTTAATTGATGGAGTAATATGATCCTCTTCTCCTTCTCCCTTTGTCTCTTGTTTCTGCGTTTCTCTTACATAACTGTCTGCTGGATGTACCGAGACCCACTCTTAATGCAGAGGTCTTGTGTGAGGCTGGAAGTCCAACAGTGCTTTGGTTGTTATGCACATCGCTGCAAGCACACAGTCGTGTTGTGTTCTTAATAACCGTGGAAATGACCCATTTACAGATTTGTTTAGGAGCTCTGGATGATCAGTATTTTACAGGAAACATTTCCCTGCATGTACGCTGGGCTTTATGGTGCCTGCCCTGCCATGTATTTATAGTATGTGTAAGAACTGCAGGGCTGTTTGCATTTATAATAACACAGCATGCTCTCACTGAGTACGTGCTCTGCATTGCTGTCTCCAGTCTGCCTCGGTGTGGCTGCCCATAGATTTATATGTTGGTCTGTAATTGCCCCTTGTTTGTCTGCACCTTTTTTTCCCCCCTCGGCCTGTAAGTGAGGGGATTTGTAATGACGGAGCAGGCGGGGCTGTGCTGGTGCGCGCATGTGTGTGTGTGTGTGTGTGTGTGTGTGTGCGTGTGTGCGTGTGTGCGCGTGTGCGCATGTGCGCACGCTCATCGCCTCGTACGTGGCTGTGTGACGCCGAGAAGTGATCATTATGACTGGGCTGTGTCCTTGATTTTCTCTTTAAACGACCCTGCGCACTCTGAATTACTCTGTTCCTTCATTGTGCCTGACAATTCAAGTCATTCAACTCTGGGTGAATAAGGCCAGAGCCATTTGTTTCCTCTGTACATCGACCTGTCAGTCTCATGCATTTGCAGGTGTGTTATAGCTCAGCAAAGTGCAACTCCATGAAATAAGAGTTGTTCAGTCACTGAATAATTGTCTCCCAGAGTACACCTGTGGCTCCTGGCTCACCCGTGTCTCACCTATTTTCTGCTTCTGTTGAGAGTTTGGTTCTGAAAAGCCTCTATTCCTGTTATTACTTCGCTCCATTCAGATCATTTATTGTCGCCAAAGGAGGCAGAACTCAACAGCAATAATAACACACACCTCATTGCTAATAGTAACACTAGTTATGGGATTTTCCAAAGCTCTTTTGTTTGATTCTGATTCAAGAACAAAACTAATAAAGGACAAGATGAAGATTAAAGTAGAGCATTCTGGTGAAGTAGATGTTCTTAGATGAATATAACAGGATCCCAGTGTCACTGCTTTAAATCCAGTCCTGGACCTGGTTGCATGTCCTCCCTCTCTCACTCTCCTTGGTTTCTGCTTTGTCTATTTGGAGCCAGAAGTGACCATATAAAAACAAATAGGGGAAGAGCCAGTGGAGGATCTGACTCGATCTAACACTTTGTCCTCCCACCTATACAGGAAAGTCCCCCCGAAACCTAACTCTCTTTGAAGCCTATTATCTCAATAAATAACATAATTATTTTCAGATGAACCAGCAGAACACTCATCAAAATGATTCAATTAAGTTAATGACATCATAATGACGTGTGGAAACCATTTATTGACTTTGGATTTCATGAGAGAAGTTGGTGCTTTTTTAATGGGAGTCTACTTGATGCAGAGTGTTTTTTTGAGCCGACCCCTAGTGGCCCTCAGTGGTATTGCACTTAAAGGCATTTCTGCATTGGCTTCACTCCCCAGACCCAGAGACTATGTCCATTTTTGATATACAGCTTAAGGTACTAACTGATAGAGACACAAAGCCACAAAAGTGTTCTAAATAAACTAATGAAAAAAGGTAAATAAGGGTTCCTTCACACCAGCATCTGACCTGTGCAGTCAAAAATAACTCTGGTGCATTTGCTTAAAGGAATTTGTGATGGTAGACCTGATTTCCTAAACTATTAAATCATCCTCTGATAGTTAACTTTCTGATCAGCCAGGAGGTTTAAAGGAGTTAAAACAGAAGTGTTTAAATCTGTATGATTAATTAATTAGCTGTTGGTTCATAGAACTTCTCCTGGTTAATTTAGAATAACTCTGTGTTAAAACAAAATAAACCAGAACTGAAAGGCACCAAATATGATTCAATTTCAGACTCGCCCAAAAAAGCCTCAACTGAAAACTGATGAGAAACAGTTTAACGGTCTAACGCCACAATTCAGTTTTTTCATATATTTTCAGCAACTATTTTATGACATTTATAATGTCTTCAGAAACACATGTCTGAATTTATTTCACTCTGACTTTAAGTCTCTGAGCTACAGCTGTGAAATCAAACTAAGAGGCACAAACATGACATAAAAGCCTCTTTAGAGGAGAGTTTTCCCGAGGTGATTTAAAACACGATAATGTTTTCACCCACCGGTTCTCCACCAGTACGCTTCTCCAAGAGGCACGATGGCTTCTCGTCTTTACGAACAACTGGGAAGGTTTTATCTGAGGATGTCAGGTGGAAAACTGACTCAAAGCAGTTGCAAATTTAGCAGTGGCTGTAGGAGACGGACATTCAAAACTAACAATACGATGTAGCCGGTACATTAATGCAAGCATCGATGTAAAATGTGGTTTCTGTCAGATCTGAGCTCGAGGCTTTTCGTTTATTCAAAAAATATGGAGGATTACAGTTATGTTATTTCCCTTAAAAAAAAAACATCAACAACGGAGCTGGCTTTTTATAGCTTTACTTGAGGTCCGGACAAGAGTCGCAGATGAATCTCTCCTCATGTCTCTGTATTTTCAAGGACAAAGTGGACTTTCCTTCAGTGAGGCTGATGAAATCCCACAGACCACCACACGCCTCCATCATGCACCTGCACGCTACATGACGCAGCAGCAGAGACTTCCTTTTCAGATGATTTGTGTGAACTACAAACGGCCTCTGAGCTGAAGATGATGAAAGCACTGGATGGTTTTTTTTTTTTTCATTTTAGGCAATAATTGGGGGTAAATGAATTGCCTTTCATGCAATAACCTTCCAGATTAAATAAGTTTCTTCCTCTCCAGCTCTGTTTTGACAGTTTTGATTCTTGAGGCAGTTTAAATGATTGAATCTCACAGGTACAATTTCACATTTCTTCTGATTTAAAGAACTTATAATAAAAAAACGCATTCATCTTGTCGATTTTCCTCCTTCTTTTGTGTCCTCTGGCTTTAATTCATGGAGTGCATCTGCATGATGGACGAATGTTAATACACAGTGGTCAGCAATTGTCAAATATAGTGGAAACAGTACACACTTGTTCCTGTGTATCAGCCTTTGTGTGTGCTCAGGTGTCCTAAATAATAGAAAACAAGTGCAGCATCCATATCTGCTCTGGAAGTGTGACAAGAATGCCAAAAAATCTTTGAAAAATCTTGGAGAGATAGGGGCTCGAACAGGAGTGAGATTGATGTTGACGAGAGAGGAAACAAGTATTCTTTTTATTTTTATTTTGTTGAACTGAGACAGCTCTCAACCCTCTGGTGCATCATAGGCAGGATGCCACTCTCTGTATGTATGTACACACTCACACACACGCACACACGCACGCACGCACACTTGGCAGGTTTATAGACATTCATGGAACAGCTATTTTGATAGATCTGATAAATAACACGGGCCAGAGAGTCTCATGTTTTAAATACCTTCTTGTGGTGGGTAATTGCATGCAGCTGTGTGTGAACACAACTTGGCAGCGCGCGCGCGCGCGCGTGTGTGTGTGTGTGTGTGTGTGTGCGAGTACGTGAATGGCATGTGAGGGGCGGCTAGCAGCTAAGATGAGGCAATAACTCGTGAAAGTGAACGTGTAATTTTAAGTCTTAGAGCAACAGATGAAGGAGGAAGAAGTGACGGAGATGGAAGCAGACAAGATAGTGAGAGATGCATTAACAGTCGGTGTCTGCGGGCCACGGCGGTATTTACATGGAAATAAGTTTCAAATAATGAGCTGTCGCAATCAGTGAAAGTCATCAGAGTGATAGATGGATAAAAAAATGTGTGCGGAGACTTAAACCTGAATTATGTAACTCCTCCGTGCGATTTCACCTCTTAAAATTCTGCTTAAAACAATGAATGACTCATCGTATTTGCAGTATGAATCGCAATGCGTTGTTTCTGGAGACAAAAACAGAGTCCATGTGAAGCTGTTCTGTGTTTAATTCCCCGGTTTACAGGATTATTGTGGTTTGTCAGAGCATTGTTTGAATGCTGGTCACTTTTCCTTCTGCAAAGTTTCCAAGGTGAGTTAAACTGAAATATACTTACCTAACATTTAGATGAGAAGGTCGACATTACTGTCATATCTTCTGGTTCAATATTAGGCGCAGGAGACAGGAGACGGTTAGACAGTGTGGACTCAAAAAACTAGCACATTCAAATTCACTAATTAACTTTAAATGTGGTGTTTATTTATCTGTATAAAATTCCAGAGCAGTTAAGTGAGCTTCAGTGACCACAGGTTGGGTTTGGACAGAGCCAGGAGAAAATCTCATTCCTTTCAATACAACACTCGCTGCCCCTGAACTCGTTGCTTCTGAACTGATATTTAGCCTCGATTTCACTCTTATGCTTTCGTCGTCACCCAAAACATGACTGGACTGGATAGATGGAAGCGTGCAAGTGACACCTCGGGTCAGCTATTGACCCTCCGGTTTCATTTCAGGTCATTCCTGGGCATCGGTGACAGAGAATGTCTTTGATACTGACATTACACTGCCTGTTTTAAAAAAAAAAAAAAAAAAAACCTTTTCACTGAGAAAGAAGTCACAGTCACGGCAAGAGTTAATGCCATCGTCTGTTTCTTGTTATAGATACACAGAGTGTTTACTCTCTCATAACACAAAGAAAACATACAATTTTGTATTATTAAATTTGAAAATTAAGGCCCAAAACTGTGTTAACACAAACCGTCGCTCACATTCTTTGCAGAGTTAGATGATAAAATACGTACCACTCAGTCAGCTTAGCTTAGCACGAAGTCTGAAAACATAGAGTAGCCTACATAACCCCTTGTAAAACTACATGTTGTTTTGAAACAATTGAGATGGAACATGTTAATCTGTGATCTTTAAAGGTGCTGGCAGGTTTAGTTTTGTTCCCTATCAATAAAGCCAAACTATCTGTTTACTCTTGTCCTCAGGCTTAATGCTATGCTACGCGAACTGGCTGCTGGCCTTCATGTTCATTGCACCGGGTGGTTTCGATCTTCTCGTCCAACAAACACAAGCGTAATTCCCATATTGCCCAAGTATTTCTTTGAAGATACAGATGGCCAAAAGGCGGACAGCAAGGCTGCGTTGGTTTCATCAGCATTCCTGTCATACGTCTGCTAATGTTTTCTTACTTACTCCTTTCTACTGTTCAAGTATACAAACATCCATTTCAGGACGCCGCGAGCTGTTGCACGCACTTCTGACTGACGTGGCAGATTCTCAGCTGTTGATAGTAGAAGATAAAGTGCTACAGTCGAGGTTACCGCCTGTTCAAAGCTCTTATTTTTCATGATATTTGGGAGAAAGTCCAAAAAAAATATCAATGTTGGCAAATGGACCCAACACTTCAAACAGTTTTCTACAAACTCGCATCACAACAGTGGGATCAGTGCCCAGAGTAATCCGAGCAGCTGTCCGGTTATAGTACCAGCACAGAGAGGCAATGAACTGTAAAAATAAACTTTTCTGTAGTTTTTTTTCAACACCACCATCAACCACCACCACCGAGGCCTACAACTCATCATCTGACAGCGAGTATCAGTTTAGAAAATACCCAGAAGAATCTATAAATATTTATTTATGGGAAAAAAAAAAAAAAATCATTTTGAGTGGAAATTTTTTTCTGCCAATATAAGAAATGTGCAACAGCCTCATACTGAAACGGCACAAATCCACTGACTCATATGAGTGTTTTAAGCACCCACTTGCATGGCATCTTACCTAAACGATAGAATAGGCAAATCGACTGCTGTTGTATCAGCAACAGGTATGCTGGACCTCTGTTGTCGTGGTAACAATAATAAACGCATGGTTAACATTGTGAACAACTTGTCACAGTTTGATTAGGTTTAGGTACCAAAACTTCAATAATAACTACCTTTATTTGTTTAAATATAGTAGAAAGAAGTTAACATTGATTTTTGTTTTCACACGGGACATGAATAGCGGAAAGAGTCTTGTGTTTGATCCATCAAAGCACTCCCAACATATGTCCCTAACCCTACCAGTAGTAGTATTAGGAAGAGCTGAAATATGTATATATATGTGTAATATATATAAGTCTGCCGGTACTTATTCAAATCCCACTTGAAATTTGCCAGAAATGTACTTCCTAGTATCTTTTCTCTGTGCTGTAAGAATAGTTTATCCACAAACCTTTTCTTGAGAAAACATCTCTTTTCTGCCTCGCAGCAATCTGTTTTCTCGGTTTTCTCCCCAGCCCCATGAAGCAGCATTTAATCCTGCAGTTTATCTGAATAATTCAAACCCACTATAAGTGCAGGTCTCCAGTTATCTAAAATTTCCTGAAACAATTATCTCCTCACACTCTGGTGCTCCGTGCTGGTGGGAACAAGTGGCCGGGAGAGATCTGCTTTGACCCGAGCGCAGTCGGTGTGTGTTTCAGTGCCTGTTTAACTTGTGTTCACCTGCGCAGTCCTGCAGCAGCAGATGGGTGATCCTGCGGTCTGTGCAGTTTAAATGGGATGCGGCAGTCCTGCTGACAGGCCTATTACACCCTCGCGGGGGGATGAGGAGACACAGCTGTCCAACACACGCTGCATTCATCAGCGGGGATCGCGAACATACAATTTTTTTTTTTTTTTTTTTTTTTTTAAACACAAACAGGTCAGCTGTTGAAGCTCTGAACAATGCACGGCTCACAGTAGCAGTTGCTGTTAATTTATCCCAGGACATTTGTATGGCAGGTTGGTTGCCATGGTGAAACATACGGTGGACCGATGTGCAGATATGGCTGCTTCTCTGCCTGTTTCTTTGTAGGGTTTTTGGAGGTGAATCCTTTCAGGTGCCTATTATAGATGATATTAGTGTAGTGACATGTGTGTTTTACGTGATTTCTACTATTATACTCAACATGAATGAGTTTCTTTTTTTCTTTTTTCACCTCTCCCAATGGAAATATTTCAATTCATTTAAATTCATTAAGTAATGAAAACATGTATTATATTATTAGGACTTGATTTGTAATATAGAATATATATATTTCTTTATATTTGTCAGTATATTCATGTATACATAAATACATACTTGCCTACACCTTTACAGGTTGATGGTGCTTTTAAATCAAATGAATAATTTCTTTAAAAAAAACTTGAATATACAGAAAATTAAGCATTTTGTTTTTTTAACTGTAAATAGATAGGAATGCTCTTTTATGATTTCTTGCTGTACATAAATCATATTCTTAATCAGCTGCATTATCTCATAAATAGCTTCAATATTTTGTATTTTATAACCACAAAATTGTTCCCCCTTACTTGTACTTTTCCAGCTCATTAAATCTGTGTCGTCCTTCTCCATGTTTTTGTAATTTGCGTCAGCGCTGTGATTCTAGGAATAATTATTTCTCATCATCAGTAAGTTCAGTTGGCGTTTCCCTCAGCATGACGTTAAGGATTTTTGCATGTCACCAGCCCTCAGCGAGGCCGGTCGCTTGTAGTTCGGGAATGCGGAGAACTGAGCGAGAGCGATAGAAACATGGAGCGGTCTCTGTGTAAACGAAAGCCTTTTATAAGACCTTATATAGCCACGGCTCCCTTCTCTTCTACTGCCCCGATGTTGCACACACACACACACACACACACACACACACACACACACACACACACACACACACACACACACACACACACACACACACACACACACACACACACACACACACACACACACACACACACACCACCGTCACGGGATAGATGCTTTGTCACACAGCAGATCTCTAATCAGCACAGATGTGGTCTTTTAAATGTTTGTAAGTTTAACATGGACACTGAACAGCAGCGTAAATGTTTGGTTTGCTACTGAACAGAGCTGCTCCTTTTGTTCCTGCAGCGTACCTCTCGGGAGCTCCACTTTTAATTTCTACGCCTTCCCTGCTTTTCATCACAAATGACTCTCCCTCCGATATCGTTTTATCATGATTTCCATTGCGCCTGCACGGCTAATTTCCTCATGGCAGAGTGGATAATGAAGATGGACTTGGCGTAGCTTTAACTAACCTGATGAGTTGCCAGATAATATTTAGCCTGAATTAACATGCAAAACCACTCCAATTCATTTCTTCTGTTTCAGAGAAAATAAGACTGGCGTAAAATGCGTTTGCCAAGTTGAACTGACCTCAGACTCCAACTGAATTATCATGGACAGAGCAAACATTTGATACGGTTTGTAGACGCAGACTTCTGCACTGACACATATCAGAACTGTTTTTTATTTTTTGTACATGCAGAGCAAGAATTTGGCAGGAGGAGTGAAAATAAACTTGGGATGAAGGTTGCGAGTTCAAATCCATATATTGTGCAGGGAAATCTGGCAGTCACAAAGAATAAGAAACGTGTTTGTTGCCTCCACACGGCTGTGGTCATCATCACGTGAGAAATGGCCCTTTTTGCATTTACTTAGTCAATCAACTCAAACATATTTAAGTGATTGATGAAACCATTAAGTCATTTTTTAAGCCAAATACGACCTTTAAGCAACTTCTCCGTTGTAAAGATTTGCAGCTTTTCTTTGTATTATGTAATGTCAGGCAGAATATCTTTGGGTTTTGTGCTTTTAATTTGACAAAAAAAAAAAATGTAAGGATGTCATCTTTGACTGTGGGGAAAAGTTCAGACAGTTTTTAGACCAAATGGTTAAAAAAAAAATCAAGAAAATACTACCTAGATGATTTGAAAAAGACCTTCATGGCAGCTCCTTGCTGTTTAAATGAATAAATGCATTAACAGATGTCACACATGTTTTACAACTGTACAGCTTTGTGTTTAGTCCTAATTATCACGCCAAAGCTTGTAATACAGCCGCCAGTCCACAAGAGGGCCGCGTGTCTTCTCGTGAAAAGAAGATGCACATAAACGGGTCACGTGACGGAGATTATGTGACGAATGTCACTCAATTGCGTTCGTGAAACGAAATACAAATGTGAGCACGCTAACGTGCTAAACTAACATGATGAACATGGTAAACATACCTGTTAAATACAAATGTGTTCGCATAGTGATGGTAGCATTTCGCTCAATGCACCGCTGTGCAGACGTTAGCCTCACTGAGCACCGAGCATGCTGGTAGATTCTTCTCTCTTCTTTAACAATTACCTGTCAAATTGTTTTCTTATTTCTGTTCTGTCCACTGTATATTTCAGGGACAGCTGTTGAAATGAATGCTCCAGCCTCTGCTATCTGGTCGACCCCCGTGCAAACGACGCAATGCAAGCAGGAGGATTTATTTCCAGTGAAAGTGGTTCTGAATAACTTCAGTATAGATTCCTCTCACTAGATCTCAGCATCGACTGTCTCAATCCAGCCCACAGATTAGTTATCCCGCTTAGGTAGAGCTGACGTATCCCATCCCTAATGCCACCGATCTGCTGAATTGATGGTGGACCGGATGGATTTGTGGCGGGCTGTGGTTAAGTGGACATCTAAGGCTTTCTGTCCTTTATTTACTGTGAGGACAATGGCCTTAGGAAGACACACATGGAGTTCATACACGCACTTACAGATTGTTTGTAGCTCTTCCAGATTGTGACTGATTGGAAAGGCTGCAGCGTAAATCAATAGCGTCAGCGGCGAAGCAGAACTGCGGTCGTTTCTTCACCTCCGCCTCTCTCTGTTTGATTAAAGAGAGAGGAGGGAGAGTCGGCGGCCTCCCTGTTTTTCTGTCTCTGGCTTTGTCTTTAAAATGTTCTGTTTGATGACCTTTAAGCCTCTTTTCACTTCTCGCTCTTCCTGTTTTATCTTTCTTATTAATGCATATTAGGGACAAATGCTTTGCAGTTGTTATTGCCGTATGAATTGTGATTATTCTCTTTATATTAAACTCCATACCTGTACAGTGGATTTACACGGTATTAAAGAGGATAAGTACACAAACACATCTTGTTATTATGACAAAAGAATCAGATTGAATTCTGCATTTTTTTTTTTATGGCCGAGTTCACCATAGGATTAATTTGTAAAAAAAAGTCACCTAGCATCTCAAAAATAGTAAGCAAGCGAGGTCTATCTTACATTTAGAAAGCTTTTACATTTGTTTAAACTTGACATAATTCAGTGTTTTTGAGATACAATGATGATTTTTTTGTTTTGTTTTAAAGATGACATCAAATGTATTTGTAAAAGCTACATTAATCAGTTCTGGTAATAATTATAACATAGATAAAACTGAGATATTTGGGAGTTTAAAAATATCCAACTACAGTCTGTCATAGATGGTAATCTTTTGTAAAATAAACCATCTAATGATGACACTGTTACTATATTATTTTAGATGTTTCTAATCCAGAGTATAATTTGTCGGGAAAAGTGTGTCACATTGTTGGTGACAGCAAAGGAACTTAACTTTGAAAAGACAATAAGTGGATCCCTGAGAGTTTTTGTTCGAGAGGAAACAAAAAGAATTTCAGCTTTCAACGTTATTCACAAGAGGGTGCTTCTATCAGGACTCCTTTCACAGTGTTTAATCAAAAGCCAGCTTTAGTAAAAGGTTGGAAATTAAGCCCGGAGGACTCTTGGGTCCTCAGCACGTTTGTAGTCGTCCAGTGGAACTTCTGTTAAAAAAAATGAATCTAATTGTAGAAACTTTCACAGTTTTTTAACTTTAATAAAAACCTTTGTACTGCTAGTAAGAAGCTGCCAGTCTAATGTGTATTCAGATGGGTGTGTGCAGAGTGTGAGGAGTCAGCTGAGGACAGAAGAGGGATGTTTCCATGTCTATTTAAGGAGCTGGACAAGCTGTCAGATTGTTTAAGACTTAGAGGTGGACGGACCTGATGAAGCTGTGTGTGAGTGGAAAGTGTAGTCGGCTGCCTTCAGACGATCGCCTCATCAGGCTGTCCAACCCCTCCAACTGTAGTTTTGTTTTTAATCTTCTCTTTCCTTCTTTGATGCGCTGCATGAGGAGAATTTTTTATCATATCAGATTTGTGTATTTTCCTCTTTCTGCCTATCGGCTCCTTTCTCTGAACCATCCCACACATGAAGTGGCATGTTGGCTATGACTCGGGTCAAAGGTCAGGGAATATATATGTGTATATACATATATTTCATCACACTTACATCCAACTTACACTTAATAATATATTTTATTATTTTCTTTACCCATAAAAATAAATTTACTGTCGATAATGTGAGCATAATTTAATTGTCTGCACTGATTCCATTGCTCACTTAAAGTTGTGATGTTGTGTTGTGTATTTGTGTGTCTAAAAATGTGTATTAATGCTCGGGGTGCTTAATTTCCAGAAAATGCTAAAGTAAAGTGTGTGTGTGTGTGCGTGTGCGTGTGCGTGAGAAAGAGTGTTGCTCACTGAGCAGGTTGAGAGTTGTTCATTGTTGCTCAGTTTGAGGCGGTGCAGTAATATATGAGTCCAAGACGAATGCAGTCATTAGTCTTGTACACATCAGAGTGTAAGACAAGCAGCCCATTTATTACTGCAACGTGATCACACTGACCTTAATCCAAATCCAACAACCGCCCCAAAGTTGTTGCAACATTCATATCTGGGCCGTTAACAAAATGCCCCAAGAACTTATTTTTACAACAAAATACACTCTTTTTTTTTAATGCCAACGAGCCAATGTGTATTTCCTGAGACTTTGCTTGTCCGACTGACTAACTGACCCCCAGGACAAATGATCAATGATAGAATTTCTACAATGATAGACTCCCTAAATCCCAGCGGGCAGTTGTACAGTTATCGATTGCCCGTGTCTTGTTTTAATTATTGGTGATTCCAGACAAATGAGTGGGGTCAGCTAGAATTGCAGTTACTATACATGTGTGTGTGTGTGTGTGTGTGTGTGTGTGTGTGTGTGCATGTGTGTGCGTGTGTGTGTCTTTGACCCGCTGCCCCCAACATGTGCTGTTGTGCACCGGAGGTCAGTTTGACCCAATGATAAATGACTTCCTTTGATGGGAGCGGTGGCCTGTTCACCTACTGAGCGTGTCAGTTGATGTTTGTTCCTTTCGGGGCATTTGTCACTGACTCGCTGCATATTCATTCATCCGCACTCTGCATATCTATCTGGATGCATCTATGCAGTAAGCAGCCTCATTTACATGCACACTGATCACCTTGTTTTCGGTGTGGTGTGATCAGATTTTCTATTTGCTCTTATAAAACACAGATTTTTCTTTTTAAACTATGGCACAAGTTTTCGCTCAAATTACACTTTGGTGTAAGAATTAATATTTTCAAAGTTTTTGTACATTGTAACATTGTCTGCAGGAGTCATTATGTACTTTATCACTAAAAAAATATAAATATATTTTCAATAAAAAAAAAAAAAAGCAGTTTAAGATGAACTGATGTCTAGGTTTGCTGATAAGGAAGAAAGTAATAGTTTATCATTTGGGGAAATATGCTTATTAGCATTCTTGTGGAGAATTAGATGAGAAGATTGATACCACTCTTAAATCTTAAATCAGGCAGCCGCTTAGTTTAGCTTAGCACAAAGACTGGAAACAGGGGGAAACAGCTAGCCTGACTCTGTTCAAAGGAAATCAAATCCACAAAGCAGCACCTCTAAAGATCATTCATTAACACATCATTTCTTTCATTCATACAAAAAAAAAAAAGTTTGAAAATGACAAGCTGCCATTTTGAGAATATTTCTTGAGTCGGCGGAGCTGCAAGGCAGCCACCGAGAACTGCAAACCAGTTAATAGTGTCCATAACTGCGAAGCTTTGTTTATGCTCTTCTATCTGTTTGTGCTTTTCGGCAGCAGTTGACCTGGTTTGCCTGCTGGATGGAGTCCCATGCTAGGGGATACTACAGCGTATTCAAATAAACAAAACTGCTAACAAGGAGTTTTGTCGATGGAAGCCGCTGTTCTGCAAAATATGCAAAAAAACATTTGAGGCAATTTCATAAGAATTAGTTCAGCAAATTAGGGATTCGCTGGAGGCTGGTGAGGAGAGAGAGAGAGATCACAGACCGAATAGATTGGACTCCGTCCACGGAACTGCTTTTATGTGTGATGCAAAACAGGAAAAAGACATATGTTTTTGTTTCAGTGATATATTCAAATATTCGTGTCCTATACAAATATATTCCTAATATCTGTCTTATGGTCACAAACTTAATGAGAGAGTTTTTCTTTTGGCACACTGGGACTTTAATACATTTTTTTTTTTTATCTCTCATCCCTGTATCAACCACAGCATGGATTTACTCATCATTATAATTGGTGTAGAAGTAGAGCAGCAGACAGTGACAGATCTGCGAGGTGGTTGGAGGGGAAAACACCTCTCCTCATGGAAGCAGTGCTTGGCTGCCTGCAGAGCTGCGGAGGTGTGAATTGGATTTTCTTCATGATGTCGGGGGAATGTGAAGTGAAATTGAGACGGTTGTCAAGTAGGAGGTCACACTGCAACTTGTGGAAGTCCTCAGACTGTTTTAATGTGTTTATGGTATAAAGTTAATTTCATTTCAGTTCACAACAGAACCTCATTGATAAACTGTATTAAGAAGGTTATTAGATGATATTACAGAGATAGCTATAATTACATATGCTTTGACTCTCCTACTTTAATATTTTAAGAGTTTTGTATACTTAATGTACAGAAATATTCTTATTTATTTAGCACAAATGTACTCAAAAGCCACTTTCAGAGGTTATTAGAACTATGGACACAAAAAGCATTTCTACATTAATAAGAGAAGTGACACATCTTTGTTGAATATGTCTTTAAAATGGCACTACACATGACGATACAACCTTGACCATGTTGAATATCTTTTTTGGTCTTCTAAAGTCTTCAAAGTATAACTCTGATGGTGTCTTTGAGTTTTGGAAATTAAATATTCTTAACAGAAAAACCAACTGTGGACGTGGGATATGAAAGACATCACGAGTCAACAAGGCTCTAACAAAGACAATTGAAATAAAGGATCTTGTCTTTTTGGAGTTTGACCCACTCGAGGAACTAAAAGTCAGGACATCTCGGCCTGTGCTACATCAATTTTCTTACATTGCCTCTTACATTAAGGCCCAAACTTCAAGGGATTGCAGAACTAAAAGAGCTTTAACATTTGTAAATGTTGCACGTCAGGCACTTTTGGAAACAAATATAAAGAAAGTTACGTCTACTTTCACAGTTTCTCATTACAATACATGCTGCATCTCCTTGAGGCCTAATGAAAGTCTGGAATACGTCTTCCACATTAAACACTTGCACAGCTAATTTTTGGAAGAGTGCATCTAGCTGGTAGTCTTCTTCCTTTTGGCCTCTGTTGGCGTATTGTTACGCGTATTGCTCTCTTTCACCAGCACCAAGTGTGAAGAAAACACTCTTGGGAACCTTGCTCCATAGCTGCTAGTGGTCAAAACCTCCCCAGTGTACCTTTAATAACTACATTTGAATGATCCTTTGCTAGAAATGTTTATGGTGTTGTGTGTTAACGTAAGAACAAACAAAAGACCTAACAGACCTATCATCTACAGCCTTAAACATCCACTAATGTTCAGGCTGTAGCTCCGTGCGGTGTGTGCATACTATATTAGAAAGTGTACACGTGTGTGTGCACCTAATGGCACATTCATAGCTGGAGCCTCCTTTGAAGTGGCTGGTTTGTCATACCTGAGCATATAAATGTGTTTGTTTCTACCGTCTTCTTTGAAATATAGCACCTCTCCTTCTGCTCCCTTCCTGGCTTCGTCACGCGAACTGTACAGCTGCAAACGTACGCACATTTGTTTGAAGATTAAATAGAGAGTACTACAAAAGCAAAACAGAAGGAGAGAAATGAAATGGAGGAAAAGTCAAAGATTAAGAAAGAAAGTTGATCATCTCGTTTGTCTGCAGGAACATAATTGGCCTTCAGAGACTTTCCACACACCTTGCACCGTAATTGTCTCTGTGGCTGAGCTGCTCTCGCCTATGACACCACACACACAGTAACATAAAACTCTGAGATTTCAGAGTGCAAAGCAGAATATTCATGCCCTAAAGCATCATGGGAGATGGACTGTCTCTGTGTGAGTCAGGGTTTAAACATCAAAGCCCAGATTCAAAGAAAAGTATGCATTTATGTGTGTGTGTGTGTGTGTGTGTGTGTGTGTGTGTGTGTGTGTGTGTGTGTGTGTGTGTGTTGTCATTACTCTCTAGCTCTTATCAGCCTGTGAGCTTTTGCAACACTGCTCTCAATCAGCAGGTACATCTTCTGCTTCTTGCTCAAAACAGGAAATGAAGCAAGTCCACTTCCTGTCTGGCTTTATCTGCAATGGTAGTGAAAACACGTCAGCCTCATAACAGTTCCCTTTTGGATTTCCCGTGAAGTTGATGCTGTTGTTGAGTCTTCCCTTTCTGTCGAAAAAGCCTTTGATTTTCATTTCATTAGGTTGCGTGAATTTCAACAGGCCGTTGGATTCAGTTGACTTAACTTTACTTCCCTCCCAAAAAAAAAAGTTTCCTCTAAAGAGAATCCAGGACTACAAAGGTTTTCCCCGTCCCTCTGTTCCTTCTCCTTTGATGACAAATGCTGCGCTTTGATGTAGCCTGAACTTCGCTGCAATGGGATGCCAGCTTTAATATCTGTGGTGAGAAGCAGCAAATGAAGGCTTTCATTCTCAAACGCAAAATGAGACAAAGTTTGCATCCAAAATGAGAAATTTTCTTCCACTTGAAAGACATTACATGTACTCTTTTGAAACGACTGATAATAAATTACACTTCTAAAGAGTTTGGGAGAGAATTTCGTTCTTGTTTGATGAGGTACAGCGTTTAAAAAAAATGCTTGAGGTAATGTTTTTTTTACAAATTGAATACACGGAAGTTTTGTATTTAACTCCCTCTGTCATTTTATCAGGCATGAATCTCGGCTTGTGAGGGATTTGGAGAAATTTTGCTCATCACCACATACACCATTAAAATGCAGCATTACGAGGCGATTACCGCGAGGTACTCTTTCTTTGCTGTTAGGCACCTAAACGTTCCTTCTCCTTTTTAGTCCTCCAACATGATATCATGTCCTCTGTGCGCTGCCGTGTTGATGTCATGTAAAAGCAGGGAGAAACTGTCAGGCTGAAACTGAAGGAGGGTTCAAACAGAGGGCAGACTTGCTCTGCCTGCCGGGAGGCCTTTCATGACGTTTGACTTCTTCACCTTTTAGTGCTCTTAATGAAAAAAAAAAAAAAAAAAAAAAAGAGTGTGTGGACCTCAGCGAGAGAGAGAGAGAGAGAGTCAAAGGAGAGAGAGATTTTAAAGACCGAGCCACAAATCTCTTGATGGAAACATCACTTGACTGCTAAAAAAGAGGCAAAGTTAAGGAACGACGCTCCAAAACACACCATCAAATTTTTAATGTGGAAGCAGTAGTCGGACGCGCGCTCACTCACGCAAACACCAAGACAGCATTTCCTACCAGACCTTCGCTTCACATTGACGAGGTTAATTAAGTAGGACATCGTCTGCATATTTCACTAATCCGCCAAGACTCTGCATTCCTGCCACAGCACCTCTCCACCATTATCTAATCTCCAGTTGCCCACTAATTCTATTTAAACTCTGCTGGCTGGCTTCATGCTTCTACTGAAAGCACAGGACACAATGGACAAGCGACGGGACATCGACCCGAGCTCGGGAATTTAGAGGTGGGACGCGGGAGAGCAGAAGAGAACGAAAAGTGGCCTCATTAGAAAGTGATTCACCGAGTTCAAGTTGTTAACCCGTATGTGGGGTGTTTATTTTTTTAACAAGGCTCAGCCTCTCTGTGTTGTACTGTTTGGCAGGTTTCAGCTGAACACATTAAATTTACTGTTTCTCTGTCCAACAGTGGATATAAACACAATACTGAGCACTACACGACCACTTTATTTCATCAGGGGGTTGAGACTCCTTCAAAGGGTTGCTGGATAAATTTGAGCGGTTGCAAAATGAGCAATGGAAGAATGAAGAATAAAACAAATATTGTTGTGCATCAGGCCTCTAGCTGTTATACAGTTAAACAACAGTCTGGCAGGTTTAGTGGAGAAAATTCCCGTTTGGTTGAAAGGCTCACATCTCATAACTCAGAACAAGAGATTGCAATCAGCATTTTAACAGAAAGCCATGCTGGCGAAAACACTGGGAAACACTTCTGTAGGAACATTTCAGGCATATCACGTCCATTTGAAAGAGTAGGACAGAAAAGAAAAGGAAGAAATATGGTCTATTTGTTTGATTTGATGCGAGACTCTCTTTGAGCATTAAAATATGAAGGTTTCACGGGAGAAAAAAATTCACAATTTCCATAAAACATTTAATAATATTTGCTGTCGACTTTATCATTGTGTTCTATTTTCGGAGCACGATTGCCAGCTCACACTGTTGACACAAGGCACCAGCACAAACAATATTATATTGAGACTAATTAAAGGATGTTTTTGCACAAATTTAAATAAAAGAGCTTTTTTTTTTTTTTTTCTAAGGCCGCTCAGGGTCTGCATTAATGTGAAATGGTATTAGTATTGTATTGATCAGGAAGGAATCTCCTTTTTCATGATGATTTGATTTTGGCTTAAGACACCAACTTTGTCTGTAAGGTCTTGGTGCTGAGCAACAATAGGCTCATTTAAGTTTTTTTTTGTCGTTGTTATTGTTATTTGCTGAAAACAGTTTCCTGCTGCTGCTGAAGATAAAGTAAAAAAAAAAAAAAAGAAGTCAGACTGAAACCCACAGGTAAAAAAACAAAACAAGCAATGAGCTGAAAGAGGCTAAAAAGTCAAGTATAGCAAAGAAGAGTTGGTTTGTCAGCGAAACTTATTTGATTCTTAAAGTAGCAGATTCCCAAAATGCCGGATACGTGTTAAAGCAACCGCCGGTGACGCCCGCATGCCAAACACGCACGTAATGGTTGACGGCACAACATGGAAAGGTGTGAACACAACACCTGTTCGGCTCTGGCCTTTTACAGTGAGAGACTCACGCACGCTGCGAACAGGGTTTACACTTTCCCTCACAAAGCAGCCTCGCATATTTGGTGTTTATGAAGACATTTTATGCGACTGGCGGGATGAGTGCAGGGTTTGTGCGTTAACGCGGTGTGTTCGTGAGTGTGTAGGAGAGGTGGTGTTGTGTGTCACATGACACAGTCTTTGTACTGTGAGATTTAATGAATCGGTGTACAGATTGTTTGTTTTAAGGTAACACCGCTGGTGAATGTGTGCGTGTGTGTGTGTGTGTGTGTGTGTGTGTGTGTGTGTGTGTGTGTGTGTGTGTGTGTGTGTGTGTGTGTGTGTGTGTGTGTGTGTGTGTGTGTTCAAGGCCTGATTTGTTCAGTGAACAGCTGTCGGATATAGAAAACATGCATGGAAGCATCTGTGTTTCCATGACGGTTTACTTCTTGTTTTACCAAGGGTTTATGACTCCAAATCCATATCTGATAAAAGGATATTAATGCAGCTGTTGATTTAGCACTCTCACTCGCAGACTTAGACTGTAGTCACAGTAGCTGCGACACGACGAACACCACCACTGTGAAAAAGTTGACATGACTCATAATTCCTTTGAAGCAACCAGATAAGTCATTTTATCTCGATGGCTATCAAAAATGAACTTTTCAAGAGTCTCAAGATCCATCTAATACGTGTTTATGTCAACGCAGCTGCTTCAACTCGGTTTGTTCGAGTTGAACATCAGCCGTGTGCTGTTGCACCTTAGATCGCACATTTGTTGCGCCCTCCGACGTTTGTGTGTTTCTTATTTTTCACTTGAATCGATTCGAGGAAACCTGGTTCTGCTTATTTTATATTTGTCATTTATCTCAGCTTTGAATTCAGAAAACTAAAATGTTCTGCGTCCCTTTGCTACAGCAGACTATTGAGTCGTGCACTGTGTTCTTTGTGTGTGTGTGTGTGTGTGTGTGTGTGTGTGTGTGTGTGTGTGTGTGTGTGTGTGTGTGTGTGTGTGTGTGTGTGTGTGTATGTATGCAGCCAGCCTTTGGAAACACTTTTAATTCAGGATTAGGTGTCCCTGTGTGCACTCACCCATTGCATAATACCTCTGACCTTGGTCATTGTGTTGATGTCTCTTAAACGAGAGAATGTTCTGCTGTGGCTTTTCTCTTCCAGCCTCTCAGAAGGAAAGAATCACCTGAAGATACAGAATCTGTCAGTGAAAGGGAAAGTAGAAGTCACATTTTAATCCATTTATTCAAATGAATTGACTTCGAATATTTCTTTTAACAATGGGACTTGTCAAAGGAAGCATTTCCTCGGTTTCCTAGCAGATATAACCCACGAATAAAGAGCAATTTAGTTTTAAAGCCTTTCAAAGGAAGATTTGATATTTTATTCATCACTTCTGTAAAATTCTTCTACTCCTAATTCAATAAGAGAGAGAGTCCTGGTTAGTTGCTTGTGACAAGATACACATTTTGGACAATAAAATACATAAATCTGGTGGAATTTAGAGACAGCTTTGCCTAAAATGCCCCAAAAAATGTCAGCAGATTTAATATGGCACCACTTCTTTGATTGCTTTTGTTTCCGTAACAAAGTTTTAGTTTTACATTGTGACTTTAACTCAATGTCAGAAGCTCCTGTCTTCGTTCTACTGCTTTAATAAAAAAGGTAAATACAGTGGCTTCGAGAAGTAACTTGATTCAGCTTTTCAGCCCTGAGCTGCTCAGGCTGGAATTTAACTAATTAGTACTTCTCTCTGACATGCTTGGAGGAGTTCATGTGAAAAAGAGAGGTCATATAATTATAGCCCCGGGAAAACCCTGGGCTTTATGTGTATTATAGAAATGTGTACATGTATATATGAGTGTGTTTCAGTGTGTGTGTTAGACCCGGACTCTGTGCGTAGTTATCCTTATGAGATTCTGTTTTGTGTGGGTTTTATTTGCATGCTCAGCCTTTTGCGAGTACAAGAGTTGACCTCATTCACTTTCATTGTTTGCCCGTATGATGAAATAGGACTTAAACTCTTCTGGCTGCAGCCTCCAAATGAGAAATTACGCACCCAACCTCGGGACCATCGAACAATAAAGTTGAATTATTTTGTGCGAAGAAATAAGCGAAGAACTCAAAAACCCGAAACTCTCACCCCCCCAAAAAAGAGTCTGGCTGGCTTAATTTCACTGAATGAGCTCCAAATCCCTGTTTATACAAACTCCTACAAGAGGGTTTTTTTTTATGTGTTTTTATCAGTTTGGCACATACATAATTTAATCATGAAAAATAACAGTTTACAGAGTTCAGTCTGTGCTCATTTTCCCAACAAAGCATCCCGACCCCCCTCCACCTGTCCGCACTTGGCGCCTTCCAAGAGGGATTTGAGTCCTGATTGGCCAGATATGGTTTGTCATTGCCTGGATCCAAACTGAAACAGAAGGGATGCAACAGTTAGAAAAACTCAAACATATCACTGTAACAAACATGTTGTTCAAGCGTGTGCCGTGTCTTTTAAAGTCCAACTTGTGTGTGTGTGTGTGTGTGTGTGTGTGTGTGTGTGTGTGTGTGTGTGTGTGTGTGTGTGTGTGTGTGTGTGTGTGTGCGTGCCTGCGCAAATAAAGTGTGACTTTAAGGATTAATTGTGATGTGTCTCTGTTCCACAGCATGTGGAAGGGCCTGAATGTGAACTGCACAGACAGCTCAGGATACACACCTTTACATCACGCTTCCCTCAATGGACACAGGTAAGAGTGTTTTTACTGAAATTATTCAGAACTCTAAATTCTTTACAGTTCGTTATAAAACTAAACCGAAGAGTTGTTTGTACGTACATATTCGGTGTATACTTTATGCTGCAGGGCTGCAACTAAAGATTATTTTCCATTGCCAAATCATTTTTGGGGAATATTTTTTATCACGTTTTTTGTGTTTATGTATATAATGTCCGTTACAAATTCCCAGAGGCCGAAGTGTCATCCTCGAGATGCTTGTTTTATCAGACCATCAGTAAAAAACACAACTATTACATTTACAGTAGTCTGACTGTAGAGTTGACGGTGTCAGTCCAGCAGAAGTACAGAGCCCTGCTACATTACATTTTTATATTGTGGCCCTCTTTGCTGAATGTCCTTGTAAAATGTCTTTGTAATAGTGGATTTTTCCAAAAGATGAACATTTTCTGCTCTGGTGAAGGGAGCTCAGTGGTGTGATGTGATTGCTTGGTGGAACATGTGTTTGTAGAAAGCCTTCATTTACCCCGAATTTATCAGTAAAATTATTGCAATTACTATATTTATTAGTCCTACCCAATAGTCAAGAGCAAGACAGTTTTGTGCAGTGGATACATTTTGTCCATCTGAGGTCTTTCTTTGTTAAACCGTGGTGATGAGTTATTGTAGGTTCATTACATCCAGTTCAAGTTGAAATCTCGAAAATGATTGCTGCTTAGGCAGAAAATAAGCTCTATGACAACAAGCCAAAGAAATTGCATCATCGCAATATAACTGTCTTGTACTCTCGATGATATTCCAAAATATGAAACTGCAAACACCATTTAAGCGAACTGTTAAATATGTGTATGACTTGAGTGTCTGCGTCTGCACAGAACTCCGGTCCAGCTCCCTTTCTTCACCTGGGCCCGCTGGGAAATCCGTTACACAGCTCGGATTAGCTTCAAGGCTGACCGCTATCCCAGTATGGCGGAACTGAAGGATTAGTGCTGTGTTTTGGGGGCAATTATGTGGATTTTCTCCCTCAGATCAACTGAGGAGAGAGGAGGGAAGTGTGGCAGAGAAAAATGCAGCCTCACAGTGGAAATTAGGCCGCCAACAAAAAAAAGCTGCAGACGAGTGATTTAACGTTTACGTGGGAAAGGAAAAAAAGATAACTGGCAATTAAGATACAGCAGGAAGAAGACTTGGCAACAGGAAGAGGCTGCATTCAGAGATTTGTTTTTCAGGCTGAGTTTGAATTGAATTCTTTGAGATCGTTTTAAGTATGCGCAGTTTTTGGTGATGAATGCCCGCGGGTGAATCTGATCTCCACGATGTCGAATGTTCTCATATTTGACCCTGAGCTCCTCCAAGTGTGATTTGGCTGTTTTACTGCCACTTAAACTGGAATGAATAAGAAAATATACTAAGATATTGAAATTAACTAAGCAGTTCATTAAGCATCTCCATGCTGCATTCACCCCTGCTCCTGGGAGAGCTTTTGCCCTTCCGTCTCCTCTGTGTCTCTCCTGACATTTTGAATGCAAATGAAGCACTTCACCTTTCCTCTTCAGATGGCGGTGACAACTTCAGCTGGAGTCCTCCTAATGTGATACGGTATCGCTGTCACTGCTATAAGTAGCAGCTAAATGGATTCCCAGCCCAAACCCAACTCTGTGATTCCTCACTTTATTAATATGTTTAATGGCGATGTTGGCAATAGTCTTCTCTCTGTTCCTTTTTTAAAATTTCCAGATGAACTACCTCCTGCGCTGGGTGATTTCCTGATCATTCACCCAAACGCTACTGTAAATCTCGCTTTGTCTAACTAGGATCTTGTAGAAGGTGGCAGTTTGTTTGTGACCACTTGAAGAGGATGCAGATCTAGTCAGTTAAAGAAAGAGGAAACACAAAATGACACCAACGTGGAATAACAGTGTTCAAATTGTTAAGCTGAAACAGAAGTGGTGTTCTTTACACGTATGTGCATATAAACCTCTTTTTTTGTGTTTAAAGTTTTGAGCTCCTTCTGGACAAAGGAAATATTCAGTCCATTGTCACTGGTGGAAGAAAGCAACGAAATAGATTTAGTCGAGTGTCTGCTTGCTACACGTTTGATTTGACCAGTGATGGAGTATCTTTACATTGTTGTATTCATACAGTTACATTCAGGGATCGAATTATTCATTAGTTATTATTCCACCATTGAAAATGATCAATTGTGAAAATGTAAATATTTTTAATGTACAGTAGAATCCAAAGTGACAAAAAAAAGGACACAAAAAAAGAGCAAAATTAAAGGATTAAAAAAGTGTTTGGTTTGTTGATTTTAAGGAAAGATGACAACATACCACAATCTGGATTTCAGGTGTTGGCGTCCAGCTGTGTTTCTCTTCCTCCCTCCCTCCGTTGATCTATTGATCTGTGTGTGTATCTATTTTCTCTCTCAGGGACGTGGTGCTGAAACTGCTCCAGTTTGAGGCGTGCACTAATGTGTCTGACAGCAAGGGTTGCTTCCCGCTGCACCTGGCCGCCTGGAGGGGCGATGTCGACATCGTCCGTATCCTCATCCACCACGGCCCCTCGCACTGCCACGTCAACCAACAGGTACACGCATCAGCATCCTCCTGAGGTCACCTTCAGGTCTAGACTTTATGAGAAACTCCATCATGTCTCTCCTCTGTCCAGTGTCAGCTACAGTCCTCACTCTGGAGTGGTTTTAACTGATAAATACTGAAGGAGGCTGACAGTCAGCTGCAGAACTGGTGCCGCTCAATATTTCCCTCCTCAGGTGTCCTTCAGCAAGTCAGTAGGTGTTAGCTGGTGGTCCAAATAAATCCCTTTTTTTTTTTTTTCCCGAGCTGTTCATGTTGTGGCTTGCGACTTTTCACATTTGACTGAAATAAGGTATTCACTGGGCTCAACAGATCATAAATAATACATTATGACTCAACTACTGCATTTCCAAGAGGCTACTTTGCCATTTTTTTGTGTTGCTATCTTCATGGAAAAGAAAGAATATAAAAATCAAACCGTCCTTTCGACCACTCGACTGGAGGTGCTTTCAAAAGCCCACTTCGCACCGTTCACATGTTAAATGGCGACGGAGACACATTATGCTGCCCTGTTTCCGTTCCTGAACAAGGCAGGTCTCATTTACTAAAATGAAGCTCTGTTGCTGTATTTCTCAGGACATGTGAACCAGTTGCGCTGCCGGTCGTCTGATTATGGCTTCTATCCAACCGAGCCGATCCTTTTCTGTTTCCAGCGGTCTTTCTCTGACAGGCTGGCGAGCATCTCAGCTCTGGGAGCGTTCAGCCTGCTGCTGCTGTCATTCCTCATCAGCGGAAATGACCCCCTTCTCCTCCCTTACTCTTTTTTTCCTGTCCGTCTTTGCTTGCAGCATATTGATGATGTCACGGCACACTGATGCGCTGCATTTGAAGATGGGCAGGAGGCACACAGGAGATGGTGTTCCATGAAAAGTGTTGGCTAAAATGTTAATGGTTTAGATGTTTCTTTTTGTAATATTCCCTCTCCTGATTGCGGTGTAGTAATGGACCCCACAGGTTACTGGAGCGTTATTTACTCTGTCTAATAAGCACATTTTCCTCTGTCGCCATTAGCCAAATCGTTTCCCTCTGAGAGTTGTTAGACCCTAATTGTTTGCCGTGATAAATGATGTCCCTTGCCCCCGAAATGAGGAGGTTTGTCAGCAAGTGAACACGGGCAATTTTCTTTCTTTCTTTTTTCTTTTTCTTTTTTTTTTACCCCGTCGATGATTTGTTGAGCTGAGCGAGCTGCTGTTCAGGCAGCGGGGACTCGCACCGCTGATGGAGAGGATACTGTACGTGCAGTAGACGCTGACTTCTAAGCACACTCGGTGCGTTTTTTAATATGTGTGCTCTTGTACCTCTTTTTCAGCTCATGATACAAAAAAATAGTCCAGTTATTTGGGCAGAAAATAGTATTATTCAATATTATGGTGTTGCAGAATTCGCTTGTTTAGGCTTAAAAATTCTCGTATTTATGTGCGCCTATGAAAGGAAAGGAGAAAAGGAGCTTTTATACACTCTGATGTAACACCAGTTTCGATAAATCATCAAGTTACACTGATTTTGTTGTAACTCTTCATATCCTACATCTCACGTTGAGCCTTGTTTATCAACAGGTTGGCTTTACCTCCCCTGTTAGCATCAGCTTCCATCGTCCCCTCTGTATAACAAACACCAGTGAAGGACATACAGAGCTCACACTGTGGCTTTGCGTCCCACTGGTGAACACAAAGAGATCCAGCTAACCTGCTCGTTAACGTTCTCAAAGGTGCTGTGTTTATTTTTCCCTTTCGGCATTCAGTTTCGCAAAGCGGCGGTTTAGCGCCGATGAAACTGAAATTGTGGTGCGAGTGCATTTCTTTTTTCTTTTTTTTACATCGCTCTGTACTGCATGTTTGTCTCGTGGCCTCGCCGTTGTCAGTGTGAGGCTACAGTTGTTTTCAGGTTGCGGCCATAAATCAGACGCCGAGATTTATGGAGTGTTTGTGTGTTTACGATGCATAAGCTCGGTGGTTTCCCGCTTGTCTGTCGTGTGCGCACTCGAGAGCTGGGCTCGCATACAGTAGTCAGTGTGATATACTGAGTCCCACACACACACACTCATCATGGCGACTTACAGCAGCAGGCCATCGGCTGCACATTACCCCATTCTCAACGATAATACTCAGCCCACGCACACCATTACTCATGTCAGAGTTTGAGACTGTGTGTGTTTGTGTTTTTGCCTCACTTATTATTTTTTTTTCTTACACGAGGGACAGAAACTCAACATTCGTCCTAATTTGTACACGTGAGGTGACAAATAGTGACACGAGTGTGGAAAAGTGAGCAAGAGGGAGCTGTGATGAGATTGAAAGGTCCTCAGAGTGCAACGAAATTAAAATTTAAAAAAAAACAACAACACACAGGTAACCGAAGTGTGCAGGTGGGCCAGTTCCACTCCGCAGCCGATAGAAGATTATTTGAGGTTAGTGGATGTTATTAGTTGGCGGTAAACCAGTTCCAGCCCACTGTTTATCCTCTAATTGGTCCCAGTAGTTCCCGTTCACAGCTGTTTTTGTGTATTACTGGAGCTTGTTTGTGTGAGAGAGGTGGAGGCCGCCTGACTGGAGAAAATGATTATACATACTGTGTGTGTGTGTGTGTGTGTGTGTGTGTGTGAGAGACAGTGAGACAGTGATTGATGGTGAGAGATTGCTTGTTTACTCAAGGCTTGCACTCTGCTTGCAAGGCCAAATGCATGTTTTGAGGAGTGACACGTTGCCTGTTGAGATCTGTCTTTCTCCCACTCAGACTGACTCATGAACTGCTGCCTCTCTTAAGCCTGTACCTAAAGATAAGTCAGGAATTTTTAGTGGATTTTCTCGATAGTTTTTTTTTTTTTAAAAGATCGATATGGTGAGATCATTTCAAGTTTATATTTTCTTAAGCTTTCTTCATGAAATGACCTTATTGCTTCAGATGTGTTTGAAAAAGATTCGAGTGGGCTTAGATCAACTCTCACGTAGAGTAACAGGAGGAAGTTTGCACCTTCACTTGTTTTTCAGGCAGCTCATGACAGATCATCACGTCCTTTGACAGGATCTCAGAGTCCCACAGTGTCTGTTACCTGTAGTGAACTGAAATGAGCTGGAAATGATGAGAGAGACGGGACAGACTGAGCCTTTCCCCAGTGGGTGCAGCAGACAAATTATTGCACCTTTCAAGGGAAATGACTTAACGGCAACAGCGTTGTTGAAAAGCCTCAAATTATTTATTATTAGAATCAGTAGGATTTATTTTGGTCCTCATCATAGAGGCATATACATCCCCTGTGTCAAGATTGGTATGTCATCTTGTGTCTGACTAAAACTATGTAACATCAGCAGTCTTTATACCCCAGACTAAGTGACACTGACAGGTACTGCTGACCAAGAAGAGTAATCAGATTACTTCTTTCTCAACCTCTTTAGGACACTTTGATTTTACATTCATTCCCTCTGGGCTTTATGGAGACATCATTATTACAAAATAGGATGTGTACGGTGTCTCCTGCTACTTCTTCAATTCTTACAAGAACCACTTTATTAATGTTTGCAGGTGGTTCATAGATGCTCTCGTGTTTGTGTATTACAGTATATTATATTGATTTGACCCACTGGAAAACATTTCATTCATTACTTCTGCTATTGGAAAATCTAATCCAGAGCAAAAAAACATGATAACCATGAAAACAATAATGTGAATTATAATGTCCTACTTTCTGTTTGGCAGATGGTTGAACCTCAAGTCGTCACAACAGTCTCCTGTTGCACATTTTTGGAGCTCTATAACAGATAATGTTGATTAAAAAAAATTAAATAAATTACTGAGCAAGTGTCACATTTGATTTGCACACTGGAACCAATTAAATTAATAAAGGGGAGGAGGAAATCACTTTAAAAGTTTGGAGAGTGTAATGTTTGACAAACCAAGCTGTAGTTAATCGGTGAATACACAAACTGTCCAGTACAGTCCTGTAAAATATACTTTGTGCTTTCACTTTATAACTTATTAGTATGATATGTATGAGTGTTATTGCATTACGCATATATTTTCACATTTTAGGACGCACTCAACTGCGTTCTGTGTCGTTCTGAACAGCCCGTTGCTCGGTGGATTTTTGGCTCCAAAATGTTTAACCTGCAGCACTTAAAAGAGCAAATAGCCACACAGAGCATGATAACTAAAGATGACACTTTTTACCCCGAGCTACTCGCCCAGAGAAGAGTTAGATTGCAAAAATTACTTGGCTTGTGTTTGACAATGTCAGAGCGAGGGACAGCCGTGTCCCGCAGACGTGCCCACTCATGTAGTGCAGATGTGGTGTTTGAGTGTGTTTGTGGGAACCAGCATGCAACCCTCCGGGCGGCTCTATCTGAATGGGACCTCTGGCCGAGTCACTTTAAGGGTTATTGTGTGTGTCCGCTGCGTTTGTGTACGGGTGACTGACCACATCAAGTGCAGCTTCTATCGCTGTACAGCAGAAACATTCCAGAGAATGTTTTCTTTTCCAACAAACCGAAGGACGTCGGGTTATAATATTTCTTTTTCCCTCTCCTTCCCTCTTGTCTTTCTCCCTTTTTGACTCCGATTTGTTTTCCCAAAGGAGGTCAGCAGCGTAAAAATCAGGATCATAAGAGAAAGGCATGCCTTTCACTAGCCAGGCCTTCTGGGAACTTTTAAGACTGTGTGAACCAAGACAAAGGTAACAGGTCACGGGGTCGTTCGCCTGCTGCGTTTTTTTTTCCACGAATGTCTTTCTGTGTGTGTATATGCTTTGTGTGTGTTCACCTTACAGTCTTGGTAATTCTACGCCCCATCATGTCCACATGTCGCTACCACGCAAGAAAAATGAAACCATATGTTTCCTGATGATGTGAACGCAGACCCTCTGAGAACACACGCTACCACTCAGAGAAACCGCCCTGGGAAAGTCCTCGCTCGACCATCGGTCACTGCCGTGCCAACCGCTGCCAAAACACACACGGTCACATTGAGCCATAGGATGTTTTCTTATGAATAATCTGTTAAAAAAATAAAAAAATGTTTGTGTCGTATGTTTTCCGCAGCCTGACGCTCTGTCTGCGGCGGGCCTCCTAATTAAAGTTCGGCAAAAATAAAACTTGATTAATTTCTCCATGAATCAAAACAAATTACAACCCTGAGTGATTATTGCAAACTGAGAGCAGATTGTGTGTCAGCGTGTTAATTGTGGTGTTTTATGGAAACAGAATCATCTGATTTTTCTTTGTGGTGCTTCATTAAAACCACGAAGAGATTCCTGTGCAGCTTGTCAGCGCTGCTGGGAGGTCAGAGTTTACATTGTCAACCGTAGACCGGCCACCTCGGAGCAATAAGGGGTTTGGTGCCTTGCTAAAGGGCACCTTGGCTGCAGACATTGTTCGGAGATGCAGGGCTTTTGTGTGGTTTTCCAAGCATTACGGTGCCAAGCAGTCCACTTTAATAAAATCCCACTGAGACATCTGATCTTATTGATTCCTTTGCATTCATTTTATAAGTAAACATCAAACATTCAGGTTTTATGAGTGGCTTTTCAAAGCAGTAGTCAAGTATAGAAACATTGTTGATATTCTTCAGACATATTAAAAGGGACTTTTATTATTTGCAATTAGCCCTGCGTCATATCATATTCATTTTATTTTGTAAGCAATAATACATAAAAAAACACCAAGAGAGGCAACAATCAACAGTCAAACTAAAATAAGATGGAACTAAATGTCAGGAGCTATATTACAGGAATATGTTTAACAGTATCATGATAGTAATAGAGCTTAAACAACCAATTAGTTTACAATGATTTTGATAATCTGTTAATAGTCATTTTATAAAGAAAAAAGCTGATCAGTGTTTGGGATAGCGTTTAGAATATCTTTAGCTTTTCTCTGTTTGTTGGACAGATGAGACATTTTATACTCCAGGATGTTGTGCTGTGCATTTTTCAGTGTTTTATGAGTAAACCAGCCGTCAATTCTTCCCAGAAACTATTGATAATCAATCAGTCCTAATCGCTGGCTGCATCCGTAGACAACAGCGTGTTGCAGGAAACATTCCTAACACCACATACAAAAATCATTATTGTTCAATATTTAGAGCTAAAAACCTCATAGATTATTGATTGCTTTTATTTAGGAGTCCAAATTTCAGTGTTTTTATCCGGTGCTTTGTTTCTCCTGTAAAACCCGCCGTGTGTGAGAGTCCGTGATTCGTGGTCTAAACCTTCACTAGCAGTGTGAGCGATGGATCCACTGGCTGTGAAATGTGGACACAGAAGCTGTTTTCTTCTGTCTCGCTCCACCGTCAGTGTTCTTCCTCCTCGTCTCCTCGTCTCTTTCTGGTCTTATCTTCCCAGCGCTCTTCAGCGTTCACTCCTCTTGGCCTCAGGGTGTTTTCACTGCCTTCCCATGTTCACACTGTAAACTGCTCTTCTCCCCCCTCCCCCTCCTCTGACATGGTTTTGCTGTCCCCCACATTGCTGCTTCTCAACCACCACATGTCCCTTTTCTCTCAATTTCTGTCAGTTTGTATCATTTAATGCACAAATTTGAAAAAGGAAGGGAAACGGGGCGATTCAGCTTGTCATTATCATCTCCGATTCCTCTTCTCTCCACCTCTCACTCTATGCAATGATGTGATGATGGATTCATTACATTTCTCTTTAAAGAATATAGTTTTATAGTTTTAGGCCCGCTTATTAAAAAGTAACAAGTACAAACAAATCACTGCTTTGATGAATACAGTTTTTATTTGTCTGTTTATGTTTGTGAGTATGTTTCAATTAATTGGTACAGTGCTACAGTTAAAGTCAAACCTTTTAATGTATATACACTATGATGATGCAATAGTTTCTGTGCAGTTTTGTTTTTTCCAGCTCTAACTAGCATCCACTTGGAAAGTGGAAGCGGAAGAGCTTGAAAAGCTTGCTCACGTTAGCGGACATTGTAAGTCTGAATAGAAAATGAAGACAATACTAATTTAGAGGACACTTTCACTTCAGAAAGATATTAATTAAAAGACTTATAGGAAAAAAATCTTTCAAGTTTAGAAAAAAACTGAAAAGCTAATTGCATATCCAATTGTAAAATGTTTTAGGATTTATTTAGATTGTCTGAACATAAGCTGAACGCTGGGTCTGTATTAATAACAGAAGGGAGTGAGAAGGAATAAAACAGTTTCACCTTGTACGCCTTGTCTTTTTCATCCTTCATTTATTTACCCAGCTCTCCCCAGGCAGCGCGCTGAGCTGCCGGGATTATGAGATGCTGTAACTTAGACGGAGCTCATCCTGCATATCAGTCCATCAGCATTAACGCAGTGTATGTTCAAACTAATGCCTCTGCGCGCATCAGCCGCTCTGGTTTCTGATCAGCCCTGGCCTGCCTGATAAGCTCGCTTGTTTGCATGGATGTAGCTGCTTGGTCCCGTGCAGATGAACCGAGATAGCGCTGTTCGTGTCTACCATGGGAAATGTGTGTGTGAGTGTGTGTGTGTAGCTAAAAGGACTATAATACAAGGAGCCTGAGTAGATTCTTGTGTGTCCTTTAGTTAAAAAAAAAAAAAAAAAAAAAATCTAATGAAGGAGACTGCACATATAGCTTAAAAAATAATCATACAAATGTTCTCCTTAAGCATTAATGAAACCGTACGGCTGTCGTTTGAGCAATATCAAGCCGATACTTCATTACTTAGCCTCTTTGTGACACTATATCAGCTCCATACGGTGCTGAAAGACACGCTGTGACATCCATTTGTATGGGCACGTTGATAATGTGGTGCTACACCTGTTGATGTGGTATTAGTGGATGACTGTTGCTCAGAGCCCAATCAGCAACAATACATTGAGTGCTTGATGCTATCGGAAAGCTGTCAGAGCGAGTGTAATGGAAATATATCGTCCTCTTTGAGAACACGGAAGGAGCATTTTCTCTCCTCGTCCTGCTCCATCACCTCCTCTCCAGCTCCGTCTCCCTTGTCCTGTCATTCTGTGTCTCCGCTCGTCTCTTTGTCACCCTTCTGTCTGTCAGTGAATTGCATTTTTTGTATTTATTTATTTATTTTTTCCCCTATCTCAAGCAGTGTTTGTGAGGCACAGCAGATTGCACTGACAAAGCTTTATTGTCCGTTTGAGGCTCGGGAGACAGAATGGGTCAGCGGCAGCACCGACAATAGGAGCAATCTTGGTCTCCGTGTTTATCCCATCCACGCTGATTTATCAGTCAGCGTGTGCGATTGCTTTCTTCATTACTTTTTCATGCTCGTTTTGTGTTGAATATGAAAATAGAATCATTGTCATCCTGTTAGTGAAGCTGTCAGCCGTGATCCGGATGTTAAAGGGTCTCTGTGGGGTTTTCTTGTAAACAAACAAAAGTTTTGTTTCTATTCAGAGTATTTCACTAAAATGCGCTGTGTGTCTAAACGGTTACAAATGTTTTGGGTACATTTCCTCTCGTACATCATTTACGAAGCAATTTTTTTTGGGGGGGGTATTTCACATCCAGAATCGTTCACGTTCATGTTTTTTTCCCATTACAGGTCTCAGTGTGTCACTAACACCTGTAGATTAGAGGAATAATGTGATACTGTTGTGACTGTGTGTCATGTTGCACAAGATAAACTACACAGGGACCCACTCAGAAAAATAGCCGCTACTGGAAGTCTAAAACTCCACAGGTCACTAACCAAACATCGATCAAACATTTCTCTGTAATGTACACTCAATGGGTGTTATGGAGCTTTCGCTTGTATCACACCATCTTCATCAGCACATGGAGTAGCCCCATTGTTATGGAGGGGTAGATGTTCGTGGCTTTGTTACTGCCCTTTTGAAACTGCACTTCATACATCAACTTACTTACTCCTTTACCTTTTTGCATACAAATTGAAATCTGTAATTCGAATACAATCTTCTTTCTAGGGTTGCCGTTGCGTTTAACCTTGAGTGAATGAATGGCCTATTCCTCCAGACATTTGCTCTGCCAGTTTGCACTAAATGCTGTCTGGAGCAGATGATGACTGATTGCACTGCGTTTGCAGTGGTTTGGGACTTGGCAGGAGGGGATGAAGTCAGTAGTAGATGAGATAAGATGAAACTGAAACGATCTCTTGGGGGTGAAAGTGAGTCACTCCGGTGGAAAATGGTCATGTACAATAGCAAAAGACTCCACACAGGAACAAAGCAAATGTTGCATTATATTATAACTGTGACAAATGTGAATTAAAGTGTCCCTGAGTGTGATTATTGTGCATACAGTACTGTAGACCTGCAATACAGGCCTGCTGTGGAGGGGTGTGCGGTCCGCGAGGGAAAACAGAGGGATCTGATTGGCTGAGGAGTAGGGAAAGCTCACGTAGTGGTGTTTCCTCTCTGCTAGATCCCGAGTGTATGTGTGTATCTTCATATAGGGGCTCTTTCTCCACGCTATGCGCGCGCACACACACACGGTTTCTCTTCATGTCTCTCACTCACTGCTCACAGGCATGAAAGTAGGGAGGTGAGGAGGGAGCTCTGGAGAGCAAGAGAGTAAGAAGCGATCTGAGCAGTGAAGTGTGGTCACGGTGCTTTTGATTTTCATCAGGGAAGTCTAAGAGGGGCATTTGAGGCAAGAAATGTGAAGGCATTTAATAAAGTAATGAAAGAAGAAAGGCGGCGGGATATCAAGAATTTTTTATAAAGAGTCGCTGAATAGTGTTTGTGATTAGAAGCATGGAACCGAATATTTTCAGCTGTTAATCACATGAAAAGACGAGCTAGTGTTTAAACAGAGACTTGATAATCAGAATTAATTGTCACTTCATTCATTCATTCCGACGTTTTGTTTGTTTTTCCCCGAACCAATCAGCAGCCAGTAACACATCCATCCCATCAATGTCATATTTTAGTTGAAATTGGAATTTTAATCATGATTGCTGAGAAAATTTTGTTTTTCGCAATTATTAAAGAAACAAGTAGAATTTATTCTCATACCTTGATTCATAAAAACTTGAGCAGCTGTGTCATTGTCGTTCACACTCGTCGACATTTTTGCGGGCGTTTTATGGAGCCGTTCATGTCGCCATTTGTCATCAATCCTAATGCTGCTGTTTAATTGTTTCTTGACATAACTATCTTTTTGTGGTCACAACACTAAAGCAAAATGAATCAACTGGTAGACTATGGAGCCGGGAAAACCAAACCCTCCCCGTAGCTTCAGTGTTCCCCTTTCACACATTACAATGCATTTAAAGTTGGAGCAGATTCAACCCAAATAATTCTACTACTCCTTATTTAATTTCTGCCCAAAACTTTTTATACCATCAAGTTTTCATTTCTGTTTTATATGTCCTGATTGGACAGCATTGCTAGAACAAGTGCTCAGGAATCCCCAAAATTTTGAGAAACTCTAACAAGCAAAAAAACATTTTTAGAGCAATGGGATGCCCAAGGGTTACTCCTTTGCAATACGAATTGATATTTAAAATGGATTGAGCATCTCTTGTTAAATAGCCGTGAAGTTTTTTAAAATGAAAACTGACAGTATTACATAACAGCCTCTGAATATGCTAATTGGCCCGTAGAATGGAAGCTGACTTAACAGTAGTCAGTCGATGAGCTCCCTCGACCAAAAAAGGCCCGGTGGGTTTGAGAAAAACATTCTGGTTTCAGCCGCTGCCTCTATTACACAGACAGGAAGCTGTAGATTTCCCCTGGCGGCTCTCACAGACCTGAACATGCTTTTGGAATTTGTAGCGGCAGAATGAAGGACGGCTCGACACGTATGCTTCGTATGTGTGGCATGAAATCTCTGCTCAGGATGTAGTTTTCCATCTTGAGTCAACGTGCCGATAAGTAAAGCAAACTGCTTTATTCTCCTTCTTCTCTTTTCCTTATATCTCAATCCTTTCACATTCACCCTGCTTCTAACTCACCGCCTTCTTGTATTCTATTCTAATCGTTATATTCCCGTTTCCTGTCGTTCTCTTTCTCAATCCTTCATTACCTTTTCGTCCATCCTTTGACTCCTGTCCCACTAATTCCCTCATTGCTCCCATCGCCTACCTTCCTTTTTACTTTTGACTTTCTCTGCTACTTCCTGCATCCCTCAATGCATCTCCTCTGCCTCGCTTCACTTCACGTCTCCCTGTCGCTCTTTATCGTTCCCTATTATTCCTACATCCACCTCTCTTCTCGTAGTCTTTGTCTTCCCTTCACTCTTCCCGATGTCAATCCTTTTTTTTTTTCTCCTCCACAGAACAATGAGAGGGAGACGGCCCTCCACTGTGCAGCCCAGTACGGACACACTGAGGTGGTTTCAGTGCTGCTTCAGGAGCTGACCGACCCCGCCATGAGAAACAGCCGACATGAGACGCCCCTGGACTTGGCAGCGCTGTATGGACGACTGCAGGTCAGTGAGGATGACAAACTGAATCTGCTCTATTATCTGACACGAGAAAGATCAGAATGGGAATTCTGCTTTGGATATTTTCATTTATTACAATGATTATTTTCCATGCTGTTAAAAATGGTACAGTAATACCTCTGTAGTAATCAGGAGTACATACTTGTACCAAAAAGTACATATTTTTTTACAGATGGTCCTCATAAGAACAAATGAAAGCTGGTTTGATCCACAGTAAAGATAAGAAGGTAGTTTTTAAAAGTTAAAAGTTTAATTTGTCCCAATTTAAATAAAACTTCTGGTAAAGCAGCATTCATTCTGCATGGATAGGACAGTATGACTGGCTAATAGGCTTACTGATGACTGTATCATGTTTTAATGAGTTGACATACAAGGTCAGAACATTAGTTGGTGGCCATCATCTAAAAGAATTGTGTTAAAATGATGCTGTCTAGTGTCTGTGTTATAACTGTTGTCAGACCTGTTGTGATTCAAATTGGCTTCAAAGCCTAAAGCTGCCATAATCTGATTTTATATTAATGATGATGTGAAAGGTGTAGGTAGGTAGGTAGGTATATACTTTATTAATCCCCGAGAGGAAATTTTTTTCGCCACAGCAGCATACATACAGGAGCAATAATAGAAACAATAGAATAAAATAATAATAGAATAGAATAATATAATAGAAAAGCAATAAAATAAAAAATATAAAATATAAAATGCACAGTATATATATACAGTACATTAAATATCTATATATATTATATACAACAAACCAATAAACACAGTCAACATATATATGTATATATATATATACATACAGTACAGTATATATCTATATATATATATATATAATATACATATAATATACAAGCAACCAAGAAACACAGTCAACAGTGTTATTGTACTGTGATGGATTTTGCCAGAGGTGAGTTATTGTAAAGTCTTATGGCAGTGGGCAGGAATGATCTCCTGTATCTGTCCTTGTGACTCACATTAAACACATTAAACATTAAACCACAAAGCCCCCCCCACAAAGATAAATCATCATCATCATCATCATCATCATCATCATATGTTTTATACATACAATGTAAATATGTACAATATGTGTTAAAACCTGCTACATAAGATCCCTTTAAATACGTTGTACACAAAGTAACATCCAACCGTGACGGTCAAATTCAGTCATGAATAGTTAAAACGTCATCACCGTCACGGGTCCTCGACTGCTGAGCCTCCCGATGTGTACCTGACAGATCTATACCCACCTGGCTAATGAGCAGTTTGAAAGCAGGAGATATAAAGGTATGAACCGTTGACCTTTCAGTACGTCGAGAAGCGGAGAAGCTCTGATCTCCGTTGGAGCGGCTCCACATGGAGGACTGAGGGGATGAAAGCCTTTGTAATGAAGGATAACTCAATACCAGCGTCTGATGCTATTCAATACAAATGAAATGTATCCCAAACATTTAATTTGCAATGCAATTTTAATTGCAACGTGGAGGAACAAAGAATTTTCTTTCTATTTACAGATGAAGATGCCAGAACTGATCATCAGTCAAAGAAAATGCAGTGAAAGACTTACAATATAGTTCTTTGTGGTGTAGATAGAAATAAGACATTACTTACTTGGTGGGTTTAAATGTTCATTGTTGACAAAGTAGCGCATGTAGGATAATTGCAACATTTATCAGAAAGTCTCGGGTCTCTAATGAGGAATTATGAGTGATTATTGTTATGATGCAGCAATTTTGTGCCTATTTTATTGATATACTAACGTTTTATTTTTGATTTATTATTCGCTTGATTGATATACGCTCATATTACGAAGAAAATAACCTTCACTACTTTACACTGGCTCATGTTTTCATTGTTACAACAGCTGTTTATACCGGTCGGGTGGGTGGGATCTGTATATGTGAACCTCTGTATGAATCCTGGGAAAGCTCTGTGCTGGCAGGTGAAAAGAAACAGCTGACAGTAAAAAGGACCACAGCGCACAGGAATACAGTTGATTTATTGTGGAAAAGAAATTCTCAAATACTGTCTGAAGTTCACAGAAAGGCAGGTACACATTTTTAGAACTGGGACTTTGCTCCTCTGTCAAAAATGTGACAAAAGGTGCACCAGCCTCTCCCACATTGAGAGGTGTATGCTACAAATGCCTGCTGATGTTCAAATGCAATCACACATTCTTCCTGCTAAGGTAGTGAGTAATTGCAGTCAAGCCATACAGGTTTGTTTGAGTGCGAATGAATAATTTATAAAGGCAGCACGGTAGTTCTCTCTCCCTCTCTTTCTGCATAATAATGAAGGGAAATCCCTGTGGTGGAAGCTGCTGCTGGTGCATGGAGATGTAACTAACACGGGGCAAAAGTTTAGCATACGCACACAAAGGCACACATTAAAGGAGGAAGCTTTCGAGAGAACTGCCTGTTGGTGAGCCGAGTTATTAAAGGTATCATCCGCGACCAGACAAAAGCAAAACAACCTCCGACTACAAGATGCTCAAGTTGATTGACAGGTCTTCTAATACAAGGACTCACTGCAGAAACACATAATTAAGCAGACCTCCTCATGATTGGTTGAGAAACAAACTGCCTTCTAATTATCTGTTACCACTCATAGTTTACTGACATCCAAGCTCGCAGTTTGGTGTCACGATTTTAGGCTGATTAGAGAATCAGATGTGCAGGAAGAACTCGGGACACGAAGTAAAGTTAAAAAGCCAACCGGGCACATACAGAGCCTGAGCCTGAAAAAAAGCAAAAACAAAAACAAAATCCAGGCAGGGAGAAGTAAACAATCCAAAAACCAGCAAACAAAGCCAAGTCAAAAATGCTGGAAAGGGATTAACTCATGAGGCTGACCAAGACAATCTGGAAGGGGAACAGAGACCTGAGAGAATGTACAGAGATGCATGATGGCAAAACCAGGGGCAGGTGAGTGATGAGAAACAGGTGCGGATAATTAGAAGAGCAGGAGACACAGGAACTGAAGTGGCAAAACAAAACAGGAAAAACTACAGTCGCAGATTAACGACTCTCTGGACAACAAAACATGTACAAGAAGGTGACCAGTGTGTCCCAGTCTCCTCTCAGCGAGCTGCTCTGTGTTTATTCTGTGCCCAGGTGGTCCGCATGCTGGTGAGCGCCCACCCCAACCTCATGACGAGCCACACTCGCCAATACACTCCGCTCCACCTGGCTGCCCGCAACGGACACCACAGCACCGCGCAGACTCTGCTCGACGCCGGCATGGACGTCAACTGTTTGGTGAGAAGAATTTCACCTCTGGTGTTTTTTGTTGTTGTTGTTGTTGTTGTTCTCCATCAGCATCACAGGACAGATTTCTGGCTCAGATTACGTCAGCCTGCTAAGGACAATGATAATAGCGACTTTTTCATTTGCTTGTTGTTGCTTACGGCAAACCGTGTTCCCCTTTTAGACTAAGCCACTGTAGTTGTTGTGAGCTGTTCCATTTGGAAGTGAGACAGCTTGAGCAGAGAGTAGCTCTTATATTACTTCCTCAAGATTTGTGGATTATCACGAGTAGCCTTGTCATTATATCAGAAAGACGCTTCGCCTCGGAGTTGTACAAACAAACTTTTATTATTTTGAACACCACGAACCACAAATATTGTTAATTGTTTGTAATGTCCAAACATAAACAGCCCAAGTAAACTTGCGTTGTTTGTCTTTCAAAAAGTTGCACGTGTAGAAACATTTACAGATACAGAAAGAAGAAACATGTTTTGAACGGATGTAAGTTTGACGTTTTGTTCGTATTATCTGAATCAGAGTGGGGAAGGTGGCTGGAGAAGTATCTATTTATCCTTTTCCCTGACTAAATCTTTCAAAATGTCCTTCCTCTGCTCATCTCTGGTGAGCATGAATATTTGAGAAGTTGCAATGTCTTTGGTTGAAAGAGAGTACAGCAGTGAGTCTTTGTTTTTCTGTATATAATTCACCACAGGCATAACTGCTTTGCAGGTTCTTCTTTTGAAAGTGTGTGCGCCTCGTTCCTCTCTCTGTGTGTGTGTGTGTGTGTGTGTGTGTGTGTGTGTGTGTGTGTGTGTGTGTGTGTGTGTGTGTGTGTGTGTGTGTGTGTGTGTGTGTGTGTGTGTGTGTGTGCGCGCGCGCGCGCGCGTGTCAGTGAGCTTGTGTATGCCGTCCGTGCCTCCCATGGTTTGGTGGTGGTGAGGGATGAATAATTGATTGGGAGAAAAGACTGAGGAGGAGGAAGAGGAGGAAGAGGACAAAGAGGACAGGGTGTTCCTGAGAGGTCCTAAGAGTTCACCGTCTCCTCTTTACACACGCTATATCTTCAGTGTAGGAAACAGAAATACAGAGTCACTTACAGTATGGAGATTCCTTACGGCTCTGTTTCTAACCTGATGTCTACTCTGCTCTGCTCTCTTTCCATTTTGTCTCATTGTGTATTCGGAGTCATCCGGACGATCCAAATACAGCTTTGTCCCGACCCTTTCTGGGCCATTTGTTTTGGTGAAGCCTTGTCAAAATGCAGCCACGCTTTGCTGCTTTCCTGAATGCTGTTGTCTTTCTCTTGAGATAATTTTTTTCTGAAAATCTGAACTTTCTGACTTTACACGCTTGTCTTAAATAGTAAGTGTTGAAAAATAACCCTTTTGTGCCTCTTAATACTGTTTGAATCAAGTCTCTTCTGATTATTAGATCAAGGTCACTGTACTTCTCCCACTTTAAGCCATTTTTTCAGTCCACTTTAAGTTGACTCGGTGAACAACAAACACACCTGATTTTAGACATGGTGGACATGATCTGATTATAGAAATATTCTAGCTGGTAATACACAGTGAATAAAAGTTCACGTCTGCTATTGCCAGAATCTGATCTGACTCCATGTTCGTTTGCTTCAAAGACATACGGCATAACAGATGCTGTGTTCTTCCTTCCCCTGCATGTGTAAGTGCGGTTTATGTAAAGCATGTGTAGCTTTCTGTTAGTTAAAGACTGAGGAGGGTCTGAAACTCCAAGAAATGAGAACTCTGTGTCACTTTGTGTCCTCCACAATATGTTCCAATGTGTCTCCAACATGACAAATCCAGTTTGGAGAATTTGTTGGGTGCAGAAGTGTATTTGTGTCCGTGTAATTTCTGGAACTGACTCGTCCTGTTTGGATGTTGGAATCATTGTGGGACTCTCCCGGCGAGGGGTTACATGACTCAGCGGCGTTGCACCCATCTTCTCTGCCTTCTGTCCTTGTTACATGCTGCCTGTTTGTGTGTGTGTGTGTGTGTGTGTGTGTGTGTGTGTGTGTGTGTGTGTGTGTGTGTGTGTGTGTGTGTGTGTGTGTGTGTGTGTGCTCCGATCTAAAGAGGAGGGCTTTGTATCTCTGCAGGGATTTGGCCTCGGGCTCCGTGTGTCTAGTGAAGATGAACACTGCACGCCTTTGATTTGCCTCGTCTCCTCCTCTATGCACACTGCTGCAAACCTCTCTCTCTTTTTCTCTCCACCTAGTAATGATGAGCAATGCAAGCCTTTCGATATCTCCAATCCTCTCTGCAATTTACCCTTTGCTCTTGTTCTGCTCTGTCTCTTTTGGGCTGAAAAATGATATCGGCGCACATTAGACCCCCCCCCCCCACTCCAATCTCATAGAGTGAGTTGAGATGTGTCACCGGACTTCATGGTCTTATTTTGGTCTTGAACTGTTTCTGTCATTTAATGTAACTGACATGTATACGATTAATTGAACTCTAAATAATTAGATGAAGTTTTTGGAGTCTCCATGTTGTGTTGCACATCATCTTCTGGTTTTACAGCTAGCTAAGGTTACAGGGAAATCCTTATTCTCATACAACAATCTCTATGTGCAGTTAATCCTAAAATGCATTACCAGTAGCTACAGTACAGCAACGAGCAGATTTAAGGGTTTCCCTGAAGAGAGGAGGCTTTCCTTGTGTGACTTTTTCCATCTTCTTTCTTCTGTCTTTTTCCTCTTCCTCTCTCTCGCTTTCAATTTCAATTAAACTTGTTTTATTTGCTTTACGATTTGGATTAAACATGTTGCCAAAGCCTGAATTCTTATGTAGATAAAAGAATACAAAAGTTAAAATGATGAAATAAAAAAAAGAAAGACATACATAAAATAAAATCTTACAAACTTTACTTTTAAACATTTCTTTCCATGTGACAGGAATACTTGTATCTCTTTCTCTCTGTTGTGTTTTCTTCAAGGCCATCAGAACTACAGTGTCCTATATTATTGACAGTATGGTTCGCTGTGGGCGACTCACAGATGGCCTTCTTGTGTGAATTGTCACACAGTGGAAAGCAAAGTGTGTGTGTGTGTGTGTGTGTGTGTGTGTGTGTGTGTGTGTGTGTGTGTGTGTGTGTGTGTGTGTGTGTGTGTGTGTGTGTGTGTGTGTGTGTGTGTGTGTGTGTGTGTGAGAACAATAGTGTAGGTCAGTAATTGGAGTGAAGCCATATAGGTCTGTCTGAGTGTGAATGAATTATTTATACAAGCAGCACACCTCCTATTTATTTCCCCTCGCTGTCTGTCTATGCCTCTCTCTATGCCTCTCTCTCCTCCCCTGTGTCTTTCCATGTTAATGAGGGGAGCTCCCTGCCTAGGAAGGTGCTGCTCGGTGGGCAAGGAGCCAACGCAGGGCAAAAGTTTAGTATAAACACTCCAGGCTGCCTTTTCTAACACCACGTAGTGTCAGCAGCATGTTTAGCAGCAGCAGCAGCATGTGTGTCGAGACATGCACGAGGCATCCAGGCCCGGTGTCGAGTGGAGGTCACTCACGTTTTGGTGCTCAGAGTGCAACTGGCTGCTACGGTGGTAATGTAGACGACTCTGTTAAATAACGTAGAGGCGTTTTTCTTTTAGATGAGTGTTGACTGAAAAAGAAAAGCGCCTGGAAAGCTCTACGGGGACGGCGTGTCAGTGGACTTCAGGCGCTCAACAGCGACTACTACGTTTCTGCGAGCTGCCCTGAAACACAGAGTCATCCGCCTTTCAATTCCAGGAAACCCTTCAACAGTGTGAATCGCCTTCCTCGTTTCCTTGTGACATCACTGCCTAATGGCCATGGGAAGCGGGACAGGAAGTGGTATAGGAGGTTTCAGGGGGCAAGGCTTGTGTTTTGGAGAGGGGTGGGGGGAGGGGTGGGGGTCTCTCTTCCTGCTCTCCCACCTCCTCTCACTTGCATGGACGTAGGGGATCGGTTCCTGCAGGCTAGACTTCCACAGTTATTGTCACTGAGGCTACAAATGCAACCACTGTCTGTTTGCACTTTGGATTCACGTCTCAGTATTTTCCTGATAGAGCTGGACTGTTCACCTTTGACCTTTTGAGGGCCACCTGGCATACAGCCTCATTCTGCCGTTGACACTTTTGTTTTTGAGAAAGCAGAAAGACTACAGTAAGTTTTAGTATTCCCTGCAGAGGAGGATCACACTGATCTGGTGCAGTGTCGCGTTAAGTTGAATATCCAGGCTGCGTATGTATCAGCGGACCTGGCTGTCGTCCAAACAATTTGTCTTCATTAACGCCGGGCGTTTCGTTCAGGTCCAAGTTTTCATCTGTGATGTCAGGAAACCAACCATGAAGGATGCGACGTATTCAGCATATGTGTTACGTGTGTGTGTGTGTGTGTGTGTGTGTGTGTGTGTGTGTGTGTGTGTGTGTGTGTGTGTGTGTGTGTGTGTGTGTGTGTGTGTGTGTGTGTGTGTGTGTGTGTGTGTGTGTGTGTGTGTGTGTATGCTAAAGTTCAGATCTTTGGTCCCAGATGGGCGTTCTTGCTTCCAGCAAGGTGTGCGGGCCAGTATGTTCAATGTGTGGAAACATAATGTCCCATAAAGCTGTGCAGCAGAAACTACGTTAGAAGTACATTTGTACCAGTGTAACATTCAGTATCATGGACTGTATGCAAGCTTCGATGTGAGTTGGCTCGTCGTGACCTTTTGACCTTGAGAGCACAGAGATACTAAACCTATATTGCGTTTACTTATTGGTAGTGTTTCCCAATTGTCTAGTGGGAAGAATCATGTTGTTTACATGCATGTTTCGTAATTATCCGACAACTGACTTTGTTTTCACCAGTAGCACTTGAAAATATGAAGTTATCAATGACAAAAAAAACACTCGGTAAAGTAACAAGAAAACTGTTAAAATGTAATATTTATGTCTGTCTTGGAACATAAAGCCTCTTTGTGCTGGCACATTTCATTTTTCTTCAGAAAAGATATGTGATTAGTAGAAGCATAACCGTCCTCCACCTAGTGCCTTTAAATCTTTGTGTTTGTTCCAGGGTGTTGGTGGTTAAACAGCTGTTTTTTTCTTCTTAGCGTGACTCCCCCAGTGTTGCTCTCTTAAATGCGTCCTTGTCAAAGTAATCTTCTCTCTCATCACCGCTGATCCAAGATGAGGCGCTTACCAGAGCCTTCCCCACGCTAGTTTCCATGTGTTGCATCATATCTGTAATATCCCTATTAGTGGGACTGGAGCTTGATACGGGCCGGCGTCGGGTGAGAGGGTAGGGGGACACAGGCCCCCGCTGCTTGTGTAATGGTTTGAAATCAGTGGGGCCTCACGGTGTTTGCAGCTGAGGGGATGTGACTCGTTTTAATCTCGATGAATCACTTTCATTTAGCTGCCAGATAGAAAGCGAGATCGTATCAAATCGAAATATTGTCTTTTTGCTCCCTTTTAATCCCTGGGACTTTCTTTTTTCTTCTAATGTCTTTCGTCCCTCAATCCACTTGTGTTTTTGATGTCTATTTTTGTCTCTGCTTTCAATTGTTTAAGTGATGGAATATTAACACACACACACACACACACACACACACACACACACACACACACACACACACACACACACACACACACACACACACACACACACACACACACACACACACACACACACACACACACAAACACAAACACACACACACACATGCTCTCTCTTGTAGACGGAGAATGGCAGTGCCCTCCATGAGGCAGCTCTCTTTGGGAAGATGGATGTAGTTCGCCTTCTGCTCGATTCAGGTGGGTCTATAAATATATTCTGGCAAAAAAAAGAAAACTGTGTGTGTGTTTCCCCTTTTTAGTTCAACCTGCGGCTAGATGCCTTTTTTGTTTTCCAGATTGTGGGTTGAGTTTGTCCTCAGGTGAACTCCAGGCATCTGTCTGCTGAAAATTCTGGACTTTCAGCTTTGTTATTGTTTTGGTCAGTTTCCTGTTCAGCAGGATGCAGTGTCTAATGCCTCATTTTGATGATGTCACTCAACTTGATAATCGGGTCAGCGGTTAACGAGGTCATGACCAAAAGTTACTTTGAAGGTGCAGCAGCTCCCGTCTGAAATAATGACTCATACAGGGAATTCATGTGTGCATGACTTTCTCATTTTAGTTAAGAATGCAAATATAAGTGTACACAAGAATGATCATATGTATGAAACACTAAAAACTAGACGCACATGATTGAATACAAAACAAAGACTAGCTTAAAACTAGGGAACAGAGTCCAAACACTTTGATACCACTGCCACCCACCCACCCGCCCACTTTCCTTCAGCACTTCCTGTTTCCTGCAGGACTTCCTCTTAGTTGCCATGTTCGTTTTTTGGCCTTGACTTTATTACCATCCTGGATCAGCACGGGACTGGGCTGGCCTGAATCCCTGAACTTTAGCCCTCCATGGCTGAAACATTGTGTGTATTGGTGCAAAGTGGAAAGTAGAGAGCGGCGCTGCAGGGATGTGGGATGGGCAGCCAGCCTTTCATTGTTTAACATGAACTATACATGGAAACAGGTCCATCATCTTTTGGGGTTCAGTGGTGAAAACTGAAGAGTGATTGGAAAGACATTTATCTGTCATGTTGAATTGGATCCATGAGCACAGGAAGGGATCAAAAAGTCAGATAAATAATAACTTGCACGTTAAGAAAAGACATCCGATAGACTTGTGTCTGTTTTCCTGCACACTATCGAGTGTGTTTGTTTGAATCTGCGTGAGTGTGTGCACGCAGTCTTGTATGTATCATCGTCTGGGACTGTGACTAGCAGTGTCTAAGCATGTGTTTGTGTGAGAATGAGCGACTTTCATCGACAGAAAATTCTGGTTTTAATCTTGATTAAAAAAATTAAAAAAAAAAAGTTTTTTAAAGAAGCCTCAAATGACTCATCCCTTTATGACTGCAACACATTCATCTTTTGCTGACTTGCGTTTTTTGAACGGGTTTGCAGATCCGAGTGTGTACAATATGCGAGTGTCCAGTTTAATTTGTGTTTGGCGCGAAGTTGAGTTTAGCCTCAAGCAAGTTTGAGGAGTATTATCTTCTGTGACAAAATCAGGAGTGTTCTGCATCTGACCTTTGACCTGTTGTTCATGTGTATCAAAACATACTGTATTGTGTGCGTGTCTGTGTGTCTGTGTGTCTGTGTGTGTTTCAGGGATCGACACCAATCTGAGAGACAGCCAGGGGAGAACAGCTCTGGAGATTCTGAGAGAACATCCTGCCCCGAAATCCCAGCAGATCACCGCTCTTATCCAAGGTAAGAGAGCCCAGAACACTTGCTGCAGATTTAGATGAAGCTCTCTCGAGAAATTGGGTCGTTGCAGGTGTAAAAAAAAAAAAATAGAAAACTCATGTACAGTAAATGTAATACATCATATCAAAGTTTAAAGCTACAGTATTTTTTTTTTCTCAATGCAACTTGACAGATAAAACATTTTAGCATTAATAATTTAATCTGCACTACAACTGTAACACGTGTGACTTCACAGGTTTATTGCGTGAATTAATGCGTTTTATATGAAAAAGAAAAATCTGTTCAGACTAATGGTCGGCCTGAATCGACTTTTGGTGACATTTTACGGCCGAATTAGGTGAACGGTGCAGACACACTGACCTGCAGTGTGCAGTAGTACCGTGACATTGTGGTGACTCTTGTTGTGAGTGGATGTGATCCAACTGAGAAATCTTGTTTTCCAGGAAGTTTATCTTCCACTGAGAAACAATGGGAGCCTCCTGTATGTGCTCAGTTGCGACAGTGGGAGAGCACGCTGTTAACGTTAGCCTTGATATTCCCACACAACAATCTTCTCTCCAGTTCTCCTCCATTGTCTCACTGGCTGAGGTGGATCTCGAGTGAGATGGTTATCGATGGTCATCAGGAATGTGTGACAAAATTAGAAGCAGCTGATTGTTTTGTTGAAGTATTTAATTTCCGTGGATAAATAGAGCGCTTGGTGATTCTGTGTTTTGGTTATTTACTGCGCACTGATTTGGTTTAGACCCACGATGTACATATATTATTTTAGGAGTTACTTACAAGCAGTTATGATTGATGTTCAGCAGTGTCACTGCATAAATACGACGTGTACTGGCACACGATGTGCGGGAACACCAGGACCTCAATGTGTTGTAGAAGGACATACATTTTTATCTTTCATATTTCATCTTCATTGCTGTACTTATACTGTGTCCTGTTTAAATGTGTCAGGACCAACGTCCTCACATCAAGTTTCACCGCTTTGCTATTTAATGTCTCCGCTTTTGTAAAGTTTAGAACCACAATATTTGGTAAGCAGTTTATTATCAGGTATATAATCCAGAAAAGGAAAAAAACAAAAACAGAAAAGAAACTGAAATTAAGGAATATGTGGACTTTTTTTTTTTTTTTTTTTTAAATATAATGGCAATAAAGAATCACTTTAAATACAATACAATAGATACATTTTCTGCCAATTGGCAAATTGTTTGAGCTTCACATTTGATTTTAATATCACATATGTGCAAATGAAGATTGAAAGAGTTAGGTCACAGAGCCAAATATTTTACATAATGCAATTTAAATGCCCAACTGGATTTCACCGGTAAACTCACTAGTTTGTAGCGGCACTCCCGGTCAGTCTATTTCAAAAATATTTTAACAGTAAATCATTATTTTCAGTGTTTTCCGTCTAAAACTTCTGTTCACACTCTTATCTGCGCTGCAGTGTGTTATTTGTGCTTCCACTGGGACCCAAAGATTCTCCATATTGCACCTTCTAAAGACAGTGTTGTCATCGGGTGATTATGAGGTTCAGTTTGAACGCTCTAATCTGCGGCTTGGAGGCCTTCGCTATCTGTCATCGTGTAACCTGTGGGTGTACGTTAGGCACGTAGTTGCAGATGATTTAAAGAGAGTGAGATAAAGGCAGACAGAAATGGAGGGATGGAGGGATGAGAGAGAATATGTCAGAGGCTAAATTAACCGCAAAGCAGTCTCAACTTGGAGGCAAAGAGGGAAGTGGGAACAGAGACCGAGTCCCAGGAATGTTACAAATTGGCCACAGTTAGAAAATAACAGACATAAAGCTGACATTAAACCCGGGGAAAACACAGCGATGCAAAGGGCAGAACAATTTAGACGTAATTGGTGATTCTAGCTTCCCATTTCATGTGTATCACTACAAGATCTGAGATGTACAAATAACAAAATATGGGGAAACCATGTGCTTGTGCCCTGTTTTAACCCTTAACATGACGTTTTCCCTTTTTTTTGTTTTTGTTTTATTAGCCCTCAAGTAGCCATAAAGCTTCTCTAATCAATCTATATAATGCTGTGTATATACTGAAAGTGGTTGCTTGTTATGATGAAAGTTAACTCCTAATTTTGCAGTTTGTCTCAAGTCTACGAAGCGTTTTTCTTGTCGTGGTTCATGTTTTATGGCTCTCATCAACGAGCAGACAGACAAAGTTAGCGGTTAGCTGATGAACATTGTGGAGCATTTTAGCAGTTGATATGTGGGAACTTTGGGATCTCCATTAGTACTTAAAATAAAACTCTGTGGATTTGACTACAGCTTGGATGGACCAGATGAGTGTATACTTGCTAACTTACTAATACTTAATGGATCAGTGAGGTCAAAGATGTTAATGCAACTATCTAGACTTAATTTGGCATCCTTTGAGACCGTATATTTTTGTTTGTATTTGTGAATATGCAGGAATTCTGCATTTATGCAACTAAAATATTCTAATATGTACAGAACTAAAGATAGAATTTTGTTTTTTTAGGCTTTTGTAGAGTGCTCGTCGCATTTTAAATGTCAAAAATCCATATCATGGAAGATAACGGTCAAAATCTAATCTCACTAAACCAGAGGTAGAAACGGAGATTTGGACTTCAGCACAAATAGGGGACTGTGTGTGTGTGTGTGTGTGTGTGTGTGTGTGTGTGTGTGTGTGTGTGTGTGTGTGTGTGTGTGTGTGTGTGTGTGTGTGTGTGTGTGTGTGTGTGTGTGTGTGTGTGTGTGTGTGTGTGTGAGAGGGAGAGAGGAAGAAAAAAAACAAGAAAGGACACAGCTGTGACTTGGTGAAAAGATCAGCTGCATGCCATTTCCTGTTGGAGAAAAGAGATAGAAAAGGACACACACACACACAAAGGGCAAAATACCTATCATTTACTTTATTGTAGCAGCTGAGAGGCTTTCTGGTTGCCACAGGCACCTCATTTTGAAAAGATTCTCATTTGATTAACAGCACACGATTCATCCTGCTGTTCAAATGAACAGCTCGCCTCTCACTGCCCCGCAGCAACTCGTTGTGTACTACGGTGCAATGCAGTAATTTAGCTGTAACACTTTAACACCGGGCCGTGTGTCTTCTGCTGTTTATGGAAATCCACTGATAAAACTGAATCAGTCTGTCAAAGCCTTTTAATCATTCCTTTCAGAGTCTGATACAAGTTCCAAGACTCTGTATAATTGCATGCAAATATGGTAGTATATGATAATTATTGAGGGGAGTGCGTAGTACACGCACACTTTCCTGACATTAACAGGCTTCCTCATTAGTTCTCTGCATTTCACTTTGTAAGCGTGTTTGTGTTTTTCCGCTGCTAATGCCTCACTCACGCAAGTTTATTATTTATCATTATCCAGTCTTTTAGCTGAGTTTGTGCCCCCGCACCTGAACCTGCTTCCTCTACTCCTCTTCCCACTGTATTTTCTACCCACATAAGTCTCTCTCTTTTGCTTTTATGAACAGCAGAGTGATTTATTAGCAGAAGCCGTGAAGTGAATTTGCGGTGCGGGGAAAAGTGCGAATTGAATGCAGCACAAGCTGTTTGCCGTGCTGATGGCCGTGCAATTATATTGATCCAGTAAAATGCCTCTGAGATGCTTTTTCCTCTCCATCCCTTCCTCTCCTCCCTCCTCCATCACACTCTCCTCCGAACTCCTCTTCTCGCCTTTGCCCCATGTCTTCTTTCTTCCTGTTGTCCTGACATATTTCCACCTTACTTCTTACATCGCGTCGCTACGTCTCCGTGTGTGTAGAGTATATGATGGACGAGGTGGAGAGGCAGAGTATCGTGGACGAACCTGTTCGCAAGTGTCCCATCCCTGCACCTCGAACCTCCGTTTCCTCGCCCTCCGCCTCCCCTTCCCTCAGACACAAGAGTAAGTACACACACACACACACACACACACACACACACACACACACACACACACACACACACACACACACACACACACACACACACACACACACACACACACACACACACACACACACACACACGCGCGCGTATGTGACATGCACTATGCAACTAAGCTGCTTTAAACTGACATTCAAGGTGGCTAAAGACATATGTGGTTATTTTTGGACGAGAAACGTCCTAAAAAGAGGAAGTGGAAGAAAATAAGACTTCATTTTGAGAAAACGTCCACAACTGCGGAGTAGAGATGAGAGATAACAACTCGTATCGCAAAAAATACATTTTGCATGAAGTTAACAGTGTGCTTTGAAATATGCCTCAATATCTGCAAAAGAATCTGCATTAAACATTTAGTTATATAATTAAGGAAATATCAAAGGCGAACTCAGCATCCCAAATATATTTCAAGTTTACTTTTTTAGTATTTATGTATGCTGCTTAGTATAATCCACCTCCAAACCTGATGCGAAGAGCTGTTTACTTTTTGTAATACTGGGAAACAATGCCACATAAAGCCAGCTGTGGAGAAGCAGCTCCTTTAGTGGAGAATAACTGTAACTGCCACACTGTACGGTCATGCAGTTCCCTTGTCCAGCACTGCCCCCTGTGTTATTAATATCATATTGCAACACGCTGACTTCCTGCTGATCCACTCTGCACTCAGTGACTGTCAGCAGATACCATAATTACCTTGATTACCTTAGAGACCCTGGAGGAAGGCGGGAGAAGGTGATTAGCACAGATTGCTTCTCAACATGTGACACATCAGCAGAGACAGAGAAGGAGGTTTTCAACCATTAGTTCTGTCCCTGCTTTTTGCCAAATGTTGAATCTTATTAAAGATCAGACAAACGGAATGAAGGACTCAAATATCTTCTACCTTCTTCTGTTTCTCTGGTTAAAAGACCAAGAAACAAACTGTACATTATGTGGTAACTTATAAGGAATGAGTGTTTGCTTTCATCAAATACAAAAAGTTATTTTATCACTTCTGCTCTAGTTGTAATAAAAACTTGCTTCAGATTGATGCTGTAAGGGACGTTTGATGTATTTCTTACCCCCTCCTACTCCTCCTCCTCCTCCTCCTCCTTGTTCTCCCCCCAGATGATGCTGTGACAAGTGAGCTGTCCAAACTCCTCCACGAGATCAAAAAGTGCCGGGACAGGGACTACTCCTTCGAGGAGCTCTGCCACACCATCTCCTCCCACTCCATGGACAGCTTCGGCAGCGGGCGGCTGTCAGACGAGGAGCGCCCGGATCGACCCAACGGCACCCTGACTCGAGTCGGCAAGGTACGTTGTTTAGTTATGACAGAGGTTTGCCATATTTATGGATGTGAGTTTGGAGAAGTGACTCTTAGGAGCAATGAATCCTTTCTTTCTTTCTTGGGTCTGCTGTTGTTTTCAAGTTCTCCTCATAACATCACATACAAATGTTTTTTGTAGAAGACAATGAACTGATCAGGCACCGAAAGTGGCTGAGCTCAGTAATGTTCATTAAATGTTCCAACTCAGCATTTCGTCATTTCAGGCTGAGAGTTGCACTGAAACATTTGGCTTAGAAAATGATTGTAGATTTACTCAAGACAGAAATATAAAATTTAACCATTTACATTTTTTATTTTACATGAGGCATTTTGAAGTATTTTCCCCCTTTTTTCCCCCCAATATCTTTGTATTTCTGACTACAAGTTACACAAAACAAGAAACTTAATGATGCCTCTTTGGATTCTCTTAAATCAAATAAATTGTTAGATGCAGCCGTAATATATATATAAAAAAAAAAAAATTTAAAAAAAAAATCATTGAACTATTGTGAATGAAAACCAAGGAAGTAATTTTAATTTAGTTGTATAAAAAAAAGATCTTTTAGTGGGTTACCAGTGAGATTTTTACGCACTGTTGCATTTTTTTCCTTTAACCTGTAGATGGATTTTAGACAGAAAGACAAATCACGTGTTTCCACTGTGTGAGGTGTTTGTGAGCAGGTTTTTATTTCTTCATATTAAAACATATCTCTCTTCAGGCATCTATAAATTTGATCATAAAATATGACAGTTCCAGATGTGCTGCGTGTCTAAGGGAAGGTTTCTTGCTTCAATAAATACTTGTAATTTGTCTGTTTTGACAATAGAGGGCAGTATCACATAGACTGATGTCACTGAGCAGCCTTGTCTGGTTGAGTGATCACTTGTTACAGAAACACAGCGTCAGTGTGTTTGTCTTGAATTGTAACTCTTATTTATGCTCAAACAGCCTTTCACAGACTGCAGATATTTTGTTTTCTTGACCTTTATTTATTATTTGGTGCTTTTTAAAACTGAAATATTGTTAGTAGTATCCACTTCACTTGCTCACGGGCTTCCTTCTCGCCACACTCTCTCAATCGAAGAGAACTGTTTAGATCGGTCAGTTTGAGGGAGAAATGGCTGCCTTTCATCCGTATTATCAAAGCAGAGAATCACAGCCGCAGTTTATTTCTAACAGCCAGCACAGTGTGAAGAGGCTCGGGGCTCTTTCAATTTCGTCGGCAGGGAAGTAAGAAACAGGTCATCCGTCACACTGACCCCCCACCCGAACCTTTAAACTGCACACACGCACACACACACACACACACACACACACACACACACACACACACACACACACACACACACACACACACACACACACACACACACACACACACACACACACACACACACACACACACACACACACACATATACATGCTGAGGCTCTCACACAGGTGTCAGAAGAAATGTGATTGTATGCACCTGTGCTTCTCGCTTGCTTATTACGCCGCGTCTCTTTCTATTGGTTTTTCTATTTCTCTCCCCCCTCGCTCACCTCCGGCACCTCAGCCAAGTAAAGCTGGGACACCGATCAATAGCTCATAATGTTTTCCACTTCTTTAATAAGCTCAATGTGAATGTAAGCCAAGGCGTGTTTGCAGACAGAGCAGCAGGCGTTCAGACCTCCTGCCTGTCACGCATGTGCATGTACGTCAAACAGAAGCACCTCCGCTCACTTAGGCTGTAATTATCTCAATCCATCTTGTGTCCCTCTCTGTCTCTCTCCATAAGTACCCATTTGTATTCTATTACTGACATTCTCAGTGTGTACATGTGTTTATGTGCCCACAGGCTACTGTCTGAACATGTGACCGGAGCCATTAGTATGTGATTCGATGTTTCTTATTAACCATGAATAAAACATGTTAAAAACCCACAACAGCTCTCTCACACACAATCTCAAGAAGGACACCGGCTTCTTTCATTACCTCAGTACCCAACGTGTAAATTGAGTCCGAATGTATTTACATGTGTGGAATTGATTATAAGTGCACAGCTCTAAACGCAGTTGTTAATGCACGGAAGACGCATTGATGACCACATAGGGGAGGCGGTCACACTTTGATTGCCGTGTGCACGTGAACGTGTCCTCAGCCACATTAAAGGACCGTCAACTCCACTAACGTCTTCTGTGTGAGTGGAAGCACAAGAAGTAGTCTATTGTTTTCACTTCTTCTTTTAATTTCCGACAGCCCCTTCACGGGAAGTGCATGGCTGCCTCCCGCTAATTAAAAACGCATTCTGGTCTTCGCAAACATAAAGGGTGTTTGTGTTTATTTGCATACAGTACGAGGAAGTGAGATCCGATCACAAGCGAGACACCCGTGGAAACACATTCTTAATGGCAGATGTAGACTGACGTACGTAGAGCTGTCCACTGGTGATCGCATCAGCCAACATGCTTGTTAATGCCAGGTTTGAACAGGGCTCAAATGAGCACCAATATGTTTTTTTTTTTTTTTTAGAAATAATCTGATTCTGCTATTCTACTGAAACTCAGTGTAATAATTTCTAATTATTTATATTTTCTGCACCTTTTCCTTCCTTCAGCAAAGAAATGTTTAAATGGGTGTGTCTGTGGGGAAATTACTTCAAGCTGCACTTCTAAAAAAAAAAATTGGTCACATTCTGTCAAATTTAAAGTCATCAGCCTTAAATGTGTCACACTAGAGTCTGTTCACAGCATAGTATTTATCCATTTTTGGTTTCCTTCATCAGATGAGCAAAGTTTATTTATTAACAGTCCTGCAAAATACACAGACGTACGCAAAAACACATCTTAATGTAGTTAAGGAAAGGAAATCCGCCCAAATAGTAATCTATCCCTTTAAGGCTTTCCCAACTCATACAATATTGATCAGTTATGCAGTCCTCAGTAATCAATAATTAATGGTGGTATTGAACAACGGCTGATGTGAGATATTTACTGTAATGAAAGGAGATATCTGTTGTTCGGTGCAGTATATGAGGACTGCAGTCTGTTTCAGATCGATCAATATTCCAGTGTTGGATAGAGCCTTCTGCAATCTGGAGCGTTTCATGACCTTTTGCTTTCAGCTTCATTTTCTGTCTCCCTCTTTAGGCTCGCTGCTCGTCTTTGTCCTTCCCATCTGTCCGTCCCTTCTTCTGTAACATCTTTTGCTTTCACAATTTTCTTCTTGTTTAAGCTTTGTGTAATTTGTTGCTTCTTTGACAAGTGCCTTGTTTTCTTTGCCCTGTCGCTTTCGTCTTTTCGACCTTTGTTCTAAAGATAATTACCTCGGTCTCATCATCAGACCTCCCTCTGTCCTCTGCCTCAGTTCTCTTCATCCTCCTCCTCTTCTTTTGTCACTGCTGGTAAAAGCTACATTTGAGACCCTGCGGTGACATCTCTATGTAATCTGCTGTGGTCTACATCATCAGCTGAGATGTCAGGTGGGCTTTATCTGCCCTCCGACCCCTCAGGTCACAGAGCTCCTCCACACACCTGTCCCCCGAGAGACAAAGAGCCTCAGGAAAAGGACACCGTGTGCGTGTTCTGTTATTACTGCACCTTTCCTGCTAACTCATAGTGACCCCACAGAGGAGGAGTAACTTCAGTAGTGTGGATTGGCACATATACCCTTTGATCCATTGTTATTATAAAGATATCAATTAGAGCAGCTCTAAAAATAACTTCCTCTTCGTAAGCCTCTTTCCTCTAAGATCTGTCCATCTCGCATATGTATAAATGACTTCGTCACCTGTGCTTTCAGCTCTTTGTTTCATTCCCCAGTTCTTTAATCTTCTCGGGGCGCAGACATCCTCTGACCTTTGACCTCCTTACCATCGATTACGTGTGAAGCTGGCACTAATCGTGTTTTAACGTTTGTGCTCACAGCGGCTGACCCCGCCTCTCGCGCCGCCAGTGGAGGAAGACGAGGCAGAGAAGAGCTGCGGCCCCACTGGATTCTGGGAGGCCCTCACTCCGTGCAACGGCTGCCGCAACCTGGGTTTCTCCAGCCTGTCACAGGTACACACACAAAGAATTAACCTAATAAAGTTTATAGCAAAAATGTCCACTGAATTATAATGTGTTTGCAATGTGCACATATGGAACAACTATCATATTTTCATAATTGTCATTCCACGTGTTTGTTCCATGATGCAGAGTAGAGCGGCACACACGGACACACGACTTCACTACAGTGAAATTACAGGCTAGTGATATCGCCATTGTTCCAAGTGAATACTTTCACTGGTTACCTTGGGAACGCAGTGAATGAGCCGTCACTAGAGAGACTGGCTCTCCTGGCAGTTCTGTTCATTTACTGTCTCCTTCTCGCTCTCCTTATCAGGAATGTGTTTAAAAAAAAAAAAAAAAAAAAAAAAAGTCCCTATCTGGTTTATGAAGGCTTTACCTTCATGAGTCGGACTCAGCTCATGAACACTGAATGAATAACATTTATCTGGTACGATGAAATTACATGAAAGGTTAATCATCCCTGTGGGAGAAATGTGACTATTATAACAGCAAAGGAATACTTCAAAAGAAAATAAGTGCGACTTTCAGGGTTTTTCTTACCAAAATTTTAGAAGAGGGACGCTTCATCCAAGCTACTTCCTGGTATTCCTGCTACATCGTCTTCCTTCCTGCTCCCTCCGCCCCGCGTGTTGTGTTTATAAGTGTGTTTATAAATGTGTATTGATGAGAGCGTTTAGTGGTGAGATGCGTGCTGGCTCAAACAGCAGGACATCTGACATTTACAACAAAACAGACCCTCTGTCTTTTATACTGGCAGCCTGCCTGACTGGCACTGTGCCTGGAGAGTTTCGCACCTGGATGTGTGTGTGCGTGTGTGTGGTGTGTGTGTGTGTGTGTGTGTGTGTGTGTGTGTGTGTGTGTGTGTGTGTGTGTGTGTGTGTGTGTTTGTACTAATGTGTTGATGTCTAAGAAGAAATAACCTGTTCTGTTTGAGTACACATGTGAGCATACAGCATGTTTGGTACCATCAGCATTGTGTGTATGCAAATTTGGCATGACATCAGGAGTTTTTTGTGGGTGGATTTGTGCGTTTTTGTTAGAAGAAGAGGAAGAAACAGAGTGGGAGGGGAAACAAAAATGGTGTTGTTATTGCATAATTAAGCTAGCACCGTGCTAATTTGCCCTGAGTCGTTGTGAATAAACAGAGTTACACGTAAATAAAACAGCTTTTGTATTACCCTTCTGCTTAAAGCTGCAGGTCAGATGGAATTTGTGGTTTGATGGCACAGTTTTCTGCAAATGTTCTCGTCGGTTCAAAACTTAATTTTCGCTGTTTCATATTGTAGATTTTAGAGTCTGTGTGCCTCTGACGACTTTGAGTTGGACGGTGCTCTGTTGGCACAAGGTGATATCACATGTTTCTGTGCTCCAATCAGATTTTAGCTCCTCAAACAGATACAGATAGTCTGTAGTTGATTAGTTTGTTTATGTCACCGGAGATGATGCAGTGAAATCTGGTCAGACCCGCCCACAGTCCCAAAAAAGCAGTTCAGCTTCATGTGTAAACTTTTATTAAATTCTAACTACGGATGTCTTTTTCCTAAATATCACTGACATGAACAACTTTAAAGGTGATATAAGAAACATATAGTGGTAGGAAATACATTGACCTGATTTAAGTGTTTTATGTTGTTAATTAAATAACGCCACAAACTGCAGCCTCCAAAATTACCAAAATGTGAATTAACCTCTAAAACGGTTTAAACAAAAACGGAAATTAGATCCCCTTGAGGGTACATGTACCTAATAATCTGGCAACTGAGTGTATCTTTGTGTCGTTGTGTATTGTGCATACCTAAACAGGTGCTTGCACAGATTGTGTGCACGGTACACGTGTCTGAACTTTGTGTTAGATTGTCCATGAAAATTAGCTCTCTGTTCCAAACTAATGAATTTATTTAGTCATTACTGTCTGTCACATGTTTATGTTTATGTTTATGTGTGTGTGTGTGAGCGCGTGCGCACATGCGGGGCATAAATGCAGACATAAGGAAGCTTCCCCTTCCGAGATCTTTCGTCACCAGCCACGGGTTTCCTCCACCATCACCATGTGAAAGCCGGCTGACGCCAAAACGTGTGGAGGTTTCCTCTGCGGCATCAGCTTTAAACAAAAAGACCCTGTGACACCCTTGAAAGCAAAACAGAGAGGAAGAAAAAAGGAGAAAGATAATGAACAAATTCAAAAAGATGCAGACAGACAGAAAGGTCGGTAGGGTTGCCAGGCAACACAGAAATTCATGATATGTCAGGCGTGGGATGTCCACCATTGACAAATCTCAGTCACCATCAGCACACACACACACACACACACACACACACACACACACACACACACACACACACACACACACACACACACACACACACACACACACACACACACACACACACACACACACACACACACACACACACACACACACACACACACACACACATGTCAGCCCTGTCATTTCTCCATCTTTACCTCCTTCCTGTTTTTCTTCCGTCTCTCTTCTCTCTCTCTCTCTCTCTCTCTCTCTCTCTCTCTCTCTCTCTCTCTCTCTGTCGGTTCAAACTCACCCAAACTTCCCTTCTTACATTTCTTTTTCTCCACCTCTGCTTTTCTTCCTCGGGTAGGTGGCTGCTGACCTTTTAATGTTCACAGCCCAGGCAGGTTTTAAGGAGTTGAAGGCGGGGGGCAGGTCTGTGTCGCCCTGGCACAGGTTAAGATCAGAAGGATCAGAAATCCATGAGAGCTCTTGAAGATCTTAAGGAACATCAAAGGCAGATGTTTCTGAGAGGGCAGGGACCATGTGGAGAGCTTTAGTAGCTGAAGGACCGGGTATCTTCTTTTTGAGACCGGGCGAGGTCATTTGGGTTCAGAACTTTTCAAATCAAAACAGTGGATCATTAATTTACATTAGAAATTAAAGTAAAAGATACTAATTATAGAAAAAAAATTATAGTCTTTGACAGAGAAAAAACAACAGTGTTTGTCATGACTTTGATTTGGCCAATAGCGCAATGCTTCCTTATTGTTTTCATTAGCCCATTTGTCCGAGCATATGCTGCTTTTATTCATATGTCCAACATCAAACAGTATTCCCCACTTAAGAGACGACTCAGGTGAGAGCTGGCTGCACAAGTTCCTGCTCCAAAACTTCCTCCAAAAGTTGGGAGGCCAGACTTTAAACACGCTGAACGTTTGGTCACACAGCTGTGGCTCTCTGTCAGCAGCCTCCTGCTCTGGCTGGTCGCCGTGTCTGTGGGATTAAGCACGGAGCCAGGGGAAGCCACAGTTGGAGCTTTGCTCAATACGGCAGCCATCATGGGGAATGTGAAGGGTGTTATTTTCTGAAGAGTGACTGTTGGTGTCCCACGGGTGGCTCAGCTTGCTGATTTCTGTGGGATTATCCAGGCATGGAGCGAAATCCAATTCTGCAAGGCAATGCCTGCTCGCTGCTCTGACCAACTCGCTCCTCTTTCTTTCTCTCTTCTCCCCCTCTCTTCTTCTGTCTCCCAGGTTCAGACCCTAGTTCCCTCTCTCCCTCACTTCTCAACCAACTGCTCTCTACGAGGGTGGATCAAAAACTCTGAGAGACTGCCCCCGGTGTGACCGAGCAGTGACGTGTGTGTGGAGGAGAAAGCTATAACTTGAATGAATAAGTGTTCCATGTTTTTGTGACCACCATTGCGTGCGCATTTGTGATTTTGACATGGACTTCAGCAGAAAGCGCACATCAAAGTTTGTGTCACATTTCTGGGGAACAGAAAGCAGTCGCAGGGAGCCAAATCCGGCGAGTGGGGGAGGTGGGGAGCAACAATTGTTGACGGCAAGAATTCACGGTGCACAATACTGCAAATGTCAACGAAAACTCACCTGGTTGCCTCCTGACCTGACCGTAATGTTCTGCCCCTCTTGAAATGTGAATGTCTCTCAAATAACCTCTGAGGGCTCAGTGCTTCATTGTGCGAGGCTTTCTGAAGCATTTCATGGGTCCCTGTTGCTGATTTCCCAAAAATGTGAAGCCCGCCCTCTGCTCAAGTCCATGAAGCGATCGCTGATACACCCGGGATCAGTGGTCACCTTAAAACGTCCTCTAAATAAGATAAAGATGAAGATTAGCCAGGTTAAGTAGCATTGTACCTGCATGATGACTAAAAGCAGTGCTGTGACAACCTGCAGCCAGTGATGCTGCACAGACAAATTTGGTAACTTTTGGTTTTTAAGAGAGAAGAGCATATTAGCTTGAGGAATTGACTCCTGTTTCCATTTTTGCTGCATTCTTTTTTTTATTTTCCGTCTGCTTTCGGTTATGATGTCTCTCCGCTGCTGTCCTCTCATGACTGCATTTCTCGCCATTCTCTCCACACATTTAGGCCCTCAGAAGGTCCATTGTCCCCTCTGGTATCTGCCCCTCCCTTTTCTCTCTAATCAAATAGTCTCCATGAGGAAATGCCAGCAAATTATAGCTTCTATTCATATCTGATGGCCTATGAACTCGGTGTACAGTGTATGAGGTGGTGGGTTGGGTGGCGACTGTTACAGTGGTGGGTTCAACAGAGAGGGACAGGATTTAAGATGGAAGTTCCTGGGACGTGACCAAAGCAACAGCACATTTCCTACTTGGGTTATCAGGCCTGCGCACATGCAAACACGTCCACACACTGTAAATAATATAAGCAAACTCAATTATGCATACAAAGAGAAAAACACACAGAAAGTATGCACATAAGCTCTCGCATGATTACACGCACCAAAGTGTATTTACTGCAGACAGACACGTATAAACACCACACTGCATTATTGCACAGATATAATCACAAACCGTTGCATGCAATCCTTTGGTCACATGTGCAGGCACCGGCACGCACGCACACACACACACACACACACACACACACACACACACACACACACACACACACACACACACACACACACACACACACACACACACACACACACACACACACACACACACACACACACACACACACACACACACACGTTTAATCTGGCCTCTGCAGTTGGACGGGAGCTGCATACGACCTGCTAATTAGTGGCCAGAGGAGGCCTCTGTTTGTCTGCTCTCTTCCTGTTCAGCTCAGACACAAGTTTCTCTGTGTCCTATCTCTGCCCTGAAAGATAGAGAGGGAGGGAGGGAGGGAGGGAGGGAGGGAAGGAGGGCGATAAATGAAGACCAAGTGTGTTTGTTTGTCGGAGGCGCAGCTCATTTTGCGCCACGGGAAGTCTTTTCGACCACATTTTAAAGTGTTTTGACCCTTCGAGGAGGGCCGAGCAGGAGGAAGAAGGAGGGATACCATTGGAAGGTCAGGTAGCTGAATCTGTTGTCACACGGCTGGATTAATTTCATCTCCAGATTCAAGGGCTTCACTGTGGAGTGATTTTTCTGGTACTGCCTGTCCTACTTGAGGATCATGAGAGGAAAGTAGTTTTTCACCGGCGAGGGAATGGCTCAAACTTGAAACTTGTTGCTCTCTTCACTGCAGCTAAATTGCCTATTTTCTCGTCGTCCGTATGAGAAACTACGTTGTCTGCACTCGCCTCCCATTTCTGTGTGTTTGTGAGGAAATCCCTGCTCCTAACTCGTCGCACTCCCACTTCCGCTGCTTCCCCTCCTCAGCACAAACTCATTTCCCTCTTCCTGCTCTGTCTCTATCTCGCTCGTCTCCTCGGCATCCATCGACTGACACAAACCCCAAAGTAAGTGTTGAGTTGGATCCTGGCGTCCTTTGATCTACCTGTGTTCTCCTCTCCCTTCTCTTCTGGCTGTCGGTCCTCATCCCAGGCAGTGGTTTGTGTTTCCCCTGTCGGCTTTGGCCTCTCTTTACTCTCTCTCTCGCTTTATTTCTTGCTAATCAGCTTGGGTGAAAGCTTGAGATTTAGAATAACTGAGAGATGAGAGGTAGAAGTGGGAATAGATAAAGGATGTGAGAGGAGAATGAAAAGTTAAGTTACAGACCATGTTATGGGTAATTCCTCATCTCGCTGTGCTTTTAAAACATAATTTCAGGGGCAGTTTTCTATAATCTCATGTTCTCTATCTTTTCTCCTGCCCTCGCTTTCATTTATTTTTTATCTCCCTGTAGAATTTACAGAGAAATCTCTTTCCTTATTGTCTTGAAGCTTTTCTCTTGTGCTTCCTTTCAGTGCGTCTATGAATTACTGCTCCCGTGCTTGTGGCATTTTAAAACTTCTGAAACTCATTGTTAATTCATGGTGACATGTTAGTTATTTCTTTGAAATATGATTGAAAATGATTGGTTGCCTCTTCCATCACATTTTGTCGTGCTGATTGTCTATTCTTCAGTCAGGACTGAATGTCGCTGTAACCCTGTAATTTCCTGTCACAAAGACGATGCTTCCACTTCTCTCTGTTTCTGTTTCAATCTGCTTTCACTTCCAGTAACCGTCTCAACTTGGAAAGCTTAATATTCATGTGTTACGTAGAACTGTATCTTGTCCTGGCTTCAGGCTTCAAAGCCACGCTGTGCATTTCCTTCCTGATGACACACATTAGCAATACGTGCACATCCACACAAGGCAGCGGGTTACTCACAGTAATCTCCTGATTATTGTGAATCCATGTATTCATGCAGCAGGCCAGTAATCAGGTTCTCCTATAATAACGTAATTACACAAACATCGATCGAGGCTATTAAGGCATTAATTCCCCAAAAAATTTTGAACCGTATAGTGGAACTAATATTAAGTTAGGAATGGTATTGGTGGTTGTATATAGCATGTATGATGTTGTGGCTTTGAGGAAAGGTAACATTGCCAAAGCACTTGACAACCCCCGTCAGATGCTGCCCACTCTCACCGTGGTGCTGAGGCTTTGTTCTTGGTAGTGTCTTACTTTGGTGTATGAGCATAGTGTTAGCGTAGCATCCTGTGAATTTATAAAGCCTTTGGTAGGTGAAGACAAGTGGTAATATTAACACCTTTGAAGTGTTTTTCCACATTAATATGACACTTTGTGTGTACTTTAAAACTACGGGGATCACTATGGTACATCTAAACATGCAGCGTGAGATAAATTGCTGTTACTTGAAGTCTCAAAATAAATGTGAAGATGATTTATTGCACATTTTAACTGAACTGAACCATCGGCAACCGACTCTGCATGCCTCCATCAGCACGCTCTCAACCTTTCCTTCAGCTCAGTGAGTGAAACCTGCCGCTAACCAGGCTGTCACGTCGAATCAATGTCAGTTTTTGGCTGCAGCCACCTGTGGAGCGAAGGCTCAGACGACTGGATCTCCATTAGCTGGTAATGGCAGTCTAATTGAGAGCTGATGGAGACAGAGCGGCGAAGTGAGAGAGAGGGGGCTTTGAGTTTGAAAGCCCTTTAATAAAATGCGCTGTGAAATAAATCTTAGATTGAGCGCAGAGGGTGTGCGCGAGAGAAATCATCAGAGGACTGATTGCTCCATCAGCCGGAATGATTAATCCGTTTTGAGTGTGCTCAGTGCGTGATTGATGGCCTGATGCAGTGTGGGTAATGTAGTAGCGGACAATGACAGGGTGAGAAATGGCTGTTTAATGAGGGAAGGAGGTTGGAAGAAGGCGAAGGAGGGAATAATGGAGTCACAGGGTTGAGAAATATATCTGAAGCAATGTTGAGAACAGCCGTAGCCACACATATGAACTTGTCACCATGGCGACAAGTTACCCACTGATCCCATTAGGAAGGGTACGAGCAGGGGCAGGTTGCCAAGAGACACCTCAGAAATGAAGATGGAGTGTGGCGTTACGGGAGAGAGACACATCCAGAGGCTGCGTCACTGGAAATAAATGTTTTGTCTCTTTGGCTGAAACGACGCTCGGCCCTGTAACCTTTTCCTTACTTCACATCACTCACTCTTGGTTTTCTTTCTTTCCCGGCACACGTCTGCCTCACAGATAAGGGACCTTTTGGGCTCCAGCTCCCTCGCGGAGCCCTTTGGGGCTCAACCTTTTCACCAGCGCCGCAACAAAATGCAACGTGAAATTCTCCTGAAATGCCCAGAGAGAAGCCTGTTATATAAAGGACCCGAACAAACATTTCCTTAAATTAAATCTTAATCATTTAACTTCAAATGAGAGTTGATTTTCAAACTGCTGCAAGTCCCTGTAGATAAATATCATTGATATATTTATTTTAATATGCAAATTACAACTTAGACATATGGAAAATAATTCTTTGTGTCCCATTAATAATCTAATAACATTAGACAGGGGCTGTTTTTATTAGCACTGGAGCTTCATTGGGGAGTGGTGAGAATCGATGGGGACTCCAGAGATACTCAAGGAGAGAAGATAGAATTAAAGAGGGTTTATTGGTGTATTGGATTCAGATATATTCAAACTCCCGATCTCTAAATGTAAAGCAGAGAACCGAACATAAACTATGAGACACTTCATCATCCCCGAATAAGATAAAACAAAATAGTTCATTGAGAAAAGTTAAATATTTGCAAGCACTCTTATTCAGCGATGGTCTCATGCTCCTGGTTGCTTTGTGTTTGTGTGCTTTTAATCCTGAGTTCATTGAGTGATAAATTGCTCGGTTTACCTACTTGCGGGTTTTTTTTCTGTTTGATTTCTTTAAGACTTAGTTTTACATTTTTTGCTAATTTTTGTCACCTTTGCCACAATTTTGAAAGTTCAGCGGTTCTTGTAAAAGCGCCTCATTAGAAAACAGCAGCTGCTTTCCGAAGACAAAACAGATTCTGTTTTGAGAGGTTCGACCGGACTGTTGTCTCTACTGATAAAACGGGCACACATTCCCTGAAACATAACAGCAGTTATGTTTCTCTCTTCTTCTCCATTCAGACCATGTGATGAGACCCTGAAGCTGTAGTCCATGACTGATCAGCAGCCACCTCTGTGATCAGCTAATGAATTGAAATTAAGGCTCTGTATTGTATATATTAAGGTTTGAGATTATAAAACCTCTTATCCTGTTATATTTTAGGATTTTACCTTGCAGCACAATTATCACATTAAACCGTTAAACCCAAAGATTGTAGCTATTAAAACAATCTACTGCTCATTTGAAGGTACTCGCAACAGTTTTATAGCAGGAAAAAAAAAAAGCTTAAACAAAACCTTGTTGGTCAGAATAATCACAGAGGACCAAGAAGTCCTCAAGCAACTCTTCTCCAGGATAAAAAAAAAAAAAAAGCATAAAAAAAAAAATCCAAACTTCCTCCAACCTTTCATTTTGAGATAACACCATCCTGAATCTTACATGATAATCCTATTTAGTGAACACGCTGGAGTGTGAATGAGGGCCTTGAGCTGAACTCAGAGATGACTGAGCTCATTTATTTGGTTGTTTTCTGTTTTTCTGTTTGTAATAATGCGCCTCGGGTGAAGGTGAATACAAAGATGGGCAAGAACCAAAACAATGGTGACCCTGAATAGACCCTGCGTATGTTTTGTATGAGTTTATGTTGCTGTGCTCTCCAGCTTTCATATCTGTGCAGCTGGACTCTTCACTTTATGTTCCAAACACAGCTCATTACCATGATACATCATGTGTGGGTCTGTTGGAGTGGATAATAGGCCAGCAGTGCTGCAGTACATAATTAATAATATAATTAGTGTGGTGTGTTTGTGTTTGGCTCAATGACTGAAGCACTGCTGGTTGTTCCCATTGGAGTCATTCAACTAAAACGTGCACAATTATAGCTGTGGAAAGAAATGCGGGCATCAGATTGTTCTTGTTGTTGGCGAATGCGATATGTTTAACAAATACTTATTAACTCGTCATTTCTCTGTTTTTCTGTCCGTCCCTCTCTCAGGACTCGAAGCGCTCCGCGGACATCGTCACGTCTCCGTCACTGGACGTTTTCCTGCCGGAGGACGAGGACAACCCGTACGAGTCGGTGACCACCGCCGTCACTCGGAAACCGTGCTCCCTCGATATCAACCACCGCCTCAACGCCTGCCCACGCAATGGTAGGACACGCAAAGACAATCACACTTTTAGATTGTGTACCAGCTGCAGTGCAGGATTCAGTTTCTTAAATGAAGCTAACCCCTTCCTGAAAACGTTCATTCCTTTTTCTTAGTTGTTTGTTATACTGGAATGTTTAACCTTATGTACATCATCTTAAAAGGAAACTTTACAGACTTTTTATGTAAACCGTTTTAGGTCTTGTTACTATTACTACTAGCTTCTGCTGCATATGTGAAAAAAGTTGTATAAAGCTTTTTCTTTATGTGGTGTCACTTGTAGCCCACTCCTCATCTGCAGGAAATTGCGAGGGTCATATGAGTCATATGACCTGTATGACTCACACGATGTGGGTCAACGACCCCACATGAGGTCAAATGCCTCCTCAATCAGTCAGTTAGAACTGAAGGAGCCTTTCAGATGACGTCTTCGAGGACTTCAAAGCGAGTGCAGTTGCCTTCAGGTAACACTTGAAAACACTGTGACCTGGAAGACTGAGAACCTGCACAGACTGAAAGACACCTGGCCGGTTGGTCTTTTGCTGATTTACCTCCTGCGATTTAAGAATAGTTAAAAAAGTCCTCCAGACAGGTGCGTTTAGTCACAGAGAAGCAGGGCAACTAAATAAACCCTGTCTAAATAGGGGTTTATAGCCAGAATAGATTTATTCCTGGTTCAAGTGTACCTTTTCCCTGCTATCCACAGTCTTCAAATGTGTTTCCAGTGTTGGATTCAGAATGAGCGAATCCTCCCGCCTCTGACCTCTCAGTCGATTCTGTTTGCTCGACACTTGTTTGGTCTGCGGCGGTTATACTTCGACACCCACGACAACAAAAACACCCACAATGTGCTCTTCACTCGGCTCCCATAGCGATGCTACACACTGCACGTTGTCACGGCAACTGCATCACCGGCTGGTGAGTCACCTGTATGTTGCCATGGGAACTGTCTTGCTAGTGACACTCCCCCCCCCCGAACATGAGGCGACTGTAGAGGCTTGGTGTGTGTGTGTGTGTGTGTGTGTGTGTGTGTGTGTGTGTGTGTGTGTGTGTGTGTGTGTGTGTGTGTGTGTGTTTCCACGCTGCATCTCGCCTGTGATTGGCTGCAGAATCGTGAAGTGCTGAACTGTCAGTATACAGTGCAGATTGTCTGCGTGAGCCGGGAGGTGAGCTGCTTCATGTCAAACTGTCTTTAGGTGGAAAATTGCTTCACTGACGTAAATGAGCAGTGTGGGTGTTGTTTGTTCTCGGTGCTCTGAGTGCAGTAACCTGACTTAATGAAAGCGCGAGACTCAGAGAGTGAGATGGAGAGGTGAGGCAGGAGCGAGAGGTGAGGCATTTCCATACTTTTGGTAAAAGATGACTAGGGATGCATAACGCCTCACCGGCTGCAGACACAGCCTTGTTGCAGGGAGACAGACTGGATGCTGGGATGGAAAGAGAGCAGATCACACTCGCCGTTGGCGAAGTTGGAGGGTCGACTCGGGCTGAGTCTGCTTCATGAATGTGAATCTGTGACGCAGCAGGAGCGAAAATCCTGGATTCCTGTTTGGAGTCCAGTCACATGTCAGACTAATTGGTCATGGGTGTGAGTCAGTCCCTCTTTATCTGCCTCCGAGAGGAAGGATGTGATGATGAAGGAACGGGGAAAGGCGGGCTGAGATGAGGAGAAGGGAAGAGACGAGAGAGAGTTGGTGCATCACACTGCAAAAAATGATCCTTCTCGATAAGAATGGTTCGTTATCGAGTCTTGAAACTGTCTGTGCTGGCAAATGCTTTATTAAGCCAGCCGTATGAGATAATTACTTTTTTGTAATGCAAATCAGCTTGTTTTTAATGTTTCATGATCACTTTCATTTGATTTTCTCGTTGGTAGGTTGTAATGAAACTGAAATGAGTCTTGGGATTTGGCAGCAACAATACACAGTAATGCAATTGGAGGAAGCATAGATGACAAATATTAGAATATATAAATAAATATCAAATATGAAGAAAGCACAGCGTGAGTGTTTTACACTGTGCCAAGAACATATCGCGTACAAATTGATAAATATTTGAAACGGGAATGAAGGAATAAATAATTAAATACTGGTGAAAAATGCCAAGAAATGCCAAGAAATAAATGTAGCATGTGTGTGATTAAAATCTCTAAATAGATCCCATAGCACTACACAACCTTAAACAAAATTTTTTAAAGTGTTTATTCAAACAAGTGAACGTCCACATACAACCAAGTTAAACTAAGAGAAACGGAATTTGATACAAATGAAAACCAACCCTTTTTCTAAATAGTTGAAGCCCTGCTAGATATCCTGCTCTCCTGTGCTGCTGCAGTCTCACCCTTGTGGTGATGGAGACACTACAGTGTTCCCCGAAGCAGCATTATCAAACTCCATCTGCCGACTGTCACTCAGCCCAGCCGCCACAGAAACACTCGGGACCTGTCGTCACCGAAACTGTCAACCCAAACAATTCCCTGCATTTCACGGGTGTAGTCTGAGATTATCTGAGATGTCCTGAGAGTCTCCTCGACCTGGTAGAAACACAGTGCCACTTTAGATGCCGCCGTACTCGTGGGGTTGTTATATCTCATTGCACCACATGCCCCCTGAAATGGCAGCTGTCATTTCAGACGAGGAATTATTTTCTTTTGTCATGCAAAGTACGCTGAACGCTGATTTGTGTGCATAATCCTGCTGCTCGATGCGTCAGGCAGTCATTTTGTGCATCAAATCTGGATTATACCTCCATCTCAAGAACAGCTTAATAATATTTCTTCAAATTTGCCACAAATGTTCAAGAAGACTCGAGGATGAACTAAATGGATTTGGGGGGGGGGGTCAAAGGTCACCGTGGCCGCACATCTGTCCCATCCTTGTCAACGTGATATCTCACGAACAGCTTGAGGTCATTTCTTCAAACCTGGCACAAACTGATACCATTTTGGGGGTCAAAGGTCACTGTGACTTCTCAAACATTTGGCGACGACTTCAACATTATGACAAACTTCCATTCAAATGTCTAGTAGAATAACATGGGGAAGTGATGACATTTTATATCTAAAACGTTAATACCTTCACTCTGACACTGAAATGTTCTGCAAAATACTTTTCTGTCCATTATTGAACACCATAACTCAGAAACAGACGGGGAGATTGTGACCATATTTCATTGGATCGTGAATTGGTGACACTAATCTCGGTTGTACAACTTGATACTGTGCTGATTGTAAAGATCTTCTGAGCGGTCAGTTTGAAGATGTGTGTGGAGCATCTGCATTTTAGAGTTCGTCGATTCTTTACATCCACATTTAAAGCAATCCGTAGTCCTGGCATGCAGCTACGTAATTGTGAAACGTAGCAAGGTAGCAGGGACGGTCAGATCACAAACAGCAGCAGTCTCAAACACGAGACACACAGGAATGCAAAAATAAGCAGTTATTTGGAGGCATTGGTTTTTGACAGTTTATATAAAACATGGCTGTTGTTTTGTGCCTCAGTTTAAGCAAATATGTCACCAGACAAAAATAAATAAATGACAGATTTTCACAATGGCTATTTCTTCACGGTTCAATATTTGCAGGTTTAACCTGAAGACATTTCAGATTTGTTTTTTTTTGGTATTAAAAGCAAAGTTCTTGATACAATTCCTGAATGTTTGCGATTCTGATATTCACGCCATTTAACAGTCCAACGGCCGCACCAACAATAGCTTTGAAGCACACGTGATTGCTGTGTTATTCACGGCCAGATTACAGACACACACAAGCATCTCAGGTGAAATGCGATCCTGCAGGTAGCATAATGGTGAGCAGGGACCTGCAGGCGAAGCCTCGCAGCCTCCAGTCACGTATGGAGCAGACAGAAAGCACAGAGCGTTGCCAAGCGGTTAGAGCGAAAGTGCTTCTCTTCTGATATCGACTGACTGAGACAAACACATACTTGTCTTCAACGAATAAACAAGCCACTGCCGACGTGTGCAACATGAAAGGACAAGCCTATGTTGCTATGTTTGTGTCCCCTACAACACTTCAAAAGTCCTCCATATTGTTTCAAACATCTCAGTCATACAGGGAAATATCTGAAATTCCTGATTTATAGCAGCAGTATGAAAACTATAGTTGGCCTTTTTCTTTGTCATGTGACCTCTTTGCACTTGGGTTGATCACATTTTAGCAGTGGCAGAATTTGTAATACTTTAGGAGTCTTAAAAAGTTGCTGCCTGTTTGTCTCGGCTTAATCATCCTGTTGATTTTTATTAGCTGCCACCTGGATTATGTTAAAGAGGCACGTTAAAGTGGCGTTGTCATAGCAATTAAAACCATGCTCTATCTGTGAATGAATTCAAATTAGCCAGTCACAGGTAGGTACACACTGCAGTGCCACTACCTGAAAGTTTTAGGAACAAAGACTTCAGTCCATTAGTTCCTTATTCTCCCTCCCATGTTAACTTTCACCGTCTCTTCTCTCTGGTAGATAACGCGATGATGTTGCTGCATCTCGCTCCATTTATCCCACTTTGTTTGTCTCTGGAGGCTCAAAGTGCCTAATGGCTGCATGTAGTGGTGCCAGGGCTTTGCCATTAAAAGGGTCGAGGCCCATTGACTTGTTGAAAGAGAGGCAATAAAGTGTCTTCCTGTTCACTGCAAAGAACGTTTAACACACGGTCACACTCAATCAGTTTTACATTTATTTTAGTTTTGAATCTTAGATTTCCGTTTTTTAGTTTAGTTAGTAAGATTTGTTTCATTGCAGTTGTGTTGTTTTGTTTGTTTGCATTGACAGGCATTTCTATCTAGTCTTTAATATCTAGTTTACTTTTTGAAGTCCAAGTTTTTCTAAATCACTTTGGTGCTGTGGTTTTGGGACAAATGGTTTATTTGAGGAGCTGTCCTTTTAAAAGAGACAAAAGTCAAAAGAATAAAGTTAATCTATGCACTTCAGAATATGAATTATGAACTGAAAGAAACAAAACGTGTAAGGTGTTACTTGTCTTTATTATAATTAATGCACAGGCTATAAGGAAGTGGTTCTTTTTGTATTCAATTTTCATTTTCAACTTCATTGTCTTATAATTTACTTGAACCAAACCTCCAGCAACTTTGTCATAAATGTAACTGAAAAAACAAGCTGATGTATTTATTTACAGTGTAAACAAATACATTCATAGTGTATATATACTGTGTGTAGGTAAGTTGATGGTAGTGATGAAAACTACAATATAGAACACTATGTACATGTAAATACACTTAATGGCTATTGTAGAGAAAATTGCATACCAGACGTAGAATCAGAAATGGGGTTTGATTTCATGAAAATCTTAAAAATTCGGATTTAAAATTCTCTGTGGGAACGATCTTGTACAACCGATACCCAAAACCACTTCGAAAAGTGGGAATTGAGAAAATGTTCTCAAAGCAGAGCATTAACAAAACGTAATACCTTTGATTCACCTTTCAATTATTTATACTATATATATATATTTTTTTTTACGGTTACTCAGAATTTGATCAAATCACGACTGTGGTGTGAAGAGCTCAGTTGTAATTTGACAGTGACGTAGAAGAGAACATGTCAGGGAAGCTGCACACACACACACACACACACACACACACACACACACACACACACACACACACACACACACACACACACACACACACACACACACACACACACACACCCAGCATACATATGAAACGTTCTCAGAGTGGCGTCGAGGCCGAGCTGATGGCCCCATGAACACCTCTGTTAGGCGAGCAGGAAGACGACGGCTGATTGGACTCGTGCTCACACCAAACACTCACTTAGACGCACACCTCCTCTACACACCGCTGCATGCCTGCGGTAATGAACCGTGCAGCTGGCCTTGGATCTGCACAGAGACGTAGTCGGTGTAAATACTGGCTCCATCATGCTTTGTATCACGTACGCGTCTGTGTTTGGTCGGCGCGCCGAAAACATCCGAGTCTGTGAAAGAATGTTAAAGCATTTAAAAGTTGTACATATTAATAGATTATCTCTCACAGTCTCACACACACATCAACATAAGGCATACGGATGTAAATGAGTATGACAGCCTGCATTTATGACATGTAGACACTCGTGCATGTGTTATGTATTTGCGCTTGTGTGTATGCACGCTCACATACAAACACACATTCCCTCTGGCAACGAGGACTGTGTTTCCCAGGAGTGAGCCCAAAGCAGATCACACACACACACACACACACACACACACACACACACACACACACACACACACACACACACACACACACACACACACAGACATATCTCACATCCATCATCAAACGCTTAGGTGCTGACGGGCTTATTTACTCAACAGGACAAAAAAACCCTCAGTTTTTATCTATATATGTTACATCCTACCTATCGTCTCTCCCTCTCTCATTTTTCCATTTTCTATTTTATCTATTTACGCCCACAGCTAATCATCGATTTCGCTCCAGAGCACTTCCTTTATAATATGTGTGTGTATTCCTGGCTGTCTTGAGCTCCGTACTAGCACTGCCTTAAGTAAGATCTAGTAGGCATCACCGTCTGTGTTTGCACAGGCATACACACACACACACACACACACACACACACACACACACACACACACACACACACACACACACACACACACACACACACACACACACACACACACACACACACACACACGTTTGATTGATGTGAAAGCGCGCCGGGAAGCTGTGTCACTTTTCCTGCAGGACAGATGTGTGTGTACATGTCTGCAGCCAGACTGTAGAAAATAAAAATAAAAATAGGAGGGGAGATGGTGGCAAATCCTGGAGCAGCAGCAAACACTTTCAGTTTTACAGCAGCTGCACACCGGAGCTGTCAAAATGGAAATGGACAGACTGAAGTGGGGCTTGCAAAATCTTCACACAAGGTTGAGTTATTCAGATTTTAGTGAAGTATTTTAGCTATTAATAACCGTATGTGAAGTTATTAAATTGTGTTTCAAGGACTCTTGGTTGTGTCTAAATGTGTTTCATGAGGCGTACATCTTGGTAAACCTTGGACTTCTCTCTCTATTGCGAGTTTATTTTACCGCTTGTCTTTTCTCATTATGATTACATCTCTAATGAGGATGTGACCCCAGAAGGAAGTTTGAAGTGTCCTCACACAAAGTCCAAAAATTAGTTGTAGTTTAAATGCTTCTTGGATGGATATTTTAAACATACTTTATAAATATCTCAAAAGTTTGGTTGTGCTTAAAAAAAAAAAAAAAAAAAAAAAAGATAATCATGAGCAAGTATCAACGATGCAGATAAACAATAAGCAAAAGCTCAACTGTAGTGAGATAACAAGTAAGATCAAACATAAATTGAGTTCATACACGTTTCAAAGGTAGTTGTCCTGTTGTGCAAAGCCATTTGAATCCTGACTTCCTGGAAGGGGACAAAGCAAAGATGGAACCTGGGTTAGTATTCTTTGATTTTCTGCTCACCTCTTAAACAATCAGATGTAATGATGCTCCAGCAACAAATGAGCAGATGTTAAAAAAAAAAAAAACGTCTTTAAAAGACACGGTAACGGTGTCAGCTAAGTGTACGACGGCCTCTACTTACAATTGGACACCAATGACTTTGACCATGTCAATAACACTATCCAGAGGCGGATCTCCCGCTGAGGTCCTTATCTTCATGTTATTTGTATTTGTTGTAGGCATTTAAACAACCTTGTCTGAGTTTACAGTTTCATGCATTTTAGACTCTTGATGCGTTTATTTCTAAAAATCCTTGCTACAGCCCTTCCACTATCCGGGGTTTTTAACTGTCTCAACATACTGTACATGTACTGAAAGGAAAGAATCAGTCATAATCAAGAATAAACTATTTACAGAAGAATGACAAAGTTGGACAAAACCTGCCAAAAATGCTGGCAGGAAAGTGACAAAGGAAACTACAATATTGTTCAAGTATAATGACATAAAAATATGACACTATTCTTCTGCTGTCTGTCACCTATTTGGTTGTTTTGCGAGAACACAGAAGATTAAATGTCCTCCTCCGCATCCTAAACAACCTGTCAAATATGATGTACAGGTGTTTGCAGCACATTAGATAACGGGACACTGTATATTGTGTCATTATGCAAAACATCAGCAGAAGCTCCACGTTTTTCCCAGTTTGCATTTGTTCTTTTCGAATAGGTGAAGAGGATTTGTGGGAGTTGTGAAAAATCACACCATCAGCAACATCCCAGTTAAAACGAGGAATTCTGCTTTTATGTTCAGTTTTTCATTTATGATGAGATAATTGATCTTTCATAACGTATCTTTAAACTACAGTGATGTCACTGTCAGTGTGTGTGTGTGTGTGTGTGTGTGTGTGTGTGTGTGTGTGTGTGTGTGTGTGTGTGTGTGTGTGTGTGTGTGTGTGTGTTAATAGTCCTGGCTGAGTCTCGCATCATAATTGGATGATATTTTGCCGTCTAATAGGATCCATGTAGGCAGGTGGCAGTTGACAGAAAGCAACTGGCTTGTGTGTGTGTGTGTGTGTGTGTGTGTGTGTGTGTGTGTGTGTGTGTGTGTGTGTGTGTGTGTGTGTGTGTGTGTGTGTGTGTGTGTGTGTGTGTGTGTGTGTACCTGTGACAACTGTATCTTGGGAAAGGTGTGTTGTTTGTGTCTCTTCCAGTTGATTAAGACAGATGCTCTCCCCATCTAAAATTTAATTCGGGCTATTTCAGCACTTCTCTCGTCTTTCTTTCCTTCTTTTCTTTTTCTTGCGGTTCCCCCCCCCCCCCCCCCGTCTGTTAAATGCTCTTACACCTGGGAAATTAGCTCCGACACTCATTTCTGCACTCAGATGCACGCTGTGTGTTTCTGCGTATGGAACTGAGATAGACACAAAACTGCACTGGACAGCAGTCATATTTTCCTAATGTGCCTGTTGCTGAGGCTTGTCGAATCTCTTCTCACCTCTCACTCATGCTAAAACATCTGTGCTTGCCTGTCCATTGTTAGGTGGAAATACACTGTGATGCATTAAGTGTTGAGCAGAAGCCTCTTTTTCATTTATCACTTTTCTCACAGTTTGCACAAAGGAGCATTTCTAAAGCAATATAAAAGCTAGTTGAGCTCGTTGGCTGCTGCAGCGTCACACTGACTCCTGTGAAGTAATGTGCCGGTAAAAAAAAAAGTCTGTGATGCTGATGAACATGCTGAAAATATACCGAAGTTTTCTTTCTTTTTTTACCTTTGATAGATTTAGACTACCACCAATGGTAGGTATATTTTAGCAAGATGTATACAACGCAACGCAACACTGTGAAGAAAATCTCCCTTTTTTTTTTTTTATCTCTGTACCTGCGTCTCACTCTCTTCCTCCTTCCAAGGTCACCTGTCCCACGGAACGGTGAGTGAGGGGGAGCCCGGTAACCACGGCAACTGCTCAACAGGCCCCACACCAGACTGCTCGCCCCCCTCCCCTGACACGGCCCTGAAGAACATCGAGAGAGTCATCCGCCCACAGGTGAATATACACACACACACACACACACACACACACACACACACACACACACACACACACACACACACACACACACACACACACACACACACACACACACACACACACACACACACATATATACATAAATGAGTGTGTTGTAGAGCACCTGATGCATTATTGAACATCACAGCGTCCACCCACAAGTAGCTTAAACACCTGCACCCACCCACCCACCCACACACACACACACACACACACACACTCACAATGATAAACATCTCCGTCTGCTTCTCTCCGCCTGATTGATTCTCTCTGTTTCATTTCATCTGCATTCCTCTCTCTGCTCTCTGCTCCTCAGTCACACTTGTAGCAGTTTGGAGTCTGGGAGGATCTAAATTTCCCATTACGTTTGTGCACGTAAACATTGTTTTCTGGTAAAACAAACAAACAGATGAGCCGTTGAAACTTGGGTTTGAGAGTCTGATTGTGGGTTTCTGTGAAAGAAGCTGGACTGTGGACGTGAAGAGACCTCGAAACACAGACGGATTGATGTCTCCTCTTCAGGATGGCAATCAGTTTGGTTTGATTTTCCTTCTTTATCATTATATCTAAATTATGTATCATTATTTTTAAGTTTCTTGAAACTTTCTGCAGTCTCCCTTAAAACCGATCGGTAAACCGCCACTTTGGCAAATTAAGGGGGATGAAAGATTGTTGTCTGCAGCTGCTCCTGCTGCATGCTCGTTAAACACTTGGTTGTCGATCTATGCTACCTCCAAGCCCATCACCTCCTCATCCTCATCTTTCATAACCAGACAGCCAATTTACCTACAAGTAAACAACACGTGCTGTACAAAGACACAGGACCTGTTTGCTATGTGCCAGACGTTTTTTTTCCCTCCCACCCTACGTAGTCAATCATTTGATCATTAAGGTGAAGGCCTGCCATTGATAACATAGTGGATATAATGTCTAATGTGATGCAGACGGAGAAGTCCAGGCTGAGGTGGGCTCATGATCTGCTGATGAAATAATACAGAGGAATGACTCCAGCATGTTTGTGCAGAATCTAATAAAAACTCCGCATTACGATTATTTCAGGGGAGCAACCTCCGGGCAGCCAATGTACGGTTATTAAATATGCATTAAATGTGCATCGGTGTTGCCATATCAGAAGTGGACAACATTCGCTGAAACAGCCAGAGAGCTTCACTGTTTGTTGCTCCTGTAACACACTTGTACAACAACAGCAGGACAGATTCATGTAAAGTCACTGATCAACTCCGAACGCTCTGCAATTCAAATGCAGCAACAAATCAAGCTCATTAGGGACTTGTTATATTAATTCGGTCCTCTCGCTTCTGTTACCGGGATGTTAGTATCAGACATGCGAGCGCAGCACGAACCTTTCACACTTTGATAATTAAAGGCAGTTGTTTTCTCAGTGAGCGGATGATGTGTGACAAAACACAGGAAAAAAATATCCAAGTCGAAGGCCTGATTAGTGCAGCGATGCATCACAACCTCATCATTTTCTGTGGCATGATAAATGCATAAGGTTTGTAAGTGGGGCTTGGTAATTAGCTTGTTAATCATCTTTTTTCCTTAATAAAGACAGAGACACAAGTTTCCCTTATTAAGTTTGACTAAGAGCATAAGATTGTGGGTTGAGATTGACAGGAAATAGCTCACCTAAAATGGACAGCTTCCTTTGACCTTCACAACTCGACCTTCCAACTCTGAATGCTCTTCACTCACCTGAACTCCCCATCCTCCCTTGTTTCCTTACCTTCCCACATCCCCCCACACCTCCGCCCCCTCAACCCTTAACACAGGCCTATCTTTGGCATGTTAAGTAATGTGTGCGGCAGGATCACATGCGGTGCCCAGCGGGGCTTCGCTCGGCTTGAAGAGCACATAATCAAGGAGCACCAGAGTTCAATTTTACAGCGACTAATTAATTCTCTAGAATTCATCTCATTTTATGTTAGTGCTACCGCTGGCTATTTCTGCAGTGCACACTGTACACCCAGCTTAATATGCACCAGACACACACATGGCTGTTGCAGCGTACTGCAGGATGCATACAGGAGCCTGGAGTTTTTCCTGTGTTCAATATTCAAATGGCAATGTGGTGCTTTCAGGCTCCCAAAGGGGATTTTCAGGAAAAGTACGAAAACAGGCCGACAGTGCATGAAGGAGATTTCATCACATGGTTCATTGCTGTTTTACAATCAGATGAAAAATGTTATAATTCTGTATCATATCTAGCAATGAAATGAAGGGAGATCTGTTTGGACAAAAATGACGAGTACATCTCATGGATTCCTCCTCTGGGAACATTTCTTAAATTAGAGCTGAATTTTTACTGCATATTGTAGATATTAAGGTTGAGGACGTCGTCATGGTGATATTACTTTTGCTCATATTGGAAACGAGTAGTAGATGTAGATTATAATCTGGCAAATCCTCCATATCTCTCAAAAGGGAGTGATTTACCCTTACTTGAAGTCATTTGATGTGATTTAATTTTTCTGTTTTCTACTGCGAATCAAAAGGAAATTTGAAATATGAGGATCCAGTGAGATTGCACTAGAAATGTTTGAGTGTATCTCACCCCACTGGTGAGATTTTCCATCAAATAAGTAACAAAAGGAGACTGTTGTGAAAGTCATGGAGTTGCGACCCTGGCCTCTTTTTGCAGCGTGCTCCTTCCCTCTGCCACAAGGCCCCTTAAGGCTGCGTTCAGAGTCATTTTGCTCTTCAAATCCCAGTCTAAAAGAAATTAATCAGCTCATGGATGACTAATACTGCTGTGGAATTGACCACAAGTCAGCCCCTGAAAGTAAACACGTGATCACTTTGTAAAAGCGTGAAGAGCTCACACAAACTGTGTTGACTGAAATCCACAGGCTTAATGTTTTTTTATTATTATTATTATTTATTTATTTATTTTTTTTTTTTTTTATTCCTTTAGCCCTCAGTTCTTGTCCAAACTGTCAGCCGGACATGTTAGATCTCCTCAAGCCTTCATGGAGAGATGGGATGTGAAACACAGAGGAGATGAAAGATGTGGAAACAAGATGCCTACCCTGCATCATGGGGTTATCAGCTTCACTGGCTCAGTGTCCTACTTTGCTGCTTATGTGTGTGTGTGTGTGTGTGTGTGTGTGTGTGTGTGTCTGTCTGTCTGTCTGTGTGTATGTCTTAGCAGTAAATTGTAATAACCATTATGTGCCTGTGAGATTCCTGGTTACAGAGAACACATGATAGAACTGGTGTTTGTGGCCACAAAGGCTAAAGCTGGTATCTCAGGCAGTCACATGGTCACATCAAATACTACAAAACACGCGCACGCACGCACGCACACACACACACACACACACACACACACACACACACACACACACACACACACACACACACACACACACACACACACACACACACACACACACACACACACACACACACAGAGACAGAGACAGATCATATAGAGGTTAGCGTTTGGCAATGTGATACAAAGTCTTCTTAAACATGAGATGTCACATTTCTCACAAATGTCTTGTTAGAGACCGGCGTCAATGTTTGATTTTCAAGTGTGTCATATTGGCACCTCACACACCTTCACACACACAGATGCATGTACATGTACAGTATAGTATGCATTGCACACATTCAAATCTACTGTCACGCCTGAACACATTGTTCCATATGTATGAACACATTCAGGAACGCACACAGTGACAGTCTGATGGAGCGGATAGCTTTCCTGATCGAATGAATACAAACACACACACACAGAGTGGAGTGCAGATAAGGCAGAGCGGCTGGTTTCTGATGCTGAAGGGTGAAAACAATATATTTATAGTTTTTCCGCTTACAGAGGTTGAGAGGCTGCACAGAAAACACAAAAAAGAAGACACAAAACACTTGGTGACAGTGCCAAGAACCTACAGCTGTCACATAGGATACAACCGCAGAGTGTTGAGTTGAGCAGCCAGTTTGCTTTATAAAAATCCCCCTGAATTATCTGTCTGAGAAAACTGAATGACTTCCTCTCTTATTTTCCCAATTTACTGAGGTCAAGGTGCTCTCGAGCGAGTCGCTTAAAGAGCCTCATCTCCCATCGGGCCTCAGTGACACGAGTGTAGATCTCATTTACATAAAGTACAGCTGGTTTCTTTGGTCCGGCACAGATCAAGTGAACTTAAATGTGATTTCTGTAGTTTTAACGCCAGTGTTGAGTAATTTTGGCATGACAGTAAAATTATAGTAAACAAAACAGGTCGATCAGAGCAAAGACTGCCGGCCTCTTTCCAGTTCAGAAATATACTCTGAAACTGCCCGGCTGGACCAGATCCAATTGAAAATCTCTAAAAGTTAAAAAAAAGGTTCTGTTTGCGAGCACAAAACAGATTGTAAACAAAGCAGGTAGTTACGCATAATATTAGTTACTTTTATTTATTCTCTGCAAACAAAACAAGCAATCAGATGATATTACCTTAAAGTTGAGACATTTCCTCATTTTTCTACATTTTTAGTTTCAACTATTAGTCAAAAAAGACCATGTGTGTAATTATTTAATGGATAAAATACATTTGTTGTTAGTCTGATATCAAGTTATGAGATGGCCACTGTTTCAGCTTTTTAATACACATTGATTTGTGGAAAGTATCACATTAATTCCACTCGAAAAATCTCTTTATTTAATGCACAGAGATCACTAATCACTTTGGCATTTAGAGCTCATTAATCTGTTCGCATTTATCAATCAGCCGTCCACTGAGGTTGTGTTTGTGCTGAATACACACACAGTCTCTTAATGATCCCTCTGACGGTGTCGCTGCAGTGAATTAATCTTCAGGGAAATATGCTGGGATCTGTGTATTTACACTACATGTGTGACTTGCATTTCTATGAACCAGTCTGCATTCGTGCCAGCTCTTTATGCCGTCCATATTGTAGTTTGTTTGTGTATGTAACACCACACACATGCCAACACAATCAACAAACAGGCCACACACTCGTGATAGAAGTTGGCCTTCAGAGAAGGGAGGGAAGAGAGAGAGAAAATCGAGAGAAAGGGACCTAATGAAGCAAAAACAGATCAATTTAGTTTAATTTTTGTCTGATCGGTTCATTTCTCGCATCGTTGCAGGCGGCTTACTGCACTTCACCTTTTGAAGTTGCCGGGACAACCATGAAAGCTTTTCGGGTTTGTGTGTGGAGTTGGAGATTTGCTTTCCCAGCCGGCCCAGGAGAGGAGAGACGTGGGTCAAATGCCGCTGAATCAAACTGATGCTAAAGACTCTCCACTGGGAATCACACATCTGAGCTTTTTCCTAGCTTTTCCCACCCGTGTTAAAAATGATTTTTGTGTAGCATTTGGATGATTTCAATTAATCATGCAGTTTATACACATTATTAGTTATGAGCCAAGAGGACTGTGGACCTCGAATGGCCGTTTATATTTGTGCTGCTTTAGATTTAATGGGAAAACTGCTTTAAGGCTTTATAACAAATACCAAACGGAGGGTAAATTTCTTCCAGTTAAAATTGAGCTACAGTAAAGCTTCCTGAGTGTCTCACAATTTTGCATGATCGGCAAAATTAAAGACGGTTTCATCTGACTGAGGGAAAGAGTAAATAAACACAAGTGGAGTGCTAGCAGAGAACGGGGGGCAGGGAATTTACAATAGTTAAATGATTATTTGCTATGAGGAAACAAAAGCAAAAAAAACAAGCCGTTTCCTCGAAGGTTGCAAACTTGAAAACCTTTAAAAAGTGAATAATCTGCATTTCCAAATCAGTGAGACACATGCAGGATAAAGAACAGCAATAAGTCTGGAAACCATCCAAAGATATTTATCTGCACACAGACATGGTTTAGATGATGATTTGACCCACCACCATCTGACACTCCTGAATGTCTTAATTTAACATCGAACATATCTGTTTTATATCTTACATAATGCTGATTTCTCCATATTCACAGACTCCTCTTGTGGAGACAATTTTTTTTGTAATAATACGACCAGTAACACGTTTTCCCGTTTTAAAAGCAGTATCAAAAATCATTATCAGGAAAGCGGTAGATGAAGCAGATGAAGAACAGCGTGAGCTCAAACATTAAAGGTGATTTCATATATAACTCATAAATGCTCCATCCTTTACGGCTCACTGAGGAGATGTTCAGATTTTCAGCATGTATGTTTTCTCACTTTCTTTTGATTTGCCAACAAATCAGCACTTTTTCAGAGAACATGTATTTGGATGAGATCATTCAAAGTGACTGTACTTCAGTGATTGTGGAGGGAGAGATGAGAGTTTACACCCTGCCGCATGAAGCATATCGAACCTCTAATAAGTAATGATAAAAACAATCTTGGTCATGAGAAGAAAAAGGAGTAAAATAACAGAAGAAGAAGAAGAACAGAAGAACGATATTTAATTGTTGCAGTTAAGAGTTTGTTTTGGATGTGGAGGGAAAAAGCGTGTTTGGATGTTTACTCCTTTTGTTTTCTATTCTATTCTTCTGTCTCCCCCTCGGCAAACTCTCGCTGCTCTTCTGAGCATTTCGCCTTCTGAGTTGGTGTGTTTACATCTTTTTGTGGTCGTGTGAGGCAACACTGACAACAAAAAGACATATGCTGTGCTCCATATCCAGCATCATTAACTCTAAGCCAATGTTAACAGAAGAGAAGTTGATCCAACAACTGAAAATATCAATTAAAACCAGGACGATCGTTATAATTACCTTTCACTCCCCTGCTGGCAGCCAAGAAATATATATCATGGAAACAGCAATATTTTGGATAAATTACCCTCGATTTTTGGTGCAGTTAATGTACTTGATGTTCTTCCATTGATGCAACAGTTTGCTCAGTAAATTCGACTTCTTTTCAGTTTAAATTCATCAGCAGTGGACACCCCATCCTAGACTTCCTGCATCTGATCTGCTAATTATAATCATTATCAATATGATCGTTATCATCTTCAACCAAAAGTACATTTCACCTCGTCTTAGATGTGGAATTGCATTTTCTTTATCTAATGGGTGGGCCATTTATTAGCACATTCCCCAGAGATGCTGTTGCATGCAGGGAGTTTCTCCTCAAGTCAGGCATGGAAGACCTGCCTGTCTGCCTGCCTGCGCGCGTGTGCGCGTGTGCGTGTGTGTGTGTGTGTGTGTGTGTGTGTCTGTCTGTGTGTGTGTGTGTGTGTGTGTGTGTGTGTGTGTGTGTGTGTGTGTGTGTGTGTGTGTGTGTGTGTGTCTGTCTGTCTGTGTGTGTGTGTGTGTGTGTGTGTGTGTGTCTGTGTCTGTGCCTGTGCTCATTAATCTCCTTCCAATCGGCCATGACATGTTCATTAGCCCACTGCCTGTTTGCACTGTTAACGCTAAGCCTCAGCCAGAACTACGGTATGTGTGCATGTTTTGTAGTACATGTTAACTAGTGTGTGTGTGTGTGTGTGTGTGTGTGTGTGTGTGTGTGTGTGTGTGTGTGTGTGTGTGTGTGTGTGTGTGTGCGTGTGTACGTGTGTACGTGTGTACGTGTGCAAGCTATTAATAAACTCCAGTCCGGAGAGCAGACTCTTTTAGTTGTTAGAAAAAAGCAGAGATAAGGCAGAGATGAGTTCTATAATAAAAGAGATGTTTTAACAATGGATAGGGGAAGTTGCCATTAAACTCATTGAACATTAAAGGGCTCACACACATACACACGCACACACACACACACACACACACACGCACACAAAAACACTAGCACAGTTTCACAACACGGCAGTTCAAACAATCTGAGTTAATGACTGCTTCATCTCATTTTGTGTCCCTTTGTTTTGTCGTTAAACCTGCAGGAAAGTAAACACTACAGGTTGCGTTTCATGTGAGAACGTGGCGTGAAGTGGTTTTATATTCAAATAAACAAACGCATTTTTTTTTTAGTTTATTTGACCGATTTTTTTTTTTTCTCTTGCTTTGCCACAGATCATCAATGTTTTTGATTACAAAGAGCTCACAAAAATGCATTTGGATTGAGTTTTTTTATAAAAAAAAAATATATATATATTTTTTTATATTCCTTTATAACACGACCAAAGTCCACTAAAAAGACGAATGAAAAAAGTACATTTTGTTGACGGCTACCTTGTGTAACGTCTCTCTCCTTTCTCAGTAAGGCTGACTCCCTGTTGGACTCATACATCATTGTCTGTATTCCCTGTTGCCTCTCTGGGCTGCTGTGATCTTGTCTGCTTGATGCATTGGTCCTTTAAACATCCCCGGTCTCTGTTGGTTGCTGCGGCTGCGTTGTTATTCCCCGCTGACCGTCACTACACAGAGAGAAAAGATTTGACCGTTCTGCTGTGACTGTGGTTTGGACACGAGTCTCTGCGCTGTTTTTTTTTTTTTTTTTTTTTTTTTTTTACTGGGTGCAGTTAAAAATGTTGTATCCAGAAACACTCACTGGTGTGTGACATTGTCTTCATTCATTCACTTAGAGGAACAAATTCATGATATCTAAAGTGACCTTCGGATCCAGAGGTGACGTACAGTGAAGGAGTTTTGGATGGATTTTTCCTTTTAGAAAGGACCTTTAATGATTTCTTGCTGAGAGATCAGAAGATTTGAGAGAGGTCTCAATCTTCTCGCATAACACTCAGCAAGAAAGCTACTAAGCATATTTTCCAACATCTTAAACTATTCCTTAAACACTTTTTTTGTTTTTAATGATAAAAGAAACCACAGAATTCAACTTTTTCACGTAAAAATGTTAACTATAATCATAAAATTCCTTTTCTCTCTGTTTTGCTTCTTTCTTTCTAATTTCCATTTGTTTCCTTCCATCTTTCAGTTTCCTCATTTTAAATACTGCTTCCCTGATGTCTTTTCCCATTCTCCATTTCTTTAGATCGCCATGTCGACCGTACCTGCCTCATTAGCTTCTTTTTTGTCCAGTTTCTTCCTGTCCTGCTTCAAACTTTTTCCTTCCCCCTGTGCAACCTGTTTCCCTGCTCTTGTTTTACTTCTGTGTTTCATCTCGGGTTTAGTTCAGAAAATCTGAAGACGATTTCAAAACACAATTTAAATGCACCATGCACGGTAAAAAAAAAAAGGAAAAAAAAAGTCCTCCCCTCCTCCGCTTTCATTGCCTTTATTTTCTTTCAACTTAACTCTTAAGTCACCCAGAAGACAGTGAAGGTCTCCCAAAGGTTGTCCTACTGTGCTTCTGTCTCTCAACATCCCACAGTGTTATTTTGCATTTATGGTTCCCTGTGTTGATTCACTTTGCCTACATCTTCTGAGTTATGCGCGCGCACACACACACACACACACACACACACACACACACACACACGCACGCACACACGCACGCACGCACGCACACACACGCACACACGCACGGGCGCCAGCAGGGTTTTGACTGCCTGAGCTGTTTGTGAAACAAAGCAGTAGTTTGTTGAAAGCTGCAAATGCTTCATTATGTAAGATGTGTTTACCAGATTACATTTCATTTTTTCATTTTCATTTCATTCATCATCAGATGCCAGTCTACACTTTCAGTTGTCCTCTGCCTCACTTTATCTCTCACTCGGTTGCTCTAAAAAGTCATTGTGCATCTCCTGCTCTCTCTCAGCTCTCCTGGTTTAGCTCTGTCCAGTATCAACATTTTTTTTTTAACTTGCCTCCCAATTTTACATTATATTAAACCATGATGATATCTACATGTCACACTCATGTTTAGGTGTCAGAATTGAGTCTGAAAATTTGAATTATGTACAGAGAGGCACACACACTGGCACACATCATTGGCTTGAAACAGTTTTCCTGCAGACTTACCTGCATCAGGCAACATATAGGGATTTAGTTTATATAAACGAGGACTTAAGAAGCGATACAAATGGTTTCATCTGTCTAACTGTTGCTCTTCCCTTCTTCCCGTCTTACATTCAGCCCAAGCAGCGCACCTCTCTGTCCTCCTCTCTGGATGTCCAGAGGCCGGTAAACCACAGCTGTGAGCCCAGCGAGGTGAGCTCTTCCCTGGGCTACGCCAGCTTCAGCACCAGCCCCCCTGCCAGCCCTCCACTCAGCCCCAACCAGGAGGACTCTGCCGGCTCCAACGACGACTGTCAACTCACAGGTAACACACACAAAGCATTAAACTTGTTCCCTAATAAGAAAATTAGTATTAAAGGCTGTGTGATAGCAAACATCCCCACTGGAATGTCTTGACCTTTCACCTCCCCATGGAGAAGCCACAGCACAGACATCTTTTCTGAAAATACCACATTGGGAACACTTTTACTTTCAGGTTGTTTATATTTGCTGTGATTCAAGACAGTGTTATTTGGATTTAAAGGGGAAATTGTATTTTGTATGGTGGCAGTTATTTTTGTATTATTGATTAATCTGTTGACTGGTTTTATTAGAAAATGATTTGGTCCATGAAACATGAAAAATGGAACCATATTTATATATATATATATATATATATATATATCCAATAATTAAGTTGCTTGTTTTGTCCAAAAGTACAAAACCCAAAGAAATTCAGCATAATAATGATAAATGATTTTAAAAGGATCATTTTTCTCTCAATCTTTCTGACTGACTGAGTTCTTATATATATCGTATATTATGACTTGCTGTCATCAGAGTGGTTGTGAAGACCTGCTGTAGAGTCTCTGTATCTATGGAATATCAGAGTGGAGGATCTGAAAATGATCCTTGTCTCTGTGGAGCATCTGTTGTCAGGGCATGTAATGTAGTTTGAGCTGGAGTGAATGGGAGCGTAAAAATCTGTGTGGAATATTTGAAATATCACATTTGTAATGTACATTTGGCAGCTGGTAACTGTGAGTAGTTGTGTAATTTATGTTCTACTCAATAATGCATGAAGTACATATTCACTCTGAAAGTCAAGATATTGAATCCTGGTACCTTTGGCCTCGTGGTGGATTATTACCTTTTTATATTTAGTTGACTATTATCACACAAGTCAGTGTTGAAGTTCCTCTTTAATGAGTCTTTTTTGCTGAGTTCAGGTGGTGTTTAAACTCTTTCAGCCTGGGAACCAAATGAAACTGTGTGAGCCTTTTTCCTTGGGAACCGGGAAATTGAAATCATATTTCTGCTCCTGTCATCATAACCAAGAGGCAAACACCTCAGAGGCCAACAACACATCTCAGACAGAACTGGACTCAGTCAGTCTGTGGAAGGTTTAGAGGGCACTCCATTAAAACTGGATAGGTTCTGATGGAGGGAAAAAAATATTGTTTGGAATAAGCAAAAATGACATACACTTTGTTCCAGAGATACTTGAGATGAAATGTAATTTTTTTTTGAGAGGGATTCCTTTCAGGTAGAATAAGAAGCTAACCTTCAATCTTGTACTATTAAATAAATCAAATTAAATGCAAGCGTTTAGGTTTTGCTTTGAAAAGAAGCATTTCAGGGGTATTTTGAGGTGATGTCTTACCGGTTCATCTGCAAAATTAGAATGCAATGTCGTTTGAGGGGAAAACTCTTCCGGATATCTTAAAAACTCGGCTCCAAGACATCAGCAAAAAATACTCTTAGTCCTGCCAGTAGGCCCCGTTACTGTCATACCAGATGAAAGACTTGTTAGCTTCAACTAATGATGCTCCCTCCTGCTGAGTTTTAAAGTTTCTTCTCCAAAAGGAATATTCTCATGAACGAGGTGTTCTCTTATAAGAGTCTCATAATCAAGGCAGTGGCGCCATAAAATCTGCGTATACGCACATTTTTTATACTACTTATTTACGTGTACAAAATAAAACGGGAAGATAAATACTAAATGATGCAAGCATATTTACTATTTTTGCATTTTTTTTTAATGCAATTATGTTTGTCAAAATGTTTTGAAAGTTTAATATCATGTTTCATACGATCGGCTCTTGATTACCACATATGGGTCCCTGTAAATCCCCTTTTATTACATGCTCCCATAAGGAAGTATCTTTCCCTTTAGTTTGGTACTGAACTTTGTAAACTATACATGGACAGATATCAGTGATTACCTGATTCCTTCTCTCACCTGGGTCTCAGTCCAACTGTCCCTCATTTGTCCCGCTGCTGTCAGGCACCAAGAGACAAGGTAGAGCAGGGGAAGTGGACCAGGCAGGAGGTGTGTGTGTGTGTGTGTGTGTGTGTGTGTGTGTGTGTGTGTGTGTGTGTGTGTGTGTGTGTGTGTGTGTGTGTGTGTGTGTGTGTGTGTGTGTGTGTGTGTGTGTGTGTGTGTGTGTGTGTGTGTGTGTGTACGCACGTGCATGTGCGTTTCATCCGGGAACAGTTCAGAGGCCCACCTACACTTTGATCTGTGTAGAGCCTCAAACGAAAAACACATTCATTATCAATCCACAGGTGCCTGAACACACAGAGCCAAAACTGAACCAGACATCTTCATCCACGATTCCTACTGAAGCATCGCGCTGGTATTTATGTAACAAGCCTGCGGCGTTTCCATCTTGAACTTACATAAAGAGTCTTGGCCGGTCACCGATGTCTCGCTGATCTTCTGAGGATAAACATTGATGTCAATTATTGATCACAGAGTTGAAATTCTCTCCTTTTTACATTGACCTACTCTCAACAGATGACCTTCATACTTACAAATCTTGAGTTGATACATAAGAGTTTGATAATTTGCCAGAAAATGCTCATGTTTTAATACTGACTTTGGTGTCAATGGTGTCTGTTTTCATAGTGATTAATTTTGACAAGACAACGTTGTCTTCAGCAGAGACATCAAACCTGTTGCTCCTGCAGTGCGCTGATCTGTGATGATTGTGCTGCCAGTTATTAGTTAAGGACAATAATGTTTGTTTAGCGTCGGTGGTACTGATTGAGCTCTGTTAACCAATACTGTTTTTGAATCTGGTAAATTAGTCACATTCATTAACTTTGGAAATCGTGTATCTTCCTTTTTTGGCGGAGAGCAGTTTAGATTTTTCAAGAAATATTTGATCATTTTGGAGAATCTTTTTTTTTAAAAAATTTTTTTTACTTTCTTGCTGAAAGTTAAATGTACTTTCTCTTAATTTGTACAAAAACTGATATGCAAAAGTAACATGTTGCAAAAAGGAATTCCTGTAATAATTGTTCAAGGAAAACATGGATTCGTTTTTATTTCAGTTTCAACAACTTATACATTCAAATTAAAAAATTTCAAGTTATATACATATATATATATATATATATATTATATATATATATATATATAATATATATATAAATAAAATTAAAGAAAAGGAAACCAAATTACTCTTCAGTTTAGATATTGCTGGAATAGAATATAGTTTAGAGAAGGATTACAAACAAGAATCCAATGTAAAACAACAAATACAAAAACATTTTAAAAAGGAAACTACAGATCAGGGAGTTGTTTGTGTGCTCAGTGACATGAATGTATGTATATGCACAGTGAGTTATAGAAGACGGGAATAATTCAGACCACTTCATTGTGGTAATATAATCCTGGCAGGGCTCCATCTTTTAGTAAGTAGTTCTTTTTGGAGTCTTAACGAGTAGGAAAACATGGATTTGATTGCAAATATACTGCAACTTAAGGCTGTGGCGGAAAAGAGGCCTCTCATATTGATGTTGTAATGCCTTATTACATTATATAAGTACTGCAGCACTTTATAGCCAATAATGTAAATGCAGTATACGTACCTGTACCTGTTTCACTCTCTGTGCCTCTCTCTGTTTGTGTGTCTCTCTCTCTCATTGCCCTTGCCTCAAGTTCCAACACCAGGAATAGATTGGCACCTGTTTATTTTTCCATTTAATTTTTTCTTCATTTTTTTTCCCCTCCTCCGTCTTCTTCGGCAACTCCGCTCATCCCTCCTGCTCCCTCTTCTTATTAGCTTTATAAGGCCCATTGTGGGGTTGCCATGGTAACCACTGGCTTACAGAGAGCGAGACAGCGAGCGAGAGAGAGAGAGAGAGAGAGAGAGAGAGAGAGAGAGAGAGAGAGAGAGAGAGAGAGAGAGGGAGTATATATGTATGTGGGTACAGAAGGCAAAGAGTCACAGAATTCAAAGGATGCCAGTGGAAAAAAGAGTGGGAGAGAGAGAGAGAGAGAGAGAGAGAGAGAGAGAGAGAGAGAGAGAGAGAGCGAGCGAATGAGAGTCTAATGTTGCAGGGGGGAGGTGGGGAGGTTGATGATGTACAAAAATCAGGAATATAGAGAGAATGAAATGTGAGATTTCAGGGGGTTGGATTGAGAAATGAGGACAAGAAAGTGAAGGGAAGACTCTTTTTTTTTTTTTTTTTTTTTTCCTCCCTGCACACCATAAAAGGTCTTTCCTTCCTTCCGCTCCATATCTGTCTCTCCTCTTGTTAGTCCCTTCACTCTCCCTAAAAGATCTTCAACCATTCTTTGACTCTAATCTAACATGATACAATAAACGCCCAGCCCTGCAGCAAAGTATGCAGGTGTCATCCACCTGCGTGGGCAGTTGGACAAAACAGAGCCCTATTTATAACCCGATCCAGCAGTGGTGCTGCTGCTCTGCTACGTAACTCAGGTTTATGTAATGCTGGACATCAGTGGAGAAGATACTCCCTCAGTGCAGAGTGCCAAGTGCAATGCAGTGTTATGCAAAAGGAGTGCAACTGTCAACGCAGTTGTCCTCCATGAATTATGCAGTGGCCCCATGCGACAAGTCAGCAGCAAGCGGGCACAAATCTGCAAGTATTTATTAATCTGGAAGCTGTTTGGTTGGAAACTTCACAACTTCTTATGCACAAATTAATTGAAATGGGAATTTCGGTATTCTTCAACCTGGCGCTTATTCTATGGGGTTTTCTTCTGTTACAGTTGATCATTATAACATGTAAAGCTGCAGTAATTATTATTCTCATTTAATAAGGGGTCAACTGACTCATGTCGAGTTAAACGGGGTGAAAGAGTGTTACTCACAACCCACCGAGAGACCTAAGCAGCTTATTCTGCACCTTTCGGCTCACTGTTTTGGATTCATGACGCACGGGTTCACTCCCCAGGCTCTCATCAGCATTGTTAGCAGCTGCAGTTGTCAACTGTTTCTAATAAACTAACTGGATACTATCTGCCTGGCACCCAACAACAGAAAGACAAAATGAACACTTGGTGAACAGAGTGAAGCGTGTAGCAGTTTGAGAGACAGATATTCCCTACAGGACGTGATGGAGACCAAAACGGAGATAAAAGAAGAATGAATATTAATCTTCAATTCATAAAGTGGTGAAAAAGAAATTCAAATACATACTAATGTCGCTCCTTGATGCTTTAATTTGTACATAGGCACTTAATCAACTTTGTATTGTGTTAATGTTGTATCGACAGCTCATTCTCATCAGCTCCAAGTGGCCAGAAAAACTGTTAATACAGCTTTAACTTGCGTCTGTTGTTAACATTTACCTCTGATGCATGGGCCAAGGAGTGCGAACCTCTTGAAGCTTTGTTTTAGAAAATTCCCATTTACGGAAATCCTCTCAAGCACTCAGCTTTAAGTGCGATCAAAATTTGTTGCTTGTGTGATAAACTGTATAGAGCAGCAGCTGTCGAGCAGTGAGCCACAACTTGAGGCTTTCCTCTCACATTTGAAGCTACGCCTCTTGGATTCATAAGAGCTAAACAGACAGTATCTAGCATCATCATGTTAATAAAGATCTGTTATACTACATTAACTACAGGGTTTCCAGGGGACGACTTTTCTTGCTCCATCCCACATTTCCCAAATGTCTTCATCAGCTTAGTTGTATCTACAGAGTTCATTTTTGTATTACAAGCATGAAAAATCTTTTTTTTTTTTTTTTTTTTTTGGCTGACTCACTTTATGAAACACTCTTTTAATGAGCATATCTAAATATGTGCTGCGTTTTCTGAGTGTTTCCTCAAAATACGAACAACCACAAAGGGGCTGAGCGATCGATGATCTCAATCAGTTAATGAGCCACAAATGGCAAAGCGGTCAACTGATTTGTGCGTGTGTGTGTGTGTGTGTGTGTGTGTGTGTGTGTGTGTGTGTGTGTGTGTGTGTGTGTGTGTGTGTGTGTGTGTGTGTGTGTGTGTGTGTGTGTGTGTGTGTGTGCGTGTGTGTGTGTGTGTGTTTATTTGAACGACTGGGGTTCATCAGAGCTCCGTTGCTTAATTCACTTCCTTTGTTCTCAAATATCCCACACTGCACCTGTACCCTGACATCCACTACAAGGGCATTCTTCTGCACAAATGCGGGTCTGCCTGCCTGCTCCGCTTGATCATTAAGTCATTGTCAAAGTCAGCAAAGCCTTTGTTTGCAGCATTAATTTGATACTCATGCACACACACACACACACACGCCTGCTTTTTTTTTTTCTTGATTTCCCATCCAGTTGCGACCTTGTTTGTCGGTTCCCTCCCTTCTCTCACAATCACGTTTGAAGCCGTTGTCTTTTCTGTGTGTCTGTAATGTATGAAACTTCATGTAATAATATCTAATGCTCAAAAATGTTCCATTAACATATTTAATTACCAGAAACAAGCATGCACAAATCACATGTGCTTGTTTTTCCTTTTCTAATATTTTGCTCTGAAATAGAAAAGCAGACTGTAGACTTGCTCTCCACTTATATAGAATGACAGGAATTTCCCCCGCTGTTCTAACCAGGTTGAATGCACTGAATGCGGGACCCCCGTTGTGTGGCAGAAGGCAAATGTGGAGAAATTACAGCTCTCCTCTGGCTACTTTTTCACTCAGGGTTGAGACACAATCAATCAAGGAACAAAGCTGTTTAGTCAAATTTGAAAGGTGGAGGAAGAAAAAGCGACATTCGGGCACTCTGTTGCTTGTGCAGTTTTGTTCCTGTAAAAGTGTAATGTGGTCGAAGACACACCTGTACAATCTCATGCAATCCAGTACAATATAGAAATATCTTTGCGAGGATAACAAGATTCAGTTTTTGACGCAGAAGTCCTGATGGAAGGCCGATTGGGTTCTGGGTGGTGCTGGTGGTAGTTACCGCTCCATCGTCCTGCTGTTGGTAGTAAGACTTACTGCAGCGCTGGATCAGCGCCTTCGGACATCACCACTACACGTGTCCTCTCCAAATTGTTCCGCCCTGAGAGATGGTGCTCTAATTAACAGCCCGGTTTCAATAATAATGAGCAGGATGGTTTTGATCACATATTCTGTGTGCTCGTTTCACTCCGTTTTCACCTCGGGCAGCTGCGCTGAGACAGGTGAAGGACATCTGTTAGCGCCGTGTGCTTGATGGGGAGGGCCGTTGCATTGTGCCGACATGACAATATCCGGTCCGCATCCAGTCAAGAATGAAATGAAATGCTGTCGGGTCTGAAATATATCTGTAAGGTTGCGTGATGGCTGTCTTTGGGATCTGGTCCCAACATTCATGGTGTCCACAGGAGGAATTCTACACTTTGGTGATCTCCTGACTTCCTTTGGTACGGCAATGATTTGAAAAGTTTCCCAGAGGATGCATTCTAATAATTTTTGGTTTTCCCTTCATCTTTCATTTCGTACCGTTATCAGGCCAAGCTTTAAATGATCTGAAACTTGGATTTGTGGCCAAATTTAATCAAAATGTGACTTTTCGTGCATGTTAACGCTGCCATCGAGAGCATGCTGGTGTTAGCCCTTCAAATCTGTGCCTGCGCTGTGGCTAATTAAAGCTTCACAGAGCGGCTTGCGTCAGTTGTATTATTCTTTTGTGTCCAGTCGTTTCAGCAACAAGCCTCTTACAAATGCATGCACTCCTTAATGCCTTCTTCTCCCGTCTTTGTGTCCTTGTTTAAATCTCCTTGGTGTCGTAGTTTTGAATTTGAGGACCTGAGGTGGTGATGAGTCATGTTCTGAAGCTACGAACACAAAAGAAACTCACACAGACAGCCAGACTCAAGTTCAAAAATAACTAAACACACGGTAACACAATTCAGGGAGATGCACAGAGAAGCTCATCCTGCTATTGATCACAGTCAAGGCGGTGAAGAATGACGACAATAAGGGACCTGATTGGACAGAATATAGTGTAGCTTCATGACGCACTAGTGTCTGCAGTTTTTCCTGTTTATCATGCTAACAATACAGTGTTGACAAAAACAACAAAAAAATTTTAAAGTCAAAAACTGCCCTCTGGACAACAATTTGTGAAAATTGCACACAGTTATTCAATAGCTGATAGATTCAAGCATGCATGATGTATTTAGATGTACTTTCTGTTACATGTTTTTTCATGATTGCATAGAAATTATTTAATATTGTGGCTGCGTGTTTTGAAGTAGACGCCCCATTCGGCTTCATAAATTCTGTATATAATGACCGTGATTGGTTGGTTCCTGGAAAAGAAAAAAAAAAAAAACGATCATGTGGCCGTCTCTAAAAAATTAACTGGTCACTCACTTCAGAGAGCTCAGCTGCAGAGACAGCACAGTCTCCTCTCTAGTTTGTGTTCTTATATAACTAAAAAAAATTACATAAATAAAGAAGAGTTGCATAAAATCACTTCAGTTATTAACAGATTTGTATAAAATGATGAAACCTCAATCACTGCTGACCTCATATCAGTCATTGAACTGTTACCATGTCGCACACAAATGGAATTTCAGTGACGTTGGATGGAGACTGCCGTCACAGGAGACTTCAGGAGAAAAATGGGTTACCGCGGGAGACGAGCCAGTTGCCGTGGCAATAAACTCTTGAATTAGGAATGAAAGTGTGAATTCAATATCTGCTGACTGGCCCCTCTCCGCCTTAAGGCTGGGTTTAGATACATATAGGCTATCAGACATGAAGTAATGCTCCCAGCAGGTAGTCTGTATCTCCAATTGCCGCTTCCCACGGGAGCGTTAAGCCGGACCTGTTTGCACCTGTTAGTGTAACGCTCTCCGTGGTGGCACAGACCTGAGGCTAACTTTCAGTGACTCTCAAATTTAAAAAAAAAAAAAAAAAAAAAAAAAAAAAGGAGATGAAGATACAGGAAATTGTCACTAAATTTTTACTCAGGATTTAAATAAATTAGGGGAGTGGTTCCGGGACACGCCACATGGGCTCAAATGACGTCAACAGCGAGTCTCCGTCTTCGTTTCTGGCTGAACTTTTACCGGTTATCATTCTCCTTCTGTCTTTTTCAACATTTTCTGTCTGTCTACACCATCTGAAAAAAAAAAAAAAAAAAAAAAAAAAGGCGAGAATGTTCCTAAAAATATAATATTTAAAATACATAAATTAGGGAAGACGGAAGGAAATGCAGATTCGGGGACTGTGTGTCTGTATTTTGTGGCAGTAAATGGTAATGAATGTATTCAAAAGAAAACTTGTTGTGATTGTTAAGATAATAAATGATGATAAACGGTCAGCAGTTGTTGACCTGACTTTCATGTTTGCTGCCACTTAACCATTACAAACACGGACGGAAAAGTTGTTATGCTATTTCTATTTATCCGCCTCTAATACTCTGTCGTTAGTTTCAAAGACATGTATTGTCAAAAACAGTAAGTGGTATTTACAAATGATGTGATTAGTTGTTATTAGTGTTGTGATTAGTATATTCATATTTGACATATATGGTCTGTGTGTGTGTGTGTGTGTGTGTATACATGTGCGTATGTACACAAGCGAGTTGAATTAGCTCTTTATGCAGGTTAACAACCGGTAGGTCTACTCTTATCTTGATTGCATATGGCCGTGGTATATAGGTGGAACAATGTCCTCCAAGTTTGTACGTACCACTTTGCTATGTGTTTAAACAGTGTTTTTTTTTTTTTAACCCCACATTACAATCATGGAACCTAGAGTTTGTTGGTTATTATCCCTATTTCTACATAATAATATAGGGATTGCTCAGTTGCCGTGACAACTGAGAAAACTCCATCTGCTGTAGAAGATGGAAAAATGTGATTGAAAGCTGCGGAAAAGCTAATAACTGGAGCTTGACTCCACCAGCTCTACTACTACTGCTATTATTTTTTTTTAAGAAAAATAGATAAATCCAACTAGTCGGTGGAAATATTCGGGTATCCATAAATTGAAACGTTCCTCCGGTGCCATTTAGGAGTCCTTTTGGGCCTTTTTGCTGCCGGTTGTGACATTTCCAACAATACCTGAAGGGAGCGTATCTGCAGCTCTCACATGTGATTAATTGAATTTGCTGAAATGCTCAAACAATTTCTCAAATCGTTGTACCACTTCAAATCATGTCCTGTCGTCATCATCAGCACCACCACAGTCCGGCAGGACCATTTACATTTTGGTTTGTTACCACAGCTTAGCTCTAACCTAATGTTAGCTTAGCGCCAGAGGCTCAGGGAGCAGAGAGTGATTTATCACCGCCTATGGCACTGAGGAAATAGGACTCACTCTTTAATCTCACGGACGATTGACAGTTCAGATATTACTCTGTAGTTTTTAATAACAGTCAGCGCGGCGCCACGAGAGACGGAGCGAAGAACGCAGCGCTTTCAGTTGTTTGTATCATCTCCCAGCCCCTCCTGCTACCACACACACATAAACACATCCCAGTATATTAGAAGTGTGTGTGTTTGTGCGTCTGTCTGCGTACCTTGTTCCTTTTATGCATTTCGTCGCACAAAAATGAGGGAATTGATCGAGACACGGCGAAACGCCTTGTCGCATCTTTTTCTGCAGAGGTTTGTTGAATATTCTTCCAAAACGATCGCGTTCATCGCTCTCAGGTATTTTTAATGGGAAGTGAAATCATCTCATGACCGGGTGAAAATCAGTAATGAATGAGGTTTGATTACATTTTTGATAGAATTCTTTAAAACCTTTCGTCGAAATCCGAATCTCGTGCACTGCTGTGATACTGCGCGGACTGTCCGGCTTTCCTACGACGGATCAAGCCTCACTCTTGTCACCCCAGTTTCTTTTCCCACCCATTTTGGACACACAACCTCCAGCTCTGTATTTCCTCTCTTTCATTCCCCCGCCCCTGTCATTCAGTCCTTCATTCTGTCACTTCCTTATTTCTCTTGCTACTTTCACGAGCTCCCATTCGCCTCCATCTCTCTCTTTTCCTGCCTGTCAATCACTCCCTGCCTGCCCTCTGTCTTTACCTTTACCTCACTGCCATTTCTCAATCTTTCTTTGGTCTTTTTTGTTGTTTTTTTCCCCCTCTGAATTACAGGTTTTCCACTTCATACCCGTTTTCGATTTGCTCAAATAACCTCCTTCACCGTCTCTTTCGCTGCCTCGTTTCATCCCCTGTATTTCAGTTTTCGCCTTTCAGCCTCCTCTTCTTCTGCCTCTGTTGTCATTATGTCCACTGTGAGCAGCAGTGACCACGGGTTCGGCAAACATTTATTATCAGCCAGTCAAACGCAGTTTTAAATCTAGGGGCGTGTGTGAAAAATGTGGATTATAACAACGGCTTTTCTTTGCCTCTCCTCAAAACTGTGTTACATTATTTTCATCTTCCACTTGTTTTATCTTTTACTGTATGAAGAGATTCAGTTAGACGGGAGAATTCACCACTCTGGAATAAAATCTAACCTCTGTAAAGTGATTACTTGCAAGAGAGGAGAAATCCTGTTTGGAAGAACGTTTACTTTTACTTAACAATATGAGCTGGTAAAAGACAAAAGCTGTATCCAAATTCAGTCTGACATTTTCGCTTTAAGCAGGTTTTGAGATTGTAGTGTGGTTGCAGTGAATAAGCAGCTAAATTAAGTAGAATCAGACCTGTCGGCTTGCTCACTTAAAACGCTTGACTTTTAAGTGTGCTGTTGATGCATGCATAATACGCTGTTGAACATTGAAACCAGTGACAGAGAGTGGGGAGACAACTGGAAGGGGATCATTGAACACGAAAATGACATTAAATGATAGGAAACATCTTTGCATTTAATGTTTAATCTGGAGTCGGCTGGTTGTTTGTGCGTGTATGAATCTCCGAGGGCCGCTTGGGGTCGGCTCCAAAAAGCCTCCAGCTCCATAGACTCCCATTCAACTTCTCTCGTGAAATACAAAGTCAATCAATTTCCACAAGTAATCATGGTGTCTGACGTCACCTCTTCTTATTCGTTTTCTGGACGTTTATCTGAAAATAAACTCATCATTAATTAGATATTAGGCCTCAAAAAGCGGTTTGTTCGGTAGTGTGTCTGTTCGATTGACAGGCCTGTGGTGTAGCCAGGTTTGGGGGGTTGGGTGGTGGGGTAGGGGTGGGTGACGGTGCTGACCACTGCACCGCTGTGCTGCCCTCTGTAGATTATGTACTGTACAAATTTTCCTACCAGTCTTCCTTGCTGGATGACAAAATCGATTTAGTGTTCATAATATTTCTTTTTACAAACACGCGTGTATATTACTGCTGTTGTTTGTGTGGAGTTGACAACTTATCCAAATGCCTATCAGTTGCTGGGCTGTGCTGCTGCATGCCACAACTTGTGTGTTGTTGTGTATGTTTGCGCAGCGGTGTCGCAATAAAAATGCAGGTATGCAGAGTGATGCCGCTGCCGTTTTGCCATCTGATTCTTAGACAGTCGCTGCACTTGAGCAGGAGCAGGGCATTGTGTTGCTATAAATACGTACAGCACATACAGTTTGATTGTTCCTTAGTTTGACCTGATAGTAATCCTCGAATCCCGAGGTAAGAAACACACACACACACACACACACACACACACACACACACACACACACACACACACACACACTCAAACGCACAGAGGATAGTCAGCGAGATCTGTAGACTGAGGAATTTCTGAATAATGACGGGGAAAAGAGCTCACAGACGGAGCCTATTGATTTTTTTTTTTTTTTGCAGGAGAAGAGAGAAGAAAAGAGTTTCCTGGCTGAAATGCGCCAAATTACAACTCTCTAATGTAATCCATCATGTAGCTTTGGCTGCCATAAGTTGTTGTTATATTCTCATGTGCTCAACTGATATTAGGTGTGTTTGTCTATGGTTACCTAAAATACATTTTCCAGGAAAGTTGTCAAAAGTTGCAGCAGGTAACTTTCCCTGTGCCCTCTCCTCAAACCTTTACTCAGTCAGATAAGTCAGCTGTGCCTCTGTAACGCTTCTTTTCTCTTTCTCAACAAACACATGCTGATTTTATTGCCGTGTTTATCCACCAAGCACTTTTTTTCCCCCTCGCTTTCCCGAAGTTCGCAGACACTCGGTTGCCCAAAAACCGGGAGAGATGCTTGGCTGGGGCTCTTTGTTGCCGTAGCTACCAATAGGCTCACCTGTTGCCAAAGGTTCTCTTCTTTTAAAAAGTGGAGAGTGATAAGCATTGCAAAAGTAATTCACGACAGGGCTGGGAGAAGCGCATGCATAATGAACAGTGAGTCTGTTAAAATAATGAATCTTAATGATGCCTTAAAGGTGCAGTGACAGTGCATGAGATGTTTGTGTTAATACCACTGGCTGACATCATTTACAGACAGAGACTGTGTGTGTGTGTGTGTGTGTGTGTGTGTGTGTGTGTGTGTGTGTGTGTGTGTGTGTGTGTGTGTGTGTGTGTGTGTGTGTGTGTGTGTGTGTGTGTGTGGTGAGGAGGTGGGGGGCAGTCGGGGGCACATGCAATTATTCAGCTGACAGTTTTGATTACAAGACTGGAGTTTGCATTTATGTGAAAGTGGACAGGCACTGTTTCTGTTCACTCAAGCAACTAGTGAGACTGTGTGTGTGTGTGTGTGTGTGTGTGTGTGTGTGTGTGTGTGTGTGTGTGTGTGTGTGTGTGTGTGTGTGTGTGTGTGTGTGTGTGTGTGTGTGTGTGTGTGTGTGTGTGTGTGTGTGTGTGTGTTACAGAGAGGGGGAGCTACTTATCAGTGGTGAGATTGTTTACATGTCCCAGTACACAGGGAACAGAAAGAGAGAAGGCTCGACTCGCACAGACACACACCGCTTTCTTCTCAGCTGTTTATAGTTTGCAAAGCGGGATATTCTGTTGCATCATAGTTTCATCAACAGAGTGGAAAACAACATCTGATTTTAAGGAGAAGATTTCAGCTCTCAGACGTGTTTTTACACATTTTTCTACCTGCTGAATGAACCATGACATTAGACGGCATTTTGATTTAGCACATTCAGTTCAAAATAACTTCACAGATACGATGATAAACCGTCTCTTCGGTAACTGTGGGAGAGAGACATTTTAAGCAGACACTTGGCTGCTTGATCAGCTTCAATCTATTAGTTTCACTCATACGGATCATGACATGTTTGTTGTTTTGAGTCAACAAAAACCACAGACAGACATTTTGGACTCGTTTCAGTGTTGTCATGCATTTTAAATGTTTGTTCCTCAGACGTGTTTTGAGGCAACAGATTTCGACGGCTTTCTTGTGTACCGTTACCATGGATACAGATGTCATTCTAGTCTATCGCAAGGTTAATGGAAAAGGCGCTCTTTACTTGTTCACACACACTGAGTGTCCCTCAGCTCTGCAGGAGTACAACCAACACGTTCTTTAGATAAATCTCTCTCCTTACCCTTTCTGTAAGGCTGAGCCCGGCCACTCTGAGAGGGGGAATTTATTCCAGCCCTTTAGTATCGGAGATCTCGTTCTTTCGGTCACCGCCCAAAGGTCATGACCACAGGTGACGGTTGGAACGTAGAACAACTGCCGACCTCCCGCCCCGTCCCGCTTTCGCTCACGAACAAGACCGAGATACTTAAACTCCTTCGCTTGGAGCGGACGCTCCGTCCCAACTCAGAGGAAGCGATCCACCGTTTTCCGGCAGAGAACCAAGGCCTCAGACGCTCATCATTAGATAACATGAATACAAAACATCTACTGTTTTTCTGTCTGCTGTTTGATGCTAGGCCGGGAGCACACGTTGGGTTTATCAGAATTTGTTTTTTTGCTGAAACCTGTGGCATCTTGAGAAGACACGAGCTAAAAGATACTAAAAGTCTTTGTGTTGATGCGGAAACCTGCCGAATCATGTGCAAACTTTATGGTATGACCCTTTAATTTTAAATATCCGTTACCCTTGCCTCAACCAAAAATACATGAATCAAATCAATCAAGTGTCCAGAACTCAGCCGGCAGCCTCAACACCACACCGGTGTCGTCTAACTTGCTCCCAGTATGTTTCGGAATTGATTTTAAAATCTTACTCTTGATTTTAAGGCTCTTCCTCCTATTTGCATACGAGCCGGTATGAGTTCCTCGGCAGAGGACTTTTATCAGTTCCTGAAGCGCGGTTGAAAATTAGAGAGGATGGAACATTCAAAGTCAGAGCCCTGAAGCTGCCTGAGGAAATCAGGTCAGCCGAGTCAGTGCTGTCTTTTAAATCTCTTGAAATATAGTTTTAATGTAGAGCCTTTCCTCATTTTACCAGATGTTTGAATCAATCTGTTCTGATTTGCTTTAAATGCTCCTTGCGAGCATGTTGCGTTAATTTATACTGTATTTGTTTTATTTGCTTGTCATCCTTTAGGGTTATTGTTTTACTTCCGTTTATGATCTGCTCGTTGTCTTGCTTGTGTAAAGCACTTTATAAACCGAGTTTTGAAAAGTGCTCTGTCAATAAAAGACTATCGCGCACAAACAAAGACTAAATCCTTCATGTGGAGGTTACGATCCCCTCCGCTCCCTTCACATCTGCTCTTCCTCCTGTCCCCTACCTGTCTGTGTCTGTCTGTCTGTCTGTCTGTCTCATGTCGAGTTTATACCTCCACTATTCCAACTTCATTCATTTGTAGTTCCGTTTTAGTCACACTGTGTACGAGACCCTGTGAAACTATAAATAACATAACACCGGAGCTGCTCCCTCTCGAGCCGAAGCTACAACCTGGATCTGATAATGCCACTCCTTTGCTACACACGCTCTCATCTGGAGTCGAAGATTTGTCATCATGAATCGGAGGATGCTCTGATGAAGTGTAATAAATAATCAAGGCAGAAGAGGAATGAATAATGCACCTGTTGTTTTGCATCTTGTATCACGGGGACAACTTCTTCATTGCATGCGAGACAAAAGTTGTGACCTCATGTGTAACTGATGTGAACACGGACATGCGTGCGCACACAGAAACGCACGGACAGGCGTCTATAATTACACAAACACTTGGACGTAGAGAATTCAAAGGAAGCTTTCAGCAGGCGCTTTCACTCCGCTGCTCACAGACAGTGAGTCGACCTCTGAAAGCAGCCCCTCCTAAAACCAGTCAATGCTCTGAGAACATCTGTCTCGACGGGTTCATGCATACGTGCCCAAGTTCAGACACACAAGCGCCCGACTTGCACCCACACAGTGAAGGAAAAGAGGTGTAAAATCTAAGTCAGGAGTTCTTTTATTTCTCCTCGGAGAGACAACCAGCTTTTATACGGGGAAGCAGAAGATGTATTACCTCGTTCTTATCTTTCTATTTGCAGCCTTGCTTGTTTTTGTGTATTTTTATTTTTTGCTTTGTGGCTTCTCTCTCTCTTGCTCTGCTCTGTTGTTTAATTAGTGTTTGACTCTACAGTTTTAAATATGGTTGTGTGCTTTGTGCATTCTGTGTACATTTCTGAACTCTGTCTTGTTTTCTTGAAGAGTATATCCATTAATTTGTATCCCTGTTGTGACAGGGACATTTTATGGAAATTCAGCACATGTGCATGTGACTAATCTGTGTGATATAACGCTAACCAGTCAATGTTTATGCGTCTGTGTGTGTCCTCTCTACAGACGACGGGCCGTACCACCGTGACCCACCTCCTCCTCCCCCTCCTCCTCTCTGTTCTTCCTCCAAATCAAACGCTGTGTTTGAGGAACGCAGGAAGAGCCACATCCCGGAGGAGTTTGCAGGCCTCCTTCATGGATCCTCCCCGGCCTGTGAACCCCCTGACACGCCTTACCACCTTTACAGCCCCAAACCTTCTAAATATACTTCCGCAGATGTCCAGAGCAGCCTGGTGCAGACCCCGGAGTTCAGCGTTGTGATTGGAGGCGAAGCCACTCAGGTCTTCTCCAGGACAGGGAGCGAGTCGTCCCCTCAGAGGTCGACCAACAACCCTCAAAAGCCACAGGTTGTGTACCGGACTATCTTGCACACCAGGGTCAACCAGGACCAGGCTCAACCCAGGAACTGTGAGCAGGTGGATCCACCTCGTGGATGGTCCACGCTGGGCCACCCGCCCTCCCGCTCCCCCGGTCAGAACGGAGAAGTTCCAGAGTTACGGGGTATCCAGACAGGAGGCGTGTCCAAGGACTGGTCCTCTGGGACCGGCTACGAAGAGAGGGCCTGCACCCTAGGGAGGATGAGGTCCATGCCACGCAGTGTGTTGGACCTGCAGCTGTCCAAGTCTCTGTCCAAGTCAGATTCTAACCTGGTGGCTGTGTCTCCCATACAGGTGAGCTGTCACTCATTTTTTTTTCTTTTTTTTCTTTTTAGCTCAAGTAGCACATTCTAGTCTCTTTTATTAAAAGTTCGAATTCCTCTTTTTTTTTTTAAAGTTTAGATCATCACAGAGGCCTCAGTCACGAACAGTAGATAATTTTACTGTAAATGTTCAGTTGTACAAATGATGCAGTTTGCATCTTGTTGTATCATCATTTGGCTTCAGAAGCAGAGCAGAAACCAGTCCAGCCAATTAGATAAGTCATTAATCTGGCATTCTCTGCTCTGCAGCACATTTCACGAGACTTCTTTTTGTGAATACACCATAAACAAACTACATAATCTGTTTGATGTACATAGAAACATTATGAATACAACTTTAAAGAGCACCAAAAGGACTTATTCTCAAACCAGCGTTCAGTTTCAGTTATTTGTGATTTTAAGGTTAGAATAGTGGGCAACATTTACAATAGTTGTTTTATGTCTCGTCTAGGAGGAGCACAGCTGGGGATCTGGATCACGGGGCCAGGGTCCTGGAAGCACCAGCCCACGAGAGGGTGTTAGCCCTGAGGGGAGATTAGAGAGAACGCCTTCCTTCACTGCTGAGTGGGAAGAGGTAAGAAGACATTTTTCCTGATGTGTGCAGCTCATTATACAATGTTTTAGGATCAATCAAGCCATTAAAGAAGGAATAAAAAACATCAATCAGTGCCTACGCTCTGATTCGAGATGGATTTTCATTGTAAAATTGAATAAAATCAGCATGCTTTTCAAAGTGAGCCATCTCCGCAGGAAACAGTTGAAAACTCTGCGCCCACAGCAGTGAGCTGCTTCAGTTTTTCCTCCCTTTGAAATCCACTCAGCTACTCCAGTGCAGAAGGAACCCAAGTGCTAATTTAACATGTTCCCAAATTGATTTTCTCCTGTAACCAGCACCAGAGCTGCAGGGAGTACCACATATCTGAGAGAAAGCGGTTTCTTTTACAGAGGCGAGAGAGGGGAGGTCGAGGGTGCTGTGTGTTTTGGTCTCGGTGTGTTTGTGCCCGCGGCTCTTTCAGTGATAAAGGCTCTCTGACACAGATGGGATCCTTTGCCCGGACACCCCTGTTGGAGCCTTACAAACACTTTGGGTCGCAGACGCATTAGCTTCTGCTCACTGCTCATCATTCACACCGCAGACAAAACACTCTTTGCACACAGATGCACCCTGAAAATGAAGAATCACATGCCGCGTCTCTGGAGAAAAATGCATTTCCCATCACACATAATCGGCAAGACAACTTACTTAGACTCTCTATTTTTGAAATAATACTAACGCATGTGACTGAAAGTGCAATTTGTTAATGCCTTTTTCACATTTGAATGAACACGTTCATTAATTCCTCAAAGCAGGTCCTAACTTGTTGATGGTGATGAATTGCCATATGGAATTTGCCATAATTCTCAGCAATTAAGGTGACCTTTCCTGTTTAATTGCATGCAACGTGAGGAAGAGATAAGATGGCTTCGGGGAAATTGTGGGGTGATATATGGGGATTTTCAGAGGAAAAAACCCAACAAAGCTGCTCTATTTGTAGCACAGGAACAAGCTGTGTTATTGTCAAGAGCCGAGTTACCGGGGAATGTCCCACAGCAGCCAGTGATCTGAGGATACACATTCCTCATTACTGCAACAGGCTTAAAGGTAGTCCAACATATAATGCAAATATGTGCTTTAATCTGCTTCAGTTTGAAAATTAATGAAGTTTGAGTGGTAATTAGAGGCAATCGTGAAATGCAGACACATTCGAAATTCAGAAATTATTATTAGCCGCTAAGGTGTTTATTGCGGAAATGATAGTGTCGTGATTCTCTTAATCTTAGATCTGGTTGTGACTATTTAAAGTTAATTTTATGAGAAAAAGACAGGCAAATTATTCTATTATATTTTTCCCCTGTTAGAGGTTTTTGTGGGGCAGTTTTTCCCTTCGACTGGTTTGAGGGTGTCACATAATGTGCAGATTGTAAATCCCCTTGAGGCAAATTTGTAATATTGAGCTATTTAAATTGACTTGACCCAAACTGAGTTTACAGATGAGCTCCCTGCTAATTCTGTCTCGCTGTGCTCTCTGAAGTTTCACACAGTTTGTTTTTGCGCAGCCAGGCGTCATTAAACAGCATTTGCTTGTGTTCCTTCAGCTTCGCTGTACGTGCAAACAAAATGGTTTATCTCATCTAGCGGCAGGTAAAAATGATCTGTCACTACAAGCATCCGCTCTCATATTACACACCCATATCCAAATTACAGGTGAATCGGTGCGTTGTGTGCAGTGACATACGCTGAAAATTGCTGCCCGTTTATCTCGTTACAAATGCCATTTTCATGCTCGGTGAACCTGTAAACAGTGTTTGCATTCGTCAGGTCTGGCTCTTTAAACACTCTGGTTTCTCTGACCCGTGGTGAACCAGCGGCCGTGAAAGGTTGGGGGTGGATGTGCGGGTTGCATAGCTCAGTGGTTGGCAGCAGGGGTCAGGGATGACTGCTCCGCAGTCGGCAGTCAGACACTAATGAAGCCGCAGTCGCTCTCCGATGCAGCCTCCCTCTTCATTCATCTCTGCTCTGCTGTCTTCTCCCTGCTTTTTCAATTCACAGGGGGGAATGACTGACATTGAGCATGCTAGCTGGCATAATGATCATGTTATGTGACACTTAAATCCAGAAATAGGGGTTAGCCTTATTACTGCGAAATGACTTTCCCTTGCTCTTGCTGCACATCTCTCTAACTCTGGTTCTCTCTCTCCCATTTGTCCAGATCGACAAGATTATGAGCTCAATCGGGGCAGGAATAGGCAGTGGATTGGACCTCAAGGAGGATGCCTCAGGTAAAATACACGAATGTATGCATGAGAAAATCTGACTTCAAGGATAAATCCTGTTTAAGTGCAGCTCGGAGCTTATTTTCCGTCATTTCTAGACGTCATGGTAACATAGTAAGTGCTGAGATGTGAACATGGCTACAGCAATATTATAAAAAAAAAAAAATTAAAAAAAATCCGACAGCCAACAACTACAGCACAGTGGGTCAATGTTGGACCAAGTATTTAATCTACTGCAGTTATTCCTTCATGCAGTAAATATGGTGTTAATGTGTCCAGGGACTACGGATGGAAATTAGCTAGTAGTTAAATCTGGTACAAAGCATGTTTTCTCTTTGTGAGATTAGTGTATTTTGTAAATGGTCCCTGTTACAAAAAAAACGAATAAACTGAACCCTGTCAGTTAGATCAGTTATAGTAGAAACCAAGACAGCAGGTGCAGCAGAGGTTGAGCTCCTCCCTGAGTGACACACAGAGATCAGAGGACAGAAACGCAGCAGAGACTCTCACACTGAGCTGGAAAAAAAAATTGGTGCTCATGAACTGGGTAAATAACATAAATACAATATTTCCAAATATTCATATTTACATTTTTAATACTTAAAATGTGCTCCTGAACTATAATCATATGCAACAGTTGGCGACCAGTCAGACATTGCTTTGCTTTAAAGGGTCACAAACAAAAGAGGATTGTAAACCACTGCCCAACCTCGGGTTTTTGTTATTGCTGATAGGTCAAAGGTGATAGATCAAAAATACAAAATTAACTTTTTGACTTGCAGGTGTGTTTGTGAGAGTCGTGAGAGCTTGTGCTCGTAAAATCCCTGTTGTTTACTGTTTTATCACCGGTGTACCTTGAATCCTGCGCTCGTCATCTCTGTTTACTGCATTCATCTCCCTCTCCCTGTATTAACTCCCCCATCCTCCACCTCCTGATCCCCTCCCCTCTCTCCCTCTCTGTTTTTATCTGCGAGTGCAAAGCCGCTTCTAACCACAGGGAGAAACCCCGCCGGTGCCAACCCATCTCTACCCCCCCCCCCTCACCAACACATACATGACTGCACCACACCGCACACAAGTATATATAAGGCTGCATGCATACAGTCTGCGTGGTGTGTGTGTGTGTGTGTGTGTGTGTGTGTGTGTGTGTGTGTGTGTGTGTGTGTGTGTGTGTGTGTGTGTGTGTGTGTGTGTGTGTGTGTGTGTGGGAGGGAGCTCCGCTTGCAGACAAAGAAGCTGGAGCTGCTGTGATGGTTATTATCAGCAGAGCGAGCCAGATATATGTAGAGCGGCAGAGAGCGCAAGGCGACGAGAAGCTGGAAGCAGACAGAGGAGAGTGAGTGAGTGAGTGAGTGAGTGAGTGAGTGAGTGAGTGAGTGAGTGAGTGAGTGAGTGAGTGAGAGAGAGAGAGAGAGAGAGGGAAGCTGCGAGAGAGCGAAGCGGAGAGAGTGAGGGAACGAAGGAGGAGAGCAGAGCTCTGAGAAAAGAAAGAGAGAGACGGAGAGAGAGGAGGCTGCAGAAGCATACAGATGAGAGTGGGAGTACTTGATCAAGAGAAATCTACATCGCAGGCAGCTCTCTCTCTCTCTTTCTCTCTCTCTTCTCTCTCTCTCTCTCTCTCACACACAGACACACACATTCGCGCGCGAGCGCGCGCACACACACACACACACACACACACACACAAGCTCACACACACAAGCTCAGGGGAGCAGCCAAGCGAACGCAACAGCTGAAAAGAAAGCGGCTGCTGCGCTGTGCACGACAAACACACGGGCGCTTTTGCTCGTGGATCTATACCTCCAGTCTGATCCAACACCCACCTTTGGCCGGATTTAACCCCGAGGACAGAAGCTCTTTTCTGGATACAACTTCAGCCTTCACCCCCTTCTCAATTCTCCCTCTGGCTGGATTCATAGGAAGCAGCATCTGGACGCCTTAACCTGCACTTTACCCGCTTGCACCCTCGCATGCTGACCCCCTCCATCCTCACCATGCCTCTTGCCTAGCCTCCTTTCCCTTCCTCCTTCACCCCCCTCCCCCCTCCAACCTTCACCTCCCCCCCCCCACCTCTCCTCTACCTGCCCTCCCTTCATTTTCCTCCTCCTTGCTGCCTTGCCAAACGACTCCTCAGAAGCATGGCGGGCTCCTTCGACAGCCACTTTGCCCGCCACAACATGATGTGGCAGTGCCAGCTGTCTCAGCCGGACTGCCGTTGCTACCGCGTGGACGGCTACTCCCTACTGAAGCGTTTGCCCCTCCACCCCCTCATAGGTCCCCGCTGCCCGTTGCAGTCCGTGGGCCAATGGCTCGACTCCATCGGCCTGGTCCAGTATGAGAACCACCTGCTGGCCAATGGATTTGACAACGTCCAGTTCATGGTGAGTGTTTCCACAAGTCTTTTTGGGGATAAGAAGGAGGCGGGGGAGAAGATTTTAGTGGTTCAGAAGGGTTGTTTGCTCTTTTTTTTTTTTTTTTTTTTAAGCTTTAAATGTAATCTCTTGTCTCTGATCTGCCTCCCTTTAATCTTTCTCTGCCACTCAAGGTGTAGCTCATCATCTCACCGTCTTTCTCCATCACTCTAATCCTTTTTCATTTATTTGATTTCATCCCTTTTTGTATCATCCTTCCTTTCCTCCTCTCATTCTTCCCTTCCCATCATGCTGCCTCTCCCCACTGATGCCATGTGAGGTCCTCCCACGCACAGAAATCCTACACCATATCTCCACCACAGCAAAAATCCAGCTCCAGCATCAAGCTGCACACATACATCCTCTTACTGCACTAAAAACGCAGGTCCAAATCAGGCTTGTTTCATGTTTTGTGTTTTTTGTGCAAACACTTGCACACATAGAATTACTGTTCGTATAACCACCTGTAGCCCGAGGATCAGGATGCAAACTGATCCCGTCCTCCCTTTTGATCCGATGGTCTTTTCCTCCCCTGTGACGTAGGAAGAGAAACTCTGCGGGTCATTTTGCATTCAGAAACTCTTTTGATGTTGCCGGTGTGTGTGTGTGTGTGTGTGTGTGTGTGTGTGTGTGTGTGTGTGTGTGTGTGTGCGTGTGCGTGCGCGTGCGCGTGCGTGTGTGTATTGGTGAGACGGATATAGGATGACAGGGTTTGCGAGCAATAAAGTAGGAAGTAAATAGAAAGAGAGAAAGCAGAGGGAAAGCGGCGAAGCTGAAGCGAGAGAAACTGCAGCAGAGGCAGAAAGATTAGGAGACAAAGCAGAGGGATGCCGACTGGAGGAGTTTCACCGGAGTTACAGATCATCAGTATGAGAAAGAGGGAACTTGATCTCTCTAAAACGGCAACTTTTCGAGTGTTTTGCAGTTTATTCAATTCTCAAATTGTGTTTCAGCTGATAAAAGTAAAAAGTCTTTTTTTTAAAAAATTTCCTTTTGACTTTTTCGCAGTTAAATCTGACATGAGGTCATCAAACTGTGTTTGCAGGAATCTGTAGATGTGTTACTGTGTGTGCGTCCTGATCCCCCACTCAGTGTGAGCGGCATCTGTTCCTTTGGTTACCGTGGCAACAAGATGAAATTACAGAATCTCTGTTTCTTTGTGTGTTTCTCCCACACGTGGTCACTGTTTATCTCCATGTTTTAGCTGCACTCTCCAAGTATTTCACACACATTCATGATGTTTATGTGTATGAGGGGAAGGGACTTGTTTTCACATCTGCTAGAATTCTTCAGTGACAATTTATAACGTTTCTATATTAATCAGACGGCCGTTAACACAGCATCTTACAAGCCTCACCAGTATTCCCTCCTCGTGAAATTAAAGCATTAAAAAGTGGTGATAATTACAGCACATGGAGTGAAACAGCTAATCAATGATGACATAACATAATAAGCGAGAGGTGAAATACACTTTATCAGGGAAAGAAAGAAGGAAAACTCCCTGTATTTCTTCCTCCCTATAAATCCTTGCAGGATGTATGAAAATGCCTCCAGCATAAATGTTTGTCCTTTTATAGTTTGCATTTCAGGATGTCACAGACAAGAAAAACTTATTTACCCACAAGCGAAGCGAGGAGAGATTTTCTTCAGCAAAATAGAAATGCTTTCAGCCCAAATGGCCAATATAAAACAGCTAAAGTCTGTGATAGGAAGGGAATCAGCCATAAAACGGGTAAATCAAATGTGACTCGAGCTGGCGGTTGATTTTACAGAAATTCTTAGCTCATTATTTCAAAATACAGACCAGCGGAAGCTTTAGAGCCAAATCCATTCATAATTAACGTACACAACGCTTTACCCACTAAAAGTTTCCAACGATCTTGTTTTTACGGTGTCACTGGGGCTTAAACATAATCATGCTGTAACATTGTTTTGTATACTTACTTGTATACCTTTGTGTTGATTTATAAAACTCGTTACTGATTGATGGACTGTATATAAGGAGAGCAGAGACAAATATTTGCAGATTAGGCACAACCTGTTGAGCGTGATTTCATTTTTTAATGGCAAAGTGATTTTTTTTTTTAAATATCTTTTGATGACTGTCGGAATTTACAACCACAGCTTCTGATTTTAGAGTTAAAATTAAATTAAATTGAAAATCTCAGTGTTGGTTTTGGTGGTTAATTGCTTGTGTTTTCCTTTATTGGAAAGTGAGTTTATTATACAGGAGGCCAGAGTCGCTGCAGCAGCTCTGAGTGTCCAGGCAACCACTAACGTCACACACAGACTCTTCTCATCAGCGGTGTTTTTTTTTTTTCTTTTCTGTATCTCAAAGAAGTTTGTAATGTCCCCAGGTGAGCTCCTCCATTAATGTTTCTGTATTATTCTCATTTCCTTCTAGTTTATAGTCGCTAACAGTATTTCTGAGAGACCTGGGAATTGTGTGTTCTCCCGGCCTCGCCCCTCTTGTCTAAAAACGATTCTTAATAGCTCAGTAGTCTCCTCTGAAATGCCTTTAGATACAATTAATATTGAAAAGAGCTGAGATGAAACAGCCTCACAAACACGGCGTTGACTTCAAAGTCTCTTTTGTGACTGGCGCCTCGTAAAGTTTTGCTGGCGTCCCACTTGCTGAGTGGAGTTTTTAGACTATTTTTTTGTTGTTCGTGACTAAACAGGGAGACTGTTAGTGTTTTCTGACCTTGGGGAAACTCAGTGTCTCCCACAAATTGTTATTAATGCAGTTGAGGCACAGGCTGCAGGGATTATGTTGGTGTTTCCAGCGCTTTTTTTTTTTTTTTTATCGTTGACTGTGGATCCTTCAAGCAGAGCTTTGGGTCAAATTCATTTCAGCACCTCACGCATCGGGAAATCGAGTTAAATGGCAGATTCAAACCAGCGCACCGGAAAGTGAAAGCTTTTTGTTTTTCGTCTCAGAGCCGGTTCAAGTTTATCTCCAGAATTGATTGGTTTGAAAATGAATTTGACCCCCAGTTTGATCTGCAGCAGTGCATGACAGTTAACAGGCGCCATACAGTGTGCAGGATTGTATACAGACGTGCAAAGATATGAACACGGACCATTCCAATCGACTATTTACTGCTAATGTGCTTCATTAGAGAGGGGGCGTGTTTCATCACCTTAACCAGCCAGTAGAGGACAAGTGATGGACAAATAGCGAGGGGTGGAGTGGTTGTTATGGAGACAGCATTTAAAATGAAGGTCACTGGATGGAGACTAATGATGCCCATTTTCAATGAGTCTATATAGCTACATATATGAAACGCGTAACTGAAGATAGAGATGTGAGAGCAGCCGACGGACAGACAGAGGAGACAAACAAAGAGAGTGGATTACCTGTAGACTACGGAGAGACTGTGTGTGCGCTCAGTGTTTGTATTGAAAGACCAACTGAAATGACACTTTGAGCCACGTTAGCTTGTATATAAACAGAGCCTCACGCCTCGTCTCGCACTTATGCTCGCTAAATGAGCTACCAAGCAAATATTTTAATTGGATATTTAGCTTAATCGGTTTCCTGTTTATACTTCCAGCACACAGAGTGCAACCATAGCATGTTGTTTTGAACTGAATTTCTGGTAGTGTCCATCATACAACAACATTCCCCTTGTTTAATCCTCCGACAAGTTAACACACACAGTTACAATCAAAGACGCACGCACACCTCTCACTGCACGGTACACCAGCACAGACACTCAAATATGTGTTCAAGTACGAGAGCGAAAGCACGAGAGGGAAGAAGGCTGATGGAGGAAATTACAAAATGAATCAAGATTTATTATTGCTCACTTGAGACATTAGTCCAGTAAGTGTCACATAAACTGATGCTCGGTGGGTTGCAGAGGCGCACCGGATGCAATATGGAAAGTAAAAGACTTTCATGTGCAGTTAAAGCGGTGTGATCGTGATGCTTTTTCGGTTGTTTCATACAGTGTAACGGAATGAAAGAGAGAAAAGCCTCTTGAAGAAAGATTTTTAAAGGACTGCAGAGGTAGATAGTTGTAGAAATAAAGAGTATTCAGTGTTGTGAATGTAGTGTGTACAAAAGAACAGCAGCTATTAAAAACCGCTGACCCTGAACTGATCCTCAAAGGGAATTTGGGAAACAAGAGTAACAGGAAATTCTTTCGTTTTAAAGGTTTTGCGTCTAATCCTCCTCTTCCAGAAATTCTTCAAACTGCCACAAAGTTGTCGAAACTTAAGTCGCTGCTTCTTCTCTTATGCAAAGAAGATAAATCTGAGACCGGCAACTCTGTAGGGAAACCAAAAGGAATTTGAATTGCACACTAAAAGTGCAAGGGAGGATGGAGAAGTTTGAAGAGTAAGTAAGAGAGAGGCAACAAAATGAAAAAAGGGGAGAGCGTCTTTGAAGGCACAGCGATGAAGACATGAGAGGGACGAGGCGAGGGACGAACACGGACATGAAAGGAAGCGAGCAGAGAGGGAACGAGAGACACAGTAGGCCGAGCGTGATTTGTAACTCTCGCATAGGCCTGTCGGTGCCGATAATGGCCACCGACGCCACGTCGCTGAATATCAGTTTTTTTGTATGCTCTATCTCTAATCTTGCCTCAACCCCCTGCCTCCGTGCATGAATTTGAATTTGTGCGTTCGGAGCCTTTGTGACCCGCTGTGGCTCTGTTGTTGAGCCGTGTGGTCGAAGTATCACGAGCTAACTGCAGGCCTCGGCAATTGTGTCAGCCCCGTTGAAGCCAGACACCTCCCGCCACCGGCACAACGGATTGTTGGTGTTTGCACCCGTGCTGCATAACAAGTGTTCATCAATTTAGAATGCATTTATAAAACATGGTACAATAACTAAGCGTTTACTTCCATCGTAAAAGATGAACAATAGGAGCATTAGGAGGAGAAGATGAGCCGAGAAAACCTCCAGCAGTCATGACTCGGTTTGTGTTGTTGCTCTCTCGGTGATGCTAACTGTGTAATGAAGCACACTTAATAAGCTATAGGGCAAAAATAATGTTGAGACAGTAAAGGACGCAGGACAAAATGGGTTCGGAGAGAGAAAGAGCAAACGATAAGGAACTCTCCACCAGCCCTCCCCCCCAAACCCAACCCAACCCAACCCACCCTGCTCCGACTCTGTGAGTCATTACTCCGCTGTGAAGTAGTAGCCTGGTGACTCCAGCTCTGCGCTCTATTAATCAGCCTGGGAGCTGATCTATGAACTGCACTCCTCTCGCAGGCGTACAAGTTGGTGAGGAGAATGTGGAAGGCATAAGTTTGGCCACAGAATGGGCCCAATCAGCTGCTGCCTCAGGTTTCATAGTCCTTGCAGGGAGCGGCGAGTGGAGCCCCGGAGACAACGTTTTTACTAATAAGCCTGCAGCAACATCACTCAGTTTTAAGGGGCTTTTTTCTTTTTCTTTTTTTTGCACAGTGTGTGCAGACGTTTAAAAATTGAAACTTATCACGTCACGTTAGTTTCAGGAGTCAGAATCTCCCAGTTAAGATTTTATTCCACTTTTAGTTCTGGATCAGGACTTTCAGTGTAAATACTGGAGAATCCAAAAGTCAGGTGGCTGTTATTTCAATGTGTAAATACATATTTAATTAACATTTGATATCTTCTGCCACCATGTATATGTTTATTTCTACTGTGTATTTATTTTAAAAAATTTTAAGAAACATTTTTTATTATTTGAATTATACATAGCTGCTTTATCTGGAGCAACAAAAAACATAAAAGAACTTTTCACAGCACTGAAAAATCACAAAATTACAAATCGTGGCATCACTGACAGGAATCCCCTAAAAACATTTTAAAAGTTGTTTATTCTGAGCGTCTTTCACACAAAACAAAATCCTTGAGTATGAATTGAGTAAATTCTCTCTAATCCTATTTTCCAGTTGCAGCTCCAGATTGTGAACTATAAACCGTGTCTGTCATCTTAGTTTTAGTCATTATGGATTTCTGTAAATTTAGTTTTAGATTTAGTTTTGCTAAAATACTAAAATCCTCAATTTCCCTTTTACCTTTACCTTTAAAAACTGCTTTACATTACTGCTGATTAGTTACTGCTGAATATATATTCCAGCTTTGACATTTTCCCCCAACGTGCGCACTTGGTTTGATGATTATTTCCTCGGCAGGAAATGTTTGCTGATTGTCCCCGAGTGAAGTTTCTGGCATCGTCCTCATTCATATTAATATAAATAGAGTTCCTCACAGTCAGTGTAATTATAATCTTCTGGTTCAGCTCAGATGCTTTGCTCAGCGGCTCCTCAACAAACTGTAAACTCCTGCTCACATGCCTTCATCTTTGAGTTTTAACTTCAGCACCACATTTCACGGATAACGTCGCATTTCTTTCCACCGGTCTTCCGTGTTTGTTTCTTCCCGCAGATCGTTGTACATTGGACCTGTTCAAAGCCCTCCAGGCAGAATGTAAATGTCTAACATACAGTCAAATTCAACTTCGCATTTACGGGCCTCTGAACACAGCAGCCGTCGGTGTACAACACCTTTTCAGGGGAGCCTTTGAAAATGCAGCACACATAACACTCCTCTCTTCTTCTGAGGTATAACAGACTGAGGTATAACATCCGGCTAGAAGTCTGCAGAAATCAGTATGTTTCATGCACGGGTGCAGAAAGTCTGCTCCCGTGGAACGGCAGTTACTCCCTATCTAGATTAAAAATGTCACAGCCTCTGAACAGAAGTGAGGCAGACGGAGACAAAAGCAGATATCTGGTATCTACCTGTGTTCTTTGTACCCAGATGTTTATCGCCGCTATTAGCTTGACAGGAAGCAGATGTGGAGGAAGTGACAAGTGTAATCCGTCATTCCTACACCAGAGTGTGCATGTACCGTGTGTGTACATGTGTGTGTGTGTGTGTGTGTGTTGTGTGTGGATGTCTGTCCAGAGACTGCCTGCAGGCCTGATTGCTCCGGTCCCTCTTCCTCGCTCTTCACCATCTTTTCGGTGATTACCTTGCTCTACTTTTCACTTCCGTCACAATCTCTGACTTTAAAAAAAATATATATATTATTATTATCTGGCTGAGTCGGCCTTTTCTCCGCGCTGCAGCTGTCTACCTGCACGCTACATCTCCTCCCATCATCTCTCCCTGCATCTCTGCTTCCCTGTAATTATCTGTCTGCGTGAACACTCCCTCTTTCTGGCTCTCCGGAGGGGAAATGACTGATAGCTCTCTTACGGCTTCCCATTGGACTAATTACAGGTGAAACCGTACGATACTCACACAGACTCCAGTGTGAGACCTAAATAAGAGCATCAACCTTGCTGTCTTCCACTCCCTGTTGCAATTTATGTTTCTCTACTTTCTTTGTTGTACTTTCCTTGATATCATTAGTCACGGAACGCTGTTGTTGTTGTTGCAGTGTTGTCGGATCAAATTAACCAGGTGTTGATAAAAACTCTACAGTGTGCGGGCTATGTTTGCTTCGAAAAGTACACGACTACCTATTGATGAGTGTTTTCCAAATTATAATCTGCTCAAAAACATTACAAAAATATCCCTGCACGCTGCCAATTCTTCAGTTTAACGTGATGTTTTCATGACCTCCGAACGATGATTTGTGTTTAAAATGTTGCATTCACGCAGAATTAAAGAAGAGTTTGAAACGATACAGCAGAACCCCTAAAATAACAGCTTAGGTTTAAAATATGTGATTATTTAAAAGATTCTACCAATAATTTTTTACATATTTTAACTTATTGACTATCACAAACATACACATTCACAAACAGGTATTTCTCAAACCATGTTAATGTATTTTTTCAACTTTAAACGCAGCTCATGGGTTGTTGTCATCTCTAAACTCTGAAATCTACTATTCACAAATTTACATTATGCACTTAAACTGCATTATTACACATAATTAAACGTTAAATATATGACAGCACATTCGAAGTTCACTTTGATTGATGACAAGCGTGTGAATGAATTTTCATAACTAACCAACATGAATAGAAAACAGTCGCCTGTAAGAAGAGGAAAACGTTTAAAACTGTATGCGTGCTTTCAAAAGGGGTTTGACCAAATGCAAAGTATATTTGATTTGTAGCTAAAGTTTTCAGTCACATAGTCGTGTTAGAATAAGGACTTTGAGCTGTGCTGACACTGTGGTTCGTGTGCTCTTTTGTTCCTTAATGGAGACGTACGGGATGGTTGTTGTGTTGTTACCTTGCCAGAGAAACTCCCAACAGGAGTGACGTCATGTGGAGGAGAGCAGTGTCGGTCCCCGGCTGCAGACGCGCTAACCTCGGCTGCTGTTTGGTGCTTTTACAGGGCAGCAACGTGGTGGAGGACCAGGACCTGCTGGAAATCGGAATCCTCAACTCAGCCCACAGACAACGTCTCCTGCAGGCCATCCGGCTGCTGCCCAGGGTCAGTGCTGCAGACGATCCAACACTCGCACAACAGCATCTCACACAGCTCGTTGCAGTGTGTGTGTGTGTGTGTGTGTGTGTGTGTGCGCACTGCAGTGTCAGGTTCATAAACTGCTTGTCAGTTCAAGTCTAAATATCAAGTTGGACTTGGTCTTCACTTTGAGCTGCACTCAGTCCTTTCTGTTTGATATCAAATTCAGCAAATCTTCTGCTACATCTGTGTTTCTGTGTGATATAACTCTGTGGGTGGTTGGATTCCTCTCTGCATGGTCCGCCGAATGCTTGAACTAGATGCCGAGGAGTAGGGGGGATTCGAGCAAAGAAGCACTGAGCTACGTTATCGCTGCTTCCAAAGCACATCAAATGAAATGATGCGAGAAAAAACTAAATCCATATCTTCCTGCGTTTGTAAAAAAAAAAAAAAAAAAAAAAAAAAAAGGCCAAAAGGTGCTTATTGATTGTTGAAGTAATACAAAGAACACTTATAGGAAAGTTGTTGCTGGCTGCTGCTAAATGTTAGCAAGGTCAAATGCGTGAGTTTGAGACTCAAAGTAAGATCAAAGGTCTCCAACTGCGCTGAGTGAGAGCAGGAAAAAAGTAGCCTCCAAAAGAGAGGACAGAGAGAAAAGAGAGAGTCTGAGCTCAGAGATAAGCAGGTTTCATACAGACTCCAAGAAAACTTTGATCTGCGGTCAGCAGTTCACTCCTCTCATCCCCCACCAAACTTATCAAAACACTGTAAGAGATCAAACCTGTTAACTTTTGTTGGCTCTCACACACTGAACTTAAGGTGGATGCTGAGGGATCTTTGTTTGAAGCAGCATGAGATCTCTGAAGCTGTTCTGTCAAAAATAAAAGGAGATGAATTTTGAATTACCTGCTACACTCGGCAGTCTAAACAATAACCTCCTTTTGTCGTTTTATTCTGACCTTTCACAAAAGTCTGTGTTTCCTCGGATGTACGACACAAATATAAGAAGCAGCTTCCTCACCTCTTTCCTTCTGCACCCTGGTGAAGTGGGGAAGGTCTTTTACACAGAATAAATCTTTAATGCAGCTCATGCAGAAATGAGGTTATGAAAGAAATTGAAAACAAGGCCAGTGCAGTGCAGCAATCCAGTATAATATCAACAGAATTTAAACAGCTGTCATGTTATATAAGAAACGGGGATGTAGGCAGTTAGCATTTGTACAGAATCTTTCTTTAGATAGCAGCTGTTGTGCCACGAAGCTCCAGGTCAAAGAAACAAACCAAACGGGCAGAAAAATAACACATCCTGTGTTCTCTATATTCATGATGGCATGGAGGGAGAACGAATCACATCTCCTATCAAATACGGTATCCTCAGTACTGCAGGAAGAGCAGAAAAGTAATAAAAAACTGGTTTTCTTGCATGATGATGTTCTTCCCTCATCTGTTTCTCCGTTCTGTCTGGACCGAAGGTGCGGCCCGTCGGTTACGATGGCAACAACCCCACCTCGGTGGCTGAGTGGCTGGAGTCTTTGGAGCTCGGCGACTACACCAAGTCGTTCCTCATCAACGGCTACACCTCCATGGAGCTGGTCAAAAAGATCTGGGAGATCGAGCTCATCAACGTAAGTCTCAAACCTTCCGTCACCTCCTTCAGCAGCGATGGAAGAAATGTCCGCTTTGAAGGACGAAGCAAATCCAATGACGAGGCAAGAGATTGCATGTGAACCAGAGCTTGCTTAGCTGTCAGTGAGCTGCATGGGCGCGCTGGCTGACATGCTCCTTCATGACCATTAACATGAGGACTGCAGTTTACTTCGTGTCGACTCCACATACACCGTTCTCCTGCTTTAAACAGTCTCAAAGAAATACAACACAAATCTGCAACTGAAAATAGCCCCCAACAAATGAACCATTTCATCCAGGAACATAAAAAACTGCAGAGCTCAGCTGTTTGAGGAAATTACTGAACCTTTTTCCAAAACATGAAAGCATATTCATGACCTATTTTTTTTTTTAAAGATTTACACAAATGGGCAAAGTTGGAAATCATTTAAAGACAAATGAATGCATTGATGCTTTCGGAGCTTGTATGGAATTTGTTGACAGAACGAAGATATGAGCCAGCAGGACGGATACGGCGGTGAAGTAATCCTTCGCTGCCACACAGCACTATCTCAATATAAATTCATGTGACAGGCTAAACTTCTCCAACCCGCAGGCAGATATAAACTCCACCTTTAGGCCAAAGAAAACCTTTTTTTTTTCTTCAGCTTAAACGCTGGTTTACAACAGATATTCTTTGACTGTAATAAAGCTGTCACAGCCGGAGCTTTGTGAAGCTGAATGCCTATTGGTTTGTGTCCTTATCTTTCACCCGGGTGACAGAGGGAACTTATATCGCCTCCTCAATATATCGCTCTGGAGAGCACGAACTTCATCCTTCGGCCTCTCACCCAAAACACGCCTGAAGTCGATTTGTGAAAGTTGCCTCTGTGGGAAAGATGCCGAGGCCGTTCGGCGAAGAATGCCCGTCAGGCATTTCTTCTCATTACCTCGCAATGCGTGCCGAGAATACAAACAGAAGGCAGCTGACTTTTTGCCGTTTCATATAACATTGTATTTTTTTCTTGCTTTTCCTGTTTCGTTTTTTTTTTTTTTTTTTTCATATCAGCTCTTCGTCTTGGTGGTTTAATGGTTGCAGTAATAAAGAGTTGATGGTGTGCAGCTGCTGAAAGTTGAATTCTCTGTTTCTGTAAATGTTAGTGATGGCGGATGATAACAAGGTTTGACATTTGAGCTCCTGTGTTGTCACAAGTGGTGCAGGTTAACGATTCAATTTTTACCAACATAAAATCTTCACGAGAGAAGTGATTTACTGCGGCCTGATGTCATGGGACAGATGCGCTCCTTTGATGCTGCGAGGGTAACAAAATCAGGCTGGATTGCAGGGGGTCGCCCGCCTGGCTGATTTCAGAGAGAGAGAGAGACAGCGAGAGAGAGCGAAATAGAGAGAGAGAAAGGGAGAGAGAGAGAAATAGAGCGAGAGAGAGAGAGAGAGAGAGATAGAGAGAGAGAGAGAGAGAGAGAGAGAGAGAGAGAGAGAGAGAGAGAGAGAGAGAGAGGGGTGTTTTTCTTTCCCAGCAGCAGAGGATAAAGTGATGAGTGATCAGCTGGAGGAGGTGGAGAGGGAGTTATATAAGCATGTGGGATGCAAGATGTTTCATAGCGCTGGGGATACCGCCTACATGCTGCACTGCTGTGTGTGTGTGTGTGTGTGTGTGTGTGTGTGTGTGTGTGTGTGTGTGTGTGTGTGTGTGTGTGTGTGTGTGTGTGTGTGTGTGTGTGTGTGTGTGTGCGTGTGTGTGTGTGTGTGTGTGTGTGTGTTTCTGGGTGCATATGCAAGATAGGAAATGTGTTATTATGCGCTCATGTGTTTATGAATGTATTTGCATGTATCATACTTGAAAGGCAATATTAAACGACACATCAGCTCTTTCTCGTAGGTGAAAGCAGGAGAGCCTGTAACAATAAATGATGTGCATATTAAATCAGACCTGCATGCGCATGTAGATAAATATATTGTATAACATACAGATTCGGTCTGTAATAAGGAGTCACAGAGTTCTGAGAGAAACTACGCTGCAGTGCAAAGTGAAGCCACTAGAGGCTGCACAAGTACACAGTATGGCCAGAAGTATTATATTTGTCCACATGCTTTTGAGTACTGAGATTGCTTTTCATATTTTGGGTGAGGCCTGTTTATTCCACGTTTGTGGAACCTTTTAAGGTTCTGGACTGTAGTTTGTTATGGAGGTTTGCTAAAGGTGCTTTCGTTCAACATTATAATACCACCGTGCTAAATACAAAGCTGAGGAAGAAATGCTTATCATTATTCTGGGTTTTATGTCATTTAGTAAAATTGAATTTTTATTGGCATAATATTTCAATTAAATCTGAGAATTTTAAATCTGACAATGAACTGATATTTATCTGTAAACTCATCAGCAGTTTGCTGGAAAGTACTGTCTGATACTAAGTTTAGAGAAAATAGAGACGGTGTTCCACGGGTACATTTTCAAATAATTAATAACAATGAATTGCTAATATAAGCGAGGGACATGGAGGGATTAAGAGACAAATAGGTGCCTCCAGCGTTTAACGAACTATTAATAAAACCCATCAAATTTAAATAAGAGCTATTCTGGTGTCGAATCTATTTTCAAATTTCCCAGATTTAATGGAGGTTTTCTAAGCATGCACTGTGCAGCTGTATGGTGGGTAACGTTACAACATATATTGAGACACTGTCAGGAGATATACTTTACTGTATCGTATCCTGGGGTCAACACACAGCATACACAGTGTTACATTTAGTGAAGAGGCGGATTTACTCCTGCAGTCACTGCGCAGGTTAACGTCACATTGAAAGAAACAAACGAGGGAGGTAAAACACCTGCAGTATAAAAGGATCAAAGAAACACGTGACGACAATCACTGCATTTGACTGAGCTGTGCGACGTTGTAACAGGAAATGCTGAAAAAAGTTACTTCAAAAAGAGATTCTTACCTGTCGCTTCAGTCCAGGTCAATTCAGTAATACCTGTGCCCAACAGGGTCATCCACAAATCTAAAAGGCAGGTTAGCATGCAATTCAGTATGCAGATTGAATTAAATTTGCAGTATTGAATGAAACTAAAAGAAATATTTACTTTGGTTTAAATGGAACATTGATTTATAGAGCAAATGTCATAGATATGTTATAAACTCAATGCAGTTTACTAAACTTGTAATTACTGTAGTCCTAAATTGTATCGACATATCCAGGAATCATCCCAGGAATATTTCTAGGGAGTCATGGGACGTGTCACATGAAGTGTTCCCTTTGACTGGTCTGCAGAGAGCCCTGCCCTCGACCCCGTCCGACAACAGAAGCGCAGACGGTGAACCTGGCCTCATCACAGGGATTTCATGTTTCTTATCGATTTGGTGGGAGTGCTTGTGACAGAGCTTCTCTCTCTCTGTGTGTGTGTGTGTGTGTGTGTGTGTGTGTGTGTGTGTGTGTGTGTGTGTGTGTGTGTGTGTGTGTGTGTGTGTGTGTGTGTGCTGAACAGACTGCGCTCTAATGACTGCGCACCACTGCAGCAGCTCACTGTCGCTGAGGTCTCTGGGGGGGATGGAGAGGTCACTGCTGTACCTGAGAGGTGTGTGTTTGTCAGCAGAGATGTTGGAGTGGAAGAATAAGCCAGAGCGATGTCGGGAATGACACATGGATGTCGGAGAAAACGAGGGGATTGGGAAAAGAGCGAGAGAGAATGAAGAGAAGGAATCTTTAAAAATAGAATTACCGACCGCTGTCACATAATCACCAGGTAACATATGCTGCGGTGAGGGAGACTCGGGAGGAGTGTTAAGCATTGTTGGGAGTGTTTTAAAATAGGATACAAGTGTGTATAGGGAGGGGTATGGCTCTCTCTGTGTGTGTGTGTGTGTGTGTGTGTGTGTGTGTGTGTGTGTGTGTGTGTGTGTGTGTGTGTGTGTGTGTGTGTGCGTGTGTGTGTGTGTGTGTGTGTGTGTGTGTGTCCTCTTGATTGGGCACATATGTGCAGTCCTGCTGTTGTGGGATTAGAGGAGCATCTCGAAACACCATTCAATCCTGCCTGTCCTCACGCACGCACGCACGCACGCACGCACGCGCACACACACACACACACACACACACACACACACACACCCAAAGACACACAACATACTGCAGACAGAGAACAGGTGCATCTCTCACTCTGCAGTATTCAGTGTGGAACTGTGACATTGAGATTTTATGTCATCGGAGCGGATTGACTCGTCTGAGTCACACCTGTTTCAGGTTCACTGTTAGATTTAGTTTGCATGAAGGATACTAATTTATAATCCATCTTCATTATACCTCATATTTTTGTACTCGCTTTAATTATAATAACATCTATTCTTCATCTTACCAAACATCTCAAAAGCAGAGACCAACTTTTAAAAGATTAGATAAATTCTTTGCAAGTCCGACATAATTATTATTATTTCATTTTTTTTAATGTCAAAACAGATGGTGTATATCTTTTTTTTTTTTTAAGATACTATTATCAAATATGCATGTCCTTTTCCTGTCATATGTTTGAACATGTAAATAGCATACAAACGCTTACACAGATCACAATGTGACAAAATGTTTCTTTTTATTTCACATTGATCTAAATGAAGCAAGTTAAAAACAGAAATTGTCAACTACAAAAACTAAATCTATTATTTGTTCAGACACAAACTGTTTTTACTGATTTAACTGCTGATATGTGGGAATAAACAGACATTTCAGCAGGACAAGAAACAAGCGGTCAGACACACCGGTTTTTAAAACAAGTTTATTATTTAAAGCTAAACTTATTAGAAAGAGAGGACGAAGAGGAAGAGTCTGAGTTCGACCAGAACCGACCTCTGGTTCAACTACGTGTACAAAATGTTGTCCTGTGAAATATGAGACTAATTTCCTTCAACACTTAATATTGAAGTAAAACCAGCAAGCATTCTTCAAAAAACCACAACAGAGTTAAAAGGAAACAAAGACCAAAAACTAAGACCTGGGCTGTAAGAAGCTGCGATCCTTTAACATGAGTTTCAGAGTAAAAGGAGCTGAGTCAGTATCAGTCCTTTATTATAAAGAACAATGTGTGGACATGCAGTTAATCTAATAAATGCATGTGCAATTATTCATGGCTGAAAGAGTTGGTAGGTTTCAGTTTAAGACCAAAAAAAAAGGAGAGACGAGGGAATCAAAAGGACCTGAAATGAAAACTCATTAAATCAGACTTTCATTTTTTAAATATTAAACTGACATTAATAATTTATGAGAATTCATTATTAAAATTGGTCAAATAATATCTGTGCACACACTGCTTATAAATGAAGTTTTTTTTTTTACAGTGTTCAGATTTAACAAATCACTTTGCACTGAGCGCACTCGGATCATTTTGTTTCACCTACAGCACCAAAATGACTGAATTAGTTAACTGAGCAGTTTGACAATTTTGATGATCTTTTTTTCGACTAAACCGAGTACAAATATACAAAATTTGGCGGCAGCAGCTTCTCAAATGAATGTTTTCTTGGCTTTATTCCTTGTAAACGGGCGGCTGTGTGTGAGAGGCAAGCAGTTTGTGAACATCTTTGTCTTTGGGGAGTTGACATTTAAGCTGCTTTACGTCCCTAATTTTCGAAATTAAGAGTCACATGAACATTAAAACAAAAAAAACAGACAGATGCTGCAGTATGTGAAAAAACATGAATTAGTTTGCAACAAGGATGGTTGTAAAAATAGTTAATGATGAAGATCAATCAGATCTAGAAATATGCATCTAATACCACAGAGCTTTCTTTGTTTTTGGTTTGAGGCGTGAGTTTCTTGTTTCTCTTTCACAGTAAAAAAAAAATGAATGGACCCCGTTATATGCATATTCATTTCCCTGCAGTGCAGTGAGGTGCAGACACATCCCATAACAGTCCACATGGTGGCGCTGCTGCCTCTCAGTTCAGTCAGACTTTGCGTTGAGGTGAGGAAAACACAAAACAACTGCGTCAAGGCTCCAAATTGCTCTCACTGAAAGTGAGTCCTCAGAGAGCTGCGAGCGAAGCAATTACAAATGGATTTCATTTTTGAAAGATGCGTTCGCGACGTTGGAGTGCAGATAGTTTCTGGTCCTTAAGGAACAATTCCCTTCATGTTTACTAGATGAGTGGACCCCGTTACCAGAGGAGGTGGCCTTCACTCTCTCTCTCTGTGTGTGTGTGTGTGTGTGTGTGTGTGTGTGTGTGTGTGTGTGTGTGTGTGTGTGTGTGTGTGTGTGTGTGTGTGTGTGTGTGTGTGTGTGTGTGTGTGTGTGTGTGTGTCCTTGGTCGCCAGTGTTTTGTTTTGAAAATGGGAAGTATTTGATTGAAGCTCAGAGAGGATATAAAGTTTAGTCTTTTTGTATCCCTCTTTTCTTGTTGTGTACCATCACACATGAAAGGACTTCAATGTCTTTATGGATGTAGTAACCTCACGTTGTATATCAATTATCATACTGTAGGTTACCATGGCAACATGTGACACTTTCAGAAAGCGTTTCCAGATAAAATAATCAGATTGAAATTGGTGTTAATGGACAAATCCAGCAGAGAGCATTAAATATTTCATAGACTATGCTGCAGGTTTTCTTCAGTACTTCTGGTCACTAATTAGCGGTATCACTCAAACCGGCCTGAAACAGTAGTTCCCAACCGTTTGTGCTGTGTTGTGACCATTTGAAGTATTGTCACGGGTTCAAAGAGTTTATTAGTTTTTGTGAGCTGTGAGATGAATTAAGTAAAAAGTAGATTATTTCTCTCTGAAATGTTGTGAATCACAAGTATAAAGTGGTAAGAATACTCAAGTAAAGAACAAGTTACCTAAAAATATCCCTCGATTTATTTATCAACTCCTGACTCCGCAGATTAACTCCTTGAAAGGTTCCAGCCGGCGACCTCTGACCCAGTCTTTGATATTAAACGGAGGTCCGCTGGGTACTAAGAGATTGGAAAGTCTCTCCGGATGACAAATCTCTGTTGTTTCATCATCGTGGCCGAACCCTGGTGGAGTACAGTAGATCATGTAGGAAAGGCTTTTGCTTCTTCATGCCACATGTCTCTTGCATCTCTTGCATGTGAAGGCCTATTCGTGTGTGTTCATACTGTGTAGGTGTGTGTGTGTGTGTGTGTGTGTGTGTGTGTGTGTGTGTGTGTGTGTGTGTGTGTGTGTGTGTGTGTGTGTGTGTGTGTGGGTGTGAGTGAGTGTGATTCACCTACAGGGTCTGACTTGTCCCTGCATTCCTATCGATTATTACAACATGCAGCTTCAGAAACGGGAAATGTGCTCTGAAAACCTCCGAATGAAGTGTGTGTGTGTGTGTGTGTGTGTGTGTGTGTGTGTGTGTGTGTGTGTGTGTGTGTGTGTGTGTGTGTGTGTGTGTGTGTGTGTGTGTGTGTGTGTGTGTGCGTGTGCGTGTGCGTGAACTGAACGAGGGGTCCAAAATAAATTGAGGACAGTCATGAGATTTCAGCCTTTCTTCTACCGCTTGTACTTGGTTGCCATGACGGCTACTAGTTACCATAGAGACTGTGCACTTGGTATAAATGAACTGAAATGTGTTTGTGTGTATGTGACTGTACTGGATTGCCTTTGCCTGACACTATTCCAAATATTCTGAATGTGTGTGTGTGTGTGTGTGTGTCATATTTCTGTGCTTATCACCTTCTTTGTCACCTCTCCAAATGGACAGATTGCCTCACATCCCAGCACCAGATGGTTCCTGCCTTCGTTAGACACTGCAGGATTGTATACCTCGTACAATAAAACCTACACACACACACACACACACACACGCGCGCGCGCACGCACGAGCGGAGTCCCGCACGCTTCCACACTTCTGATAGTTTAATTAGTTCACCGATTCACGAGTTTTCTCATCAAAAGACATGTACGCGTGTTGAGATCCGTAATCGCAGCCTGCGAAACGCTTTTCTTCTTCCTATGTGTACCCGTGTTCGCCGTGTTCGAATTGTGCAGGGCTCCGGTATGTGTGAAAAGGGAGGGGAGTAGTAGCTGGTGTTAATTTTCGTGTGGGCAGATTTGCCTCAGGACTGCAGTGTACTTCACCGTCCCTGCCTGCTGATATCGCTCTCCTGCAGCCTTATTTGGAGTTTTGCACTTCCTGTTGTAGCGCTCGCCGCGCTGCAGATCGTGTGGGAGGCGTCGGGAGAGAATGTGTGTGACCCCTGAGTGCGCCCTGATCCCGTCGCTGCGCTGCAGATCAGTAGCTGCTGGTCCACTTCTGCTTCGCAGTCAACATCTTCACGTGTTAATTCCGCTGGAAACAACAGGGGGCCGATTAATCTCTCGTCAGGCGTTTGTTCCGGTGCTTTGGATTATGTATATTTTAACTTGTGCGAAACAAGTTATTAACCTTTTATTTGTCCTTAATGTTATGAATAATGACACCAAAAGGTGCATCAGCTCTTTTGAATTTTATCTGAATGATCACAAATTCATTAGTTTAGCTTTTTGTGTTCTTAAATCTAGATCGACAGCCATCTGGGGTCTTTTCAAAAAAAAATTTTTTTTAAACTGCTGCGTTTTATCAATTCTGGTGGATTTTAAGGCAGCAAAATTCAGTGAAAGCATGCAAATTTAGAAGTTTTCTTGGATTCGATTTTGACAGGCGAGTCCATTTTGCACGTGTTGTAGTTTTCAACCAAAGAACGTCTAAGATGCGCATTGACGCTCACCTTTCAAGCTAGCACAAACAAAAAGTCCCGAAAGTGCTCCTTAAAATAAGAAAAAAAAAAAACATGAGACTATAAGAGGGAGTCATGCTCTATCTTTGGTTTATACCAGTGGATCACATAAGAGGACTCTTGTAAAGACAGAAATAGTCAGAATGACGTCAAGCTTTGCAGGCCAGATTTCCTTTATGTGACATTTGCTGTTATCTATAAATACTCTCACAGGAAAACATATGCTTCGTTGAAAGCATCACACATCCTGGTGTTTGTCTTGTTGTGTTAGTTTATGGATTATCCAAGAGACTTAAGTGAAGCATATTTGTGATTGATTTCCTATTGTAGATAAGTGTGATTGTTTGCTAAAACGTCCCGCATGTATTTCCATATTACGCAAGCCTGCCCAGTGATGACATTTCCCTGAAGTACGTGAGGCCTAAAGGAACACTGCAGGAGGAATGATGATCGGATAAAGGGGAATTTTTTTTTTCTGTGCTCTCAGCTATTTCCTGTCAAATGCTTGCACTTGTGTGCGTCTACAGCTGAGCAGAAATACGTGATACTCTGAAGACTAAAAGCAGAGTTGCAGAGGGGAAGGCTGTATTTTGGGGTTGTGAAAGAGTTTTGAAGTCCCATTCATTTTCTACAGACACTGTGTTCGGTTAGACTTGCAAATGGTGCTCCTGCACAGGTTGGGTTGGCGTCATCTCTCCTGGTTAAAGGGGCCACGGAGGCCTGGGGATTAGTGCACTGACCATTAACAGCAACATCCCAAATCTCTCCTCGGTCATTACTGGTAATCTCTCCACTGTTTGGTGTCCAATAAAACCATGAATGCCCCCCAAAAATAACGTTTTCTCAAACTCCCTTTGCTGATGCGAGCCGCTGCTTTAGGCTACAGCTTGTTGTTTGATGAAATATCAAAAGTACAAAGTTGTGTAGCAACAGAAGCTGAGGATCATGTTTTGCAGAAGGCAGTTATTCAGCAGGATAAATCAATCTTTAAATGGATTCTGGATCAATCCAGCAACGACAGTAAGGAGATTTGTGCTAAATTGCGACAACAATGCATTCTGAACTAGTAACAGCTCTGACTGGCTTCTCCTCCGTAGCAACCGTGGCTAAAGCTAATGGCAGTCATGTTTACAACCTTTTAGTATGCTACAGAAACAAGGTCCAAGGAATTACAACTGAGATCAACAGATAGCTTTGTTAAATTATCCAGGAGACCGCTGTTACGGTGAGAGTTTTTAAGGATGTTATTAAAAAGAATAGTTTGACATTTGGTTCAATTCAGTCATTTGCTTGGTTGTGGGGAGTTGGATGAGACGGCTGATGTCGCTCTCATGTCTGTACATGTGAAGATGCAGGGAGCTGTTGTTTAATTTAGCTTCACGTGAAGTGTGAAAAGAGCCGCTCTGTCCAAAATGAATGAACCAAAAAGCGAGCTTCGTTATTAGTAGGATTGTATTCCGGTTAAAATAAGCTGTTTACTGCCGTTTCCAGTCTCTGTGCTAAGCTTACCGTCTGCGGCACTGATCTGCTCATCCAACTCTCTGCGTACAAACATAGTTCTCCAAAATGTCCAACTATTCTTTTACTAGAAAAGTCACCGTGAATAAAAAAATTTCTTAGTTTGGTATTTTTTTATTTTTTATTCCATGAAACGGTGATTTGAGTGTTGCTGAACTCTTTCAACTCATGCAGGTCACAGGCACATAAACTTACGCTCCGTACGAGCACAAGCTTGTCTCGATACAGGCTCAGCGTCTCCATAGTGACGAGATGGAGGAGGAGGAGGAGGAGGAGGAGGGTGAATGTAAACTGGGCAGAAAGAGAGGGAGCGCGGGGAGAGGGAGTGTGTGTAGAGAGGGAGAGAGAGAGAGCGAGAGCTCAGGCAGAGACATGTAGGAGATGTAGTCTAGCTGCCGCAAGCTGAAGAAAGAGGAGGAGTTGTTCAGCGCTGGAAATCTGCAGAGAAAGTGCGGGTGAGAGAGAGGGAGACAAAAGCTGGTGGTGAGGAGGCGAGGAGTAAAGCTAGGAGAGCGTGGATGAAGAAGAGAGAGAGAGAGAGAGAAAGAGAGGCAGAAGGAAGAAACACTTGCCTTGGACGGCAACAGTGAAGAGCTCAAGAGGAGAGAGTGAGAAGAGACACAGCAGGGGACCAAACTGAAGACTACTTCTGAAGCTTTCATTTGGAATAAGTGCGTGTTTGAGGAGAGGCGGGTAAGCTGACGGGGTGACGGGATGGGGAAAAGGTGATGAAGGGATAAAGCATGAGCGAGAGAGAAGAGACGCGAGGATGAGCAGCAGTCCTTTTGTTCTGCGCTTGCTGCTGTTTTAGGCATCTTTCATCTCTTGCTCACTGAGGCTGAGGTGATTACAACACACGTAATGGGTCCACGGTGCTCAATCAGCACTGCTGACTGGGCTAATTTACTGGCTGTGTGTGTGTGTGTGTGTGTGTGTGTGTGTGTGTGTGTGTGTGTGTGTGTGTGTGTGTGTGTGTGTGTGTGTGTGAGAGCATTTTGTGTGTCTAATCCTCGAGTCACCTGAGACAGTAGACTTTATAATGAAGTATTGATTGAGCTTTGATAAAACAGCTGCAAGGTCTCCTTCCACAAGTTTTTGTCTCCAGCTGGGGAAGTTTGGGATTTTTTTTTTGCAGACATTTAACTCCAGTTGCGTAATAGGCTGCTCTGACGGTGAGTAATTCGCTTGACTTCATGTCTGCGGTGTATTTAAATTTTTTTTTTTTTTTTCGCTTTCTTAGTCAGCGATTGTGAGACGTCAGCCAGAAGGTGTACCCAGTCGTCCCGTCTCTACCTGTCCCAAGACTTTCTGACAGACATAAAGTCCAAAAAACATGCCTTTAACTTTAAGTTACTCTATTTCCAAACTGAGTCAAGTGATGCAGAGAGAAAAAAAGAAGCAGAAAAGATATCACTCCTACAGTTAAATCCTCTCAAATCCAATTGCTGCCTTAATTTATGTCCCATCCTTATTTGCATGCACCAACGCACTCCAAGAACGTGGCGAGAGAAGTGAAATCTGGGACAGGACGGAGAAACAATGTAGTAGCTTGAAAGCGGGATGTTTGTAAGGCTTCGGGTTAGTTTGCACTGCCAACATACCGATACACATTTAACTGATAATCACTACGTATGAGAGAACTATGAACATTTATAAGCAACAGGAGGGCTAATCTTGCTGTGTCCAGAATTTAAACCAAAGCTTTCAGATTCTGTCTGTTACATTTCCAGATGCACTTTGGTGTAACACAATGTTACTTTTCAAAATCAACCAAAGAGGCAGCAACCATTTCCACATCAAGCCGCCAAGATAATAACTCTATATTTTCTAGCCTGCATTAACTTGTTTTCCGAGGCAAAATTGAAAGTACACGACTGTAAAGGTCAGTAAATGAGGACCTTGGTGGGAGGTAAAGAATGAGACGGGTCCCAGCAGGAAGACAGAAAGAAGTTGTTTTTTTTGTTGTTGTTGGTTTTTTTTGCCCAGCTGTTAAAGAGCAGAGCGGAAAGACAGGAAGATTGAGTTGGAAGTTCTGCCTGATGCCGTTTACCTCCGACGCCGGCCGATCAATCATAATCCAGCCTCGCCTCCCATTCATCGAATCGTCACCATGGCGAGTCATTGCCATAGATTCCCCGTCAGTGACCGGCATTAGTCAGTAGGCAGCCCGGAGAAACCACAGCATGATGGATGAGGCTGTGAGAGACATTTCATGGACAAAGGCTTTTAACGGGCTGTACGGTCACCGGCGTTTTAATACAAAGGTTTTCTTTTTTGAAACATCGTTTTGCTTTTCCTGATGGTATTTCTATCACAGCAGTTGTTATTCTATTTATTTTAGATCAAATAAATAGAATCTTCTGTTCTGTTTATATTCAAGGTGTTTTAGCATTAAACTGGGTCACAGAGCAGAGACCACGATGAGACAACTATTATTCTACGCGGACCAAAAACGAACTGTTTCCCTCTGAAACGTTTGTCTGTATCGGCTTAAACTCTGTAATTTCTCTCGATGTGTATTTTGTGTATTAAAAAAAACAGAGTGACATGGACAACCTCGGAGCAGACAGAAGGACAACGCATCTTGCTTTGGGTTTGGTCTATCTATAGCACCACAGCTTTGACCTCACCATTACCCGCCTGGAACATTTGGCTGCATTTAATTTGCTGCTCTGATGTGGCTTCATTCAGATACCCACATTTACAGTAGAACGGACACTTTTCCCATCTTAAATACTACAAGTTAAAAAAAAAATATATATTGTTACAGTTTCCGATGCAGCGATTCCAGTTTCCATAGTTGATTGCTTCAGATTGGACGGCAGTAAACATCAGCTAAACACACGGTAGATAATTCACCTTCCTGCATTAGCTGCTGGAAACGAGCGTCCTGCTTCATCAGGAACAACACTGACACAAATATCCCCCCGTTTCTCTCCTCAGTTTGAAGTTTTCCAAACCACTCGGGGAGAATCGCGAAGGGAGCGCACAGCAGGGTCCCATCCAAAGCTGTCCCTCAGCAGAGAGCTCACAGATGCACATATGGCTGCTACAAGCATCCTATTAACCTGATCTTGTAGCTGGAGCCTTTTTTTTCTTCTTTTTTTTTTTTTTTACCCCCCAAACAGAGCATGTATTGTATGTTCCGTGCGTCATTGCCTCTGACTCCGAGCAGCTGTTGTTTTTAAGGCCTGCAACGTACACAACAACAACATAAACATCACTCTACTGGGTGCTCTGTGGCTGGGGCAACCCGTGTCATGTCAAGTGAACATGCTCCACAACCCTGATTCGAACATCCAGACCGGCGATGAAAAAATTTGAAATGTCACCTTGCAAGTTGCACATTTGTTCCATATTAGCAAAATAAGTCAAATATGAGACCCGAATCTGTTTGTGATTTTTTTTTTTTAAATGAATGTTTCTTTGCCTTTCTTGTGTAATGGAATCTAAATCTTTTATTTACATAGCCAGCATTCTGAGACTTGCATCTTTACAGTGTGAGAAGACCAGAGGTGGATAAACTCTTTGAAGCACCCACTCCCAGATAGTATTGTGCACTGATAAATACACACAGGTGTGTGCACTGCTTGGTGCCTGAGGAGAGCTTGTTCTTCTCTGCAGTGTGAAAATTGGTTCCATCTTGGGGCTTTGAAGTATTTATTAACCCCAAAAAATATCATACACCATTTCCTCTCTCGTCTTATTGGGAATTCAATTCATGAGCTCCGCTGTGTGTGGTAGAGAGAGTGTGTGTGTGTGTGTGTGTGTGTGTGTGTGTGTGTGTGTGTGTGTGTGTGTGTGTGTGTGTGTGTGTGTGTGTGTGTGTGTGTGTGTGTGTGAGAGATCTTGTTTTAGTCTTTATCCTGCAGTATTTACACACACACACACACACACACACACACACACACACACACACACACACACACACACACACACACACACACACACACACACACACACACACACACACACACACACACACACACACACAGACAGACAGACAGACAGTCTGTGCTTCCAGTCACAGTTACAGATCTCGTGCTATTAATGGAGATATATCTGTCTCCATGTAGGCAGGCTTATTAACAGTCCGCTCTCATTGGCTACCTGCTCTCTCAGTGATGAAACAACTCTTCCCATTGGTCCCTGTTGGAAATCATTTTCAACACATCACTCGTAACTCCCCTCCGCTCTCCGGTTGCTAAGCAACCAGCGGTCTCTGGTTTCCCTCCAGTGTTCCCCCCCTGCGATGTGGTGTGTGTGTGTATATATATACTGTGTGTGTGTGTGTGTGTGTGTGTGTATATATATATATATATATATATATAAACTCTATATACTGTGTGCGTATGTGATTTTATATATATAATATGCATATATTTATAGACACAGCACACACGCTCATACGTATATAGCTCATGGTTTCTTCTTCATGAGCGTTATATGTTGTGTTTTTGAGCGTGTGTGAAGTGTCTACCGAGTCCAGACAAATCAATACTAATCATTCCAGCTGAAAATCTCCACCTCCCAACAACACACACATTAAGTGAGGGATGGAGCGAGGAGGGAACGAGCAGAGGAAGGTGGCTGGCTGTGATTAAGTATTTAGGGTTATAAAAATGTCAGTGATTGGGGGTGAAATATGAGACAAGCCTTGTTGCTGCGAATGTCTTTGCCTGTGCACATTATCCTCGTTCCGTCGCTGCTCGTCCCAACAAACTCCACTGATTGCCGGACAGGAGCTAGTTTGGACTTGTTCTGTTTTATATCCCGTTTGAGCAGACAGATTTAGTACCTCAGTCTGAGCATGATGTCTTACGTTTATATCTCTTTCTTCACAAACAGTTTAATATGTCTATCGTAACTATAGGACTCAACAGGACTGTTTCCCGGATTTTAGAAATACTCGGGTTTTGGGTACGAGACACGAGTAAGACATTTCTGACCGGCCATCAACCAGTCACGACTAGTTGCCTGGCAACTGCTCCAAGCCAATGAATAGTCCTTCACAGTAAAACCGTGTTGTAAGTTGTTGTAGGAATCAAGCAATGAATTGTTAATTGGTATTTTTTTTTGAGGTGCTGCTAGAAACAGTTTGTTAGCTTCAGACAGTGAGACTTATTGTTTTTCCCCCTTTTCCAGTATTTATGCCAAGCGAAGCTAACTGCTGTCTCTTGTTACATGTTTGCTATACAGAGATGTAAGCGGTTTAATTTATTTTCTAAAGATGTGAATTGGCAACACACACAAAAAAAAATCATAAATTTCACATTTTGTTTATTTAGAAATTCAAAAATGTTCAAATTCCCTGTAAATGTCCCCTGCTGACATGACAGTTTTTTTTTCTGCACTATCAAGTATTTAACTGGGGTGAAGAATAGTATTTCTCTTTTAGTTAAGTTTTTTTTAGTTGTTGTGTGTGTGTGTGTGTGTGTGTGTGGGGGGGGTAGAAATACAATGTGTGTTATCATAGATTGTAACCTCCTGCTTGTGTTGTGTTGTGACCTTGAGTTCTTCAACAACAGCCACAGCCTTGCACTCAGCCTCTAAGATAGCATTCAGACACACGCGAGCTATTTACTGATCAATATTGCCACTCGGTCGGCCTGTAATGTATTCTGACCCGGGCAATTTAAGCAAGCTTAGTCCAGTGGTTCTTTGATCTGTAGAAATCGATGGAGGTTTCTTAAAAGGGTTGAACCCCAATCGTGCTATTAGGAGACGGGCTGCAGAGGTCTGGTGATATCGCCGAGGTCACGACCCTCATAGTCTGCAGGGGGAGAGGTGATTGGTCATATTGACACCAGCCTGGAGTTGGTGGATGCACGCAGTGAAAGCCAACAAACAGAGATGGACCAATCGCATGCAGTTGCCATGGCTGAACAGAAGAAGCCCATTTAACTGCAGAGCCTTTTATTAGGCCGACACACACTATTTATTCCCTCTCACTGTCTTTTCTTTAGCCTCTCCCTCTCATCATGTGGATGTAGAGACCACAGAGAAAATAAGGACGGAGTTTGTGAGACGAGAGCAGATGATGAGCGGTAATTTGAGGCGAAAGGAACATGGACAGGAAGTGGAATGGGGGTTAAGAGAAGGAGGGTATGCGGACGATGAGAGGGATAGTTAGGCGAGTCACCGTAGATTAACCAGGAGCAACGAGACTGACGGAAGAATTTTTTACTCTCCTCCATCTCCATCATTAAAACTACGTGCTGGCTTGAGCACAGACAGTGACTGGACTGTTGGTTCCCTCGTCGGGTTTCACGCTCCAGTGAGCCGACCAGCTTCCAACCTCCCCTCCAGTATGAAACGCAGAAAAGGCTTTTTGTCTCCACTGTCCTGAATGAGAGAGGTCATTGTGAATGTCTCCAGTCACCGACGCTTTCTCCTCGTTTCTTTTCAAAATATGTCACTTTGTCGCAGCCGTCGTTATTCTGGGTTTTGTCTCGTCTTTAAAGAGGTCAGTGTGTTCTCAGGATTTGCTTTTTAAGTTTAAAAAAAAAAAAAAATCATCTGACTTGATCTGCGGTGGCAATAATCTTGAATATCTGCTGGGACATGTTTTTAATTTGACATGTTTTGATTTGTTACTGAATTAAATGATTCAACAGCGGGAACCGTTCACATAAATACACAAGCACACATATTTAAAATGGCGAGACCTCCGATAATTTGCAGTAGAGTTGTTGCAGTGAAGATCGAGCAGGCCACGGCGTGGAAGATGTCTTTTAACGGCTCCGTTAACCGTATGTGTGGCACTGGCCCCTAATCCGCTAATCAAGGCTGTCCAACCTGGGCTAACGGGAGTGCTAACAGGATTAGTGCATTGATCGGCACACAAAGAGAAAACAAACATGACGGTAAAGCCAAGCAAACAGCGTCCCACATGTCTCCATAGCACGGTAATAGAATCAAGAGCAGAGGCTAAGTGACCGTCAGTGGACTTCAGCTGCTCAGTGACACCACGGTTATACAGCGGTGTGACTACGGAGGCGGAAAAATCATAATCTCGCGCATCTGAATCTGTTTTGTGTTTAAGCAGCCACCAATTGACACGAGTCTAATATTTCATGAAAATGTGATTTGACAAGCACCGTGCAACACAAAGAGAGGAAGAACTGAAGACGAGTCAGATGTTTATTCACCCTGAACACACCAGCTGATGTGAGATGTTTCACTGAAAAGCAGCAACGTTGACAGTGTAGTCGTCACATTTCTGTAATCAGGACTCGTTGTTAAGTGTCTGACTAACGACCAGCTTCTGACATTTCGTGTTGTGTTGTGCTGTGCTTAAACTTATTTTGAAATTGTTCAACATTTTACCACGTACTGCTCTGGATGCGAGACACCAACACTGTGCGAAACCTTTACGGGCTTCTAGGATTTTAAAACTTACATGAATCTGGACATAAAATATAAACTGATTGTTTTGGCCTTAAAGTCTTCTGAGGTCATTTAAAAAAAAAAAAAATTAAAAATAAATAAGTTCAATGCAAAGAAAAGGATAAACCTTAAAAATACAGAATATCTCTGTCTGTGAATCTCACGAATGCTATCCTGTCGCTGATATTGTCTCGAGAGCAAAGAATGTAACACCAAATACACAATTTACTCCGGTTTGAGTGACGTTTACTGAACATGACGGAGCTCAGCTGCTGTTCAGCATTTTTGACGTTCTTATCAACAAGATAAGGAAGTGAGAAATTAATTCTGGTTTTGGTCTCGTCGTATTTATTGACGGCAAAAACATATCGAAAATGGCCGACTACTTCTGTTGTCAGCATCTATCTTAAACGTTTGCCAAATCTTCGCAGACAGAGAAACGACGTCCTTATCCGTTCTCGTCTAGTTGCCGACGTGTTAGCGTGCTGTTGCAACAGAACGTATAAGGTTATATCATCTGAGCGCTCTGAGTTGATCTAAATAGAGTTGAGCTTGAATTAATGCGTAATGAGTCCCATAGCAATAGATGGAGACAGGTGACGGGGGAGGGAGGGGGTGTATACAAAGGAGTGTATGTTGTGGTAGCTCAGCACTTCTCCTGTCACTGTATACAGCTGCTATGAATATAATCTGAATGCGAATGTGTGGGGGGGATGTTGCTATGGAGCATCGGAGGGAGAGTGAGACTGTGTTTAAGCAATAATGGTCGGGTTGCATTCGAACTCTCCTCCATTCAAGGATAACGATATAATCTTCTTCCCCAGGCAGCGAAACAGCTGTTTGGGCTGTTGGTGTGTGTGAGTACACATCCACGTGCATGTGGAGGTTGTTTTTTTTTTCTCGTTTTTTTTTTTTTTTTTAGATGAGTGTGTGTGGGTGAATGCTGCTGCTGCAGCTCTGTGTTGCTATGGTGACAGTTGAACTTCAGGCTGAGGTTGAGGCTTCTACTGTATTTGAAGTAGATGCTGTTGCATAAGTCAAAGTGTAACGCACAGATTCGCACCATGCAAAGCAATTACTGGGCTCTTTCTAGAGTGTTTGTGTGTATTTGTATGCGATGAAACTGCTGAGTGAGGACCGGTGTCACGCTACTGCCCCTGAGGACAGGGGCAGGAGACTGAATATTTCATAAACTCTTCTATTTACTAAAAAGAAAAAGAAAGAAAAATAATCCATCATCCAGGTCATTTTGTACAGCGTAGAGTCAAAGGGTCGAAGGCTACATTTTAACCATCTAAGCACACAGTGTAAAATACACTTTTACACAGTGTATTGGAGTTCAAATCCACTTTTGCTCGTTTAACGTTAGATAACCTGAGTGCAGAGTTCAGGGACATGATTCAGAGGGATTGTACTCTTTCTCTTCGTTGCTCGTCGTGTGTTTTTGGACTTAAAATGAAAAAAGTGTCATCTCCCATTCCCTTTAAAAGTCAGGAGTGCTTGCCGCTTTGGGGGGATTGTTATTGTAACTGCAGAGTAGCAAGTAAAAAGGTTTTTGTTGGTCAATTACAGAATTGCTTTCACCTCAAGATCGTGACACTTGCCATTAAAACAAACATGTATGCTGAAAGAGAAATGACAACTGCTTCAGTCAGAAACAAGCAAAGACACTTGCATCGGGTGTAAGATAGAGCCCAAAGTCATCAGGGGCTTTTTAATTGAAAGGGTCAATAAATTAAACGCAAGTGTCACCTGTTTTCTCAAAAGTGAAGGAAAAGCAGAAAATGTGAGAAGTCAAGGGATTTTCCTTAAAACATGACAGCCCATTGATAATCAATGTACTGTAGTTGTTGATGGAATTATAGATCCATACACTATTGTTTCAGGTGAATTTTTCCACACACTTCTGTTTACTATTGAAAATACAATTAAAATCCCGAGAATGCTTCAGATAGTGAGGTACTGTTTTCATGTTCTTGATCTAAATGACAAAATCACATGATCTTAATGCACCAGAGTAAGTGGGCCAGTTATAACCTTTTAGTATGAAGACTCAGATAGAAGCAGAGAGGCTGTAGTGTCACTAACATCACAGTGCGTCCATGCAGGCCAGTAAGAACTGTTGAAGGAGGAAAGCAGAGGGGGGAAGATGATTAAATAAAAGTTGTCGGAGGGCGCGTAACATCTCAATTAGTTCCACGCCCGGCGATTCCCAGCTCTGCTCTGTTTCCCTTTGATCGGACTAATTTTAACAATTAAAGTACGTCGTTTTCATTCAGTGAAAACCAGTGTGGCATTTACTTTAACACATTGATGGGCTACTGTGTGTTTCTAACACACAGGTACTCAAGCAACACTTTTCTTTATTTTAGGAAAATCAAATTTAGCTACCACAGAAAACAGCGAGGGGGAGAGTTTAACAGTTCTGGACTTGCTCGATAAATTATATACGAGTTGTTTACTTGCAATTTGCATATATCCTCCATTCAGTATGCATGGGAAATGGTTTATTTATGTTCTCTTTGACTGTTTGCGCGCACATACATAAAAACTGTGTGCATCCGACACGACTGCTCTCGCTGTGTCTTGCGTATTTTTATGTTTCTTTAGCAGATGTGGGGCAGTAATCGGTGCGGGAGGTTTTATGTTGCACTGACTCAGAGCGAGGCTGTTTGGAGATTCATCAGACTGACAGCAAGACTTTGAATTGAGGCTAATTACCACTCGTTGCCCTGAAGACGCGCACAAACAAAGAAATTCTCTCACGCTCGCACATACCTTCACTGGAAGACCTCCAGAGGCAGCTCTATAAAAGCAGGCAGAAGTTTGTTGCATCCTGAAGGACGGTGCCAGAAGGAGCAAGCAGTGCAAACAACATCCCTGCAGAGGGCCGCCATGTCCGGGCCCGTCTCTTTAGAAACCCCAGTGACTGGCACAGTCAGCGAACGACTGGTGGCCAGAGAAAGAATGAATGCTTTCATTGGAGTCCAAGCGTGTGTTTTTGTCTCCGTGTGTGCCTGTGTAATGAGCGCCCGGGGGAAATTAATAGACAATTACAAACCTGCCCCAATCGCATATTGCTGAATTTGCATTTCTCTCGGTAACAATGTTTTATCCAAGAACCTGAATTTTGGGAAATGCAATGACGAGCGTTAGATGTGCTTTTAATATTGAGATGGAGCCGGGAGATTGTTAGTTTAGCGTAGCGTAGTTTAGCTCAGCTTAACGACCGTAAGCAGGGGAGCAGCTCGCCTGACTCTGTGCGCAGATATCAAAATCCATCAACCAGCACCTTTGAAGCTCTCTGATTAACACTGTATATCTGGTTAGTTTAGTCTGTGTAAAAACTGTCGTGTAAAACAAACCATGTAGTGGTTTTAGGGTGAGATTACCATCTTTAAGCTTAACTGACCACCTCTAAGTGAAGTTTACAGTTATTAAAGCTCATTTGATATCAAGTCTTTAGGATTTCTAACCATTTAAAATGAGTGATTTTCTTTTCAAAGATCTCTAAAAGAAAAGTTAGACATTGCGCAAAAATACTCTGGCAGAACTTTTTTGTTGTCTGGTATCACTCATGTCTGCACACTAAATATGAAGCTATAACCCTTACGCAATTAGTTTAGCATTATAAACTGCATTTTGTTTTTGAAGTTATGTCAACAGTGTTTATCTGTCGGTGTGTCTCTTGTGTGTATAAGTCTCGTACATGATACTTCATATTCGCTGTAAATTACAGGCACTCTGATCTGGTTTATGCGGCAGAACCACTTACAGCTTGAACACAGTCGAGTTGAAGTCCAAGTCATGTCAGTTGTGTAATAATAACAATAATGACATGCATGTGCTCGGGGCCATTTTATATCATTAGGTTCTCATTAGTGCATCTCTAAACGGTCTGCAGTGCTCTGCGATGTTTTTCTCCAAGAAACTCTTGTCTGTCTTATCATCTATTTAAGGCTCGTGATATTGATGATGATGACAATCTGTTACCTTTCATGCAATTTTTTTTTTGCAGATATAATCATGTTATTATCCCGTCTGAAAGCCTTTGGACTTTTACTCTCGATAAAAGCGGTTTTAAATTATGCTAATGAAAGACGGAGTCATACATTTTCTGCTAGCCGAGTTGTTTCTGCGCCAGCGTTTCTTGGGTATTTGCAGAGAAGACAACATCCAGGTAAACTCGATCTGTTCCTGGAAGAATCCCAGAGCAGTAGTTTTCCATGCAGAAACCCAAAGATATGAAATTTAAAATTATATAAAACTGACTGAAGCAGCAAATCATCACAATTCAGAAGCTGGAAAGAGCAAATGTTTCTCATTTTCACTTGATATATGAATTAAATTATACATTTTCTGTGCATCGACTATTGATTGATGTTTGTGTATCTGTGTGTTTAACCAGGTGCTGAAGATCAACCTCATCGGACACAGAAAACGGATTCTGGCCTCATTGGGGGACCGGCTTCACGAAGACACCCCACAAAAACCACCGCGGGCCATCTCCTTGAGGGTGAGTGAGTCTCTGTGAGCAGACGGTCCGCTGCATGAACCGTGATAATCCAGAGCAACATCTAAACCGACGTGGCTATAGATTATTATGACTTCATCAGACAGAGGAAGAAGGCTGTGGTCCCGTCCCAGATGGCTGTGTATTTCTCTGAGGGAGAGATTCAGCTGCCTCCTTCCTGCTGCTGTTGCCACCCAACTGATTACCCAAATCAATAAAATGTTCTAAAATATCGCCAAAATGCACCTCGCAGCTTCCCAGGACACAACATATTTGTTTGGCCATTTTAATCAAGACTTGAGAACCTCCCCCGGGTTAGGGCTACAGCTGGATCCCCTCTATACAGTGCATGTGTTGCACCGATTACCTGGTACAGTGTTTTTCTGTCTGGTCCCTGTTAAATAAGCACAAAAAAAAGAAAGAAAATCCTCACACTTCTATTTTTGGCCAACAGTCAAAAATCACCAAAATACCCTCAGATATAAAATTTCTAAAATACAGGATATAAAACGGATAAAAGCAAAAAGTCTTCACTTTTAAGAAGCTAAAACCAGCAAATGTTAGCTATTTCTGGTTAATTAAGATCCTCCTGATTAATCAATCTGGGATGTGCCAATGGCTTGTAAATTAATTAAAAGCAGGATTATACTGCATGGCTCAATGCAGTGTAAAACGGTGTATTTTAGATTAAAATTGTGTGAGCACAGGCCTTTGTTTACTCCGAAATACAGTACAAACAGGGGCAGACAGCTTTGTGTGATGGACAAACAGGTAAAGGGAAAAAAAGCTCAGGGCGACAACTGAGATGGAAAGTTTTAACATTTCAACTCACGCAGCCCAGAAAACAAACATGAGAAATTCACCAGAAAAGCCTCTTCTATTGAGATTTCAAGTGAAAGTGAACAACCTCTCCGGAGAAATAAGTGACCTTCCAGTGTGTCAGACCATTAAAACATATAAAAGTCCGAATTCTTTGGGGAATTTTTAGTCTCATCTCAGCATGAAAAACTCTGAGTTGAACATCATTTTCCACTTTAAGGATCCGGCCAGTGCTCCCACTTGAAATGACTTCCAGTGAGCAGACATGGTGTAGTGTTCTGATTAAGGAGTCTGATGGACCTACTGAGACCTTCCGGTAACAGGCTGTGCCTTTTGTCCTGGATTTTACAAAGCAGTTTTACATAGTAGTCCTCAGCAGCATGGTGGACACCGTAGCTGAAAAATAAAATGTGCCATTGCACAGTGCATGCTGTTGCCCTACTTGTACGTGCATCAGTGACACGGCACGTTATGAAATGATGAATGAGTCCTCTTTCGCTTCCTTCCACTCCTTCCATGTGCACACCCGTTTTGGACCAGGAGCCAGGGGGAAACCACACGCCTCCCCAGCTCAGCCCTTCGGTAGGCCAGGCAGCGTACACGGCGGGGGTCCCGGGCGGATCTCTGGACGTGCAGCACCTCATCATGCAGGCGGACGCCCGGCGCAGGCAGCGCAGCAATGACAACTACTTCGAGGACGTGCCGCGATCCAAGCTGGAGCGACAGATGGCTCAAGTCAGCATGGTGAGGAAGGCAGGAGGGCGATGGAGGGATGACTGGAGGCAGGGAGGGGGACAGAGGGGAGGTCTCGAGGAGAGTATTATGAATGGATATAGCAATACATCAAAACCACGCCTGGTCATAGCATTTATTTCTATTCCCATGAAAACACCAAAACGAATGCGTTGATTCTATTAACAAGTCATTTCTAAGCCTGATGAGGGTTGTTTTTTTTTCCTTCTGTCCTTCAGAGCTCCACTGAACAATAATCTTTTCATGGGATCGTTGCCAATATGACAAAATACAACTGTAGATTTATACTTTAAAACCAAAATGTGTTCCTTTAAGTCTCCTCGCTGTAGTCAAATAATACAAAATATAAATTTTAAAAAAATCATATTTTAGCAATAATTCCTGTAATTTTACTCATTTGAAGTGATAAGCAGTTAATGAGCAATGAGGCAGTATCACATTTGTAATCAGGACAGTAGAATATATCTTGGCTATATATTAATAAGTAATTAACCGCCAGCGTGAAAAATATGAGTTGCAAGTAAGAAGTTCACCATTATTAATCTGCAACAGATCAAACTCAGCAGCTACCTTTGCTGTTTCCAGATTAACTTTAAAAATAAAGGAATGCTAAATGTATGCCTGAAACTTTGTGCTGTAAAATGATCAAACGGGGGGGTAAATTAAAGGATCTATTGCTTCAGAAAATGAATGTTTACCTCCGGCCGTTTGTCTGTAATACTCACGACGTTCTTGTCATTTTCGTCACTTCAACACTAAAAAGTTCTGAAAAGGGACGACATACTTTTCCAAGTAAACATGTCATCTTTCCAGCCACTTTTAATCTCATCCGAAATGTAAAATTAGAACCTTTTGACTTTCAATCAGCAACAGCACAAAGATGCAGACACACTTAGATGTGCGCACACATCTGAGGCAGCAGCTGTGTTTTGATTCGGTATGATTAGGGTCTTTTTGAGTCTCGGTGTGAATCACAGAGCTTATCAGTGCAGACACACACTTCATGGTTACTATGCTAAATCTCTTCCTTATGTGTGTGTGTCACTGTGTATCTTTCCTTTTCCAGAACGAACACTGAGGTGGTACTCATGAGTCAGATTTGCAAGAATAGATGGAGAACTATTAGAGAACGGAGGAAATATCGTCATTCTGTGTCTGACTGTCACGATGTTTCTAGGATCAGTTACCTCACAAATGTTTTCGAACTCTAGCTCTTCCTTCACCTTCAGTTTTCTCTTTGACTACAAGACCAAGGGAAAATTGCAACCCCTTTCTGGATGCATTTTTTTGGTCCTTAAAATAGCACACTAAAACTTTTAATAACTACAAATTCCTATCTAATTTCCTCAGCCAGGCCGGTGTGTAGAGAAAAATAGGTTTATTGCCATTAAACTAGTGGAGTCTGGCGGATATTTGGCTGTTGGCTGTTTTCTGAAGGCGAATCCCTGAGCTCTTTATATTTGCATCTCATTAGAAGAACTTACCTCCAAAGTCCTTCACCAACTTTCTCACAAATATGCACAGACACATAAAAATGGAGTGTTTGGTAGAGGAAGTGTGAATATCTCCACAGGCAAAAAACACAAACAAATCTGGTTCCATTTACAAAAGAATGCAAGACAAAAAAAACGAGCTTGTTATCCACAGACATGTGAGAAATATGCAGATAGGATTTAGGTATTTCCTCTTAAAAAAAAAAAGGTGAAAGCTCACTGGGTGAAAAAATGAGGAGCAGCAGCAGAGAGTCTTAAGCTGAGCTGAAGTATGGGAACATGCAGAGCCGAGCATAATTCATCCAAATTTAATTTCCTCTTGGATGTTCTCCAGAACATGTTCTCTTCGAGGCGTGTTCATGTTCAGTCAGAAAAGCTGTTACTTTACGAACTCGCACGCATTTATCAGGTCAACGTGAGACACGCAGCACAAGCCCTGATGTCACGCCCCGTCTTGGGAGTCATGGCGTGATCCCGGTTGTGTCCTGACGTGCAATTGGTTGTCCTTTTCAGGCAGGCGAATGGTGTGAGCCAATCACGTTGCGTCCGCCCAACGAGGCCACCTCGTCCACGCCGGTGCAGTACTGGCAGCATCACCCCGAGAAGCTCATCTTTCAGTCCTGTGACTACGAAGCCTACGTGAGTCCTACAACTTCATTTCACTCTTGTGTCTTTGAGCATTCACGATGTCAGTATGTGTTACCCGCTTATCTGCAGATTCAGCTCAATTAACTGGCTGATTGTTTGGTCAATAAAATGTCAATGAAAGCAGTAATGAATGTCCAAAACCAAAAAGGCATCAATTTATTATCTGACTAATGGTTTCATCCCCATTCGAATGCTATCGATGCACACTGGATGTAATAATATTAAAGATCAGTGACCCTCAGCTTCACCTCTCAGTCAATACTGCACTCGGTTGTTCTCGGTGCTTTGGTAAATTTAGACCTTTGCCAGTTACATAAAGGATGTTACGTATCTTTGGTACCACAGATACAGCCTTGCTCCTCTGATGGGTTACATACTGAGCATCTAGACTCAAATGATTACTGACTTGGAGCAGGTAAAACACTGCAGAAAGCAATTTCAGATACCTTGGAAACATTGAGAGACAATAGAACTGGATATCTGATCAGTTCGGAGGCGCTGCGGTGAGGACACGGACGAGATATGAGCTAGATTATTATGTGAGAGAGCGGGAGAAGGAGAGGGAATCATTGGAGAGAGATTGAACAAATACATGAGAAATCAGATGTGATGCTGATATCAAATATGAATGAAGCCAAGAAAAAATTAGATAGAAGCCGTGAATGAGAGATACGTTTCCCCGAGAGTGTCTTCCCTGAGTCCAAAGTCTCCTCTTCTTCCTTTTCACACTTTAGAAGATTGATAGCAGCAGCGTGGGCCATTAGGCTTCCGACAGTAGTACGACTACACAGGCTTTGTGTTTGGGCAAATGGGAGGAAGGCATGACGGGTGGGCCACCGGGGGAAAACGTGGCGGTGCTTTCATGGAGCCGTTTATGACAACATCTCTAACGCGCTCCGTCCCGGGACAGCAGGCTGCAGAGAGCTCAGAAAGTGAGATAAATGAACGCGAGTGCTCAGTGTGAATACTGCCAAGGTGTCAAGAGCTGGAGAATGAATAAGAATAAATGAGATGGATAAGGCACCGATGAGTGGTTGAGTGGGAAGAGAACAGTGCATTGTGTTTTAATAGAAGGAGAGGGACGGTAAAAAAAAAAAAAAGAAGCCGGGACAGAATAAAGAATGCATCGGCGACGTTCTCATTTTCATCTCGGGCATGAAATCAACAAAACCCTCTCCTCCATGTTCAGCCCAACCTCACATAACATCTTTACTTTATTATATCAGCTTCGCAACCGCTGCTTGAAAATATTATCTGAAGTTATTACAAATCCATTTCCTGTAAAACCCTGCAGACACTGATAATAATACTCCACACTACGTCATTAACAGCCAACGTTATCTCAGCACTAACCGTCTGTGCGCTTTATCTGGAGATACATCAAATATACTAAATATGCCTGACTTAAAAATCCTCAGAAGTCATCTCCTCCTTCGTGACTAGTGTAAAGTGTTCTATTATATAATTAAACCGTTCATATTCCTCATGACACGATACAGACATTTCTTCTAGTACCAACATTAAGTTTATATTTGTGGGTTTAAGCTCAGCTGCAAGGGGGTCAGATTGCCTTTCAGTTTTGGTGAAGACATTGTCATTATCATATATTAGCTGCTAACATGCTAAGCCAGGAGGGTGAAAATTGTAAACGTAAAACCTGCCAAACATTATGGGATGTTAGCGTTGAGCTCAAAGTGCCACCGTTACTCTGCACCTTATAACTGCCTCACAGAGCCACTGCATGTTCCGTCTGAGTCTCGTGATGTTCCCTTGAATTTTATTTTGAAACTAATAGAAGACGTGTGTTCGTGTACACCAACATTTACTGCCACAGAGACAGCAGCTGGTCTCGCATGCAACCGTAATGCAATTTCTAGGCTGACTGCCAGCAACCCTGCCACAACAACGATTTAACGTTGTTAGCTCGAGTCAAGACAAAGTATTAGCGTGCCCGGACGACCTCCTCCGGATCTGCCGAGGACCAGACTAGCCAGCCGAAGACACGACCGAGCCAAAGTCCGTCGTACATAAAAAGCAACTCATCGCGCGAAGCAATTTGCCCGGAAAGCAATCAAATCTATCGCAAATCAAATGCGAGATAGATGGATAGTTACTTTATTAATACCACAAAGGGACATTTTTTTTTCGCTCATCATGTGAGGTCAGTCCTTTTGGAGTCACTTAGTGTAGAATTACAAAGATGAGATAAAAAGGAGCTGAAAATATTTCTCCTCTAATTCACTAAAAGCCTCGCTAGCGCCCCACTTCAGGGACTAAGGCATCTTCCCAGGGCTGGACGGCCACTGCAGGGTGGTGAATGTCACACCCATTAAGTGCTCTAATGTGGACATAAACATTGTCTCTGTAAAACACTGTCACCATTAGTAGCGTCTTTATTAAATCAGTCACTACGTGTGCAGAATGACAGACCGGAAAGCCGCGTCCAGACCGGAGGATCTGCCAGACAGCAGCGTTAACGTACCTCCTCTCAAGGTTGATGTGATCACTGCCGTGTGTGCATTGAATACAACCCCATGTTTGTACAGCTGAATGGGAAAGTTTTTTTTTTATTGTATTTCTCTCTTCACTAAGATAATACTCATAATTCAGCTAAGTTTAAAAAAATTTAAAAAAAGTTTCAAAGCCAGTGTTTTTCCTGCTCTGAGGTGAGAATGAGCATTTTGTTGTTTTAGATCACATAGGAAGGCTTCACTGGTGTTCGTGGTGTTGAAGTCCAGGCTGAGCTGGTTGGTAATCAGGAGCTGGCCAGGCTTCTCTGTGAACTAGACAGCAGGGATGTCACAAGAACCGATACTTCAGGACCAAGTCGGTGCCACAATGCTGCGTACGGAGACATCGTGCATTCAAGTCAGATGATCAGGGACGTTGTCAAAGGACATTTCAGACAAAAGGAGGAAACACTTCAGATCTGAGTAGTCAAGTTTTTTTTTTGCCTTGGTGGAATTGTGACTGACAACCAAAATGTGGGTATCTGACAACCCTACTACACAGACCATGTGGATTATTAGAGATAGTTTTTGCCCTTGCAGTCATACACTGAGCTGTCATATTAGATCAAGAGTAACAGGTCGTTACCATTACAGGAGCACTGCTGCGAGAAGCACCCGTCACCAGTCAGGACCTTGAGAGGGTGAGGCTGGTCGAGGCTGCGAGCGCCTCTTCTGCAGGAGTCGGTTTAGTTTCAGCCTTGCTGATCCTTTGGCAGCGTGGCTCAGGCCCTTTTATCATAATCAAGGATAAAGCAGGGTCACTGCTGCGAGAGGCCGTGGCAGTGAAGCAGCTGTCACCAGTCAGGACCTGAACAGGAGCGATACCGGTGGAAACAGCGGAGTCCCGCTGAGCTTCACTGATGGCAGCCGGACGGTCTGCTCATCATCTGAGAGGACGACTCTGACTAACTCATCAGAGTCGTCCTCATCAAAGCTAAGTTGACAGCAGATGACTCTCCCTGCTGCTCGACCGAGTCTCCATTATTTCCGTTTGACTCCATCACCTTTGGTGGGAGACGTCTTCATCCCAGACGAGAACGCAGGCTGTTTTCTTCTAAATGTCAGCATGTCTTCATTTGCTATCAAAAACGATGAAACCAAATCAATGTCTTATTTTTTTTAATCCAATTCAGTAATCAAAGCAGTGTTTTGATTGATTGGGCTAAAGTGCCAGCGTTTTCTGCTTCCAGCTTCTCAAAGATGAGACTTTGATGTTACCAAACTTTGGGATCTAAAGTTCTTGGGGTTTGATCAACTTGTGTTTTTTGACCCTCTGGTACAGCCGGCAGAGATAATGATTTTAATACAACCATGTCATGTGTATTTATGGTGCATGTATGTCTTTTCTACAGTACCTGGGCTCCATGCTGGTGAAGGAGCTGAGAGGGACGGAGTCCACACAAGATGCCTGCGCCAAGATGAGGGTAAAGAACAGTCTAACACACTTCATTTAACTTTCGCTGAGAAAGATCCAGCTCACATCAACATCTGGATAATTCTGGTTATTACAACTTTTAGAACCAAGTTGTGATAAGTTGTTATTGATATTTAATTGCATTGTGTCAAAATAGGACCAGTGTACTATGAATATACTCATAATAAGGCTCATTGGTCCGTTTTAAAACAAGCAAAACCCCCTCTAGTCTGTGAGCTGTCAACATGAGTGAAGGTTGCTGCCCTTGTAGTTTTATCATATCAAGTTTTTCCTCCCAAAAACTTACTGGGCCTTTAAATCCGGGACACAGTCCGACAGTCTGAGTGCCCTCGCAGTCTCACCTGAACTTTAACAAACTTCAAATATCATGACAGAGTATTAAGTGTATTGAGGGATTTATTTTTAATATCCTCGCCTGGGTGGTTTTGATACCTCACAATCCCACTTTTACCTCTAATCACCTTATCGCTTCCTCTCGCCACGCGTCACTCTGCTGCTCGCTCGTTCGTTGTCGGCGGCGTCTTGCCAACCGTGTCTTTTCTTCCTGCTCATTCATCTCGTATGTTACCGCAACACCGACTCCCTCACTCCTCTGTCCCTCAGTTCATCTCTCTCACATCCATCCCGAGCTGCTGCAGTGTGAAGATGGATTTTAATATTCACGCGAAAAGCATTCTCTTCTTCTCCCCTCTGTCTTTTTTTTTTTTTTTTTTTTATGCTACCACATCCGAGGGCATCTTTCCCTCCTCAGTTTCACACACCTCTGCTGCCCACCAAGGTTGTATTTATGTGTAATGAGGTCCATCCCTCCACAGCGAAAGTGGATGTTTAAATTCATGTGTGCCTGCCAGCGAAGACGACCGGAGCTGCCTTTGTCAGCTTTTCAGCACTACCTGATTCCGACGGGGTCGAACTGCAGCAGCTACACGCTGTGAGCGGGGAGGAGAGAACAGAACAAAGAAAACAAACGGATGTAGAAAGGACGAGAGCCAGCGGAGTCGACGAGGGGAGGGGGGATAAGTGAAGGACGGACTGTGACGGAAATGTAGATACTGCGAGGGGGAGATGACAAGCGATGAAAGGCACAAAGTGATACTGGGAAGGCAGGAAAGGGACTCGTCTCACGTCCTCTTTGACTATATTAAAGCTTTTGCCAGGTAGGATGACAGCTGGGAGGGTAACGCTGACAATCGCTGTAAATCACACAATCCTCTACAGCACCTCACTGCATAATGAGTTCAATATACAGTCGTACAGAATTAAAAGGAATGAGGAGATTTACTGTAGGAGCTGGATATGGCCTGAAAGCTAATAGTCTTATTGACTTTGCATCACCGCAGTCAACTGGGTTTAGAAATCTTGTTTCTAAATTACGTTTCATTTGTTATTAATTAGGTACCTAACAACTCTTGACCTTTTGGAGATTATTTGAAATGATTATGGTAATCAAGGATGAAGCCATAATTTATCTTTGTTTATCCTGGTTCTGTATAAATTTTCATAATTTTTCTCACATGGTTGTAGACTTGAGGCAGCTTCTCAGACATGGATTCAAACTAAATCTCTACCAACCAAAATGGATTTAACTGGGATTAATTATAGTTTAACTCTGAATAATTAGAAGTTCAAAACTGCAAGTGATTCCCGTTTTGTGCCTCTAATGTTTGAGTTGCCTCAAAAGTCATTGCTGCCTCGCCAACATTTTGTCTCTCCTTTTGTTTTTTTGTGTACTCTAAGAAGTCGACAGAACAGATGAAGAAAGTGCCGACCATCGTGCTGTCCGTGTCCTACAAAGGAGTGAAATTCATCGATGCCACAAATAAGGTACCACGGATTGCTTCCTTCCTGTGCCGCCTACTGTAAATAACACGTGAAAGGTCAGGCTTTTGAACATGAGTGACATTCAGAGGTGTGAAGTCCTGACAGCATCGCAGTGCGGATGTGTGTTTTCTGCTGCAGCCTCGCTGATTTGTCGTCCAAAATAGCATACAAGTGTCTTAGTATATGTCGTCGAAAATTTGCTTAAAAATTTCATAGTATAGTGTGAGGTCCAAAATTTTATGGAAATAAAATACGCTGCTCAAAAAAATAAAAGGGAACACTTAAACAACACATCCTAGATCTTGATGAATGAAATATTCCAGTTGAAAATCTTTATTCATTACATAGTGGAATGTTTTGAGAACAAAATAACAGAAGAATGATCAATGGAAATCAAAATCATTATCCCATGGAGGTCTGGATTCAGAATCGTACTCAAAATAAAAGTGGAAAAATCAGATCACAGGCTGATCCAGCTTCTGTGGAAATTCCTCAAGACAAGTCCAAATGAGGCTCAGTAGTGTGTGTGTGGCCTCCACGTGCCTGTATGCACTCTCTACAACGCCTGGGCATGCTCCGGATGAGACGACGGATGTTCTCCTGAGGGATCTCCTCCCAGACCTGGATCAAAGCATCAGTCCACTCCTGGACAGTCTGTGGTGCGACGTGGCGTCGGTGGATGGAACGAGGCACGATGTCCCAGATGTGCTGGATTGGATTCAGGTCTGGGGAACGGGCGGGCCGGTCCGTAGCATCGATGCCTTCATCATGCAGGAACTGCTGACACACTCCAGCCACATGAGGCCGAGCATTGTCATGCATCAGAAGGAACCCAGGGCCCACTGCACCAGCATATGGTCTTACAATGGGTCTGAGGGTCTCATCCCAGTTCTCCACGGCGTCTCCAGACTCCGTCACATCTGTCACATGTGCTCAGTGTGAACCTGCTCTCATCCGTGAAGAGCGCAGGGCGCCAATGGAGAAGCTGCCAATCTTGGTGTTCTCTGGCAAATGCCAATCGCCTGGCACGGTGTTGGGCTGTAAGCACAGGCCCCACTTGTGGATGTCGGGCCATCGTACCACCCTCATGGAGTCTGTTTCTGACAGTTTGAGCAGAAACATGCACATTAGTGGCCAGCTGGAGGTTATTTTATAGGGCTCTGGCAGCGCTCCTCCTGTTCCTCCTCGCACGAAGGAGCAGATAGCGGTCCTGCTGCTGGGTTGTTGTCCTCCTACGGCCCCCTCCACGTCTCCTGGTGTACCGGCCTGTCTCCTGGTATCTCCTCCGTGCTCTTGACACTGTGCTGACAGACACAGCAAACCTTCTTGCCACAGCGTGCACTGATGTGCCATCCTGGATGAGCTGCACTACCTGAGCAACTTCTGTGGTTTGTAGACACCGCCTCATGCTACCTCTAGTGGTGAGGATACTGGCAAAATGCAAAAGTGACCAAAAATCAGCCAGAAAGGACGAAGACAGAGAAATGGTCTGTGGTCACCACCTGCAGAACCGTTCCTTTACAGGGGTTGTCTTGATCATTGCTTCATTTCCACCTGTTGTCTGCACAACAGCAGGTGAAATTGATTCACAATCAGTGTTGCTTCCTAACGGGACCTGTTGATTTCCCAGAAGTGTGATTGATTTGGAGTTACATTGTGTTGTTTAAGTGTTCCCTTTATTTTTTTTGAGCAGTTTAGTAGAACATGTGGTCCAAAAGTGTAGTAAAATGTCATAGTATATGTCGTCTAAGATTTGAAAAAAAAAGTCATTCTTTATAGTATGTCGTCCAAAATTTGATAAAAAAAAATCATACAATACTGTCGTCCGAAACATGAAAAAAAAAGTCATATTATAGCATGAAATATTTTTTCATTTTTTTATGACATTTAATAAGTATGACTTCCGTTCAATTTATGTAAGTCAACACTGGTGCAGCTGTCAGTGTTGTCGTCTCCCAGTGTAAAGGTCCAGGGTTCGAGTCCCGCCTTTGGCCTTCTACGTGCAAAACTAATAACCTAAAAGTAAAATTTGTCATCCATAATTATAATAATGATGACTAACTTATGCATGTTGTCCATAATGTAAAACATTACATTCAAGCAAGAACATGCGATCCTCCACACTTTTTGATCATATTTTGGAGATGCGACATGCTATAGTATGACTTTTTTGTCATATTTTAGACGACATGCTATAGTATGACTTTTTTGATCATATTTTAGACGACATGCTATAGTATGACTTTTTTATCATATTTTAGACGACATGCTATAGTATGACTTTTTGATCATATTTTAGACGACATGCTATAGTATGACTTTTTTATCATATTTTAGACGACATGCTATAGTATGACTTTTTTATCATATTTTAGACGACATGCTATAGTATGACTTTTTGATCATATTTTAGACGACATGCTATAGTATGACTTTTTAATCATATTTTAGACGACATGCTATAGTATGACTTTTTTATCATATTTTAGACGACATGCTATAGTATGACTTTTTGATCATATTTTAGACGACATGCTATAGTATGACTTTTTGATCATATTTTAGACGACATGCTATAGTATGACTTTTTGATCATATTTTAGACGACATGCTATAGTATGACTTTTTTATCATATTTTAGACGACATGCTATAGTATGACTTTTTGATCATATTTTAGACGACATGCTATAGTATGACTTTTTGATCATATTTTAGACGACATGCTATAGTATGACTTTTTGATCATATTTTAGACGACATGCTATAGTATGACTTTTTTGATCATATTTTAGACGACATGCTATAGTATGACTTTTTTTCATATTTTAGACGACATGCTATAGTATGACTTTTTTTTCTTATTTTAGACGACACGCTATAGTATGACTTTTTTATCATATTTTAGACGACATGCTATAGTATGACTTTTTTGATCATATTTTAGACGACATGCTATAGTATGACTTTTTTGATCATATTTTAGACGACATGCTATAGTATGACTTTTTGATCATATTTTAGACGACATGCTATAGTATGACTTTTTGATCATATTTTAGACGACATGCTATAGTATGACTTTTTGATCATATTTTAGACGACATGCTATAGTATGACTTTTTTGATCATATTTTAGACGACATGCTATAGTATGACTTTTTGATCATATTTTAGACGACATGCTATAGTATGACTTTTTTTCATATTTTAGACGACATGCTATAGTATGACTTTTTGATCATATTTTAGACGACATGCTATAGTATGACTTTTTGATCATATTTTAGACGACATGCTATAGTATGACTTTTTGATCATATTTTAGACGACATGCTATAGTATGACTTTTTTATCATATTTTAGACGACATGCTATAGTATGACTTTTTGATCATATTTTAGACGACATGCTATAGTATGACTTTTTTATCATATTTTAGACGACATGCTATAGTATGACTTTTTTATCATATTTTGGACGACATGCTATAGTATGACTTCCGTTCAAGTTATGGAGGCTAACACGGTGGTGCAGCTGTCAGAGTTGTTGCCTCTCAGTTGAAAGGTACCGGGTTCAATTCCTGCCTGTGACTTTCCACGTGAATTCATTATTCCTGCAAGACTAATGACCAGAAAGTAAAGTTTGTTTCCATAACATGGATGAATAACTTATGCATGTTGTCCATAATGTAAAACATCACATTCAAGCAATAACATGCGATCTTCCACACTAAGTTCCAGACCCTCTATCGAACCCAGAAGCTCCTGATTGTGAGAAGACAACGTTGGCTGAGAACTTCAACATTTTTGATGACTCGCTTGCATTCTTGTTCTGACTTATATGATTTGTATGACTTTTAAACATGTTAAGGAAGAGAGTTCTACGGTGCGGTGGTTGGTGCTGTTGCCTCCCGTTCAGAAGGTTCCAGGTTCGAGACTCTCCAGGGAAAGGATGACATTAACATCCTAGATGAAAAGCCACGGCAAGGGCAAGAATTGAACCTGGAACCTTCTGACTGGGAGGCAACAACATTAACCACTGCACCACCGTGCTTTCTTCAAGAAAATGTTTAAAAGTCATATAAGTAATATAAATCAGACGAACATGCAATAGAGGCACCACAACTTTGCAGTTGCTAGCGTTGTCATCTCACAGTCAGGAAGTACTGGGTTCGATCAGGGGCTTGGAACTCTGTCTGTGGAGGATTGCATGTTCTTGCTTGAAGTGTGACTTTGTCACAATTACGACTACATGATGTTTGTTTTACATCATGGACTATATGCATGATAACATGCATAAGATAGTCATCCATATTATGGATGACATATTTTAATTTACTTATTACCTATGCAGGAACATGCAAATTCCACATAGAAAGTCCCAGGCGGGGATCGAACCACGGACCTTTAGACTGTAAGACGACAACGCTGACAACTGCACTGTTGTGTTGCCTGACAAAATTTAAACGGAAGTCATATTTATAGCATGTCATCTGAAATATGATCAACAAGTCATGGCCTACCAGCTGGCCCTCCAGGCCAGGAAGAGCGGACACGGGTCATCCACGCTGCCCGAGAGCTTTGACAGCAAGCCCAGTAAACCTGTCCCCAAACCCCGCATCAACATCCGCAAATCTGTGAGCATCTCTGTCGCACAGCTGAAACACTGTTTGAAGAGAAAATCCATCCTGAACTGAAAGTCAGTACTGATGGTCTGGATTTGACCATTTTCTGTTTTAGCTAAAAAATAAAACTGGGATTTCTTTTGAAAGGTAACTTAAGTCCTTTACGGAATAGATGCTAAAAATCCACATCTTGTTCCATTTAAAAAAAAAAAAAAGAGCTGTTTTAGAGATTGACACAGAGTCTCATTTTTGTAAACAACATCAGTATTGTGTTTTGGGATGGATTTTCCCCTCCGATATCACCTGTTAACTCTTGAACCTCACATTTAGCTTCTTTGTATTTGCTTCTAATCAACCCTAACCAGCATCCCATGAACTCCACCTACAGTCTGTCCACACGTTCATCCTTCTGCTCCGATACGTCCCCGTCTCTCATCCCTGCTCATTTACATAGTTTCCGACTCATAGTTCGCTTTACGAGCATTATCCTGAACCGACTGTGGTTTGTGTGCGAGTGTGCGAGTGTGTGCGTGTGTGTGTGTGTGTGTGTGTGTGTGTGTGTGTGTGTGTGAGTGTGTGTTTGCCCGGCGGATGGAGTGGCAGAGGTGTGGGTGGATATTTGATCCGTTAAGCGTCCGTTCGTTCTTTCTGTCCCTGCAGTCTCTTACACACTTGGCTGATTGATGAGGCCTGTTTGCATTGGGCTCCAGGGAGGATTGCTAGCTCACTGTGTGTGTGTGTGTGTGTGTGTGTGTGTGTGTGTGTGTGTGTGTGTGTGTGTGTGTGTGTGTGTGTGTGTGTGTGTGTGTGTGTGTGTGCGTGTGCGCGTGCGTGTGCGGGCAGGAAGATGAAGAACACTCGTGTGCGGGACTGCTACATGCTGAAGTACTGCATAGAGAACGGATTTACTGACATTTCACTCCATCAGGTTCTCATCCAACATGCTGCAGCGTTCAGGGTTATCTGATGGAGTTTGGTGGAGCGTCTGATCAAACAGCCTTTTATCTAATGAGGGAAATTAAGAGAGAATTTATGAGCCCGTGCTTTATGCTGCAGTAATCTGCTTGAAGTAAGGCTGGGTATCGTATGATATTTCCGTGCAAATGTGGATATGATACTTAGGTTTTGGCTTCGATTAGGGCTGCTTCCCCCGTGTGATGGTTCAACTGATCAGCTGAGGAGCCGATTAAACCTCAGGTCATTGAGTATTGACTTGAAACTGCAAGAAAGTACTTGCCTTCTGCAAATGTAACTGTAATGAATTTAGAGAAAGCGGATGGACTGGGAGAGCACTGAGATTCCTCTCAGATCTGGTGCTCAGCTCTCGTGAAGTCCGAACTTCCTCTGCTGTCCACCGCCCTACTTGTGACCTGTTACAATGTCATCCAGCCACAGAACCTCTCCTACTCAAACCTGACAGGAAAAAAAATTCAAAACCACATTTTTCCATCCGGCACGAGGCCGAAGGTAAATGCGATATTTCCAGCGCTCGTCTTCATTGCCTGCCCCGACGCTTCCACAGGTCCAAAACACAGCGTGCAAGTAGTCGAATGTCAGTTGGTGTGAATAAGAGTCCTAGTTTTGTGATATAAGATACCCATGTCCCACATACGACCAGGATTTTTCTGTGTGTATATGTGCGTCATGTCTCCTGCAGCCACAGCGTCACAAAGTCTATCGCGTAAATCCGTCAACCTTCCATTAACCCCCGACACGGCTTCAAAATAGTTCCGCGAACCCACTCGGCACACGCTGCCTCCGCCGACACGCATCAGCTGGCGCAGCAGCACGTGTGTGTGTGTGTGTGTGTGTGTGTGTGTGTGTGTGTGTGTGTGTGTGTGTGTGTGTGTGTGTGTGTGTGTGTGTGTGTGTGTGTGTGTGTGTGTGCGCGCGCGCGTCTGAAGGGGGCTCGGTGTCGAGTTGCGGCGGCTGCTATAACTGTGCTTGGACCAAATTTAAGCCTATTTACATAACGTGAGTCATGAAAGGAGGGGACGGTGATGGAGGAGGCCGGTGGCTTCGGAGGAACGGCCTCACTCTCTAAAGTTAGAGTGAGATGTGAGACGGAGAGGAAAGACGGCGAGAGAGGAGGTGGAGGAGGAGGAGGAGGAAGAGGAAGAGAAAAGATGGAAAAGAAGAGCACACGCTGTATATCCTGTGCCTACAGAGATGATGGACGATGGCATGTGTACACACAATCTGCCGAGTCGGCAACCATTACATTAACCATTAATTGCTTTTTTTTTTTTTTTTTCCCTCCCTGTGCTCGTGTGTGTGTGTGTGTGTGTGTGTGTGTGTGTGTGTGTGTGTGGTGTAGTTAATGGCTTGTGGTGTGCAGCAGGGCAAAAGATACTGCAGGATTCACTTAATATTCCTGCCACCCGCCAGCCATAATCTCCATCCTGCAGCATCTCTCAAGCCCCCCCTGTGCTTTAAAATACGGCAGCTTTGTTGCTCTGCCCACGAGTATCAGTTTCTCCACACCTTCTCGTTGTCAGTTTTTAGTGTTGCGCGTGTTCTGTGACGACATCTGCTTGTAAATCTCCCTCATCGTCCACTTAACTCGCCCTCACGAGGGTGAACGTGTCTGACGCGAAGCTGTTGTCTTTGATCGGCTGATCAGCTGATCCGCTCTGGCATGTTTTCTGGCACGACGCCCCTCACCGTGTAAGGTTACACTTATGTGTTAAAGCGGGTGGAAAAACCCTGCCAGCAGTGTGACAAAAGCTTGTTTCTAAGCAGATGATTTACTTTTAGAGGGTGCAGAAGTCAATGTTTACGCATTATTCTTTCTTGCGCAACTCCGAGGCCAACTGAAACTGGAGTAGAAGTTGTCGAGTTGGCAAAATCTTTCATGAATCTGGAGAGAACCCAACCGAGCGTGGCTTTTCCAGAGTGCTGTTTTTGTACAGTTGCTGTGCCACATTCATATTGGTGGAAAAGTTGTTGCCGTGCAGAGGTTGCTATATAAATGTGGCATTACGTTGCCGTCTCCAGCTTGAGTTTGCTGTATTGCAGTAATGCGGCTGTCCCACGCTGTTGCCAGGGCGATGACTTTGCTGCCATGTTGTTGCCATGGTTTTTGCTTTGGTTTTGGAGTGGTGTTGCCTTTCCCTGTTGCCATGCAGCTGCTCTGTCATCGCTGTGGTTTTTTTTTTGCCTTGCTGCTGCTTTGTTGTTTTCGGTGTTGGTGTTGCCGAGCAGGCCCACTTTGACCTGTGTGTGACCTCTGCCCCTGTAGGTCATCATGTCCCCCTCCAGCCGCTGGTCACTGGGCCACATTTACACCCCTCACCGGCCTCCTCTCCACCCTCCTCTTCCTCCCCCTCGACTCTTCCATCTTCCTCACAAAGCTCAGTCACAGGTCCTCCACGCTTTTCCTTCTCTTATCCTTTATTTCCACGTGATTTTTCTTTTAGTCAAGGAGGAATCGCCGTCTGTAAGTGCTTCCATCTTATTCTGTCGCTTTTATTCACCCGACTCTGCATCCTTGTGTGTTGCGTTTGTCTTTCTCAATCTTCAGTTACAACCTCTACCTCCATATGAACATTTAGTAGCACCGCTGTTCCATAACTGGACAGCCAACCCACTTCATTTCTTTATGGCTAATATAAAAGCTAAATGCAGACCTCGTCTTTAGTGCTTTAGTCCCTTTTTATGTGCCCCACTGTACCAATTCAGCCTCCGGACGGGGACACGCTGCCTCTTTACAGATACAGCAGTACATTTGAGATGGTAAATTAATATAAATAGTGTTGGAATCAATAACCTGTACTTCATAATTGGCTAAATGTTCCTAAAGACGGACCTCAGTCCATTATTTCCCCCACTGAATGCTTGCAGGGAGCTGCAATGTTTGGAGCCCTTCTTCTTTTTTTTTTACTTCTGGCCTAACATCCTCCTCACTTATCCACATCTTCATCCTGCACACAAGGAAGCTGAATTTTTAAAGGGTCATCAGAAGAAAAAGTCTGCTGTACCACAGCGTGCGTAGTGAGCCAAGACATTATTCAAATGTTCTACCTGCAATCGACTCCCACAGTAAAGAACCTGTTCTGCACCGGTTTGGATCACTGAGTTTGCTGTAGTTTGAAGGTTTGTCGCTGCCACATTAACTTCGGGCTCCTATTTTCCAACCCCTCTGCAGAAAATCCCCCCCCCCCCAAAAAAAAAGGGGTCTTGATATGGAACTTATTTTGAAGGCAGACATGGTTCATTCAGTGACCTCGTGTGGTTGATTAATTTAAACCTGGTGGTGCTCTGGATAAGTTCTTTACAGAAGCATGATGGTGTTGTGGTGCTGCGAGATCGAAAGAGTGTCTGCGCGTTTGTCCTTAATCCCGTAACCCCCATAACAGGATTATAAGGTCTTGCTGTGCCGTGGCTGTCCATGCGTGTGTGTGTGTGTGTGTGTGTGTGTGTGTGTGTGTGTGTGTGTGTGTGTGTGTGTGTGTGTGTGTGTGTGTGTGTGTGTGTGTGTGTGTGTGTGTGTGTGTGTGTGTGTGTGTGTGTGTGTGCGTGTGTGAGGATAGAGAACTGGATTAATATTATAGTTAGTTTCCGTATTGTTGCTGTGTGTGTTGAGAGAAGATAAGAGAAACATGGCTGTATTAGTGTTCTGCAGAATGCTGAGCCTAACCCTGTTCAGTCCGACAACACCGAGACACTGGCACCACCAGATCTCTTTTTTTGTAAAAATACCAACACTATTTTAAGATGCCTTTAATACATTAGTGTTTACAGAGACACCTTTTCCTCCACTGTCAAAAGTGCAGCGCATTCGCTCTACTCTTCACCACGAGACCATCTGAACACAAACCAGCAGACTGGAGGAAAGACGCCCGTCGGCAACAAAATCCAGCCGCTTGATTGTTGCCACGAGGGTATTTTGGAAAAAACGCTGTAGCTTGCTCGGTTTGTTTCTCGGCTCTGAAAGCCACAATAGCTTCTGTGGCATACCCAGAAACAGAGTACCCTACTCTCTATAAAAAAAAAAAAACTGCAATCCTACAGGATGAAGTGTTGAGATTTATTATAGATATGGACAATGTTAAATATTTTGGTTGTTTTTTGTTTTTTTTTCTATGTCAGACTGTGAACTTTGTGGCTGTTATCTGTCCTGCTCTCTCATCTGTATCTCCTCCCATCTCATTTCTGTGTAAGCAGCAGATCCTCCACCTGCATCTCATTCACTCTACTCTGATTTCACTGACTTTATTAGCATGACATTGTATCCTAAAAGCGCCATTACAGTCTATTTTCAAAGCCAGGAAGCAATCGTTTGCACTGTTCGGGTTGACTGCGTTCCAAAAAAAAAAAAAAAAAAAAAAAAAAGTACATAATCAATATGATAATGTGCAATACTTTCAAACTTGAGAATATGCAGGGCATTGAAAACAACTACTTGTCCTTTGTCTTTCTCAGAGAAAAATCATTCAAAGGAATTTTCTGTTTTGCCTCCCCCCCCCTCCCCTTCTCCGTCTTCTCTACTCGTGTCAGATGGAGCAGCCGTCCATGGACCAGAAGGGCCACGCCAACGTGCCGTGGATTGTGGAGCCGGGTCAGGAGGCCAAGAGAGGAGTCAACACCAAGTACGAGACCACTATTTTCTAACATACACCCGCCTTGTCCACTCCTGTGTGTGTGTGCCTTTCAGAGGTTGCCCTGTACCGGGGCCCCGCCCCGGAGTTGGGCACGAGCGACGCACGCCCGCCGCGTCACCTCACCGGCTGAAAACTAAAACAAAACATCTCGCCCCGCCCCCGTTAGCCGAGCCTGTCCACTGCATGATGACGTTTGCCGCTGCGTTGTCTCTCTTCTTTCTCCTTGTCTCTTTCGTTTCTGCTCTTCCCCCCCCCACCCCCTCCCTCCTCTCTGGCCTGGGCCTCATCCTCCTGCCTGCAGGGCTGGCGCATGACCTTTGAACCCAGGGCTGTGGTGCACTTCTCTGTCTCCACCTGTAGGGGGAATGGTCAGCTCCGTTTTTCCACTTCCTGTTTGTCGGTCAGTCAGCAGCCAACCAGTCGGTTTTCCTGCTTCCAGCTTCTTCTTTTTTTTTTTCCTCTTCCTGTTGATGGGTGCAACCATTTGGCTTCGTCGCTCTCCTTTTCTCCTCCAACTGCCTCCGTCCCTCGCTTTTCTCTTCATTTCCGCCCCTTTGTCCAACTGCCCCCGACAACTTGAATGAAATTTGAAACCAGAATACTGCTAAGAGCCGCAACAGTGTTTTAGCTGTCTGTGGAGCCCAATTTTGGAGCTGACAATGAGGAGGGGTGTTGTCTTAAGATGACAACTGGAGGAAAGTTCAGGCTTTTTAACCATTTTTTTTTTCAAAGAGGAGAGCTGAATTATAGGAGAGGTGATGTAGCGCAGTCGATTTTCGACTCAAACTGGTTCATCCAGCAGGCTACTAGAATGTATTTCAACTTTTTGATTCTTTATATCAGATTATTTTTTTGGAGATCCTAACAGCGTTGTGAATTTCTTTAACAAACGATATTTTAAACATGACCCCGTGACACAGGAAGACATAGGTTAAATTTTTGTTTTGTTTTGCTTTTCTAGCACATTTTTTCAACACATGTTTGTGTACGTGTTCAGAATTACTTTAATCACGTGAATTTGAATTTTTTTTCCTGCCCGTAAACCTATTTTGTTTGGGGGAGAAAAATCTTGTATGTAAAAGGTTTTAGCATGTGGCTTGTGAGACGCATGGTGGCCATTTTGGATTTGCTGAGCAGGGGGGCCGGTGGAGAGGCGGGGTGTGAGGGCTCTCTCTATAAGTGATGTCATCTCATTTGCAGGGCAATGCCGGACGCTCATGTCTATTACTGTGGAATGCAAAGAATGTAGCCAGCCCTAAACATGGACCTTGTCACACATACAATGCAAAAAGGACTACAAAGGACCCTCTTGCTCACTATTCAAAAAAAGGACTACAAACATGGATGCTACGCCACAGTGTTTAAGGTTGACTACAAAATTTTAACATCACTCATCCACTTGATGCTAGACACACATTGGACCAAAAGACACTTACACACACACACACACACACACACACACACACACACACACACACACACACACACACACACACACACACACACACACACACACACACACACACACACACACACACACACACACACACACACACACACACACTAACAGGACGGCATCTTGACAGACGACCGTCTGCTCTGAATGTACACTTATTTGAAAGCAGCCTCAACTTTCTGCAGCTGCAGCAGGATCTGTTTTATGAGTCCAACTGGGAGGCATGACCTCTGAACTTTTGGGGAGGTCACCATCTCTATGGAGACTGTGAGTATGGTTACAGGGCATCTTTTGGTAACAGACAATGGGCTCACTAAAAGCACCATTGGGCATGTGTCAGTGTTGGCATGGGTTCCAGGATGTCTGGCTGGCTCTTTTGGTCTTTTTTTTTTATTTTTTATTTTCTTTAATGTCAGATAATAATACAGAGATATATGCACAAGCGTGTGAACATGATTGGACTAGCTACAACACGCTCAGATGCAACAGGTGTCTCATGACATATGATGAACCTATGTGAACAAAACAGCATCTAGAGTTTAAAAAAAAAAAAAAAAAAAAGTATTCTATTCGTATTGCCCGCCATTTTAATGTTTAATATGAGAGTATTATATTACCATGATAATTATGATTATTCTTGTGCAATTCTTGTCTACTGTTGTCTTAATGTTACATTATTTTTCTATGATATGCTGAGATGAAAACCTTGAACCTGAGAATGATGGGCAATCCTTTAAAAGAAAAAAAAATCTGAAAGGTAGATGATCATACTTGTACACAGAGAGTGAATGTTGCAGGTGGCTCGCTAACTCAATCCATCATTTCTCATGGGGCTCTACTCTTATCTAGCAGATGTACTATTTTAAACGCAGTATTACTGTATTATTTGGATGAGACATTATCCAATTATAAAATGTAAATAGATATTTTGCCAACTCATTGTTCATACGTGTAATGTAAAAGAATAAAGGATTTGCAGTAAATGGCACTGGAAACAAGGTACCAAAATAAAAGTTGGACATTTCAAAAAGTGGTAGATTGTAGAGATTGTATTTTGAGTGAAAACTAACATGGATTATTTGGTGACATCACTGCTGACCAACTAATGTACATAGGCTTGGGCTTCCAGCACACTGATTTTTGTAATTTGGGCCATTATTTATATCCTTGTAAAGCACATGAAATAAAATATGACTTGTACGACCATATTTATCCTCGGGTTAAAGTTGTCATAAATCTTTCCCTTTTTCTCAACCACGACTTGTAAAACCTGTAAAAGTTCTTCACAACACAGTAAACTAAAGAATAATTCCAATTTATGACAGTTTGTCTTATTTTTGTCGTCCGCGGCCGTCATATTTATCAGTTCTGATGAAATCTGGGGAAAACGACACCGACAGACCAGATGGGGCAAGAAGCAGCAGGTTTTTTAACAAACCAAAGTTTAGCTGCATTATCTAAATCACTTTATTTTGGAGGTAAAAATGCACCCGAGATGTTGGTTGACACCAAAAACGACGTGCCCACCTGACTGAGGCGAGAACGCTAGATCGACGTTACCGTCACCCTGTGGGTTTGATTGCTTGTGTTTCTTGTGCTGCGGTCTCAAATCTCAGTACTGAACTTGGTGTGCATTTAATTTATGAATGGAATGGCCAAAGGTATTTTAATAGCTATAATTAACCTGAATATCTTTTAAATAGCGATAATAATGCGATTGCAATAACAGGTCAAAGGTATGCGCAGATGTGGGCGAAAGCTACCGAACGGATGCATTTGTGGAACTTGTACAGATGATCCTTCCGATGTGTTGATATCTCAGGTCAACTACAAGCCAAACGATAACGACTGCCACGTAAGACATCTTATATCAAACTATCCTTACATATGACAGCGTATGTCACGTAATAATAATGTGTCACGTACCCGATGTTGGATCTGTAACCGGGCTGTGAGCTCGGAGCTCGTCCTGCTTCCCTCTTCTTGGCTGGCACCTTAACATTGAGACTAAAGCAGAAGCACAACGGTTATTCCTCTTCTGCAGACTTCAAATCTCCAAGAATTGAACAAATAAATAATGGTTTGTATCCTCGTCAATAAAGTAACCTCTTCTATGCATTGACAGCTGAGAACTTCTTGCTTGAACGAGGGAGAGGAGAGTCACAGCTTTCAGATTTTTTTTTTTTTTTTTTTTTTTTTGTCATACGGTGTCGTTAATAAATTGGTAGGATATTGATTGCCGATTTCTCCCACTTAGCCTGGTGTTGCCGGACCCAAATTGATTGCATGAATTTATGAGTCTGGCTGCAGTCCTTTTGAGAACTGTTTAGAAACTGTTTGACCACCACATGCATTGAAATTCGACAACCACTGCAACTACATTGAGAAAAACAACAACATTTGAGTTCAACATCGTCACACCGAGCCCCCTCCACCGGTCGCTGATCGGTCCGCCCTTCAGAGTGGCCGAAAAAAAACAACTTGATGCAAACGGACTCTGAAGAAACGCAGTGAAGAAAACTGAAGCTGAGCAACAGTCTGACAACCCCAGGCTACCTCTTACTCTCTTATCCCCCCCCCCCTCCACATGTGGGAAGTTCCCTCGCATTCAAAACCTTGCGAGTGATTCACACCATTAGATTGTGCGAGTCACTGAGGTCTGAGGGCAGTCATGAGATGGTCATTAGCGAGGCGCAAATTATTATGAAACCGCTGGAGAAAAGACGCTGAAACCGGCCAAGAAAAATTGAGTCGCCACCGATGTTCAGGCTTTGACTCTCTTCTCTCAGTTTTGTTTAGCATATAGGACTGAAGTGTTTTAAGCTTTAAAAGGCCATACTGTTTCTAATTTCCCACATAGGTTGTACTGAAAAAAAAAAGATCTATAAATTAGTCTTCACAATATATATATATATATAAGAACTCCAAAATAAAACTGAAGACCGATTGTCACGGAGCGGCTCGGAACAGACCAGATGAGCGACTTCCTGCTCTGACAGAGGTCATTGCAAGGTCAGCAGTTAGCAGCCTCCTCGTCAACTCAATAAACCAACTTTACTGGCAGCAATAGAACCAAACGGACTCCTTGATAGCGTTGTATTGCCAGTTTCCATGGTGACTGCATTCTTTGACCCGCATTGCCTTTATGTAATGTTGAAAAAGCAGAAAACATGCCGTGATAAACAGGCAGCGAACATCACAGGAGCTGCGTATTGATCGGAGGAAGTTATGAGAATGAGAAACGAGTGTGTACGTCACTATAATACACAAGTACGTTTTCAGAAATGACCTCATTAGATTCACTTCTCGGCTGATTACGAACGCGTCACTATTTCTTGATCTCCGAGGCTGCGGCCGGCCACCGGGCTTTCCGCACATCCGGTCTGCGCCACGCGACAAGCATGCGATGTATTTCAGTGCGCCCCTGAAACACACCCGGCATGTCACCTTAGATACAACTTCCATCAGGTGTCTTTCCCTTTATCTAAATCGGAGACCAAAAAAACAAGCGCGAACTGAAAGGTGCAGCGCATGCTTACATCTAATTAAACGTATGAATGAAATATGTCAACTCGAGATGAAAGCCCACATATGAACATTTAATCAGCCATTAACAAACATAAGCTGACTGAGTAGAGCTGTTTGTGAAATGAAAAAATTATCAAACAAAGCTGGACGCTGAGGGATTTAATTAAACAAACATGAAGAGGCTGGCAGGGTTTTGGGAGCTGGAGCCCCTCTGGCTGTTCTCGTCACGCAGCCCGCCTGGATTTGACTGACAGAACATACAGCTTTGAAAAAGACCTCCGGTGGCAAAAGGTAAGTTTACCTCCTGTCAATAGGGGCAGTTTGTATGATCCAGCTGCTACAACACTTTTACACTACGTAAGTGTGCAGTACTTAACCAAATGTCCTTGATGAGGGAAAAAGTGGCGTGTTACAGTTGTAATTTCCTACTTTGTGCTGCAGTCTACAGATAAAGTCAATACAGCCTGCAGCGTTTTAGTCATTAAAAACATGAATCCTCCTATTAATTGCGGAACTATTTCACATACTACGTCTGTAGCAGGAGGAGAATGCGTTTCTTGTCCAAATTGAGACTGTGGAGGTGAGACGGGGATGTAGGAATGTTTTGTTTTTTTTACGACCGGGAGTTTGCAACACGGGTGTTTTATTTTGACAACGTTGTTATTTTAATATATCAGACGGATAAATGTGTGCATGAAACAAGGGTACTAAATGTAAGTGTAACAGCTGAAGGACACATTTAGAGACGGCGCCATAATATTTCATCTACATTTCCCATCCTCTGACGCCTCATTTTCAGATGGCAGTTACAAGTTATGAACTAAATATTAATTAAAAACTGCTTGCCATCTCAGTCAATAAAAGCAGACTAAATAAAACATATGTGGCTTTGACCTTTAGTTATTCAAAACTTGAATATCTACAAATGTTGGAAGCGGAACCTAATTAGAATTAATGTAAGGATTGGAAGAGATGCTTTCAAATGTTCAGGCTGGCGATATGGACAAATTCTAATCCCATTATATTTTTGTGGGCAAAGGAAAATGATAAAGCTGCTATAAAAGTCTGGTAAGTTCAAAAAAATGACATCGCTTTACTGTAATGCAGCTTTCACAACCAGGAAAATTACATTATATTACAATATCCGAAATCTATTACGATATCTAGTCTCGTTTAATATATAATCAATATATTGCCCTGCCTTGAGCGCATGTAAAAAGCAGTACAAATATATTCTGTAGTAACAGTTTACTCTGCTATTTTTGCAGGATTTACACCACTGTCATTGTCTTTGTCCGAATAAAAAAAAAAAAAAAAAAAACATCATACATGTGGAAGTACGGATGAGCGCCTGCGGTCGACAGTCTATTGCACCACAGAGAACCGACACTTACAGTCAGCCTCTGAAAGGCTGAACAAGCATTTGTCATGAGCTATAAACCCCAGAATGAAAAGGGTCGCAATCTGTCTGCAGGCTGGACAGTTACAATCTGCAGCCAACAGGAGAGACCATCGGGCCATTTTGCGAAGCCGGAGGAGAAAAGGACCGGCGGCTGCAAGCACATCGGTCTGCGGAAGATCTACTTCCAATCTGCAAATTCGGTGCGTTCTGTTGAAAACTGCCGGCGCGTTTCATTGTTTTGCGAAGAGCAGACCACTGCGGGAGGAGAGTGGGAGTCAATTCAAAGATATTATTTCTGGGAGATTAGACCAGGAGTGGAGAAAGTGGTTGCAGAGGCTGCTGTATTTTAAGGCGTCCCAATTTTTATTTCTTCCGCTGGCAGAGGTGGAGGCGCAGGACTTAAACTGAGCACAGAGAGGGGACAACGGAGGGCCAAATAACGAAGGAAGGCGGGAACCCACGGTGGAGCGCTGCGGAGTTTAGTGCCGCGCTGTTTTGTTTGTTGACGGAGCACCGATCTCTTCTATTTCTACTGTCTCTGCAGCAAGATGTAAAACAGGAAGCGCGCATGTTTCGCTTCGCCGTCTGTATTCCAGATGGTGGTCGCTTCCCCACGGCCGCCAGCTGAACGAGACCGCGACAGAAAAACTGCTCATGTAAACAATCACAACTACATCCGGCGCTCGTTCAGAACGGACGGCTTCAGTCAGCTGAAAAAGGGGGTAAAACTTGCAGGTCTGCGTTCACGTTTGGATTCAGCCAGCGCCACGCCGTTCATCCCGCGCACGGCACCAAAAATCCACAGTTACCTGCCTCTAATACGCACACGCTGCCCAGAAGTGGAATTGGGATCTGCACTGAGAAAACTCTTTTACAAAAAAAAAAAAACAACAGAAAGAAAATTTGCTGCATTTGGTAAATGACTGGCTGAACACAAAACACCTTTTTTTTGTTGTTGTTCTTTTTGCACCTGGCAGATGTGGTGGCAGCAGCACTCACGTTATCCTAATGTACCAAGAAGTCCGGCACGGAAATTGGCCTTCTGGAAAGTGGCGGATGGAGAAATAAACTGCCTCTGCAAAAGACTTGAACAAAAGATAAACACACACACACTCACACACACACACACACACACACACACACGCACACACACACACACACACACACACACACACACACACACACACACACACACACACACACACACACACACACACTCACTCACACCGTTGAGCCGAGGCTTGTGATTTGCGACCTGATAAAGTGGACACAGTGAGGAGAGCTGGCCAAAAAAATAACAGGCTCTCTTTCTTGCTTGTGCACAGGAACACTTCAGTAAACACGGTGGACGAGGAAAACAACTCGGGACAACATAATCCTGCACTGTCCTCCAAAAGGAGCACACGATAACACCTGCAGACTGCGTCGAGGTCGGTCGGGGAAACGCATTTTCCATCGCTGTGCACCGAAACTTTGATGCCGTACACTGTCGATAAGTAACGGTGGTATTAAAAGCTGCATACGTTTGACAGGAGAGACGAGTGCTTCCTCTGGTTTATAAATAATACCCTCCTAAACAGTCTATAGGCGAAAGGTACGAGTCCAGCATGAAACAAACATGGTATCCCTCAACTAGGTCTTCAACACTGACAGGAAATACAACAAAATCAGGTTTATCGCCTGAAGCAAACACACCTAACCAGCAACTACACCCATCACCCCCCACCACCTATCCCTCACCACCAACCACCCAACCCCCACCCATCCCTTCTGTCCACACGAGGGCAATTGGTCAACACGGATTGGAAAATGGACGTCGGCGGCGGTCAGTTTGCACTCGGTACATCTTTGCATTCGGTGATAGAAAGCCGGCATCAAACAGAATTTAAATCTGTTTGCGTTTGCTGGAATCTGCTTTGAGTGCCAAATGGGCAGAGGATAAGCATGTAGGTTAAGTGCTGCGGCAAAACGAGATCTGACAGCAACTGCAAAAGGCTCAGAGGGAGAATTTTTACATAACGACGGTTTGCTACGTTTTTGCGCAGCCGGATGCGGCGCTGGAAGGTTTCGCGTGAGGTCGGTGGTGTTCAAAAGTACGTTGGGAGATCTCCCCTCGGTGAACGCGCAAGCTGCAACCGGCGCGACTGCGATGAGAGCCGACAGGCTCTCGCTTGACGCCCCGGCCGGCGTCACCGAGCCGAGCTCGACGTCTGCTCCCAAAAACACCTAAAGCTGACGTGACGCGGTGAGCCTCCCGGAGCGAGGCGTCTCGCAGCAGTCGACCGGCGCGACAGCGGTGACGCCGGGCCGTCACTGAAAGCTGCTTATGTCACCTTTTGGTGTGCACAAGAAACAGCAAAGCAGCGGCCGGAAACTTGTCTCGCACGAACTGTAGAATTAAAAAAGAAAAAGAAAAGGGGTGTCATTACCGAGGGAAGTAGAGATGAAGCCTACGCTGCCTTGAAAACATCTTTATACAAGAAACTGAGTTTTTTTTTTTTTTGCCCTTAATCACAAAGTAGAGCGGCAATAGAGAAGAACTAGTCGTTCTACGCAATTACCCAGCGTTGGATCATCTTGAAATACGTTTCTGCCCAAAACGAAGGATTTTCCTCCCTTCGCTTTCACGGCGAGTCCGTCAGACAGGAGTCCTCTGACGGCCAGACTGGACTAGAAGGAGTGATTACAGGAAGCGACGGCACCACATTGTTGTTTCAAGACCAACGTAGGTAAGTACGAAGCTCAAGCCAGGAGGGAAATTAGCGTAGCTTAGCATAAAGACAGGATGTAGGGAAAAATAGCTGGCCGCCACAAAAACAACAAAAAAAGTCACCAATCTGTCACGTTACATCTTGGTAAATACATTTCTGTTAAAGTGTTCATAAGATGGTAGCGGTATCGGAGGTAGTTGTATTAGTGCATTTCTCATCATTTTGACATCAAGTGGCGAGGTTACAAATCGCAACCACCTGAACGTTACGCAGCTTCCCTTAGGTCTCGAGCGGCGGGTCTGAAACCCCTGCGCTATATATATATATATATATATATATATCTCTATCGCAATATATTTATATCTATATCTATATCTATTGCAAACCATAGTAAACTGCCCACAGCAGGGCCTACTGTATATTCAGGCTCAGTGACAGATAAGAAAAAAAAAGGCTCCATTAAAATAGCATCTTTCTTATGCAGGCGTGCTTGAACAGGCAGCAAAGGATCTCCTCTGAACGGAGTGATTAAATGAAATTAAACCATCTGTTGGTTAAATTTCACGACAGGAATACTAACAGAGTGAAAAACCATCACTGACTTTCATTCTGTCTAAATCCTCTAAGGCAACGTATGAGGTCTAGTTCTTTCTTTTTTTTTTCTTTTTTTTTTTAAAGGTGCTACTAATGAGTGAACAAGTGGTTTTTTGTGTGTTTTTTTTAGTTTTTTTTTTTTTTTTATAGAAAAGCACATTACAGATTAGCAGATAAACTGAACAGACGCAGAGACTTCCTGAGGCTATGAGCCCACACAGCTCATCAGCCTGCTCTAGTCACCCTGCTCCAGATCTGTCTGCCTTCATTCGAGCTCCTCAGCAGCAGCAGCAGCAGCAGCAAATTGCTCGGGACAACCGATGTTTAATGCTAAATGGTGCGAGAGCCCCGGCGCACCTAAATATGACAGTAGTTTCCTTACAAAACCCCGTTTAAAATCAATCTCTTTGTTTCTTGGTCAACGTGAAAGCGAGCAGAGACCAGAAGCCTGCTTCATGGCATGAATAATTTAAATGATTTATTTGGGGTTATTGACAAACAATTTGTATTCTGATGCATCTCACTGCCTGCTAGTCGAATTATCTGCTGCATGGCGGATTTTAGTACCTGCTTTACTTTTGGTTCCACTATTTGATGTAATTAAGAGATGGATATGAAGACACATTACTGTGAGTCCAGTACATCATGGGTCTTATTTTCTAGTCAGGCATTTGTTGGGTTAAATCTTAACGTTATTACGGATATGATAAGGTAAAGGCCTTGTACATTTGTTTTTGTTCAGACAATCATTTTAAATAGAAGAACTTGAAGAATCTAAAAAAAAAAAAACAACTTCAAACAAGACAAAACACTAGTTACGAGCGATTTTACATCGAACATCTTCCAGTTCAGTGCTTTGAGCTCATGTGTATTACAAACGAATAATGTAAAAGGTCACTCAATAAGTACAGTAAACAAGACGTGAATCGATTAAATAGCCCCAACACTGTGTGCACGGTTATGAGGTGCAGCGAGGCCCATAACGGGATAAAACTGAGGATGGAGGGACGAAAGAAGTGCAGCGCAGCCAAACAGAGCCTCAGACAGCAGCTCTCTTCAAACTGTAACCCAGATAAACAAGACTCTGGTCGACAACACCGCCAAGAGACCAAACCAGCTCCACAGAAAGTTCGCCGTGATGGGAGTCAGTGTTTCATATCGAAAAGTCCCAAGTAAAAAAAAAAAAAATGTTTTTTTTTTTTAAATGTCAGTTTTGTGGAAACTACATTGTGTTGCTCCATCTCATAGAAAGCGTGCCAGTGTGCCCACAGTCAGTGGAGTCACTCCAACACAAGTCTCTTCAGGCACCGCGAACAGAAGCTTGGCTCCGCTGATTGGTGCTTTCTAAATAATTAGAATTAAAATGTCCCACGACAATAAGCGCACCGCGAGGTTCTGTTCCGCAACGAAAAATCCACAATTTGTACAGACTGACTCCTTGTTAAATGACGGATTACGTCAATTTAAAATGTGTCTGCCAAGGCCAGCAGGTTTTCTGTTAATGCTACACAACTCATCCCTCATGTTAGAAACGCGGACACGCCTTGTTTGAAAGAGTGGTTCGATGTAAACTCATCACCACACCTCAGTATCACTTCGGTATCGTCCTTAGGTGCCCACATCCATATATTTTAGTGTAGAATTGCTTTTCTTGTGATCGGTGATTTGATTTTTGCAGTTCTTGATAATGAAGCACAATGTTTTCCTGTTTAGAGCCTTCAGTATTGGCATTCGTATTTCCAATGTCATTTTTTTCTACATCCTGCATGTTGCATTTGTTTGTTTTGCATATTTTAATCCCTACTTGACAATATAGCAAAATAATTACATACATTATATTTTTTTTCATTGTTATTCCCTTTTCATGAATGTCCTGCATGCTTATCAACTATTTTATTAATTGCTTTTCCTTATACTTTCCTGGCTTTAACATTTTTGTCCAGGAATTAGATCAAAAATATCTTATTGCCGACCGCAATGTCCATTAATGTGCACCGTCCATGTTAAATAACTCTATGAATAAATTGTTAATTTAATTACCAATTTTTTTTATTTTTTTTATTTTTTAATGCACAAATTGCATTTTGAAATGAAATTGTTCATCTTTGTTGTTTTCCTCACAGGAACTGCAACAGTTGAAGCATTTTATTTTCTTCTCGACACGAGATGTCTCCAACTGTCCCACGACAGCTCTTTACATAACTCTGATGAGGAATTTAAAAAGAGCTCAGAATTGACGTCGCGGTTTGCATTTTTTTAAGTGCCGTTTTATCCCGCTCTCCCTAAGACGACATGCATGTTCTAAAAACATTAGGAACTGCATCTTGGGACTTTATAATCTGATCAGTGCACCATATGCATGTCCCCATCCAGACTGCCGCTCCACTCCGCCTTAAGAGGCTTTTAAAAACTGCCGCTGAACTTTAGGTGGCTTGCACTTTCCTCGCTGCCCTGAATCCCGCTCACGTTTACAAAACCTGATTAAACCCTAAAACGCGGCATGTGTGTGTGAGTGAGTGAGAGAGAGAGAGAGAGAGAGAGAGAGTGAGGGGTTTATCTGTTGGGAGCAGCACCTTATGTCATCCTAAAAGCTGCTCATGTGAAGGTTTGAATGCCCCCCCCCCCCCCGCCCCCACCTCCACCATACCACCCACCCACCCAAGATGGTTTGATTGTCTACCTCAAACGGACGTTGTATAACGTATCAAGCAAATGGCCGGTATGAATAAACACATCACCACCAGGCGGGTTGAAGTGCCTTTCAGCAACACGACGGAGCTTTTTCTCGGGGTAAGAGGAACCTAAATGTCTGCTTACGACACTCGCAGCAAACTGCTGGCTTCGCTGGGAGTGAGAACAGAAAGCACTTCTTTTGCCTGAGCGCGGCGGTCGTGTTAGGAACAGGGGTGGGGGGGGTGTTGTGGCTCTAACTAATATCACGATATTATAATCATTTTACTTTCAAGTGACATAAAGAAAATCAGCAGTTCTCACAGTCTGGAAGCTATAACTGAGGCGAGGCTGCTTGAAAAAAAAAATTTGAACAATTAATCAATTATCAAAATGTTTGCAGATAGATTCAGTAAAAGACATTTGCAGAGGAGCAATCGTCTTCTATAACGCCCGACATGTGAAGTGTTACCTGTAGTACTCGTAGTTTAGTGCCTTCACTGACACCTATCAGATTTACTCAAAAGTGTGAATGTTCACGTAGATTATGAAAGAAGACAATGAAACTAAAAGAAAAAAATCTGTTAATTACAGTCTTAATTCAATTCTCACAACAGGTAAAGTAACTCAAGTTTAGAATTACCGCACCTTTGAGAAACATTTTAAAAAAGGACAATACAGGAACCTGAATTTACACTAAATATATTTTGATGCTACGACAGAGTAGATCTCTGTCATTTCATCGACGCCCTCCTGATGAAGAAAAGGTGAGCCATCACCCCCGCCTCGTCGCCCTCTTTTCCCCGTGGCGGGTCAGTGCGGGTGCCGCTGGTCGAGGTGAGGCATGAGTGACCACAGCATCTGCTCTTTCTGGGCCTCGTTCCATTTCAATCTCCGCTCCACTCCTCAATCTCTGGCCGGTTTTCATAACAATAACTGCAACAACAAAAATTGCCGTTTCTCTGTCTACTCGTTACGTAGCCACGTCTGTGTTTCCCTCAATTAGACCAAACCATCTGGGCAGATGGGCGAGGGAAGGTGGAGCAGTCGAGGAGATACGGGAAGCGACCCAACGCGGAACGAGTTCTGGCTTTAAGCCCTCTGGCTTGAGGAGGGAAAGCAATAAAGGTGGCGCGCAGCTGAGCCAGCAGCTGACAGGAACAGGAACCAATGTTTGGCCAAGGTCAGTAAAAACAGAGCGCACACACACACACACACACACACACACACACACAACACACGTGGTGAGCGTGCAACAGCAAAACAGGGTCAAAAAAAACCCCAGGGGAACGCTACCGTGGCGACCCGGTACTCGAGGGGTGCCGGAGATCCAATGGTCAGAGAGCAGAGGGACGACACCCGAGTGTGTCTGTGCGGTAAGTTGAGCACGAGGGCTGGCATCTGAGAGAGCCGTGCAATCAGTGGAGCTGCTATTGTTGGCAGGCATCACACACACACACACACACACACACACACACACACACACACACACACACACACACAGTTGAGCTGAAGCTTGTGATTTTTTTTTTAAACTTCCCCCATTTAAATTCTCACTACTTATAAATATCTCCCCACATTTGAACAGATTTTAATGTTTTGTTTATGCATAAAATTGAAAAGTAGCCCACATGTTATGAATGCGACCCGAAAAACAATTAGTCAATAAGTGAATTAATAGAACATCCAATTTATTCGAGCAGTGAGACGTAATCAGTTTCTAAAACAGTTTTTTTTGGCCACATTCATTTCAATCTCGCACATGTAGTGAACTCCCACGAGCTGACGCTCAGACGTGCCTCGCACCTCCTTCCTCCGAGGACGTACGTGTGCGACTGTATTCGGGCTCCCCGTTGCCCACTTTTCCAAAGTGTGCACGCGTGTGTGTGTGTGTGTCGCCGTGTTTGGCTGCCAACCTGAAAAACTGCATGCACAATTACACGCTGCATGGCCACGAGCTTGAAAAATAGCAGTGAAAAATTAATGAGAGGAAAGGGGGGGGGAGGGCAATACGAAAGAGAACAGAGAGAGGAAGAAAACCAAAATGAAAGTCTTAGACAGCAGACGGAAAGCCGGAGGGGAGCTTTATTTCGTTTGAAACGGGACCTTTTTTTTTTTAAAGCTCCTGGGAGTCCACGTGCGACTGCAGACCTCTCACCGGGAAACTGGAACGCTTTAAATATCAGCCTGCGCCTCCAAACAGTCGCTGCTGCTAAAGCAGGCTAATTGGCCGTGTAGGCCTCTGAACTTTACATATTAAATGAACTTTTCGGAGGAGATGCTGTTATTCGGGGCACAATTTACACTCCAGATATTCAAAACCAATCCCCGATTTTTTTTTGGTTTTTTTTGCTCTCTCGCTGTGGACTCTTTGCATTTTCTTGGCGCTCGTTTCGTCAAAACAACGGTCCATTTTTTTACAATCAACAAGGGCTCGGTGTCCTTTGTCCGCCCTCATTTCTAAATCCATTAAAATCCAAATAAATCTGAAGCCACAAAGGGACACAAGGAACACAGCGAGACACTTCAGAGAGCGTGTAAACATTTTTGATCGCACTCGCGGGTGCCAGAGCTGAATTCATTTTTTAGACATTAAAAAGGCAAACAAAATTCAGGAGAAGGACAAAAAAAGCCTCACCCTCTGTTTTTTAAAGTCCCGGTCATGCCACAGTGAATTAGCACTTGCAGCGTGACAGACATCAGAGGCTGCGGAGAGGAAACCCTGGGCCTGCTGTAACCGAGAGGGGGAAAGTGGTGTCAGCAGTGTGGAGACACTCAAGACAGCCAGATAGCTGTAATTACTTCAGCAGCAGACAAAGATTAATTAAGCAAGAGAGAGAGGAGGATAAATGAGGTTAGCTCGCATTTCAACCAGACTTTAAAAACTTCACACCGTTTCCTGTGGAGACTCTTAAATGCACGTGGTAAAGAAGATGCATTCAAAAAATGAGAGGGAAAAAAAAAAAAGAAAGTCACAGGATTCAATATCGTCCCAGTTTACAATTTGAAAAAAAAAAAAAAAAAAACTAATTAGAGATGTTATTACAAGAATATAAACTCGGAGGGATAATGAGGTTCTTTAAAAGCGCACAAAGCCGGACAAAATTTTGCAGATTCGACTCAAATAGCTTAAACCTAATCCCACTTTTAAGGCTTTACGGAGGTATCGGATGTTTTATTTCAACTTTGGAAGGCAACGAGATCACAGCTGATTATCTGAACTTGGTAGAGCGGTCAACACCAGATGAGACCAGCAACAAGAAACCTGGAAGCATTTACATCACCCACTAAAGGACAGTTTATATAGCTTCAACATACCTTCTGGTATTTCATGTTTTTCTTGAAAAGAGGAGCTCAAACGGTACAAAACGCACTTTCTGCATTTGTTTTCAAATGTTTTATAATGATATCATCTCAGCTTCTTCATGCACAAATTCACTCACTGACATAACCAGTGAGGTTCTTTAAAAGTTAATTCAACAATTACACCAAAAGAACATTACTTGCCTTCTTTTTTTTTTTTTTTTTTTTTTACTACAACTACAAAAATTATATGAGGTGTAAGGTGTGATAGATATTGTGGTAATAAAACCACAAGAGAGGATGTTGATCATTTGAACACTGAGAAAGACGTGTAGGCCTCCTTTATTTTTATTTTTAAAGACATGTATCATGTAAAATCTGCATTAGGTTGATAAACATTTCCTTCAACCTAAAAATTTAACATTCTGTAGATTTACATATATCCTATGTATATGGTTTTCATTTTATATAACTTCTCACAGCTGTCGTACTCTAGAAGGCAAAATAAAAACAGTTTAACCTCACAGTATTTTCTGCATGACATATCAGGTCATCTCATTTTTAACTTTTATACTGTTCTTTGCCTTAAGTGCAAAAAGACGGGAAAAAAACAAATACATTCTCTGAATCCTGTTAAACAAGTTATTAAGCCATACTCTCATGCAAGTAATCTATCCTGACAACACCTACGATATTCTCTCCTTATTCTGGCTGTGAATATCTACTTTCAGGATGGGTGAGAAGGAGGGAGGACGTCTGCAAATATCTCTGATATATTCATAAACTGACAGGATTATCACCAAGAAGGAAAGAACCACTGTAAAGTCAAAACTTTACAGGCAACACAGTCAAGACACGACAACATTGCAGCGTTTGTTTATCTTCTATAAATTACACTCACATTGCAGCACACCGCATAACAGTATCAATACATCCTGAGCAGATATCAATACGTTCTCCAGGGACTTCCACAAGGGAAGGAAATCTGTTGATTGAATTTTAAAGCACCAATCGGGAAGAGTACAGTGTTAAAAAAAAAACTAAAAAAAACAGACATCAGCAGTGTTCAGAAATGTTGAAATGCAGCTTTACTTTTATTCATTTACTGCATTTTTGTGCAAACAACTCTTACTAGACCTGGAATCTATATCACTGTGAATAGGTTTGACAGATAACAGCATGTGAAGGGACTTTCTGTCACATACACTCAAAGTACAGAGCCGTTTTAAAACAGTCTGAACAAAGTCAAAGCTTCCCCAAAGATTGTAAATCCTTTTTCAAAAGTGCTGAGAACAGGAAATGGCTCAGTAGTAAGACAACGTTCAGGTAAAAATGGGTGTAAAAAGTGGTATGTAGAGTTGAAATGGATCGGTATAAAGTTTTTCAAAAAAGCAATTGCACCAAATGCACCAAAAGGGATTTTCATAGCATCAGCAAGTGGAAACTTGAAAGTACAAATAGTTCAGAAATACAAATAGCTTCCCATGCTTTTGGAGAAAAATCTGGATGCAATTTTTAACGTTTAAATTATTTAATCTTGGTATCCATTTTTAATGCTCATCAAAGTGCACCAAAATGTCCATTTTCTGCTGGTGGATTGAGAAGGTATAACTATACGCAGTACCGTACACAAAACCCCGCAGCATTCCCACTCAGACTACGAGGCTGCAGAGCAAAGAAAAAGCTTTGGAAGCGTCGCTGCTGAAGGCGAGCTTCAGACCAGACGGGAGATTTACCATCAAACATGGAGAAAGTCAAGAGTTCAGAAGGCACCACAGCACAGACGAGTCAAACGCACCTCGTGACTTCTAAACGGCTCAGCAGACGTGCAGGGTAGCTTATATTGATCACATACAGCGGAGTGGAACGTCTCTCACCTCTCATGCAGTAATGTTCAGCCCTAATAAAATATGGATTAACATTTATTATTCACATTTGATCCGCTGCGAGGATCGCATGTTTTCAGCCTGTTGATCCTCATCTCTTAATTAGCGATGATTGAAAGCGTGCTCGTCGATCCTGATCACATAAATGTCTTCGTTTTTTTTGTTGTTGTTTTTTTTTTATAAGATATTTGAATTTATTTATATTCTTTACTTTACTGTGTAAAAGAGGACGATTGAAGCGGGACGCTTGCGTGGTGCGTCGACACTCTCAGCATTTGATTGTCGCCGGAGACGGGTTTTTTTTGTATATATAAATGATTGTAAACTGTCGAGTCAGCGGGGTCATTTGAACTCCAGGTGTGTAATGGTCTACTTCAACCCTAAACGCAGTAAAGCACATTGCAGTCAAAATATGTAAACCGTGTATCTGAGAAATACGTCGTCGTTCTGGGATGCAAAAGCTTCCAGTTCAGCCTCGTTGCAAGCGTCCTCTTTCGGCCAGCGCTGTCGTCACGCCACCCTGCGGAGGAGGTAGAGGATGCCGATGTTGTCGATGGTGACGAAGGTGGAGAAGTCGGACGACACGTGGATCTTCTTCAAAGCGCTTCCCGTTGGGTGGAAGGTCTGCAGGGCTTCGCCTCGCTCCACGTCCCACCACTGGATACGAGACAAAGAAAGAGAAACGGTCGCTTTAAACAGACCTGACGCGGTTGTAGGATATCTGGACAGGAGGAAGAATGAAGAAGAGGACATCGTGTACAAATCCAGGGAGCTTACAGAGGGATGTTTCTTTGGAAAATGTGACAGATCATCTCTCAAATAATAATGAATCTGATACTGATCACCAAGAAATAGTTTGACATTTTGGGAGCGAGCTTTTCTCTTCCGGAGGGAGTTGGAGGACGAGATTGATTCCACCCGTCATCCCCTTCACTGCTGCATTACTGATAAAAATTTTTTTTTTAAAAATCAGACGCGTTCGAAACTCTCACTGCTTCTGGACCATCGGACACGCCGGCCTGCGCGACTTGACATACACATTTAAAAACTGAAAACATTTCTCTGCGACGAGTAAATCGTGGCAGAAGTCGTGCAGCGACTGAATCAGACCCTGAAACTACGACGGAATAAGTCTGACAGACTGGCAGCTTTATGATGGTTGCCCAGGAGACCATGCTAAATTTAATGGTATAATATTAACACGCGCACACACACACACACGCCAACACACACCAGAAGCTTTCCTGAGTGATTCTGTTTAATCTCGGTTTAAAGTTGACATTTCCCATTGAAGCATCGTCTCACTGGGATGAAACATCAAAGGCACATCCAGTCAATCAGTCGCAGCGTGTGCACGTTCAAACTGGACAATATCAGCAAAGATAATGACACATCAGAACAAGACATTGTTCTCCTTCCAGCTAAATAAAAGACGACATGCATCAAATCGTTAGGTTGAAGCTTTCGTAGAGTAGTATGTTTTTCTTTTTTATGAAGCTAGCTGCTCTGTGAGTGTGTGTGTGTGTGTGTGTGTGTGTGTGTGTGTGTGTGTGTGTGTGTGTGTGTGTGTGTGTGTGTGTGTGTGTGTGTGTGTGTGTGTGTGTGTGTGTGTGTGTGTGTGTGTGTGTGTTCAGAAAAGAAGGCCAAGTGCTCTGTCAGGCGGACAAGCTGACTGCAACAGACGAGGTGGCAGCAACAGATGTCTGGCTTGTAGGACACACACACACACACACACACACACACACACACACACACACACACACAGTTCATTAATCACACAAACCCTTCATCAACTTTAAAGGGAAGCTCATTTACATATTTCACAATATTTTAAAGTTTTCCTCTTCTTTTTTTTCCTCACAGATTGTCATGCTGTACCATCGATATACTGCAGTGTGTGTGTGTGTGTGTGTGTGTGTGTGTGTGTGTGTGTGTGTGTGTGTGTGTGTGTGTGGGGTACGTACACCAAAAAATGGCCCACTCCATTTGTGTTGCTGCAGGGGGTTGGCGCTACTTCCTGTGTTTGGACTTCCTCCACTGCAACCATCACTCACACGAAGCGTGTTGGTGAAGCGCCGGCAGACAGAACCACGTCAAATGGTACAAGAACTGTCATCTTCAAATTATACACTATTTTATAATCATAATAACACCGTCTGTTTTAAATTGTTTTGAGTCGTCCGTTTTGTTTGTTTGTTTGATGTCGTACGTTTTAGTAATGGATTGATTTACGTTGAAAAAATTGTGAATAAGCTAAATAAAAGGGACAAGTGGTGGGATTTTGGACTCTAAAAGACAAAAGAAGAGTCTACTTTGACCGAATGGGGCAAACAAAACTGGGGGATCTAAAAAAAAAAAAAAAAAAAAAAAAAAAAATCTGTATCTCATGGTCTTCTGGTTGATACGATTTTAAAACTGCATAAATGAATATTAAAGATGCTTCCACAAATACAGCATGAATAGTTTTTGCAGCTGACCTGCGGTTGGAGAGTTTGGTGGACTTCACTTCACAGTGCCGTTAACTCCTTTCCTTTCTTTCCCTTTCTAAAAATAACTCTCATTATTGTCACACCATTTGCTTCTTCAGTCCTGCTAATCGACTTGAAGCTCGGATTGATTTTCTCCCTTAATTCAGGTAACTCTCTGCTGGACTCCTGCTGGCAGCCCAACGCCTGGGCACACCAGTGTGAAACAATGAATGAATGAAATAACACGGGTCAGATCCAACAATAAAACCTTTTTCATTTTCTGTTTGAAAACACACAGTCATCAATAATTCACCGTGTGGAGTCACGGTTTCTCTCCTCACGCGCGTTCTTTACGAACCCTCCGACTATCCCCGAGAATAAGGAAAGGAAATTATTTTTACAATGCATGCCATCAAAAAAAATACTTGTAAATGAATGCAAGAAAACACGTGCATGCTACGGCTGCTTTACATAACGCCAAACAGTGTTTACGTATGCAGCATCATGATGAATCTGTGTGATGTTTACTTGAACATTAGAGCTACACTGTGTAATTACATTTTGCCTTGGAGGCTGAATGTGACCTGAGAGTGAACACGGCATGAAGTAGTTCATTCTATATTTACACGTGGTTCATAAATAGAAACACGCAGGCCAAACATGATAAATCGTTGTTTTACATGATATCCGACATCCTTTGTAGATAACGCCTGATGATAAGGCACCAATATGACATGCCAGCGTTGTGATGATTATGATCAGACCACAGACCGTTATGATACAACGCCAGCTGCAACTTTAACCTGACTTCACCACGATGTCGCTCCAACTGCTGACGGTCAAATTAACCGTTTAGTTGTAGTTTTTAGAACTAAAAGCCCGTTTTCATCTCATGTCTGAGCAAAGAACTTTTCAAGGTCAAACAATGACGCCAGCAGTACAGCCTTAGTTTTAAACACTAAATTAGTGCCTGAGAAATCACAACATCAAAAGGTTGTAACACACTCTTTTTGTACAGATGATTCATTATAGATCAAATCTGGATTGTTTTTTTTCTTTTCTTTTTTGAGGGATTAAGACGAGAAGTGTGACTGGATGGAAAAAGACAGATAAGATAAAGGTGGAATCGGTTCGATCGGTTGGAGAGATGAAACACGAACACACAGCAGACACCGGAGGAGGGAACGAGACGCTTGGTTAAAATGTAATTGCCTCTCAATGGAAGGAAAGATGGCTGCCGGCTGCCAAAGCGCTGACAGCTCAAACAAAGAGGTAATACTCAGATGGCTGCTGCACACACATTTATGTATATATCGAGGAGTAAACAGCCAAACAAACAGGCCGAAACAGACGAGGGAGAGAACAAGTAGAGTCGAAGAACAACAAGACTGAATCCCACAATAAACAACGGCAACAGACGAGTGATGAAACTCTGCGACGAAACAGAGAATGAGACGAGGAAAAACACTCCCGAGCTCCAACTGGTTATAAAAAAAGGATTAGCAGAGAAATGTAATGTATGGAGAACAGAGCCGGTGCAAGATAAATGTTTAAAAGAGTCGACTGGCTTGATGGAGGGAGATGGAGGCAGATGTGGGGACAGAAAGTGTGAAAATGATGTTAGTTTCAGAGCGAGACTGGATTTTACTATGAGGAGAAAAAAAAAAGGCCAGAAAAATACTATGTTGGAATCATTTGCACGGGAGGACGGTGACGACACCAGACTGGACGGCATGCATATTTATGAGGTTGTAGGAGAGTGAGGACAGTAAGTTTTTTTGTATTATTCGGGACAGAGAGAAAAAAAAAAAAAAAAGAGAAAGGCTGCACATGGGAGGAAAGTAAACGACAGAAGGTACACAAACAGAGAAGTGTGCACTGAAAAGGAAAACATGCAGATTAAAGACGTAAAGATGCTGCAAACAGTGAAATGTTGCACATTTATCATTACAACAACTACATAAAGGATTGTTCTCTCTTATGGGAATACACAGAGTGTGACACAGTGCCTATATCCTCAGAGCAGATGGCTGGTATCAACACCATCACTGTAGGACCACTGATTTATGGGTGAGCCAGTGAAAGTGCATAGATGCTATAGTATGTGAATATATTTGTGTTGCTGGGCATGTGGACTGTGTGCGTTTTGTGTGTGACCATATTGTTTGTTGTTTCTCTCTGCTGCACTTTTATCTCTCTGCTCTCCCCTCACCCCGCCCGGTCGAGGCGGATGGCCACCCACCTCTGAGTCTGGTTCCATCTTCCTGTTAAAAGAAAGTTTTTCCTTCCCACTGAAGCTCACGTAGGAACTGTTGAACCGTCGGTTTGTACCGTAAAATGTGACTTTACAAAGTTGGCCCGAGATTACTTATGTTGTGATTTGGTCATTGACTGTATATAAAAGCGGGTGTAGTTTCTAGGTCTGAAAAATGAGGCCACTGAGAGTGCGTTAAGCTGCAATACCACCGAGGCCACTAGACTCCCATTCAACTTCTCTCATGAAATACGAACTCAAGGCCTCATAATGGCTGTTCACAAACCAATGGGTGACCCATATTTGACCAAATATGATGTCACATCTCGTGACACATGTCAAAATCCACTCTGGGGAAGCTGTGTGAGTGCGAGTAACCGAAACAACAGAGGAACACCAGATCTGCTCCAACAGGGCCTCACCATTAGCTGCGGTGAGGCTAAATAGGTCTGCTTATTCAGGCTACCTGAGGGAGCGTCAGCATCGCTTACATAACAGAAAAACCTGTGCGTTCTTGTCAGGGCCGGAGCCATGCTTATGTGTGAGCGAGCGCACAGTTGGGTCTTTCAGAAGGGAGTAATTTATCTTCCTCTTATATAAATAGCTCCAATGCAGAGTCCGGTGGGGGAAAAGGGACAGTTTCTGAGCTTTGTGAGGAAAAAAAAAAATCATAAATACTCTTCAGAATGAGTGGAGGGGGATTAAAGAAAGAGGGGACACCAGCTGGAGTAGATTTGAGGAGATTTTTGTAAGGCTACTTCCATTCAATAAATAAAAGTGTGTGTGTGTGTGTGTGTGTGTGTGTGTGTGTGTGTGTGTGTGTGTGTGTGTGTGTGTGTGTGTGTGTGTGTGTGTGTGTGTGTGTGTGTGTGTGTGTGTGTGTGTGTGTGTGTGTGTGTGACCAAGTCAAGAGTCTCGCGAAGCGGGACACGGTGTGACTCTGAATTATTCATCCAAGGTACCGTCCAGTGAAATATTGATGCTCAGAAAATCCTCTAGTCATCTCTCCCTCACACACTTTGTTCTTTCACTTTCTTTCTCACCGGCAGTTCCTCCAGCAACTCTTTGTTCATCACAGATAAGAGCAGGGAGACGGAGAAATGAAAATGAATATGGATTGTGATGAGCAGGAAGACGGAAGCTGAAGAGTATAAGAGATATTATGTCCTTGTATTAAACAGATTTTTGTTTTCCTCTTTTCATCTGTGCTGTCTCATTGTTGTTTCTCTCACACATCTCTATTTTTTGGCAAAAAAAAGATACATAACAAAAATAACAATATAATATTTATATATTAAATATATATATGTATATATATATATATATATATATATATAACTGGGAAAGAACATGAAAAAAAAAGAGACAGAAATATAAAATATATATATGCGAGAAACACAGATGGAAATAATAAGAGGAAGGAACGTTCAGAGTAGAATATACACTTTCTGTTTAGCCCAAATCAGGGAGAGCTATAAAAAAATAACATTTTAAAACTGGGTGACGATAAAGAAAAGCTTCTCCGAGTAGCGAGTGTGATTTCGGTTCAAATGCAATCTGCACCGCTGTGGTACAAAAATCGCATGATGTCATTGAAAGCAAAAACAATGCAACAGAAAAAACATCTCACTGATTACTGGTGCATTTTTCTCATTACTGTTATTAAAAAGGGCTGCTCATTGCGTCTTTTACTTTTTAAAACATACAGGTGTTTAATAGATTATCGTCCATTTTTCCCACCAATACTTGAAAGAAAAGTTGAAATCCACTTATTCTCTTTCCTGCTGAGAGTTCGACGGGATGATCGACACCACGATTGTATCTGGAGGGTAAAATCTTTTAGCTACAACCTGCAGGTGGGTACCTTTGCTTAGCACAAACACTGGAAACAGAGGCAACTAAATCTGCCAACTGGAACCTCTCACGCTCACTAATTTGTCTAATCTGTCCTTTTACTTGCGCTGTGAAAATAATGACATTGCATCTGCTGGTTGCCGGGCAACTGAGCTGCCTTTGTGGATTGGAAGATGTGAAAAAGATCCCAAAACTCTGCACGCACCCCAATCGACACGTGTCCGGCGAGACAATAATCTGTAAAGGCTACAAAACTTCACCAGTGCTCATCATTATATAAATTTATCATCAAAACTTAATGACTTTTCAACATGTCCATTTTGTGTTTTGTTTTGCTTGAAGATGAATCGTGAGCGAGGCAGAACTGCTGAGAGTAAAGGTGCAGAAATAAAACTCCTAAATGTGTCATTTTGATGACTGGGAAGGAGTTTAATCACTTTAAGGGACTTAAAGTTGAATTTGGAAGTAAATATGAACAATATGAGCTCCTATTTTAAGATGCATGTATTTGTAAAATTGCTTTAAATTCATGAAATTCAAGCGTGTTTGTAGATAAGAAGAGCCATATGTGAACGCCATAACTTATTCCCACTTATTTATGCACATTTGTAAATCTGGCATACATTTGGCCCAAACTTTTGAGACGCATTTTTCTTTGACTATTTTCTGGCGACAGCAGTAAGCGGCCGAACTAGATGCAAATGCACCGCAGATCAGAACAACAGTGAGCGGCCACACAAGTAGGAAAGACGAGAGACAAACGGAGTTTTGAGGGAGTTGGTGAGCATCAGAGCATTTTGCAAAGCACGGCAGTTTCTCGCTCTCTTCGTCTCGGTGCGATTCAAGCGCACACACAAAAGCCCCTTCTTCTCCAGCCAGAGAGACAATTAACCCCGGCTTAATGAGCAACGCAGGGGGAAACAACTGCCTCCCAGAGATAGATAAATATTTCACCAGCTTGTGTTTGTACCCGCAGCCCGACGACGAGAGTACAGAAAACCAGGCCACATTCATGCCGAGCGTAACTCTTTCAAAGTTCTTCGCTCTCGCTTTGTCTCATGCAGAAACCAACAGCAGAGATTGAAGGACGTGCGGGAGATGTTTCTGCTTCCGAGAGTGCGTTGACCACAAGAGGAACAGCGTGCTAAAATATGCAGTTTTACAATCTCTGGGAAAGGAAAAAGAGAACAATGATTTCAGAGAAAAAAAACAAAAAACAGACAGATGCACTTTCAGAGGCTGTTTTACATCTTACGAGTATGTGGAGGTATTTTTAGAGACAGGTCTTGTTCTTCATCCGAGTGGCACTGCGGGACGCTTATTCCAAGAAACAGCGTGAAGGAAGAAAAGCGCTCAATGAAAATCAAAACTGCCTGAACCAACACAATGGCCTGCTACTCTGGCTCATTTACAAACGCGTCCTCTCGGAAGACAGCAGTCATCAAAATGTGTTATTTCCATCTCTGGCCCCATTTTCAAAATAAAAAGGGTGGGGGGTGAGAGGGGGGGGTCAAAGTAAAAGTCGAGGGGGGTGCAACCAACATGCGGAAGCAGTAAGACCCAAATGGCTGTCGCAACTCAAAAGATTCAAACGTACGCAAAACTGTTACAGGGAGATCAAATGAACCTCATGAAGGAATCCAGTCATTGTTCTTGCAAATAGTCTTCAAAGCACAACAAAAAGAGAAAACAACAAAGTCAGCTAACTCACAAGCATCTATAAAAGTTGCAGCTATTAATAAAGCTGTGGTTTACTGTATTAATAGACTATTGACATGGCAACTTTTGTCCGATTAATTACAACATAAAATTACAACTGCAAGCAGTGACCTACGGGCCCTCGCAGCTGCACATCGGGGATCTAGCGGGTCGGGGTCGGGAACGGTTGTTCAAAATATGACCGGCATTTTCAAAGTCAAAACTGACTTATGACTTCTTTTTTTTTAAGTCATAACAAAGGGGGGAATTGAACCTTCTGGCTGAGAGGCAGCAGTGCTAACCACTGCGCCAACAATTTCCAGGAGTTGGACTCCATTGTGACAAATCTTTGGCTCACTGCAACCTATAACTCCACCGTCCATAAATATTCGTTCAAATGTGACCAAAATTGCCGCCGACATTCTTATAGTAGGATAGTAGATATACGTGTTTTCAAGGGGATCTGCAGTGATATTAAATATCTTCCTGTAATGTGTAGTGTATGGAAAACTTTTTCAAATTCTCCAAATGTTTCAACTTCACTAAAAGTTGAATCACCATCAACAGGCTAAAGTGGAATCTGAACCATTAATAGCAGCCTTGGTGAAGTAGAATCTTTTACCTGTTGAGTTAACCAGACTGTCGGTTGAGTCTCTGGAAGCTCTGAGTGAACTCCGTCAAACACTTTCTCCTGCCGCGACTTGTCCTCCGGCGCCGAAGATAGTCCAGCGGTCTACGACGCCGACTCCGAGCTGGAAACGACCTCATGAAGACACGGGTTCGAGCCCCGCCGAGGTAACACACACACACGGTTCACGGTTTACCCGCCGAGGTAACACACGCACGGTTCACGGTTTACCCGCCGAGGTAACACACGCAAGGTTCACGGTTTACCCGCCGAGGTAACACGCAAGGTTCACGGTTTACCCGCCGAGGTAACACGCAAGGTTCACGGTTTACTGAGGGCGAGTCCCCTTAATAAGCCACACGGTTCACGGAGAGCGAATCCCTCTAAGGGTAAGCCACGTGGTTCACGGAGGGCGAGACCTCCTAAGGCGAGTCCCTCTAAGGGTAAGCCACACAGGTTCAGGTTTGTATGTGCAGTCATACTAATACCAAACCAAAGGTCAACAACAACAAAAAAGTTTAAGTGACTTCTTTTTTCCCCATTGTCCACTGGTTAGAGTAGTAGTAGAAGTAACTTGAGGCATGTCAGTTTAGAAAAAGGTCATACTCCAAAAAGTGATAAAAAAAAAAAATAAAAAAAAAAAAAGTCAGTCATGTATATAGTATAGCCAGGGCAATGCAGCTAAGTTTGATGTTTCGCCGTGACACAGGAAGTTGATGTTTAAGGTCAAACGATGCTCCAAACCTCACGAAACATGCGTCAGGCACCAACTTGAGTTTTTTAAGATGTTAAAGCCGCCAAAAGAGGAACGAGATCGAGAAAAAAATTAAAACCAAGCAGGAATATGCGGACCTTGGCGTGCTGCACGTCGGGGAACCGGCGGCCCCGGCCCCAACCCGCTGGATCCCCGACGTGCAGCGTGCGAGGGCCCGCATATCAACGCTTGCAGTTTTAATTTTGTACACGTGTCCCAATTTGTTGTTACTTCCGATCAAAAGCACTCGCATATCCAATAAGTCAGGTCGTCTGAAACAAAAACAGACCTGAGAAAGATGGACAGGCAACATCTTGGATGTTTGAGCCTTGAGAGAAAGCATTGGGATCTGCTTTGCTAGACATAAAAAAACACATTTATTCATGGTTTAGTCAATCTAATTATACAAGAATCTTGACTGCTTGATACTCCGTCCATCCCTCAGAGAGGCGACTTCATTCACTCTGTCCTTTTTTTTTTTTTGCTCAGACTCGCGCCGCTCGCCGCTACGCAACCGTTTCTTAATCTTTGACAGATTCTCCATCCATCAGCCGTCTCTCGAGGGAAGGTCAGTGCAACCTTCAATACTTAATTTCATCTCGTCTCCCTGCCCTCCCGTCTCACTTCGCTTGGAGTCTTGCTTAGAGTGATGACTGGCTGTAACAGTTCACGGACCGCCGAGGCCTCGTTAGGATGCGCTTTAACGACGACGGCTAAAGCTGAGAATGAAGCAGAGGGACAGACTCAGACCTGATGGGTAGGAGCAATCCTCCAGCATTTTAAAATGGTTTAAAAAAAAACACCCAAAAAAACATTTAAAAAAACACCATCACGTAGGGAGTGTGGAAATCGAAAAAAAGCTCGCCAGTGTTACCTTCCAGCAAAATAAGACCGCTTTAAACATAAGGTCACCAAAGTGGACAGACAAAGAAAAAGACAGCAGAAAGAAAAAACAAAAACAAAGAAAGGTGTGAAGCAGAAAGATAACACTGGAGCAGAACACAGGAAGAGCGGGTCTGGTGGGAACTCAGAGACAGAAAAATCGGGAATGACGGCGAGGGGGGAGTGTAAGGTGAGATAAGGTGAAATTGTGTTTCTCTCTTTCTCCTCCATCACAGGCTCGCCTGAAAAGTGATGTCTGACAACAGAGGTGACAGGGGAAAACTGTCATCTAAAGCACTCCCATCCATCTGGGCATACACTGTTTGGGTGGGTGTGGGTGTGTGTGTGTGTGTGTGTGAGCTGCAAATGTCAAGAGGGTGAACATGTGGGCGTGCGAGTTAGCGTGAGTGCGTACAAGTCTGGAGGACAAAAATGAAGCTCGAGAAAAGCAGCTGCATGTTGTTATTGTCTTGTTTATGTTCAGAGTTGACATGTCTATTACTGGGCTGACCAAATATCCACAAATCTACAAACTTCACCGACTGCAGAGAGCAGTTATGTGGATGTGAAGATATACAGGTTTAAAACATTCCTTTTTAATAGGGATTATAGTTCGGGCGCCACAGGTGAACCATCCATTAGTTACGCTGCTATAAGTCTACAGGTCACTTTATTTCATAACACTGATGTTGTACTGTGTTTGCTTGTTATTTTTATTTGCTTGCTGTATGTAATTCTGGAATCCGTGTTACGTGGGGATTTTACACTTTAAATAAAATGTAATTGCAGTCCAGAAACCAGATGAACTTTTGAACTCTTAAGGACAAACAGAAGCTCATGAAATAGGCGATGTTAGAGGCTTTGTGAGGAAGTGACCACTCGCAGTTAGTAAGTGAGCTACTTTAACTAGAGAGGTGGATAACCCGCCAGCCAACCCGGAACACGCCAACGTTTAGCTTCAGTACCATTGACCCGTGTGTCTTAGCGGTCTGTGAACATTCCTCTTTTATGTTGGTTTTAATCCATTTTTGTCCTCATCTTCCAGAACTGTCTTGACAGTCCAGTTCTGCTTCAACGGTGCAAATTCCTGTGTCAAAATTGACCAAGTTGAACTGGAATGCAAAACATTTGCATTAATCTGTTTTTGCCTCTGAAAGAGAATTCCACTGATTGGAGCAATTCAGGCAAAATGTAATTTTAAGCACTGGTGTGAGTTGGCCCACATACTCATCAACAGCTGATTGCAGTAAGTTGCCAACAGATGTGCCGATGCACCCACAAAAGGGAGGGAGGAGGACACGCGTTATAAAACACACACATTTTTAAATTCCCTTTCGTCTGTTCTCTGCTATCAATGTACATACTCACAGAACTGAAGTTACATCCAACTAACTTCTACGTTGTGTGAATGGAGACTCGTGTACTTTGTTAATCAGCTTGTTGCAACTGTCTGTATTAAATGTAACCAAGTCTCTCCAGCTCCATGTCATTTTTGCAGCAATTCTGACATGTTAAAATTACTCCAACATTGAGGGAGGATGGAGGCTGTAATTGAACTACTATTCACACTCAAGTACAACCATATGCACGACTAAGCAGCAAACTGGGTGTTTGGTTGTTGATGGTTGATGGTTATAATTTCCCCTGCATCGATTTTTCCCATATAAAGGTTTTTCCTTTTTAAATTTGTGGTAACTCACTGGACTCTAAATGTTTGAAAATGTAATGGCTGCTTCAGTAAGTGTGAGCCAACTGAAATTAACCAAACAGAGCAGGTGTTGACGAGATGCATCCTCAGTCTGTCTTTTGACGGCTGGCTTATGGAAATAGACAAAGCCAAGAGCTCCCAGAGTTATTGACTAAGGCTGAAGGAGGACGAGTCTTTCTTGTCTCTGCTCGTTTGAATCCGAGAAACTGCTCCCAAAAATAAATTAGATGCAGTTACAAAGGCCCGTGTCAGTATTTACAGAGACACTTTAGTGCTATTCTTTTGTGTGCAACATGATGGTGTGAATTATTCTGGGCCGCCGGGCGTGTGCGTGTGTGTGTGTGTGTGTGTGTGTGTGTGTGTGTGTGTGTGTGTGTGTGTGTGTGTGTGTGTGTGTGTGTGTGTGTGTGGTCGGGATGAGCCTTTTCACACCTGCCGCCTCCCTCTTGGACCACGGCACTGTGACGGATTGTCTCATCGCCGTTGGGAGACTTTGTGTGTGTGTGTGTGTGTGTGTGTGTGTGTGTGTGTGTGTGTGTGTGTGTGTGTGTGTGTGTGTGTGTGTGTGTGTGTGTGTGTGTGTGTGTGTGTGTGTGTGTGTGTGTGTGTGTGTGTGTGTGCGCATCAAGGCCAGGTGTGAGACAGGTACAGCATTTCCTGGCAGGACCCAGAGCAGAAAGAGAAATGATGGGAGTCAGTGTAGGATGTAACAGCTTCTCTCAGCAGGCTGGGCCACGCCACTACAGCTCAACCTGACACAGACACAGACACACACACACACACACACACACACACACACACACACACACACACACACACACACACACACATCCTATGCTTGCAAGCGTGTATGTTTTCCAACTAAAAGCACTGATAAAACCCATTTTTTTATCATTTTTTTTGTGATGGAAAAATAAAATATTGGCGATAAAGAGAAAGAAATGTTTAGTTAAACACTCTACACCGGTACCTCCCCCACAACAAGGGGATTGGACAAGCGCATACCGCCACACAATGCCCTGCTGCTTTTAATTACACTCACACCATTCGCCCAGCCACGCAGAGAGGGGAGGGAGTGACACAACACGCAGTATGAACAAGTGAGGCAAAGACAAAAAAGCAGCTCCAGCCTGGATTAAGGCAGGAGCGCTGATGGAGACACGGCGAAAAGAAACATCAGGACAAACAAGAACACATCAGTCTACACGGGGAGCCATAGGAGACAAATAGAAAGAGGCAAGCAATAAGAACTCCTCCCGCTGCAGGCCTCGCGTTGCATCATATCAACCCATCATCTGAACGAGAGCAATGGGAGACATCACCCACTGTCACTGCTCTGGCTCTTATCCGACCAATAACAACATCATTCTGCTTAGCAGCAACACGCCGAGTCAAACCGTGGCAGAGCTTTTGATGTTCAGAGCTGCGATCAGAAGGCTGAAAACTCTCCACTGAATCACATACTGATGCAAAGTACAGTCTCCAGCCTCCCCCGCCTTGTTTACTACTTGTTTACTTCCAGTGCATACTTAACATATACTACAGTTTTTGTTTTGTTTTTGTGTGAAGATCTGCTAGAAAAACCTTATCTTAACAGTGCGGGTTTTAGGGGGAAGTACAGAATTTCTGACAGATCCAGATTATGATCAATGAAACAATCATCGTAGTAATTACACAAACAATGCTTAAAGGGATTTCGTTCATGTCAAATATAATCCAAATTATGCTTATCTTGCTGGTACTTACAAATAGCCCTTAAGATGTATTTGCTACAAACTCTGATCCGTTTGTTGCTCCGGATAAACAAAATGGTTTAGGTTTGTAGTGGAGCGACATCATTCAAGGGAGCTTAGAGCCGTGTAATACTATTCACACGTGATGTTTATTGAACCTCACATCAGAAAACATTACAGGCCCTGACCTCATTTTTCTAAATCAGATTTTTTTTTTTACGATGCGTGAAAAAAAAAAAATCCTACGTGAACACGCTGTTGATTTTCTTTTTCTTCTGACTCGATTGAAGTAGGCGGAGCTCAGGCTGGAGAAAGGTGATGTCACGTACTATTCTGCACCGACCGCATCAATCGGATGCTGGTGCATCTTCCCAATCCAGCTGCAGAGTGGGAGGAGCCGGTCCGTGCAAAAGCCCCATTCATTTTTTGAAATGTTCAGCGGCCTCTTCGGTGAAGAACTTCTGTGGCTTCGATCGGCATTAAAACTCTCCCAGACTGCAGCGATAAAACGTTTTGAACTCCCTCCCGTTCCGCTCCGTAGAAATGTAGCGCTCGAGGGTCACAGGTATTAAGAAAACATGATTTCTCAGAAGCTTTAACTGGCGGCTACAACATACACATGCGAGGTTGTTACGTTATCCGAGAGAGTGATTCCTTTTCGTCATGCAGAAAAGATCATATACATTTTTTGTTCATACGGTGAAGGTGTTGTTATTTTATGTTTTTAAATCAAGATTTTCTGTGACAAGTTACTTTATTCTCAAGTTTTTTCATCCCGCCTACTCCTCAACAGAGCTTCTTTTTTCTCTGTTTAAAGCTTTTATGGTTTTAACGCCAAACTTCAATATCTATCAGATTTCATCTATGATCCAAATGCACATCTTACACAATCCCACTGATCCGCCGTAATGAAATCGGTCCCGTACACCAGCTGAGGATGAATACAAACCAAATACCCTCGTGAGGACGTTCAGACGAATGCCAAACCTTTTTCCAAGACTGACAGAACAATAATTTCGACAGGAAAATAATGAATTGTTTTAAGATGTCAGTAAATGAGTTATTTGACCACGCTGGTATGGTGGCTTCAAATGTATATAAAAACGACTATAAATTAGAGACATGGAAGAGCGAAGAAACACCCCCTGACAAGAATCATTACAACGGATAGACTAGTGAGTATTGTGCCCTCTCGCTCCGCGGGCTATATTATCTCCCATACGAGGAACACACACTGTCACAGTAATTACTATGACAGACAGGATGGCTTCTCATCGCCGTCCGGCCGACACGCGGTACGATTAATCAATCACGGCTCGTGACTGCGAGGAGGAAGGGGCGGGAGAGAGGGTGAGTGAGGGGGGCGGGGAGGGGAGGGTTCACCCTTCACGACAGGCAGAACGATCCATCACCTCTCCTCACACCCACCCGCTGATCCATCAAATCAATAGGCTTTGCTGAAGGAGAGAGAGCGAGCGAGAGAGTCTGAGGAGGGCAGTGATGGAGTGATCTGATCCCCAGAATAATCATGACGGACATCATGATGTGACACAAGATGGAGCTTACGAGAACTACATTAGTGCTGCGAGCAGAGCAGCCCTGCCAGTAAAGTTTATTAATAAACAAGAAGACGGGTATATCAGTGGACTTCAGCTGCTATGATGGTTGTGGTTGTGGATCAGACTGCACCACGTATTTGTCTTGGCATGGTGATAAATATGTCGAAGCGGCGTAAATCGTTGCCACGTCTTTGTGGAAAGACGGCCAATAATAAAGTTATGATCCGGACAAATCATCACTCACACTCGTGCACGAGTTCATTATATGTTAGCTGTCTTTTGTTTACAAATGCACGCCAGAGAGCACTTTGTGATCCCATTGGTCACCATCAAGGATATAATAATAATAATAACAAAAGATTCTGACATGCTTGATTTTTCATCGGGGTGTCATGTGGCGTTCCAGACGCCGTATCGGTGTTCTTCAATTATGTCACGCTACAAAACCCATTTGTCTTTCCTGACATTTATACTCGGGCAGATTATGAACCGGAAGTTTGTCGGGGATGATTAAATCGTGTCTAAAATTTGGGCTGAATTTGTGTAGCGGGAGCAGATTTGATGAAATACAGAGCTGTTTCTTTAAAGCTCAGGAAATATTTGGGCTCAAATTTTGACTTGATTCATGTCATGATGTAACTGTAATAATGGAAATAAATCTTTTTTTTGTTTTTGTTTTGTTTTTTTGCTATATTATCCATCTGGATTATCCAACACCAGGAATACAAGCAAAAGTGCCGCTTATTATCTACATGCTCATCAATTTGCTTGTGTGCTTAAAATTGATTCAAGTATGATCTCATGCACTTTCCTAATAGAAAGGCAGCGACTTCAATACCTTTAAGTGTTCTCACATGACGTCATGCTAATACGTTTGGTGTTCTTTCAAGCATATCTTTGTAGTTTATAACAGCTTCTACTAAACTGCACGTGCAATGTGTATCCTGAGGAACACGACAAGGTCACAACCTAGTGCGTGGATGGACCACGTATGAAAGGGCTTTTAATTTGAAATGGACACAGGAAGTCAAGACGTTGGGTCAACCGATGTTGTAACTTTATCACTCCATCAGTCTGTGACAGATGTTAATATTTATAAGGACAAAAATGATGAATCTCACAACAGAGACTTTTTACAAAATCGTCAGATTCTGAATAAACAAACAGAAATTATATGAAGTAAAGGAAGTAAATTCGGGGCTGTTATTATGTTCAAACTCATTTCCAGGCTTTATGATCTTGTCAACAGGAGTCTGCTGTGGATGAGATTAAGATGTGATTTCGCCATCTGTCCATAAAAAAGCCCGAACAAGAGCATCCTCTGCTCTCAGCACAAACATCGACCCACACACACACACACACACACACACACACACACACACACACACACACACGAACAAAAGCGCGCACGACACCACCCCACACAGAGGCATCAGGAGTAATCTGAGATACAAAGCCTCATCGATCAGAAGTGTTCTCCCTGGAGAATTACATCATTGCTCGACAAATGGCCAATCAGAGCCGGGCTGAGGCTGCCCGCTCTGTGACCCCATCTGCTGTAAAGTAAAGGCGATAAGAAAGAAGCACACACACTATTCCAGTCACGTCAAAGGGAGGCTTTGATATCTTTCTCCAAGGTATTGAGTGTCTTTATGTAAACCTGCAGCACTGCAACAGTCCTCTGATTAATGCACACAAGGGGGCATCTTTCTGTCCGTTCACTGTGAAACGTCAAACATCTGCCGATCAACAACTCTTACAATACATACACATGAATATTGGGATTGTTTTAAAATTGCAAAAAGGTGTGCGTACATTTATGCTGCATAATTTTGCAGAAAAAGCTTTTTTCGAACATATATACTCGAGTTCATGAGTGGGCAGGAAAGGGACACGATGCTTTTTGGTGCACTACCCATCTACTTCTTTCCTATCAACTGCAAAGCATATAAGCAATGCAGTAGAAATATTTTACATATGATACATAATGTCACATGTTAAGATTTCTGAAACTCTGCTTGTGCACTGGAAATAAATAAATCTTGACCTGACTTCATTTTTGTAATATTTCTGGGGTTGTTTTTTTAAACTAAAAAATTTAATTAAAAGACTCGGTGACCAGAAAAAGTCTATATTTTGGGCCGTCCTGGTAGCAGAGGGGGGGTCGCATGTTTCCTATCAAAAACAGATGAATTTCCTCCTAAAAAAAACCAACAACCCATAACCTGTTATATAAAGGTGATTTTTCAGCACGCAACATCTCCACGTCATATCCGGCTGGAGACATTTGTCTTTTATTATTTCATATCTCCTTCATCATCTCGAACTGACTTCCTAATGAAGAAAAATGTCAAATGAAATGCATTTTAAGAGTGAACATATACAGTTCAAGTCTTAAGTTTCAGATTTTCTTGTTCTTGAAGCTTTAGCCCATTTAGCTGAAATAACATAATGGATACAACATTACAGCACCTAATCTGAGGTTTAATTTGAGGATGTTTATATCAGTATTGAAACACAGAAAAGTTGCAGTGGTTCAAATGTGAGTCGACACTAACTGTTTCAAAAAATAGTTCATTCACGGAGGAGCTGATGCGTGGCTCAGAGCTGATGGAGAGTTGACAGTAGCCATTCACATTGAGGCGGAGTTGTCTGTCAGTGTGAGGAGAGAAGAGGTGGCCGAGCGAGAAGATGGCAGTGACGGAAAAAGGAAACGGCTCATGATCCAAGACGTCTGTCTTCTGGTTCTTGGTTTTTGCATGAAACGAGCATACTGGCATTTATTAATGATTTACCAGCGACGCAAGCAACAGAATGAGCGCAGGCGAATACATTTATTATGTGTGCCGAGTCAGCCGTCAAACCTCACTGGACGACATTTTATTATACAGAAGGAACCAAAACATTACAACCGAAGAGCTTTTCAGCGCGACGCGGTGGAAAATCCTCGACTGGTCAAATCACCAAACCGTCTTTCTTTTCATCACACAACCGACGCAGCCCCCGAGAAGTGTCTGAACGTGAAGTGTGCGTTAGCGTACCTTGACGTAGCCCCCGGTCGAGACCAGAAGAGAGTCGTCGGGGGAGAAGTGCAGGTCTGTCACCCAGCCTCCGTGGAGGGAGTCCATGCCATCCTTACTGTCCCGGGAACAAATCTTCAGCAAGGAGCCTTCAGTGACGCTCCAGAGCTGCAGAGGACAGACACACATAATGAATTCAAAAGCGGATCAACTAAGGCCGGAGATATATTTACTTTAAACTATGCTTTTGCCTGAGAAAAAGATAGTAGGTAGCTAAAATATTAAATTTCATGAATTAGTTTGGTGGCGAGGCTCTCTAATTTTAAAGATGTTTTTGTTAAAATACACTTTTCTTGTTGATATACATGCATGTTTTTTCTTGTGTTTTTTCATGCTGATTGAAGCGACTCTGAGGTACTGTGATTACTAGGTTGTTGGGTTTTGATTCGTAAGAATTGTGTCTTCAGCCTGGTCAGTGTGTCCATGGCGTTTGGAGGTCGGCTGATGAAGGTCAGTTACTGAGACTTCATGGTTTGCATGAATTTTGCTGGAACCGCAGCATACAGGTTTATTGACTTTGCAATGCTGCGCCACCCTGCTGGTACCTGTGATGCCGTGAGCTTCTCTTCATCTTAAAAACACGACAAGGGCGACAAATAAGACTACAAACACGGCTCCTTATGATGTGAAACGAGCCAAAATACTGCGTGATAAACGACATGTGATGAAATGGTGGTCTGCGAGTTACTTGTGCGGCACCTCATGTCTATTGCAGCTGTTATGCAACTGTTCACATGCCATGTTCGTTTGACAATGACACATCACACGTACAGCTATATTTAACACTTGGCATGCTTTTGTGCTGAATGACTCACATTTGTTTCCATAGAAACAGGGGTGAGATTTCAGTGTAGTTTATGTAATTGGATCAGATGGAGTCGGTCATTTCTGAATAATGGAGCTGCTCGGCTCAGAGGCCACCACAGAGCATTAACCCTTTGTCGACGGATTTTCCCAATACGGCCTCAACGTGTTCCTCTCCACCTCTCACACAGTCTGACTTTACTTTTACTTTGCGTGTGCAAAGTGTGTTTGTGTACACGCAGCTCAGCTTCCAAAGCCTTGGAGAGTCAATTTGGCAGCCCGAGTCCTCTCCTTCACCTCCAACTGTCAGACAACTCCTCCTCTTCCTGCTCTCTTCATCCCAACTTGGTACACACTCCTCCAGCCCCCACACCCTCTCCTGAGAAGGAGCCCTGCCTCCTTTCATCTCATCCCTCCTCTGTGCACTGCAGCAATCATGATGTATTAGTAAGCACTTTATCTAAATGAGTGATGAGAGGTAATTATGGGGTGATTTCTGATATAAACACTGTATTTGCGTTTTTCTTCCGCTTGGTGCACCACAAATTAGATGGTTTAGGGCATTGTCGCTGCTTCTTATACCAGTAATATGGAGCAATTTGGTGTGTTGATACACTTATGAGTATCTAGAGGCACAAGTCTCAGTGGGAAGTCTTTACTCACCTCTCGTGCAGCCTCAGTTCTTTCTTTCTTGCTTGTATCCCATTTTTATTTTTTCTTACCAGTTTTCCCACATAAATCCCTAAAATCTACTTACTTGCGGCAACATTTTGCACATAGGCATTAGGCCAAAATCGATTTCCAACAGCAGAACGAGGCCTAATGAGTCTCCATTTCTAGATCAGCAACCATAAATGAAAACCGCAAAGTTGAAAAAAAGAAGGGTTGAAAGCTTTGAATACACACCCGGATCTCCCCGTTGTCATCTCCCGTAGCGAGGCGTTGGCTGTCCCACGAGAATCGGCAGCTTCGGACACACTCTTGGTGACCGCTCAGTGTGTAGATGCACTGCCAGGACTCACAGTGCCACAACTAAGGATGGAAAGCAGGAAGTGGTACAGGAGTTATATATCAAATTTACCCCTTCTGACTTGGTTATAAACACAAATCTGCATGTATTTCATACTAACCCTTACTTATTCAAGGGCTACATGTTTCTGTAATTCGGCGGAGTTGAGATAAAGTGTGTGACATCTACAATATGTGCTTTATGTCTGTGTGGATTGCAGTGTTTACCTCTGAACAACAGGTAATGACAATAAAGAAGTTTTATTTTGGTAGCTTCCTACCAGTCATCACCCCATGATAGGTCTTCTGAGGACAAATACTTGTGCCAAATGAAGCTAATGTTGTTCCAGCGCCGATATCTGTTAATGAGTCATCCCTCTCACTTTTTTTGGGGGGGGGGATAGGGTTTCCCTTTTTTCACTTCCTCCCCCATCCATTGTTCCCTTTGTACTCTTTCCTTCCTAGTTTTCCACTCTACGTTTCTTCCTTACCCTGCTGGCATCCTGCGCTGCACAGAAAATAACACGGCTCATAATTAGACACTACATTTGGCAGCCGACAAACTACGTCTGCACACAAAGTCCCATTCATCTGAAGGTCAGGGGAAAAGGAAAGGACAGAGGGATGAAGAGACACAAAGAGATGGAGGAAAAAGAACGAGCCGAACAGAGCGTTCTCCCTCTTTTTGTGGCGCTACACAAAGACACTCATGGCTGAGTCTTCTGGTTTGACCTCAGCATAGATGGAAACCAGGGTTTTTGTGTGTGTTTTTGAGCAAGCAAAGTCCCTATTCGGTCTGGCGAGCAAAGACGATGTGACTGGCTGCTAACCAGCCCTACAACACACACACACACGCACACCTCAATTATGATTTCTGCCAAATCCATAAAACACACATTCTCTCTCACTACCATTCACTGACAAAAGCCAGGTTGGCTGGCAACCCAGCGCCTGTTCTCTACAGTAAGTGTCAACCGAATCCAAATTCCCGTGTGAAACTCGGTGGCAGTGGCTCTCGATCAGCTGCTTTGACAAATGCCAGACAGAGTGGCTTTGAATTGTTTCTAATGTCGGACACTCAGGAGCAGCAGTTGTCATCCGTGACTGAACAACTGATGGAGAGTTATAAACCCGACACTGAACCCGCAGCTGTATTCACAGTGCAGGGAAATGAATGACACTGAAAAGAAGTCTATGTCAAAGAGCGTGCAGTCTAAGAACAGCTCAGCTTGTGGTGTGCGGTTCACTTGAGCCGGAAAAGTTGTGATTTAAAAGCTGCCTGCAGAGAAAAAAATGCATCTCCAGCCCACTGAGTCAGTCAAAGTCGGGCCAAAGTCAAGCGCAGTGGTGTCGGTGAAAGCTCCGTCCAGACAGGGAGGTGGTTCAGTTTTGGGCCAGCCAGCCTGCCAGAAGGACCGCGGGCTGCAGCGAGACCAGACATGGATGTTTGACAAACGGACATGCAGCAAACTCGCCATGCCAGGGGCCATCTGCTGCACGCTAATCTCTGAGGTCCCTTCGCCTACCTGCAGAAACTTGGAGCCTCTGATATCACACGTAGCAACGCTTCCATGTGTACGTACTGTAAGTAATCAGTTCGGAAGGAGCTTTGAGAGATGATGCGTAATAGGTTGTGTTGTTACTGGGAGCACTAAGAGACATGTCTCATCACGCGTGTGTGTGTGTGTGTGTGTGTGTGTGTGTGTGTGTGTGTGTGTGTGTGTGTGTGTGTGTGTGTGTGTGTGTGTGTGTGTGTGTGTGTGTGTGTGTGTGTGTGTGTGTGTGTGTGTGTGTGTTGCACCTTAGCACTCTTGTCAGCAGAGGTGGTGGCGAAAAGGCATCTGTCTGGCGAGACATGACAGGACAGAATGGCTCCCCGATGAGCCTCGACGTCCTGCAGTTTCTCTCCGCTCTCCGTGTCCCACACCTCACCATGTGCACAGGAAAAAAAAAAAAAAAAAAAAAGACATTATTTACTGTTTGATTTCATTTCTGCTGGTAAATCTGTTGTGAGCGTGTGTGTGTGTGAGGGAGTTTCACCTTCACGGTACCGTCGAAGGACCAGGACAGCAGTCTGGCATCGTTTGGAGAGTTGGAGAGCAGAGAGAAGCATCTGACCTGCTCCTTGTGACCCTGCAGTACTTTACACTCACCTGATTGCCACCTCCACACCTGCAGGGGACAACAGAGAGAGCGATCTTTCAACCACTAGTAATTTTACTTCAGTTCAAGAGCTGCTTGACGGATAGCCCATGAAAAAAAAACTTCGCCCCAAAACCTTTTACATTCACACTTTTTTTCATTCTGATTGTTCAGGTCAGCTGTTTACACGGGATGTGATCTATTACGATCTTTAAATGCATCAAATGATGAAAGCCTTTTAAGTGATGGTACTTTGGGATTCCTGTAGGCGTCCAATAATGTTCAGCTTTTCAAGAGTTTATATCAGAAAACAAACTCTCATCTGCAGTCCAGTTTAGCTTAAAGCTGTGATTTTTTTTGTTTGTTGAAGTGCCGGGAGAAATGTACATCCCCACACATTTAGGTCAATACTGAAGGCTTGCACAGGAAGTATTTATTTACATGGTACAATTTATCTTTTAATATATGTAAATAAAAAAAGGTTTAACAACCGATTGGAAACTCAATCTGTTTGGGCTTGTTTCTTTTGATGAAGGAGTTTATATGAGGCATTTTTATTATGTTTGGTCTTTCAATCTGAATAAGCTTCATGTAAATGTGGTTAGGATTCAGTGTTGCCTCCTGTTTATGTGCTATTTCAGTAAGTTCATGAGTGCAGAGATGCAACTGTGCAACACTGCTGATGGTAAAATTGATCACAGAATTTCATGTTTTTCGTCTCCTTTTGCTCTTCCATCTTTGATGAAGGTCCGCTGGGTCAATACATCTGTGAAGCTGTGTAGCCGTCGACGGGGTGCTTGGATTGTGTAAGAAAGCAGGTGAAAGAGAAACAGGAGAGAAGCTGAGCTCAAAGCCAGGACAGACAGAATCACCCGGATAATCCTATCAATCATGGCCTTGAGTGCAACGTTGCACTTTTATTCCCTGGAAGGAACCCGTCACTGGTCCAAAGGCTAGAATCCATCACCAGGTGACATCAGTGTCATTAGATCTATTGGCATTCGCTCTGCGTCTGCATTAACATCTCAATACACACTTGCCATTCCCTGGCAGCAAACGGCATGAATCCAAATAGTGTCTGAATAAGTGGCGGATGGTCCGAGTATAGTGATGGTGTACGGCAGCAGCCGCATGAATACGGAATGGGGCGCTGCGCTGTCGGAGAGAGGGAGGGAAGTGCTGCAGTGGACAGGTCTGTCGGCAAAAAGAAAAGATGAAGAAGGAGGAGCAGGATGAGGAGGAGGAGATGAGAAAGGAAAATGAGCATCAGAGCGTGAACGGTGGGGGTTGACGGAGCATAACGGCTGCGAAATGCACACACACACACAAACAGATAGTCAACACAAGAAGAAGAGGGAGATAAAGAGCTATCGAGTGTGGCGTAGCCAGAGGCAAAGAAAGGGAAAAAGGAAGGAGAGGAGACCAAAAGAGGGGGATGAGGAATGGAGAGGTGACGAGGCCGACGAAGACGCTGGTAGAGTGTAGCAGGTAGGGGAAGGTGAAGAGACCCGAAACACTGCGTGGATGAATGATGCAGCGCAGCAGACATTTTTACTCAAGGTTAGGAACGTGGGATGGGGAATTGGGGGTGGGGGGGTAATCAATAACAGGAGAAGAAAAATGGAAAGCGAGTAGGGGAAAGAGGTGAAAGAACATGCCATCAATTAGGCAGGGAAAAAAGGTGAGGAAGAGGGACAGAGTGATGAATGAGAGAAGGAGAAGCAGAAATGTATAAGGAGAGAAAAGGAGCAGCTGAGGGAGGAGAGGAGTCAAACCTACCCTGATGGTGGTGTCCTCAGAGGATGTGATGAGTGTTCGGCCGTTCTGGCTGAACTGGCAGTGGAGCACGGTCTTCGTGTGTCCCAGCAGAGTGGCTAGAAGTTTCCCAGAGGGCACCACCAACACCTGGAGGCAAGAAACAAAGAAGCATTAGCACCAGAAATAGTCAAGTAAACAGCAAGAAGAAGGGTTCAAGCACACAAAGATAGTGTGTTTGCAAAAAAAAAAAAAGAAAAAAGAGACCGATTGAGCAGAGAAGTCACACACGGTGTCTTAGAATGTGTATTCAAACCTCAAGAGTTTGAGGAAGATACACTCGGGTGACAACAAGTGTCCCAGAAAGTTTCCTTTAAAAAGATCCAGATAAAAAAAGTCGCAGTCCGAGGGAGTGCTTGGAGAAGGAAAGGCGTAAAGCGGCGCTGTTGGCTCGATGGTGATAAGCGCATCAAAAAAGAAAGTTTACAGCTGGAGAGGAAAAAGTCGGAGCTTTGAGTGTAATTGTTCGGTCTGGTCAAGACTGCAGAGGGCAGCCGGAGGTCTGACATCACTGCAGATGTTACTGGGGGGAAGAGGGGGACTCGGAGAACAAAACAACTTTGATGCTGAAAAGATCCAGCTCTAGCAAAAACAAAAACAAAATGTCCTCATGTGCTCTCTTGGGATTGCCACTTCTGCATAAAACCTAGTTTCTATGCGTTTTGAGATGGGAATCAGTTCAGAATATTCCTACCTGGTTTTCACACAGACATAAGATGTTGCAAATACCCTAAAAAGGTCAGCTGGATGGAGCCTGATGGTCCGAGACTTTCAAAAGGTCCTTACTGAGGCTTCAGGTAGGGCGGTCACCATGTCACAAATTTTAGCTGACCATTAGTAATTAAGTGATTAACGATTTAATCATCTTTTTTTGCTTCATTTTAAACCTCTACTACAGTATAAGCCTAATTATAGTTTAATAGCTGTGGTTTTTGGCTTTGCAACTTAATCCATGATGTTAATGTCAATATATGCTCGTAGAAATGTTTAAAGCTCTTGGTATGGCAGCATAAGTCTGTTGGTCCACCACTTTGGTCTGGACAGAAAAACCTCAGCAGCATGTTCACTTATTTATGTTTATTAAGTGTCAAATATCTTGACAATTACTGGATGGAATCTGGTTCCAGACTCAGTGTCTCACTCAGAATTAATTATAATAATTTGGATTTTCCCTTAACTTTTCCTTTAGCACCATCATCAGGTCAAAACTGTAACTTGTCCAGTAGTTTGGTTCATAACTGTGTTTCGCTCCAAGCACTTCTGTGCCTCTGTACAAGAGGGCTGCAAGCTTGGCTGTAGAGTCTGGTAAAGGGTTTTTCTGGAAGAATACAACATCAGAACAAAAATCCTCACCGATAATATTGCTTTGACAACTGTTTGTAGCTTTCTGGTAACCTCTAACCTTAAAAAAAAAAAAAAACTATTTGAATAGCGGAGGTTTATTTTATAACCAACCTATAACTTATTCTATTTGTCAAACACAGTGCAGTCTCATCAGGGTATTAAGAGGAGAAACATGGTGATAGATTACAATATTAACATATATTGTAATACTTATCAAAAACTTTGATTTGTCTAATTAACTACCTGACAGATTTATCCAGTAAAATAAAGAAATGTCTAGATATGAGATGGTTTCATGGCCAAGTCATTGGAGTGCATACCACATGGGTGAAAATGGCCTCTGCAGCCGAGTTCCCAGTTTAACTCAGCTGGACCTTTGCTGCATGTCACCCTGCTGCCGCTCTTTCCCAACATGTCCTGTCTATCTCCACAGGAACTATCCAATATAGGCAAAAAACATGGAAGAAAAACTTTCAAGAAGGACTCAGATTTCGCTTTGCTTCAGTTGAATCTGCAACTTTGCATACTTCAAGACAGCAAATTACTTTTAAGTAAAACATAAACGATCCAAAAAAAATATGTAGACACATCAAACAAATACAATTAAAGAAGTACAGCCCATTATCTTCAGTCCAGCACAGCACCTGTAGCTTTGAAAGGATAAAAGAAAGGCCGACGACACCTGGGATTTTACCAGGCACTAAAATATTTATGTTCCGGAGGGGAGGGTTGAAATGTCTGAGCAAGAACAAGCCTCGGGGCACGCCAACCATGTTTGTCAAGCTGCACGCACTGAGACGCGGGTTTCAAAGCCTGTGAGAAAACGCCTTGGCAATCTTTACGCATTCGGCTCAAGTATTTCTGGGATGGAGCAGTAAAGAAAATGCCTGAGGGTATTTGGTACAAAAAAAACAACAACAAAAAAAATATATATAAATAAATAAATAAAGTAATGTAGAGGGAAAACATGGGGAACACTTGTTTTGGAAACCAGTACCAAGGGACTTAAACAAGCCACTGAGTCGGTACCGAACTCATACAAAGTCAAAGAAACGTGGATAAGGAAGGTGATGATGATGAGAGGTGATGACCGATACTCTGCCTTTTCTATTACCAGTTAAAAAAAAAAAAAAAGCCCTTTGAAAAAGTAAATAAAGAGCCAAAAGTACACACAAACTGCAATTAGTGATTACGTGACACTTTCCCTGCCATACCTGCACGCTGCCTGCGCACAGAGCGAATGCCAGCACCAACCTCCTGTAGGAGGTCAGCAGTCGTCGGATCCTGCTGCCAAACGTCCCGAGTACCTGACTAGCTGTCAGCCCTGATGCCTGGCACACAACGCACACACAACGCACACAAACACAATTGCATTTTTCCAATCATAAAGAAACACACAGGGACTTGCTGTTCTCCCCTGCACATCTTTCAAAGTTGACAACTTTGTACATTAGCATAACAAAGCTGGCATCTCACACTGACAGATTATTACTAATTTTCCTCCAGTACACTGTTATGAATAAGGCAAGATGAGGGATGGAAATTTTTTTTGTTGTTTAAATGAATGCACTGCAGTCTTTAATGGCACCAGGAATCTGTGCCGCGAACACCAGAGCTCCACCCGGTGGTAGCTCAGGGGACTGCAACAAGGACTCAAAAAGAGGTTAAAGCACTTAAAATGTATCTAAATCTTTTCGTGGATGTAACTGATAAAATACAAAATATAGATAATGCTTAATGTGCATGCTGGCTTAAAATGTCAAGCTACACAACACAAAATCTCAAATTAAAAGGATTTGAGTGATTGCAAAATGACTTGGTCATTAACAATATAATCAACAGAAAAATGAAACCAAACAGTGTTATTTTATTTTCAAATTAATAAAATTGTAATTCAATAAATGAGGGTGTTATTATGTTGCAGGAGAGCGACAAAGCAACAGTGGTTACTTTTACAATGATTTCTTTCTCATTGTGAGACTGTTTTGCCACCGGCTGTTACCAAAGTCAAGAATGAAGTAATGACATATTTGAAAACTTATCCTAAATGTATTCTTCTAAAACTGGCCAAGTTCTGACTTGTTTTTCCTCCCCTCAATATCTGAAAATTATTAGTTTGTTCATTTAAATAAAACTCTCCAATCTATGTTTATGGTTGAATCTATCTTTTTTTTTTGGATACAATATGAATCACTGTCTAACAATTTTTATTCTGTAGAGTGCTGGTTTTGTTACTTTTTGACATATTTCAGTTGTTACTAAAACATGACTGTATTTAATTAGTCAGAGCAACACCACTAGTGCAAAAATCAGCAAGTTCAAAAGCTCATTCTGAGGCAACAAGTCCCGCACAAAAACGTTTTTTTTTTTACGTGCATTTACTGCTGTTATAGCTTGTTTTGCCTGATATGTCTTTATCCTCTCTTCATTCAAGAGCTCAGATCACTAATCATCTGTGCTCCTTTAAGTCCTGGCTGCATTAATCCTGCCCTCTCGTAATTTTTTTATTTTTTTCTCAGGCACATGAAGGGCCACAGAAGAGCTGTAATTAAAATCATTAACTCCTGTATTCATTAAAGCTGCAGGACCTTGGAATTCATTAGAGCTGCTCTCTGCTGTAGGCCGCTGGCCTGACCGCAGCACTGATGTGTCGGGGGACTCGGCTAGATAAGTGTTTGTGTTTTAATATAGGACGGTAACTTTGGGGGATGTCCTCTACCTCTGCAGTATATTCATAGCGTGAAATAGACACAAACATTCAAAGTACACAATAATACACACTTGCCACAAACCAGGCCAGGATCTCACTCTCACTCTCGGCCTGCAAACAACTATTTATCACCGAGACAAAGAGCAATGGAGCAGAGAGAGCACGGGGACAGACAGAACAAAGGCGGAAGAGAGATAAACAAAACAATAGAGGGAATAAAACAAAAAAGGATGTGACAAGAGATGTGGAAGATAAAAACAGCAAAGGAGGCGTGAAGAGCGCGGAGAATAAATCACAGGTAAAAAGACAAAAGGGAAGCGAGTGAAGGGAAAGGGAGATGAAAGAGGAGCCGAGCTGACGTACAGCTGACAGGACAGATGTGAAAGGGTGACAGTGCTGATGTCAGATCTCATGACTCGACATGACCTGAGAAACACCTCCTGCACAATGTGGATTTGAGATTTACACACGAATGCACAAAAGACACATCTTTACTCAAAAACACGCACACAAAAAAAGAAAAATCAGAACAATGCTTTTAGAAAATTGTCTTTTTGCTTAATTATTTGTTGAAGATGTTTGGAAATTTGCAGCAAAGATGTTTGAATTCATTGTCAAATTAAAACTGCTTTTATCAAACAGCAGCAATTGTTTAATATTTTCTGGAAATACGCTCAAACCACCACATCAGTACTCCTCATGTCTATGTTTGTTATATATAGAGCCCAGATTAGCTTTGCATAAATACAGAAAGCAGCAGGAAACTGTCCAAAGTTTAACGTGTCAAGACTCAACAATGGAGCCACAACTCATCAAATTCACATTTCAGTTTTTGTAGGGATTAAGTAAAGAGATATAAAATGCTCATTAGTTTCTTAAGCAGCATTTAAGCTGAGCTAATTGTCCCCCTGACAGTTTCATATTTAATAGACAGATATTCGAGTGGTATTGCTCTTCTGATGTAACTATTTCCTGACATGTCAAACTGTTCTTTAACACAGATAAGGCCGGTTGACTTGTACACCGTTTCCATTTATTGAAAAAATTTAATTATATTTGACAGTGAAATAAATTAGTGCTGCTACCACATTATTCTGCAGGATGTTTTTTTCGATTGTTTGTTTAGTCACAATTTCACAAAGCTCCGTGTAAAATCTTCAAAGTGTTTGTTTTATCGAACCGACAGTCCAAAACTGAAAACTATTAAATTTCCAATGGTATAAAATCCAATTTTGTGAATTTGAAACCAGCCTTTTTCTTTCTTCTCTAGTTATCAAAACACTCGCCATTTTATTGAATTGAGTTCCTGCGTAATAGAATTTTAGTATCATTTAAATATAGTGTCCAAAAGAATAGTTTTGTCATGCACGCAGACAGTGCGTGTTTTTACCTGCACAGTGCCGTCCTCTTGGCCGAGGACCACAGCAGGGGGCTGCCTGCACATACAGGTACATCGGATCCTGGACGACTTCTCCTCTGACTGGAACAGCACCGATCCCGTTCTGCCATCACGCACCTGGCATACACACACACACACACACATTGTTTTCTACGACAACCTGGTACTGTAGAACAGTAAATGCTTCTCTGCACTTGTCTGCACTCGCGTAAAAGTATTCCAGCTTCGTATTCCTGCTTCAAACAGGCACCCCGCCTTATTTATGAATGTCCAACTCACCTGCAGCCTGTTGGAGTTGTCTGCAGCCGACACGATGATCTCGCCATCGTTGAAGAGAACGTCAGAATCTCTCTTCAGGCAGATGGCTGAGGACGTGTGAAGCTTCTTGGTCTCCCATAACTACGAAACAAGAAACACAAGACATGTAAAGCCTGAATAGAAGATCATTTAGACTTCCAGGGAAAGAGAAACACACTGCGTTTCGCTCATCTCGTAAGCCGAATCAATTCAATTCTGTTTAATGTAATTTAACACGGCCCCAAAACACTTTACAGTTACAAAAGAATATGCCGCAAGAACAGAAAATAATCGTTCACATTAAAACATTAGTGTTAAAAGTGGAACAATCTATGCTGATAGCAATAGAACTCGTGGAGGGCGGGGGGGGGGGGGGTTTCAGGGTCACCTGAAAAGTATGGAACCAAACACAGAACCCTGTGGAACTCCATGACTGTTGTCATCGCTGGCATAAACAAATTGACCATCAGATATAATTCAATTTCTTCATGCCAATGATGACTCTTGACCAAGTCTAACACTGTGCTCGCAGATGAACTCTTGCCACAAAAATAATATTGAAAATTCAGGTGGAATAAGGTTATAATAACTACTTTGTACAGAAGGCTCTTTTGTAGCCAGTTTAGGATGGTTAAGGCCTTATGTTAACTTGTATTAAAACAAACAACACGTTTAACCACCTTAATATAAAACAACTGTAAATACCACCCTGACAACTTAAAACTGCTGAGAGATTTTATATTACATTGTTTTCAGGCCGTTTATGGTAAATACTTCACTGTTTAAAGGAGCGAGGAGTCAAGACAAATGAGTTTAAAAAAAACCTGTTTACATATCCTCATAAGCGAAAAGCCTCGAGCAAGTCGAGGAAAAAATTGCATGGAGCTCCAGTTTCTCAGTTTGATTTCATAATACTGTAAATTCATTATTTATTCTGTGGTTTGTGTACATCATTGCCTTTACCACAACATAAAGCTCGATAATTTCTTTGCACTACAGCTACGACACCATCCCTGAGCAGAACAGATGGTGGGGCAGACACAGACAGCCATTAGTCAACTTGTGATGCTCAGTGATAGCATGACTTTGAGTTTACTGTCAGAAAGATGTAATTAAAACAATACTGACAGTATCTCTAACAAGCTGGGAGCCTGACGTAGATCTATCAGACACGCACACACACGCACGCACACATACACACCCTGACAGTCTGGTCATCCGAGCAGGATAGCAGCTGTGAGCCGTCAGGAGAAAACTGGACACGCTGGACCCAACTCAGGTGACCACTGCAGTCAGCCATCTTCTTATTGGCTTCAAGATCCCACAGCTGGAAGACACGCATATTTTACACCTATTCAAAACTGTATTTAAACACATTAAAAACTTTTTACTGTGAAACTTTTATCCTATTTTTAGCTTGCTTCATGTTTTAATCACTGTTCTTAATTGTTTTTAAATGTCCTTTTCTTTTGCATTATGTTTTGATGCTTTCAATAGTTTTATGTGAAGCACTTTGAATTGTCTTGTTGCTAAAATGTGCAATACAAATAAACTTGCCTTGCCTTACAATGAGTCAGAAAGAAGAAATAATGCATAAAAAAACTTACAAAATATAATAAATAAAAATAACCCCTACATGTATTTAAAAAAAAAAAAAAGAAGAATCATCTATAAAGTATGATCTATAATGTAATGATTATAAATAAAGACATTGATTTTTAGGTCAAACAGGGGGCATGTGTGTGAGTGTGTGTGCTGTACCTCCACAGCATAGTTTGAGAAGGCGATGGCCAGCAGGTTGCTGGTGGGACAGGCATGACAGTGTTGCACTGTGCTCAAACGATTGGTCCTGATCTCCAACAACATGTCTGACGTCTCCACATCAAACACCTGAGAGACATTTACAGAAAACAAATCAGTGTCTGCTCTGACTTTGCACTTGGTCACAACAAATCTAACTGGAAATACAGCCGAGCAGTTGTCCGACTCCACCACCCACTCAAGTCTCATATCTGTCCAGAATCATGTAATATATGTCGCAAAGACTTTGAAGGAAATTGGCCAATAAATTTGATTCTGATAGAAGAAAAAGTTGTCGCCATGATGGCAGACGATGCTTCAAATATAGATGTTGCTGCAAAGAAGCTACAAATTCTAAAACGTGGATGCTTCATACACATCTTTAACCCGACAGCTCAGAAAATCTATACTATCACCAGAGTCTCAAGATGAATGAATGAATTAGTGTCATCAATTCAATAATTGTTGAATTTAGCCAGAAACGTTTTTCTGCAGAACGTCATGATGTCACAGTGAAGTCGGCCTTTGACCTTTTGGATATAACAGATCATCAATTCATTATTTTATCCTATTAAATATTTGTTTTATAACAAAGGACAAACTGTGGTGGATAAACTATGTAATGACAACTTTTAGTTAGTGACCTCAAACACAAGTAGGTGTATAAGAAAATAAGATCATCTGAAAATATCTGGCTTTCCAGTGTATTAGTGAGCTATGCTGTACTATACACTATACTATAACGACCATACACAGTGTGTACCATATTATAAAAAGTATTATCTTTTGCCTGAATATATAAAGCAGGTTTTTCCACCATACAAGTTCTCTTTTGCCCTCTATTTAAAGCCAAAGACACCAGCTCAGACATCTCCGCAGTGTTTGGGTTGTTTCCAGGAACACGAACGAATGTGGAGGACACAGACAGACTTATTGCGGAACAAGACTGACTGATTTGGGAAAGCTCAGGAAGAGGAGAGGCGGCGCGCATTTACAACCAGGACACGCACACTCCGGACCCTCGAGAAGACAAACAGACTCTCCTTCCTGTCTCCTTTGATGAAACCTCACACCAATAACAACAAGGGCAGAGAGGACGGAATGAGTGTTGCACTTTTACCTGTGCAACTGAGACATGATCGAGTTTAACATCCAAACTTCTGCCCACAAAATAACATACTAAAGCGTCTGATTTCCACGCTAAACACTCACCAAAACAGCATTCCTGGCAGCACAAATGATGCGTTTGCCGTCAGCCGTCCAGGTGCTGCACTTGACGAGGACGTCGTCGTCGTCGCTGTCTGTAAATATGCTCCTCACATCGATTGTCTTCCACTCATTGGCAGACGACACCTGAAATAGCTGCAGGAACAAAAAAAAACAGTCAGAAGAGAGGATGTAATAAACCTCGGTAGAAAGTTAAGTTTAGTAAATTGTTGAATGCATTTTGTATCGTGCAGGACAAATTCATTACCATGTCTTATAACGATTACTTTATCAGCCAGAAGAAAGCAACATCTTTTATTTATTACTTTTTTTTATTGCTTTTTCGGCTTTTGGGGAATTAAAGTTCTCCTGGAAATAAATTACAAATTGATTGGTTTTAGCATCTTGTATAACTTTTTAATTGTGTGCCCAGTCAGGGAAATAGCTGCTAATACTGAATTGTACCATAGTAAGATACCTTTAATATTTAAGGTATTTTTCTTAATCAAATAACTATGACAAGTTTGAGGGTGTTTTTTTGAGCTGATGTTACAAATAAACAGTTTAATGTGCATCGGGTTAGGAAAGGTGTGAGTTTTAAAGTGTTGAGGTTTAATGGAAGTCACCTTAACGGTCCCGTCGTTGGAGGAAGTGGACAAGTAGCTGTCGTCAGGGGAGAAACAGCAGTGGTTGACTGGCTGAAAGTGGCCAAACATGGTGTTCTGGCAGGAAGGCTTGTTGAGGTTCCACAGCTACAGAAACAAAAGGAAACAAGAATGAATTAGGACAAACAAGGTCATGAGAAAGAAAAATATACGAGTAAACATAAAAACAAGACAGCCTTGTAGAGGCAAATCACACAGACGAGCACACCTTGACATTGGAGATCGGGTCGTTGGAGCAGGTGGCCAGCAGGAGGCGCTGTGATGTGTTGGTAAACTGACAGTGGTTGACCTGCTCCTCATGCTCCTCATTGAAGACCCTCAGCAGCCTAGTTCGATCTGCATTCCACACCTAAAAAAAACAAGAATCACAAATGTTATGATAAAATGGCTGGAAATTTTGGGATTCAACGTGTGACATTGATGGAATTAAGTCGGTCATCACGAACCAGCGGATTGCATACCTTGACTTTCCTGTCACTGGAGCAGGTTGCAAGGAGATGGTCGTCAGGGGAGAAGGCGCAGCACAGTACTTCGTCATCGTGGGCCTGGGTCTCTGTGAGCTTCTCACCCGAGGTACTTCTAAACACCTGAGCACACAGGTACGATGGCAGCGGTTCAATAACAATGCATAAAGGCAGTACGAGCACTGAATTACTTACTAGAACCACAAGTTTACTTTACTTGTGTGACAACTATGCTGAAAGAAACATTTACAGATTTCAGAGGTCTGAAATGTCGCTGCTAAAACTGTAGAATTTTGGAATAAATAAGCCCTTGATGATTGTATTAATTTGTTTTATTCTGATATTCTGTTGAAAATGTTTTTTTCCTGTGTGAGGACCAGAGAAACGTTTAAATTGCCGATTAAAAAATTTAAAATTGACAGATAGAGATAAACATATAATACCAAAATCGAACATCAAAATCAGTATATCGTAGAAAAATATGTAGATAAGTAAAAAAGGTACATGCAGACCTAAGGTAGGGTGTTTTAAAAAGCTACAGTCCCTCTTATTGACAGAGGAAGTCTTGTTTATTAAAAATAAAAAAATGCAGCCCTGTGGTGAAAGTGGATTGCTTTTCATGTTTTCCAATATTTTGTCTCCATGGAAACTATTTGGCCTTCATAAGGCACTCTGTGAACGGATACCTTGACTGTCTTGCTCGCGCCACAAGAGGCGATCTTTGTTCCATCATGGGAGAAGCAGGCGGAGTAGACGGAGCCCTGTTGGGGGTGGATCACCAAACGGGACAGACTCTCCACACCGCTCTGGTTCCTGTATAAAAAAAAAAACAGTCAAAACCTGGTTAAACAGCTTGTGATTAAAGTTTTTGCACCATGTGGCAATAATTTACATTAGGGCTAAAACATTCAGGTTAAAGTTCATTTTACAAACATGTGTTTGGTTTCACATTACACCATAAATAAGAGACTTTCTTACAGTTACATTATTCCATTTTAGATGCATTTATTTGAGAAAATAAATGCTCATATATTACAATAAAAACCCAGCTGATCCTTAGATGCACAATAACAACTTGATTTTGACGTTATTATTAAGGAACCCCATTTTAAAATGCATCCTTTTCGTACAGCAAGTCAAAGTAGATTCCCCCGGCGCTGGCCCGGTCCTGCGCCTGCAGCCGGGCTTGTCTGTAGACCTCAGAGGTGTGTGGCTGAGACAGAGCGAGCTGCACGACGTCCGGGAAAGGACGCTGCTCCAGCTGATGGCCGTTCAGAGACAGAAACTCCTGGAAATGACTGCGCACGTCACAGTTCTGGGAGGACAGAAAGGACAAGCAGATATATCTGTGACGGACAGAAGAAAATCTGAAAATAACACAGAGGTAAAAAAAAAAAAAAAAAAAAGTTTGATGTCTGCTGACCTCTTTGTCCAGAATGGATCCATACTCCACGTAGTCATTGATGAGGTGGGCTGGACCTATTACCTGGGCCTTAACACTGACCCAGTCCAGAGAGAACATGAGGGAGTAGAGCTCCTAGACAGTGAGACAAGTAGAGACACAGAGAGACAGAGACAAGCAGAGAGACACAGAGAGAGAAAAAAGAGAAAAAACTATTGATATGCTAATGAAGTAACACCCTGCCATCAATCCTCTCCTGAACAGTGGTTGTGTGGGGCTGTGTAATATGAGTTAAATCAATGTCATCATAATAATATAAATGTTTTGCAAAGATTAAAACATGTGATGAATTGGAAAAGACTGGAAAGTCATGATTTTTTGTTTACTGAAATTTGATTTCACAACAAATTACAAACCCACTGAAAAGTGAGTCAGTAAATAAAACTATTGAATTTCCCTGTGTGTGTGTGTGTGTGTGTGTGTGTGTGTGTGTGTGTGTGTGTGTGTGTGTGTGTGTGTGTGTGTGTGTGTGTGTGTGTGTGTGTGTGTGTGTGTGTGTGTGTGTGTGTGTGTGTTACCTGGGAGAGGTTGGCTTTGGCCATGTGGTAGGTCAAAAATCTGATCCAGTAAAGACACTCTTCATCTCCTGTGGTGGGAGGACCATCTCTGTAGTACTGCTGGTACTGACGCACCACCTTAGTGTGAAGGCTCTAAAGTACACACACACACACACACACACACACACACACACACACACACACACACACACACACACACACACACACAGATATAATAAGTATTTTCTAATTATAGTTTTAATTAAAGCCGTGTTTATTATTCAGTAGCTGTTATAGCAAATCAGCCAACATGGCCTCTTAGGGCTTCTTGCTTCACTGACTTAATTACTGCCCACTTAATAACAAGTTTGAACTCCAAAAGCTTGAGCTCCTCTAAAGTTGCATCCACACTGACCTGGAGCTGCGTGCGGTTCTGCTCCACCAGGAAGTCCAGCTGGAGGTCATGGAGATAGTACAGGTAGGGTTTATTGTGACTGTCCACAAACAGCAGAGACTTGTTGACGAACTCCTGGAGGATGTCCTCCACCTCCTCCGCCTCCAGATCCCACAGAACAGACAGCACCTGGGACGGGAAATAACATTCGAAGTAACAGGTGTCCTTCACCTTTGTGGAGAAGAATCCTCTCATACCTTCCAAATACTGGTATTTACAGTTATCATTTCTCATAGGTTCAGGCATGTACAGGTGATATAAGCAGAATTAAACCTGATTTTAGAGTATTAAACCACAAAGAGTCATTCCTGAAAGCTTCCAGAAAAAAGAAAAAAAAAGCACTTTTACGACTAAAAGCATTATGATATATACACAGAACACTGGTGTTGTGTCCCACCGAGAGGTAACAAATGATAGGAATCATGTGACAGAAGCATGTGTTGCGCAGCCAAACCTTGGCCGGGATTTTGATGTCCTGCTCCAGCACGGTCAGGTCCTTGTAGAGCTCCCGATGCTCGTCAGGTAAGACCTCGATACTGGCGGCCATGGCCTGGTCCAGGGCATCGTAGTCGTAGGATGACGACTTCCTTATGCGCTTGAACTGCTTCTGCTGCAGCTGGCGGAGGTAGTACTGCCAGCGGGTGGGTTTCTCTTTGAGCAGAGCGCCGATCAGGGACACCACCAGAGGGGAGCCTGACGTGATGCACAAAGAAGCCCAACATGTGTATTAGAAGCACAACTTGTGCGCAAAAGCAAAAGATCTGATCCTGCACGAAGCACAAGGCTGACAGACAGCTCTTAAAATAATGAACACAACCACTAAATCAAAGTTATTATTGCTTTCTAATTTCAAAGATTAAATTAAATCAAGTAGTACGTGTGGTTTTACAGACCTTTACATTCTCGGACGATACTGCGAGCCTCGTCAGGTAGCCCATTAAGCTTCATGTTCGTGTACAGAGAAAGGACCTCCAGCGCCTTGTCTTCATCCAGACCACTTTCCACTCCCACCTCATATTTAGCGCCTGCAACAACAAAAAAGCACAAGTGCGGTGCAACTGTCTTTTTTTGTGAAAAGAAAAACCATCACAGAAGGTTTCATTCAGTGCAGTTTTCATGTTGACCAGAGTGAACAACAGGACACGTACCGCTGACAGAATCAGCGAGGCTTCTATTTCTGGTGGTCAGAAGGATCCGACAGTGGATATCAAACGCCTTCACCACCATGCTGTCCCAGACGTCATCTAGAATCAGCAAAGATCTAAAAAAACAAAAACAGAAAAAAACAGTTTACCACAACAACTAGACTAAACACGGCGAACATACTGTATGAGCATTTAAAGGGAAAAAAACAAAAAAGGGACAAAATATTGAAAAAAATCTCCACTAAAACAACAACTTGGCTGCAGCTAAAAGATCCTTCCAAACCTAATGTAGTAAATATCCAAACACTGACACCTGCTGTTGACTGAAACCAGTAAATAATTAAATATGTATATTTTCATTCTGGCTGTTAACTGATAGTAATTTCTGCCATTGTTTTATCGTTGTATCCTTTCCTGTAATTTTATAACCGCCGTCCTTTTTCCTTTAACATAATTTATGGTTTTACTGTTACCATAAACATTTAATCTGCTTTTTTATTAATAATTCTTAGTAATATGATGATTTTTGTGTCCTTATTTTTCAAATCATTTAGAAAAAAATCTACAAAAACACATCAAAAATTGGTGTGGTTATTACGATTCACCAAATGAGTTTTGTTTATGTCAATTTTCTTGCTTATATTTTCACTGTGTAATTCTTTAATGTTGAAATAAACTAGCTCTATTCTCTTCTGTCACAGTTTTACATCGTGAATTGACATCAGAAGAGTCTGAATTACTACACAGTACACAAGGATTATGTCATTGTAGGAACCTGGGATATTTGCGCAGCATGAGGAAGCGCAGACACTCCTTGGCCTCATCCAGAGAGGTGGGGGGCCGGTGGAGGGGCTGGGAATCCAGGCCCTGCTCCAGACGAAAACACAGAGACTGGATCTTCACCAGCAGGTTCGGTTTGTCCAGCTGGCCGATGGACAGCCAGTGGATGCCTCCAGGAAAGCACTCTGGACATAAAGACAGGAGTCAAAGGAGGACGAGGTGAAAAGCTACGGAGGAGTGATCGTAAGGCGTCCATGTTTGAAACTATTCTGTCACACTTTAGTGTTACCACTGTGTCATTTCATGGATCATTAAGAACACTTCTAGCAGGTTAATTGAGTACATTAGTGTCAATGAAATTCATTAGGAGAGACAAAGAGAAAGTTCAACTTTCTCCACTTGGATGTATTTCTTTCTTTAACACTTTTATTGTTTCAAAATAATCCATACTACGAGTAAGAGTTTAGGTAGAGTCACCTTCGATGAGTCCATGGTGCCTGACAGCCTCAGCAGCCAGGATAGACTTCCCCGAGCCAGCCATCCCGAAGACAGTGACCCAGCCGGGGTCCTTCTGGAGCTGGTAGAATTTCTCCCTGACCCGGTTCACCAGCTTTGGTCTGCTGACGAACACCACGGGCCTCTGTGGTACTCCGCCTTCACTGAGCACGGTCTGGACTGTTAAGTAGATCAGAAGGGGATCGATATAAAACACTGTGAAGGCATTTCAGTTGCGACTGAGTGTAGGAGGTTAAACATGAAAAAAGGGACACAAAGGAGTCAAATGAGAAGAAGAAGATTGAGTTTACAAGATGGCTCATTGAGCTGGTAACCAAAACAGCGCCCACACAAGTCTCTGCACTCTCCACAGCACTCATGGACTCCCACACGCTGACAGCACAACCTTCAAAAGTTCCACTCCCACCCCACGCACAGCTTCCCACTGCTCACCGTATGATGTAAAGCTATCAGAGGAGCTCTTCTGTGCCTCGAGTGAGAAGTGCGGTAAGTCGTCATGGAGCAGATTGGCCAGATCATCATATGTCTCCTTGACCAGAGCGTTGTAGAAAGAGATGTAAGCACGGTTGTCCTTCCTCAGCACGAGCTCAAGTAGGGCTGCAGCCTGATCCTTCCTGGTGGGCTACAGAGAGAAATATCAGAGATGAGAGGTGGACTTTGATTTTAACATGCTGCTATTTTGAAAGTTTTCGTATGAGCTGATGCCAAAACAATGCCAGAGAAAGTTCTGAAAGGATCTCTGATGTCAAAAGCTGAATTCTGACATCTTACTTTTTACTTACTTTTTGTGTGTAGGTTTTAGGAGGCTCAGTTGGCAGAAAGAGAATATAATAGCCATAATTATATTTCTAAAGTAGCCCAGATGGGACAAACCCCACTCTCTTAGACACTTTGATGAGGAAAGCCAGCGGAGGGGTATTTAGTTGGTTGCAATATGCAAACCCACCGCTAGATGTCACTAATTCTCCCACACTGGCCCTTTAAAAGATTCCAGTTGAATTACTTCATATTCCTGTTCCAATGATATTCTAGAAATTAAACACTTGAGTGTGAGATTGTGTGTTTTACAATTTGGGATTCTGCATGTCATGCTTGTTCACAGCATGCAAGCCAATAAAATCAGAAGTGCAAAGTGCAAAGTTCAGAACCACATCACCCAGGCAGTAAATGAAATATTCCTGTGATTCATAGACCTGAATTCAAAGACAGAACGTGAAGATTAAGATTAAGAAGAAATTTGAATACATATGTTGGTTACTTTGCTTCCTGTAACAGCCAATGAGTATACTGTTCATGTGTCCCTCAGCAAGGCACCAGAACAAAATCTGTTGACTCATCATTTAGTCGCTTTGATGATGTGCAAGTTAACTGATAAAAAAATCAATATTTTGAGCATGAGGTGATGAAGGGAGAGGCGTGTCCAGATCATCTGCACATAAAATAACAAGTAATGGGGAATACCAAGACCCAGAGCATGAATCAGTAAACTCCGGTAGGAAGAGAGTGACTCAGTAGTCAGTAGACTTTTTAGTATTTCCTCTTTTATACCTTCAGCAGAAACTCACCTGAGTCCTGATCTTTTCCTCCTCATCCACAGTCATCACACCATCACTGATCATGTGGTCCATCAGGTAGGCCGGCTTCATGTCCTGCTCCAGTCTGTGGCGAAAGCGCAGCAGACAGCTCCTCGGCCGTTCCTCCAGAGCCATCTCGGCACCACAAGCCGACCATGCAGGGTCTTTTATACTGCGAATAAATGAAGAAGATGCAATGGAAGATTAATGACCGAAGGACGGGTGGATTTATCACATGACGTGACATCAATAAAAGGGCAAAACCTTCCTGCCTAAAACATTAAAAAATAACTGAAACAATTTGTTGACAGCCAGTCTGCAACTATTAAAAAAAAAAAAGCTGTTAGAGAACTTCGTAATGGGCATTCAATGTGGAGATTTCCCATTAATCAATACAGTAAAAAAAAAAAAAAGTAATTGTCACATTTATTCACACTGAAAATAATGTGTCTTTAAATGAAGGAGAATACACAAAAGTTCATGACTATTTGAAGACAACACAATAAGAAACTGAGGAACGGGAAGGTAATGAAAGTGAAACCACACGAAGTTAAACAGGTGTTCACAGAGTTACCAGTCGATTAACCTCCCATTGTGTCAACAAAATAAAGGTGAGCGGTTAATTTCTGACATCTCTGCTCTGTTGCTGAACATGGAAGTGAATACCAACACCACATGTCGGGGTTAAACGGAACTGTGCTCTGACATACTTTACCTATCATCCTATTTTTTACTACCCGATCCACTTACAGCAAGCTCATTTCAATACTTGCCACGACAAGTTCACTCGCTTTGACTGGCATGAGAATGAAACAAAGAAAACAATCGCCAGCAGATACTTACAAATATCTTCTTTTGGCCAACGAGGAAGGTATTTGCTGGCTTGTATGTGCTTGAAAGGTAAAGTCACGGTTTGCAGAATAAAATGGATAGAAATGCCATTTATTTCTCAGCGGTAACGTCTTACTTACACGCCCAATTTTTAAAGGGTGGCTTCCTGAGTCCCTACAATAACAACTTGCCACGGTGCGAGACGGCCAATGGTGTGATGAGTTTTAAATCACGTGACCGATGACCTCACGCATTTAACAAACGTGTAACCGGGCAAACTGATGCGGCGTTCAGATACTACTCATTTGTCGTAAATATGGCTTTTTTACTCATTTAAAAACCTTTTCTCAACGCTAATAACATTCAAAGATACATCAATAAGATGCTTTATCCAAACAGGAAAAGTTTGATTTGTAAACTGATGCGGCACAGAGCTATTAGACGTTGATGAGACAAATAAGTAGGAGAAATCCCTTTTGTACTTTTTTAATCTTGAAATTAGTCGAATCAAAAGTGTTTTTGAGCTGGGTTTTTTTTTTTTATCTTAATCATTGAAACAGTCTTAATGCTTTCTATCTGCAAATTTTTTTTATCTTTGCATGCTTAGGAATTACAAAATTTGTTAGTTTGTGTTTTCAACACATACTTTCTTCAGTTTCCGTACTACAAGTGAAGGCAACAGTACTGCCTGGTGACAACAAGCGATGAGAGCATGTTTATTGCACGGTACACTGATGCACTGATAATGCAATTATAGGTAGCCATAAGTAGATTACCTGTATAATGCTGTAAACAAATCAGCTTTTTGTCACACCTGCATAGCAATACTAATATACTAATTTCTGAAAAGGACATTAAATTATGGTAGTCTGAGAATCTAAATCCACCGACTGTATCTCAAAAAAGAGAAAATACTGGCACCTGGAATTACTGTCACCCATATTTCACGAGTAGGCGTGTAAATCTCAATTTTTATTGTAGTTTGTTGATCATTAACTAACAACTATTTCTAATCACGGGTCTGATCTTTGTGATATAAAAAGTTGTATGTCATACTATTAATCCCTCTGCATTAATAGTATGTATTATGGTATAATGTTCTGTGCTCAAATACACCTGCCTTTTTATGTCTATTTTGTTTTTGTATATATAATGTAATATCCTTATAACTAGTAAAAGGATAAAATAGAAATTTAAGTTTTAGGGTTGAAGCCTAGCTTTCTATTAAGACTGTAAATTATTTATTTCACATATTTATACTATTGTATCCATGTTTTAAGATGTTCTGTTCCCTGTAATCCACTGTATTTGTAGTTATCTTTTACGTAATGTATTTTTACATTATTCTTGTGAAAAAAATCATATTTATGTCAAGTTTAATGCGTCACAAATTCATGCTTAATTTTCTTTTTAAAGTTTTATTATATTAGTTGTGTTACAGACGAAAAGAAAGAACAATACATTTTCATGTAAACTTCTGTAAAACTAACATAACCTCTGTTCTTTGTGCAATTTTAGCTCCGCTGGAAATTCTGGACAACAAAAGTCACTTTTGAGTTCAGCAACTTTTCATTTCTCTACACGTTCCAACAGCCAACACAACAATACCGTAAAAACTGCAGTACCTCAAAATGTAACAAGAATATAGCGACAAAATCAATATAAGTCCACTGGCAGATAATAAGTAAAAGTACAGAACACACAACATGAGAAATATTACAACTAATTACTTGAAGTAAGAACTCAAATGACCAAACCCCAACACAAAGCTACTCATGCAGACAAATGCTATTTCCTTCTTCGAGAAATTATAACGCAGAGTGGATTAAAAACAATGCAGAGCGTTTAGTTCTCTGGCTGATACAAAAAAATAAAAAATGGTAAGGACAACAATCCAAGTATTAACTTCATGGATAAAGGACTCCCTCATGTTTTACATTAATATAATGAAATGTGGCACTTACTATGACAATATATAGTTATCTTGAACAGTTATAAAGAACTTGTTCTTTGTAAAGAATCTGAAATGCTACTCTGCTATTATTCTAAATATATAAGCTTCTTCTTCTTTGATTTATAAAACTTGCTGTATGAATTATATGGTTTTACTTTTTATCTCTTATTTACTGCCTCCTAAATTAATAAAAAAAAATTTAAAAAAAATAATGAAATGAGGTGTCACCATGCGGTTGAAAAATGGATCATTGTAACACTGGTTTTTTTTCCTTGTAGTTTGTGCCTTTTCTTTCCTTCTTTCTACTAAAACAACCAGTTTGACAGTGCTCAAATCAACTTTTGACATGTCAAAGCTGCCTCCCCCCCGACACACACACACACACAAACACACTTCCTCAGCTTTAGTTGTTTCTGGTAGAAAAACAGACTCCTTCAACTGCATGAGCCAGATCTTGCTTTTAATTGGAGGCGACAGAGTCCTGAGCGGCGTCCTGAGGAGGGCGTCCTGCTGCTGGGCTGCTGATGAACATAAGCTTCCTGATGATGTCCGCATAAAAAGGTCCATAGACAGCCTTGTTGTAGTTGACCAGGGAGATGAACTTTGCTCCCAACATTGCTAGTTCAGGCTTGACAGCGGCCAAGCCAGCCGGTACCTGTTCAAGTTTGACCCGGGGTTTGGGGTCACAGATGAGCGCCTTGAAGTACTGCAGCACACGATCCTCTGCAGAAAAAAACAAAACATAGAAAGTGAGACAAGTTTAATACACTCGCACCAACGCACATTTCTCTTCCAATTAAAATAGTCTTTATGGTACAGACTCTTCACGTCACAGTCACCCCAGCTCACTCTAACTTACCAACTAGAGTGCGGATGGGATTGTCCTTCTGGGTGATGCTGCAGATCTGCCCCGTGAGGGTGGTCTGCAGCGCTGGGCTCAGTGCAGGGTAGTCCCTCTCTGTTAAAGACTTGTTGAGCTCACAGCAGATCTGAGCGCTGACGCCTTCCAGTGACTTTTCGAGGTTAAAGTCCCTGTAGACATAGAGGGAGAAGTGCGTTTCGGGTACGATCGAATGTTTCATGTGAGCAAGATCTTAGATAATCTGTAATAATGGATTTAATGTAAATTTGTGGATTTATGAGGGATAAAATAAAAAGGGAACTGACGGCCTGTGCATCCCATCCAACAGCACACTGATCATCTTCTTCAGGCGGTCAGACAGGGAGGGCAGACCCTCGATAGGGCCTCCGATGGTGCTGAAGATGATGAGCAGCACCTCATTCACCGCCTGACTCCGCTGAAGCTGCCACTGAATCTCCTGAAGACGCGTCTCATCTGTCACCAACGTCTAAAGGATATCCATAAAACACACACGGCCACATAAAGGGTGGAATACGCCCTCAGGTCACGCAAAATATTTAGATGTATAAGCATCACCTCCCAAGCACAAACTGTCTAAATGTCTTCTAAACTTTTATCTTAAACTGTCAAGAGGTATATTATATATATATATATCTATATATATCTATGTATATCTATATATATATATATATATATATAGATATATATATATATTTCACACATAAAGAGCAGAGAAATTGAAATGTTATACGAGGGACGATCAAAAAGTTCCAAGATTGCTACCGTTACACGTGAACAGAGCATAGTACCGTGATGTGCACAGAGTAGAGGGAGGTTATAACCTTCAGAGGTTATACCTACAGTATTCATTACAGTATTACATCGCTTGATCAACACCAGCACCTAAGCTTCACCTGTTTTTCTGCTCACTGGTATGTGTGCAGCCGCAATGTCACCATGGACCTGAAACTTGCGGAGAGAGTTCGCACATCAAATTTTGCGTCACATTTTTTGGGAGAGAAGTCACAGGGAGCTAATAAGGGTGGTAGAAAGCAACGATTGTGCTGTTGTGGGCGAGAAACGCTGTGATCGGGCACCTTTTCATGTCGGAGAACCAAAACGCCATCGCGCCACAGTTCAGGTCGTTTGCATCGGATGTTTCCGCTCAGACACTTCAGAACGTCACGGTAGCTCTCGGCGTTGACAGTCAGACGCCGGGTGACAGACGTACGGGTGCACAACCACCTCGGGTGTCAAAGAAAACCCACCTGGTTGTGCTTCTGACCTGAAACACCGGCTTTGGGTCTTGGACAGCGACCTCCTGCTCCCTCTCCTTCCACCTCTCCCGGCTCATTGCTTGTGTGTCGGCTTTCTGAAGCATTTCAAGGGTCTCTGTTGACGATTTCCTGAGTTTGACACACTATTCGATGTGCTCTGTCTGCTCAGGTTTACGGTGAAATCTAAGCTGCGCCCAGACCAGTGGTCACAAAAATGTGTGTGACTCAGGTGCCGATGTTGATCAAGCGACATAACTTGGAATACTAAAATTGCTCTGCTCGCAAACAGGAACAGTCTCAGTTCAAAAAGCCCTTTGTAAAATCTCTTTCTCTTAACTGCATATACAAATACAAGCCATTACCTCGGGCAGTAGGTTCTTATTGTAGTCCCATGTGAGGATGCGGAGGAAGGCAGCATTGAGGATCTGGAAAGGCCCGGGCACCGGTGGCTGTCCTTTCTGTTCCTGAGGGACGGCGGCTGACAGCAGCTCCTCCAGCACTGACTTCATCCAGGAGGTGGTGCGGTCTAAAGAATCTGAGGAAGTTTCACAGTAACTCAATATCGTAGTGGTATTTCAGATTTTTCTTTCACGTTGTTTTGTGGTGTAATTCCAGGACTTTCTCATACAAAATATCATATCCTTAAATTCTGTCAGATTCTGTTTGTCAGCAACAAATTCCTAACTACATACGAGTATATTTTCTGTAATGCGGCAAGTTATGTAAGCTGCTTTCACACATGAACTGCAACCCTGAGCAGACATTACCCAAAGGAGCTTCACGTGAGAGGGCAAATGATTGAATCGGTAGGATCAGACATTAAACAGACTTTACCCTGCCGGCTTTATGGTACAGAGTCTGTGCAATGTCCAATTAAACTCACATGAATAGAGTAAATTTTTGTCCAGAGAATTCACAGCGAACGAGTGGGCATGCTTTACATCGCCTGAACCACATCGAGTATTTCCAGCAGGTGAAACCGTGTGACGCATAGAATCTCTACTTGTGTGCACGAAAAGCGCAGCTCCAGACAATGTCCAGGCCTGATTCTCAGGACGCTGTCCAGAGGTTATATGAGAGAACAGCTATATATAGAAGAATGTGTTATTGTGAACTTACTGGGTACTGCATCCAGGATGCTCTGAAACCGTGCCCTCTCGTATTCGACACCGTGGCAAGCCAGCACCGGCTTTAAGCTCTTAATTGAATGGTTGACCATGTCCGCCTTCATCAGGTCCAGCACACGGAATATCTCCCTAGTGTGTAGAAACAAGCCACAGGAGTTACCTTGCTTCTTTTAATGTACATAAATAAGAAAAGTCACAGTTTATGCATTTTTCTTTGGTAATAAATGTTTGATAGCAGTATTGAAACCAAAGTTATGTAGTTACCTGAAGAGTGTCACTATGTTCTCTGGGCTTTCCTTTAGCTTCTTGATTTCCTCATCCCTCACTGGTGCACACATCTTGCCCATGGTGGTGATAATGTAAGAGGCAAGCCCCTTGATGTCAACCGCGTCGTTGTCAACCTGCTGACGAATCAGGTCCATGTCCAGCACCTCCATGATCTGAGTCCGCATCCGATTAGCACCCGGATTAAGGAACGACAGTAAGACCTGTGCATTGAGGGAAAAAAAGTTTATTTTTGAATATCATAATAAAAAAATTAAAAAAAATGCTCAGTTATCTTCTTCAGCCAGAGCAATGTGGTAATAGATTTAGATTTAGACTTTATTAATCCCACAATGGGGAAATTTAGTCATCACAACAGCATAGAACCACAAAAAAGGTGCACACAATATGAAAAAAATGTATAAATACGTATACATAAAATAAGATGAATAAAAATAATTATTTTAGAAAAAAATAAGAGCAATGAATAAATACACATACACAGACTATATACACAAAAACAAATACAATTTAATTAAAATAAATAAATACAGCTTGGGATGAATGGAAAAGTGTCAGGTGCTACGAAATGAAATGAACAGTGCAAAGTTATTTTAGGGTGGTGTTGAATAGTCTGATAGCCGTTGGAACAAACGACCTGCAGTAGCGCTCTTTCCTGCACTGAGGGTGCAGCAGTCTGCCACTGAAGGAGCTACTTAAATAAAATAAAAAATAATAATAAATAATTCCTACAGATGTAGTGAAGCAGTGAGCATCAGATTGTGTGTACTGACCTCTCTGATCTCCCCCAATAATCTGATGGCTTGTTCATACTCAGGCGGGTCGTTGTTCAACTCAGCCTCCAGGATGTCCCAGAATGCCTTGTGGAGATTATCACGAACTACCTTCAGTAAACTTTAAAAAAAAAAAGAAAAGAAAGAAAAACAGAAAGGGGAGTTTTAGTTTTGCAAACTCCCGGTTCGCTTGGAAACAACTCAACTGAATTCATTAGATCCACCTTTACTCTAAAGTAACTAAATTACCTTTAAAGAAGGAAACAGAAGTTAATGTTTTGTGGTTCCACGCCAATCATAAGCATTAGTAGACAAGTCCAAATAAACTGTGCATCTACTCTTTGTCCCTTTTGGTTAGTTTACATTTGTAACAGTGTGCTCCCTCTTCTCGGTACTGTGTTTGTTAGAGTTCGCCACAATTTCTGAAGCTGTTCTTGTTTTCTTATTTAAATATTTCATCAGTCTTTTGTGTGAACTTCTGGGCAGTTGAGACACAAATAATGGTGTTGCTTTTTTGCAGTCTCAGTCACCAGCTATTCAACTGTAAGTAAAACAAGACTCACATTCATCCTTGGTGATAACAGTCTTCTTTCATGAGAATTACACATTTTTATTAATTCTGTAAAGCTCTATATTTGTATAAAGCATAGATACCACTAGCAGCCCTCTCCGATCACGAACATGTTCCGAATTTCAAGTTAAATGTCTGTGAACATGACTGATAACAGTGTTAAGTGTGAGAGGCATCAATGGTATAAACCTAAAAAAAATTATGTTATTAGTCAGCAAAGCTTGTGTAATCAAGTCGTTTGCATTATTAAAAATTTTCTTAAGTCCCTTATATGACAAAATTATATTTAGGTTCACTACTAATCTACAAAACATAATGGCGTGTGCACGAATGGAGACCAAAGATCTTTTTCAAGCTTAGTGTATACCCGTCCTGACGAAGGCTATCTCGGTCCACATGGAAACTGGGGTTCACAGTGATCTCATGGGAAATGCTGAGATTGAACAGGTCTTTCGCAGTATCCATGACTTCATCCAGGGTTATAGTTTTGGGCGGGCTTGCTGTGGAAACCAAACATTGAACAACAACTTCGTAACTTGACAAACGAGAGTTTGTGTTAATCTATTAAAGTTGCATGATAACATGTAACTACTGATAAAATACTGGAAACCTAACAACACGTACAAACAATACAGCATTGTAAATATACTTTTTCAAAATCAAGCCTGACTCTGTGCAGAAACCAAACCAGCAAAGGGTCGAGGGGACCAAACTCACAGGAGGGCGTGCAATGCTTGCTGGAGCAGTCGCTAGTGAAGCTTTCGCGCGAGCAGTCCAGGTCGCTGGTCAACGTCATGCTGTCGCAGCGGTCCGACGACGAGTCCACATCGCTGCCTTGGTCCTCACCGCTGGACGTGGAGGTGGGTCGCTCATCATTTAGAGGCATCTTGGGTTACGGCTGCACACGAGAAGGTGGTAATGACTCTTAGCTTGTTGACAGTAACTTAAACACAAAGCCATTTCTTAACACTTTGTCAAACTCAAACAGCAAGTCTGAAATCAATGGATATGTTAATATTTTCAGAAAAACTTGGAAGAAACCAGTTTAGACCGAATTATCGTTAAGAAAACTATAGTTCTTAGCAGTTCCTGAAAGACACCTACAAAAACAGTAAAAAAAAAAAGTAAAAAAAATTAAAAAAAAGATCTCTGATGTGGCGATATTACATCAATATGAAGAAATCCCACAAAAAGACCAAAACAAACCAAATAATCCAACTGAGCTGTATTGTTTGGGTTGTTCAAGCCGGGTACTTTGTTCTCTGCAACGTATAGTTTTGTTGTTGTCCAAAAGCTATTTGAATGATGCAAATGTTTACAAGGGATGAGATGTTCCTTAGTGAATATATACACAAACACTGTAGTTAATTTTGAGGAAACCCTATGTAAACTATCTCAGAGTCCCAGATGAAGCTTTACCTTAATTTACTTGCGCTTGTATGAATGGGAGAGCGAGCATGTGACTGCCAGAGAGAGAACGCACATTTTTCATCTAAGTAAGAGTCGTCGTTGCCAATGCAGTTAACAGAGTGTAACAAAAACACCAGGCACGCTCAATAAAACAGCTGGCAGGCCAGTCACCATGGAAACAGAGATAGCAGCCTTTTTGTGCAGAGTTTCAACATCAACATCTTATTAAACTCACTGACAGAGCATGAAGCAATTCAATGGAAAAACACTGGTTACGTGTTTGTTTTTCTGCCACCGGGGTTACAACCCCATCCAAAGTCTACACACAAACAGAACCCACGTCCACATAGGTTTAAACAAAAACCTGTATTCCTTGAAGATGAAAGGGACCCTGTGTCCGTCTGTCTGAGATCAATTGTGTCTCCAGGGCAACGTGGGACAACAGAGGGCTTCTCAACCGTCAAACCGATCCCATTACACCTGTCCCTGTGTTGTCTGCCTTCCACACAAATAGATTGTCAAGCAGAAGAAAGGTGCCATTTGTAATGAAGAAACGAATATGGGCTAAAAAAAAACCAAAAACAAACTAAGTTAAACCATGAATCAAGCTAAAAGCACTCGCCAATAAAAACACAAATCACCACACTTGGCTAAATTTAAGTAATAAGATCTTTATTACTGTAACACCTACGACTAAGCATGACCTCTGCCTTTCTAATATTATCAAAGACATACAGTGCTGGCGGGATGACACTTGGGTGTTCCTGTCCCTAGAGTTATCTGCTGCCAAAAATTAATGCACCCTCCCTGGCAGCTCTTGTGGTTTAAAGATAGCCTGAGGGGGTGAGGATGATGTGTGCGGGGAGTGTGCGACTTATGTGTACCCCTGCTATATCCGCAGCTCGCTCATTGCATTATCTGCTAGACTTGACAGCTAGGTCAGAGCAACGCACCGGGCCAATTTTCCACGATTATCTGGAGGGATGAAAGCAGTGCAGTCCAGAAAACTGATTACGGATTAGGTGTACATCTGCTGCTTCATTCTGAGAAAGCCTCTCCCAAGTAGTTTGCGCGTTTGGTGTTACGCCGTTATAACAGATCACCAACGCAAAAGTAGGAGCTTTTAACCAAAACACTTCACAAATATGTGTAGGAAGTGAATGTTAAGAAGCATTAAGAATGATATTGATCAATCAGTATTTGGAGTACACAGAAGACTGACATACAGCATTGGAATGTGATAACAATATATCTGGAAGAACATTTCTATACCTTGCCCAGGTGTTTTGGATGTAAACAAATCAGCAATCAAAGGAAATGTATTTTCAAGAGGGAACAGGTACTCGAATGCAGATTACATATCGTTACAGCAACTCCTGCAGAGACAAAGACGGGCTCCTGAGATGCGGGGTTGACTGCAGTGTAAAGTAAACAAAGCAGTGGATCAAGGAGGCCGGGCCATCCACACGGGGACTCTCCTTACTGGCTGCAGCTCCCTGTCGCTCACCACTACATGGGACATCTTTGGTTACATCGCAGTGCACATGGATAAAGAAATATCCACACACACGCAAGAACAGGGTACACGTGATCCGAGCTGCAGACCAAAACAACAACTCCATGTACATTTACAGTGCGTTTTAATGAGACCCACGACAACAAGTCCAACGTTATTACGAGAGACGAAATGTGCTGTAGCTGTCAAGACTCATCTGTTGTTTACACTGTAAACTGTATTGTGTTACCTGACTGAATCCTGCGGCTGTGCAGCCACAAGATAATAAGAATAATAAAGAATAATTGATATTTATAAATGATTCATTTGGTTTTTAATAACACGCAGCAGCTGTACCGTGACATTAAAACGGACATGCTCGCTGTTAGTTTGAATCTTCGAAGACTATTTTGTTTCCGCTCTACAACAAAGCGACACCAACGTTAAAGTTAGCCAACGAGGAAGTGAGTCCCAACCGTGAACACGTGAAAATGTGCTGAACAAAAGCGACTTTTACCTCTATTAAGTCTCCGGAAAGGGAGACCGACGCCAGCTCAGCGCTGAAGTGAAAACTCGCGGCGGTCCTGAGCTGTTCGTGTCTCTTTTTAAAGGTCCTTCTCTCCCAGCTGGCTCTAAGGGCAAAACAGGCGAAACCATCTCGTCCGTAGGGGTGTTCAACTGCCAAACAAATGCGAATACATGAAAATGAAATGCTTTTATGGAAACACTTGAACATAACTTTTAAAGAGTACATATAGGGGTAAATATACATTTTTAGATCGATAAATATACAATTTTGCAAGATTTTTACACTGTATCACCCTTAGTTGAAATGGTGCGCTCCTCTCTGCTCCATCCATGTTCACGTGGGACGTTTTTGTTTACGGACGTGACCTCAGTGTGCTCAAAGTAGAGCACATATATACCTAAGGGCATAATAGTCATAATGATAATAATAATATATTATTCATAATAATAATGATTTATGAACAATTCATAATATAGTATCCAAGTGACAGCAATTCTAGGAAAAGCTTCTTTTTTTTTTCAAGAGAATTGTCTAATTTATCCTAATTTCAGTTATCAGCTGCCAGACAACTCTTTTGTCCTTTTGTGATATAGCATATATTCATACCTAGTTTGATATATTATGCATATCAGGTATGTGCTTTTTTTTTTTTTTTTTGCAGACTCTTACAAATATATTTAGCGGAAAAAAAATGTACGCGGTAATTTAGTTACGGATGACATTTCTAAGACTCTAGGGAAAACACTGACCTAAATATTATGTGAGAAAGTGACTTTTAGGGTGTTGGATGAAAAAACTGTTGAAAGAACAAAAGGCTCTGTGTGATTTTTATTTTTGGAGGAGTCTGTTAATATCACTATATTTGAGTCTTGGCAGACAGAATGTCATTATATTAATTCTACAACTGGGACATTGTGGTGTGGTTCTCTGAATATCACAGGTTAAATAAACATTCAAATGGTTTATGTGTGGCAGATGGGTACATTGCAGTATTATTTCCTGTAGAAAATAAATTATATAATTTGTAAAACCGAAGCGTACATCGGTTCTTTGACGTGTAATTTTTCATAGTTAAAAAAAAAAAACAACAGAATAATTAACCTTACGAAAAAGCTTTTTAAATGCCTTTTTTGTCAAATATAAATTGGAAACGAAGTGCACTTTATAGCCTGTAGAGGGCAGCAGTGCGGCGTGTGTACGTTACGTTTAGAAGAAGAAGAAGAAGAAGAAGACGATGATTACGTCACACTCGTGATGGCGGTTGATTTGACTCCTCGGTTTAGAAGGTTGAACAGCCAAACGAGAAGTTTTCGGGAAAATATCCAGCATGGTAAGGCCTGATTATTAATTATAAACAAGTTAGATGTTAGATAATCTCCGCTTTATGTTATTATAGCCACATAAACAAAGTGGAGTCGTGTGAATATGTGCGCATTGACAGATAATACTGAGGCATCACTACCGTGTTGATAGTCGCTGGTCTTGACAAAATTATCTTTTATAGACCAGAGTTTAAGGAACATGGGAACTCAGGATCCTTGTTTAGGCTGCTGCTTAGGGTTTCTAGTCTATGGAGAAAGTATTTCGACCCTTTGACCTACATATGTGGCAATACTTTCCTGTATAATCACTCCTTTCGATGTTCTGCATCTTACGGCAGTGTCGTACACCATTAAAGTTGCAGCTTTCACTTGTTTTCCTTTTTCACATAAAGTAAAATAAACAAACCTCAGATCAAAGATCAATGGGGGCGAAGTTTTGCAGAGTTTTCACTGTCACAAGTTGATTGTAATTGTGCCTGGTGTTTACCCTCAATTTTAGACATCCCATGTTTATTTTACTAAATGGTATGACGACATTGTTGAAGGTATGTTAATTAGTCTATCCAAAAAACAACAACCACCAGACCATGAATGAAGTCCATCATAACTTTTGAGCTTTGGGATTCAACAATTGATTGTGTCCCCTTTTCTTTTTTTTCTCCCTCTGACCACACGGCCTCCAATAGGTTTCTCAGGGCCCTTTGGTGCCACCCAGCTCTGGCACAACATCATCCAAGCCCTGCAGACTCAGGTGGAGGTGCGCCGCTGCAGGAGACACCTCCGCGTTCATGCCGAATGTTTCACAGGCTCAGACGCCGTGGACGCGGTTCTCAGTTACTTGATGCAGAATGTGGTGTTTTGCACGAGCGAGGTGTCTCGCCTCAAAGCTGCTCGACTCTGCCAGGCTCTGATGGAGGCGAAGGTGTTTGAGCCGGTGGGCACAAAGCTGTTTCGCAGAGACAAGGAGGTGGCCTTCGAGGACAGCAGCTGCAGCCTGTACCGCTTTCTGGAATACAAAGTGTCGTCCGATTCTGTCATGCAGGGGGGAAGTGGTGACACAGAAAACACACCACCGGAAAAACGAGCGTTAAAGAGGAAGAAGAGCTCAAGGTTGGCTTGACAACAAAATCTAAATGTATTCAGTGTCAAAGCCTTATTGCAAAGTTTATATGATATAATGTAAGCTATTGCCATATATCTTTTTGATTTTGGTTGATATTGTTATATCTTTCATGTCATCATCTCATTTAAGTTAAATCTATCTCTATATACGAGATATTATTTGTAAGCATCAATAGTCATTCCCCAAATATGATCAAATTTGAACTTATCTATTGATGATATTTGATTTTCACGACATTTTACAGTGGCTCTTCACAGTTCAGAGTGTTAATTAATCACCAAAATGCTTTGTTTTTGTTTCTGGAGGCTGTATGAACTGAGGACCATCTCCAATCCTCTCGCTGTTGGACCATCAGACCAGAGGGTAGAAAGGCTTTTGAGGACCATCAACCTGCAACCATCTGTCTCTCTAGCTCCGAACACAGCCCCCATGTCTTCTGCCTTTCTGGCCAAAGCTGGTAATGAGCTCATCTGTCAGTATTTGCCAATATGGCGGGGGCCCCTTTGCAAAGGGAGCAGCAGTCCATGACAGTTTGCTGGACAGATACTTTTCTGAAGCTTTTTTTCTCCTTCTGCTCTTTCCTCCTCCCCTAGTGGTGGATGAGGTCTGGAAGCAGCAGACCTTGCTGCAGCTGCTGCAGATAGTGGAGTTGCCCATGTTGGACTGCATCCTGACTTCTCCCGAAAGGGGTCAGCCACAGGCCTGCAGAGCTCCTCTGGCCAACCAGGACCTGGTTATTTCTAACACGTGCCTGGACAGAGAGCTGCCCGACTCCCTCAACCTGCCTCAGTCAGTGCTCCGATTAATACTTCAAAGTCTTTTTGCACCATGTTCAGAAGCTGATCCGGTCAAAAATGCATTGTCGTAATTACAGAGCAAATCGAGATGAATGAACTCGTTTTTCACCACATATTCGGTGATAGCAAAGCAACGTTTAGTTCAGTTTCATCCCTTTTTTTCTTTCCTCAGGTTGGATGGGTGGCTGTCGGCGGCGGCAGACTGCTTGGAGCTCTTTCCCGACCAGCTGATCGTGGTCGTGGGGGAACAGCTCAGCCAACAAGATGGCGATGCATCTTTAAAGAATGGAAATGCAGAGCAGATGGCAGGCCACAAGAAACTACTCTTTGACGCAATTGCCAAGCACTACAGTGGCCAGGAAAAAGCTCCACTTCTTTCAGGACGCTACCTGGATATACATGCTGCAATTCTGGATTTACTGGGTGAGACTTTTGTGATTTATTTGTGTGTCATTTTGAAAAATGTAGGAGATAAATTTGAGGGTTAACCCCAACCTTAACCCTGCTCTTGATTTCCAGATGAAGGGAAGGTGCCGGAGGCCATCAAAGCCTCTCAGTTGTGTTTGCGGCTGCTGGAGACGAGCGTGAGAGACGAGCTGCGGAGACTACTGGCCTTCATGGCCACGGCAGCTCCCTCAGATGCCTGTCGTCTGCAGAAACAGGTAGTTCACCGGTCTCCTCCAAACCACACTGACACTTCCAGCTCTTTGCACACACTGATAGGTGTAGGATATATAGAAAACACTTTATAGAGTACATTGTTGGTAATTTCATTGATTTATGTGATTCTAGTGGAGCTTTATAAGAGGATACAGTAGTTATTTTGATGGAATGACCTCTTACTGACAGGGATGTGGGTTTTATTTTTTTCTTCTTTCAGACTGATAACAGGAACTTGGTCTGCCGCACTTTTCAGAGAGCACTCGTTCAGAATCATGCATTGACTCGATCGCAGAGTGAAACGCTGGTGCTCTTTCTCATGGACAATCACACAGAGCTCTTCAAGGTACATTTCGCTTCTTTCAGACTTCTTTTGGAACTTAGTTTGCAGAAAAATGCATTTCTGAAGACCGTACATAAGCTCCACATTATTTGGATTTCATAGCAGGCGAAACTGAAAGAGGAACTTTTACAAATATCATTAGAAGTTCCTTCTGTCCTATACAGAGAGGGATTTGTGCACTTTAGACCGACAGGCACCTGTTAGTGGTGGGTTTCAATGTTTCCTTTCACTCTCTCCTCTTGCTATGACGATAGACTCCTACGAACCTTATCGAAGCTGTGAGGAGAACACTGAGGACGATGCAGCAGGGCAAAGACGCTGACTCCATTGCAAGTAAGTTAAATGCAACTTCAGTTAATTGTTCCCACTCCAGCTAACATTACACAGTAGACCGTCACATGAAATAAGAACTCAGAAGGTGTAAATATACGGAGTCCTTCAAACTTTGAGCGTCGAATCTGTTGCACGAAATACTGGTAGACACGTTATTTGCTGCAGTGTTTTATCTTCTGCAATAAAACACACCTGTACTGATTTATCTTGAACTTAGGGGCTCCACTGCAAAAACGTTTTAACCCAAATAGTAAAATGTTTTGTCTACATGGAGGCGCTGTTGCCCCAGATTCACCCCCACCCCCCCCAAAAAAAAAACAATCCCTCCTCACTGAACACAATTAACTGAAGTTGCATTTCGACCCGCTGTGCCGCAGCGTTCACCTTCTGCCAGCAGGTGACCCCACAGGAGTACGAGGACCAGCGCGAGGCGACCACTCTGGAGAGCCTCAAACAACTCCTGCATGACATTACCTCAAACACCAGCATGCCTGTCAAGGAGAGGAAGACGCTGCTCAAAGAGTTTGAAAAGCATCACCCAGTGGTCTTCCTCCAGCATTTCTCCAGCACTTTCTGAAGCGCACAACCTACCGGTGCCGGTTTTGACTTCATAGATCTCAAAGTCGGTGGTAAAATGCTGCCTTTGCATAAGTAATGACTTGCCTACAGTCACACCTCTGATGTCTAGTATGAGGCGACGATCAGCGCAGATCATCCTGAGTGCAAATGATGTTCTCACTACATGTTGGCACGACCAACGTCTCCAAATTCCGATGGAGTCACACGAAGTAACGAGAGTTGACGTTTTATTTGTAAATATGTGGTTAAGTTTGGATTTTGGAAAAAGTTCCTTCTGTCCCACAGCCATGGATGCCTTCCCTTTTTGTTTTTTTAACTGGCGCATATTGCGATTCAATATAGCGTTTAGAGTCTTGTTGTTCAGAAATCACATGTAAAAGGTTTTGCACTAATTTGAAAAATATAATTAAGATCTATTTGGTTCCAGGTAGCTTATCGAGGGTGGTGTGGAGTTTGGATTGTTGACACAGATGTCATATTGATGAATAATGTTTAAATAGTGCGTTTTCTGCTTTATATTGTTTTAGCATTACTAGAAGATAAACTTAAAGTATAAAAAGGTTGTAAAAAGGGATTACTGAAATAGACTAACTTTATCAGCCAATTAGCCAGCTGTTTGATGTTGCAAATAGTGGACAGCTTTTGTACTAATTGATGTGATTCTTTTAGGTCGAGATACTGCACTTGGATAAAGCTAATGTGGTTTACTAAAGGGTATTTTAGTTCAGTCGATTGGAGTGGTGTTGTGCTTTTTAGGTGCACATTAATATTTGTACACATCAAAAATGAAGAACAACACCATGGCGGCCATGTTGGTGTCTTGTTTCGGCTGCATGTGTGTTTAAGGACGAATACTGGTGAGAGTAACACTAATGTCGCCGAGTTAAGTTTAATACATGAAGCATGAAGGTTTTCATATTTTCTGGGAAGGTTTTAACATGACATTGAATATGACATGAAAGCAGAATTGTGTGTGAGGCTAACAATAGCTCAGGTTCATATTGAAGGTTTGTTTGAAACACCTTTAACTCAAACATGTTTTTAATTGTAACTTTTTAGGATTTTACTTGAAATATAGACATTATGACTTGATTGAAAGGGGGTAAAGCCAGGTCTACTTTGACTTGATATTATTTTAGGCTACTAATTTAATTTGACGCCTTTGTTGGATATTTTTTTTAAGCCGCGGTCAAAGAAAAATAACGTACTGTCAAACCTAATTTTACTCGGCATCTTTTAATCGTCGCAAACACTGGAATCATGTTCGAATGCACTTTATGATGCTGAAACATGCTTTACTTTCTGAGGAAATAACATCTCTAATAAAAGTTGTTCTCTCGAAGGAGACTTGTCGTAGTGCATGTGTTCTTCTCTCTTTCAGGGGTCTTGACGTGGTCATAAGGAGCTTAGTGACCCTCAATAAGATTGATTAAATAGTTATGTTTGTTTAAAATGATATTGCCATTGATGATTTCATGACACGTGAAAATATGCTGTGTTTTTCTAGCTCCTACCAATCCTAGTAGAGGGTCAACCTTCTTGTGAATTATTAAAAGGGGCACAGAACAGGCTTGTGACGTAACAGCCAATAAAATAAATACGATTTAGCGAATTATTAGTATAAACATCTGTGATGTAATCCTCGTACTAATTATCATTTATAAGATATCTAACACGGTAAAAAAAAAAAAAACAACAAAACAACCTCAGATGACGTCGAAAGCACCTGACTCCACTAAAAAAAAAAAAAAAAACCCGGAAGTGAGTTTTTTTTTCTTCTTCTTCTTCGTTCACGAGCCTGCTAAGCTAACTCATTTCGTATGCTACTGGGAGACATGGGGGCTGTGTTTCACAGCCAGTACTGACAGCGGCGCTGCCGAGAGCCCAACTGGGAACAAGAATTCAAACCGAGGGTCCTTTTCGCAGTGAGGTAAGTCGCTGCTATTGTATGTTTGTTTGTTGTTTGTTTTTTTGTTTTTTTAAAGTGACAGCTGGTTAGAAAAGAGTCGGCGTTTGACTGGAAAGGCAGTGACGTCACTGTCTACTTGCGCATTGTTGGCTAGTTAGCTCTCCATCGGCGACTTAACCCCGATCTGTTCAATACAAAACAAACAAAAACAACAACAACAGGCTTGGACAACGGGGTTGGACAACGACGTCGCAGATACGAGGTCTAAAAGAAGGTTTCGTTTGTTTGTTTTTGTTTGTGGAAAAGCTGTCGTTCGTTGTAGCGCGGACGTAACGCGGTTAAACTCGGGGCTAACGCAAAAGGTGTTTCACAATAAGACGTGGCGGTCCGACCCGACGCTGAAATGTGGTTTGATCTTTACGCACGAATCGCCGGTCCTTACCGGTAAAGAGAGAGGAAAAAAAAGAAAAAAAAAAGAAGCAAGTCATGTTTTATTCATTATCCCGACGGCTAACTGCTCGGTGGGTTGTGAGCAGGTGTGTCTGGGGAGCTTAATGCAGCTGACTAATCTGTGTAAAGTTAACGTGTAATTAACACTTGAAAGTGTCATACATTTTTTTTTTTTTTTTTTAGATCATTGGATTGACTAGAAAAAAAAAAAAAAAAAAAAGCATCTGATTGTGTTATTATAATTTACCCATTTGTTGTCGTTCAGCGTATAAAATTGTCAAAACCCTTTTTTTTTTTTTTTTGCCTCATGTTGTTAGGGGAAGTATGTCGGGAGTCATCAAGTCAGAGATGTGCATCATTTGGCCTCCACTGGAAAATTTGGCATCACGTTTTGGCCCAGAGCTGCTCTGCCCGGGTCTAAAGTAAATTATGAGCGGTGTCACAGTTCAGTGCATCCAGCTGTTAGTGCGTCAGACATTAGGCTTCATTGTTTTGGCTCTTAATATAGAATTTTTTTTTAAAAGGTTTAAAAAGAAAAGTCTCTTGGATGTGACTGACATCACTGATATAAATGGTGATGAAGCTGACAGCATCAGGTACTACCCATGCTGACTGACAGCAGAGGGAGGTGCTGCTGTGTAATATTATTCGGTATATCAGCGTTATTGGTTGGGAACTTACCACATATATATATATATATATATATATATGTATATGTAGTCATTTTTAAAATGTGTTTTTATGCAGGATCACGTACAGAATGAAATAAAAGTCTGCAGTATGCTCTTGAATCATGCATATGTACGTTATTTGCCAAAAAGCTTATTCAGCTTCAACATCAAAGGACCAGAAGCTTCCTTAAGACAGAAATAACCCGAAGAAACTGTTCAAATAGGAATAATTTAACTATTTTACCGTCAGCTGTGTTTTTTCGTCTGAGTTATTGTGGCTTTTAAGTCCCTCTGAAGTGTTTTGAAAGAGCGCCTGGCTGAGGTTTCTCTGACTCATTTTATATTTCTGAGGACAGCTTGGACCGTTCTGGTGCTTATTCTCCTCAGCCGGCGCAGGCAGGACGCTAGTGGCCACTTTGATGTGCAAATTTCCCAGGAGATGCATTAGAGTGCATGTTCAATGGATTTTTTTTTTTTTTTACGCTTTTTGCTTTGTAAGAATCGTACAGCTGCCTGTTTCACCGAGGACGGTTGCGTTCCCACATTTTTCTGAATGTTATTCACCTCCGTACATTCCTCGAGCCGCTGATCTGTCCTCTGTGATCATTGTCGATTGTCCCACCCCAGCTGCCAGGTGAAGCCTGAACATGGAGTCCATGTTGAACAAGCTGAAAAGCACCGTCACCAAGGTGACAGCAGATGTCACCAGCGCTGTCATGGGCAACCCGGTGACGCGAGAGTTTGAGGTCGGACGACATATCGCAAGTGGAGGTCCTGGCTTGTGCTGGCGGATCTATAATGGCACCAAGAAGTCCACCAAACAGGTGTGTGTGTGTGTGTGTGTGTGTGTGTGTGTGTGTGTGTGTGTGTGTGTGTGTGTGTGTGTGTGTGTGTGTGTGTTTTCCACCTCTCTCCTTCTTTGACGTGAATGGATAAATGATTTACTTCAGCTCTGAGACTGGATAACATTAACTTCAGCCTCTTGTCGTTTGCCTTGGACTCTCCAGGAAGTGGCCGTGTTTGTGTTCGATAAGAAGATGATTGACAAGTATCAGAAATTCGACAAGGACCAAATCATCGATTCACTGAAACGAGGGGTGCAGCAGCTGACCCGACTGCGTCACCCGCGTCTCTTGACTGTGCAGCATCCTCTGGAGGAGTCACGGTGATTACGCAAACACACACACACACACACACACACACTCAGATGTATATCAAACACACACAAGCTCACGCTCGTGTGTATATCAAGGACAAACGCAGTGTGTCACAGCACAAAGAGGGGTTTGACAAAGAGGGGGCGGGGAAGCGGCATAACAAATCTGTTTTGTATGCCTGTGTGTGCGCGTACGTGAACAAAAGCTTGTCGCGATGAAAAGAAGTGCAAATTAAGGTCGTCTTGCACTTTCCTCTAAATACTTTCCAGGTCTGTTTTTTTTTTTTTTTACTTGTGCGCATGTTGTGAAATGTCTCCGTCCTTTCCAGAACAACTCAACCTTTCAGTCAGCCGCCGCGTCACTTTATCCTGATGTTGTTTCTGTGTTCGGCCCTCAGGGACTGCTTGGCATTCTGCACAGAGCCGGTGTTCGCCAGTCTGTCCAACGTGCTGGGCCAGTGGGACAACCTGCCGAGCCCCGTGCCCAACGACATCAAGGAGTACAAGCTCTACGACGTGGAGACCAAGTATGGTCTGCTACAGGTGAGAGGGCAGGCGGAGGAGATAGTACGAATCGTTTAGCAACCATTTTCTCGGTTTAAAAAAAAAAAAAAAAAATCTGGGATTGTCAGATAGTTTATATAAATTATTTTCCGTTTACATTTACACATCGACGGGCATTTTGATTACCTTGCGTTGTCACATCAAAAGTCCAAACCCCCCCCGAAACATTCAGTTTAGTGTCTTAGAAGAAAAAAAAAAAAAACAAAACATCCAATAATCCCGTTTTAGAGTTTAGAGCGATTTCAGGCATTTTTGTGTAAAAGATTGGAAAAAAACAATAATTTACTTCTAGAATAGAATTGTTGCTCAATAATTTTCTTTCACATGACTAATCAATCAACTGAATCATTTCAACTATAGCTTGATGTGGCAGGAGCTTTAAGATGCCTTTAAGTAAAGGAGTAAAGAGACTTTGTGAGGTTTTGTCAACATCCGGGGCTGAAAAATTGCCACGGACTCCCGCGTTAAACTTTACAGCAGAAATGAGCATGTTTACAGTCTGATGCAATAAACAGCGTTGGTTTCTACAGCTAATTTCCATGTTAGTGACAACCGTGCGGGAATGAATATGTGTTTAACCGACTCATCTGAATTGTATTAAGTCTTATAGCTAGGCATAACTAGAGCGGGGCTCCTTTGAGTGACAGGTTGGGGGTTGTCACACCCGGCTGGCTGCTAACAGGTGTCGGTAACTGACTGTCAGACAGAGACTCTCCTCGGCGCTGGTTTAAACAACCAGACTTGATTCGGCTCCTCTTTGCTCCACCCACGCACACCACCTCTTTGCTTATTTCTGGGTTAGCTGAGTGTAAGGTGGAGTCCCGCACCAGCTGAGCTCTTCAGCTCACACACGGGCGACGTCACGGAGGCTACGTCCCATTTTTTTTTTTTTTTTAACATATAGATTCCACCGCCGTCGCACAATTTACATTTAGGGCACAGTAAGGCACACGAGAAGCTGTAATTCAGCTCGAGATTGTGTGATAAATATGTGCATTTTTCCCCTGTAAACCATCCACCTCTTTGCGCGTCGTGTATAATTCCACTGCTGCTCATTGGTTGTAGCTGTTGTTCTAGCTGGTTGTTTTAGTCGACTCCTGGAGATGCCGTATGAATTTAAATGCCGTTTCTCCTCGAAGCCAGTAGAACCAGCTCATTTCCAGGCCTGGCCTTTCACCTTTCAGTATCATGATGTTTTCTGACAGGCTGTAATGCTAATTAACTTTCTGCCAGACTGCTTTTTCCTCTTCCTACTTCTTTTTTTTTTCGTTTTTTTGTCTGTTTCACCCACATTGGGATTCATTTTCCTCCGCTCACCTTTTTCCACCGAGTACATACGTTATTTTAAAGGAGGGAATTTATGGCTGAGAGTCCCAGAAAATGTCTGCATAGGTTATGTCGACTGAAGTATATGGCAGCTGTGGAGTAACCCCGTGGTTATTACAGAATCACGTTCACCCTTTCGAAGCTGAGACGTGCCCGATCCCGAATGATGCCTGGTCACAATGTGTGATAATGTGTGTCGACACCGTCACGGTGATGGCAAATACTGTTGGGCTGTTGCTTTGATTTGATTTGAAATAAGTACGAGATTACAATGCTAATCCCGATCCAGTGACTGAAGGAGCAGAGGGTTTGCAAGTTAATGCAAATTATATTTTGGGGATTTTTCTTGCCGTAAACGTTTCTGACATTTCCGTGGTTCTGTCTCCTCAGATCTCGGAGGGTTTGTCGTTTCTGCACAGCGGGGTGAAGATGGTCCATGGCAACCTGTGTCTGGAGAACATCATCCTCAACAAGAGCGGAGCGTGGAAGATCATGGGCTTCGACTACAGCATCTCCTCGAACAACCCCTCGGAGGCTGAGGTATGTGGCGTTGTCGTTGTGCCCTCGGTTTTGCCTGCAAGGCGCAACTTTTCGCCAAGATTACTGCCTTCGAGAAGGCTCCAGCAAAATAACATCCAGCTTTCTTTACGTTCCCGTGGTCTCTCACCCCCTTTAGCTCAAGTACACGTGTAAAGAGTGGGAGCCCAACCTCCCCCCGCTCTGCCTCCCCAACCCCGAGTACCTGGCCCCCGAGTACATCCTGTCCGTCAGCTGCGACTCCGCCTCTGACATGTACTCTCTGGGCGTGGTCATGCACGCCGTCTTCAATGAGGGAAAGCCGGTTTTCCAAGTCAACAAGCATGACATTTTTAAGAGCTTCAGCAGGCAGCTGGATCAGGTGAGTGGAGGCGCGTCATATCATGACCCAAAGCATCGTAAATCTTAATGACATATAAACAATTCTTCTTCATAAACACTTTTAAAAGGTCACTTTAGGATGGACATTTGGTCTTTAGGACAGTTTGATCGTGGAAAAACACAGAGCCATAAAGAGATAGTTTACATTCCATTCCTTTTGTTGTCCTCATGTTCAGATTTTAGTTGTTTACCAGCTCAGATGTCTTCACTGTCTAGATTGTATTTGAGCGGGTTAATCAGACTGTTCCCTTCTTTTGCGCCTCGATTGCAGCTGAGCAGCATGAGTCCAGCAGTGCTGAACAAGATCCCCGAGGATGTGCGGGAGCATGTCAAAATGCTGCTCAGTGTCACGCCCAACGTCCGGCCTGACGCCGACCAGATGACTAAGGTTCGTCATTACATGCGCGAAGATATCAAGCCAAGTCCCGTAGCAGATTGTCCAAATCCGTAATTACGTGCACGACTCTCCTTTAACGGGCAAGTTTGTTGTGTTTTTGTTTGGAAATTCAGATCCCGTTCTTTGACGACATCGGCGCCGTGACGCTGCAGTACTTCGACTCCCTCTTCCAGAGGGACAACCTACAGAAGTCCCAGTTCTACAAAGGCCTTCCCAAAGTGCTGCCCAAACTACCAAAGGTAAATGCTTTGTTAGGAGGTTCTAGATTTGTTCACAGTTTTAAATTCTGCAAAATTTACAACCACTTTTGTCCATAATCGAGTGCGCATGTTAGTCAGATAATCCTGCGAGTTCCCATATGAGGCAGAACACATCCTTTCTGCTCAGTTGCGTATAAACTCCCACGTTAACACTATCGCTGTGCCATTATGACACAAGTTCTCTCGCCGTTTCTTGGAAATTGTGTTGTTGTTTTTTTTTCCTTTATTCCCTTTCCGCCGCATTATATTTTTGAAGTCTCTCGTGGCGTCTGTCTTCGACCCACTCCTGTTTTCTTTTTGTCACAGAGAGTGGTGGTCTACCGCATCTTGCCGGCGTTGACCTCCGAGTTCGTCAACCCAGACATGGTTCCCTTCGTGCTGCCCAACGTGCTGCTGATCGCCGAGGAGTGCACCAAGGAGGAGTACGTCCGCCTCATCATGCCCGACCTCACGCCCGTTTTCAAGCAGCAGGAGCCCGTCCAGGTAGATGCACTCGGAGGTGTAGTTCAACGCGCACAGCAAGCACAGATGCGGTTGTTGTCGAGACTGTGACGTCGTAATCGACGCATGTTTTGCTCAACTGGTGACGAGAGGTATAGGGAATGTGTCCTGTTTAAAACACCTTGGCATGATTTGTATTTTTTTTTTTTTTTCTGCCTTTAGCCGTTTGCGTGTTGGAGATTTAAACGGTTAAGTTTAACCTGACTAAAGAGCATGTTGTTTTGGGGCCTTTATCAAGACTCTTCTCTGTATTTTTCTCTCCATGCTTCTTCAGGCTAGTAATATGGTGAGTGGTCTCTCCGCTGTAAATATGCTCCCGTCACATCAGCTAACATACAAAGTTGTTGTTGTTGTTGTGGTTGTTGTTATTAGTACTAAGAGCTGCACTAAACCCACCGAAATCAACGTGTCGTCTCACTCCCACTCACCACCGCACTCATCCGCTGATTATGAGCTTTTATTCTCTCACTTTGGACTCCTATGTTCTTCTAACCGGGTCTTCTGCGCTGCGCAGATCCTGCTGATATTCCTGCAAAAGATGGACCTGCTGCTGACCAAAACCCCGTCGGAGGAGATCAAGAACAGCGTGCTGCCCATGGTCTACAGAGCTCTGGAAGCGCCGTCTGTACAGATCCAGGTACAGAGGCTGCACGGGGGAGATGTAAACCCTGAAAACCAGAAAAGTGACCAGCGGGTCGTCCTCATCGAACGGGTCACGAATTTGATTTGAGAAAAGGCCCGTCCGATATCTCTGATCACTCTTGTTGCTTCACGCAACATCGGTCTGAAGTACGAACACGGTGACGGGCGGTTTCTTGGGTGTGTACATTTAGCGGTCCACCCGGAAGCCTTGCGACATCTTAGTTCTCTTTTTAGTGTCAATCCCGAGAGCACAGTGTGAACGGAGGCCGCGCTCCATCATATATTTCATGACGTCTTTGTCTGTGGCTGAGCAGGAGCTGTGCCTGAACATCATCCCGACGTTCGCCAACCTGATCGACTACCCGTCCATGAAGAACTCCCTCATCCCCCGAATCAAGTCAGCCTGCCTCCAGACCTCCTCGCTCGCTGTGAGTCTTCACCGCTGATTCTCTGCTTGTCGCTTTGAGGCCGTCTGACTCCACGAAAATGCTGTTTTTCTGTGGTTTTTCCTTGGCCTTTGTCCTTCTCTGACACTTCTACACTCTTATTTTTTTACCAGCTGAAAAGTCTTGAGTTTGTGTTTTCAAATTGTTCCCCGTGTAATTTGCCGTCACGGTGCAGGTGCGAGTGAACTCTCTGGTGTGTCTGGGGAAGATTTTGGAGTATTTAGACAAGTGGTATGTCATCGATGAGATCCTGCCCTTCCTGCAACAGATCCCCTCCAGAGAACCAGCAGTGCTCATGGGCATTTTAGGTACACAAACCAGAGCAGGAAGTCTACGTCATTTCTTACCTAATGCTCGACTCAGCGGGCATCTTGGTTTACTGAAGCAAGTTAAGTCGGTTTCTTTCTTTCTTTCTTTCTTTCTTTCTTTCTTTCTTTCTTTCTTTCTTTCTTTCTTTCTTTCTTTCTTTCTTTCTTTCTTTCTTTCTTTCTTTCTTTCTTTCTTTCTTTCTTTCTTTCTTTCTTACTTCAGGGATCTACAAGTGTACCTTCAGCCACAAGAAGCTGGGCATCCCCAAAGAGCACCTGGCCACCAAGAGCCTGCCGCACCTCGTCTCTCTCAGTATAGACAACAACCTCAATCTGAACCAGGTACCGCACTGCCAAAAACAAAGATGTATTTAAATGTCATTTTGTTTTGCATTTGTTTGATGGAACTTCTTTTTCTCTGGCGTTGCTACTTGTCTGATTTGAATCGATGTGTTTCAGTTTAACTCCTTCATGGCGGTTATCCGCGACATGCTGGGCCGCATGGAGGCTGAACACAAGACCAAGCTGGAGCAGCTGCACGTCATGCAAGAGCAGCAGAGGTGCCTATTAATCCAATAGTCATAAATATAAATGGAATTTTTTGTTTTTGTTTGTTTTAGCTAGGACGTGTAGGCTAATTCTAGTCTCTAACTGAGCAGGTTTGTTTAAATGTCTCCATTCAAATTCCAGCTGCTTTCCGATTTTGTTCACCGTCGTCTCTTTTAACAGGAGTTTAAACATCTCAAATCCAGGGAACCAATCGGAGGAGACCAAGAGCCCACCCAGCTCTGGCAGCCAGGTAAGAGGTCGATTCCATGACGACCACATCTGAGAAAGTGCTTCCAGTACAATATATATTTTCTTCATGCCTTCGAAGATCTCGGTTGTAAATATCGGCACCTGGAGCTGCAGTGACTCCGATCTGTCTTCTTTTGCCTTCAGATTGACGACATCTTCGGCAGCACCGGGGTTAATGGGAAAGAGAACGGATCTGCAGCGACAACCTCGCAGCCTAATAGAGTACGCAAATGACGTCGCACTTCATTCGCACCAAATTTCTCCTTTCGCTCATTTAGCATGCGGTACAGATCATTTATCCCCCCCCCCCCCCCCCCCCCCCCCCCCCCCCCCCCCCCCCCCCCCCCCCCCCCCCCCCCCCCCCCCCCCCCCCCCCCCCCCCCCCCCCCCCCCCCCCCCCCCCCCCCCCCCCCCCCCCCCCCCCCCCCCCCCCCCCCCCCCCCCCCCCCCCCCCCCCCCCCCCCCCCCCCCCCCCCCCCCCCCCCCCCCGGCGTCCCTTCTCTTCGCTTGTCTCTAGATGTCTCTGACTCTGGAGGAGAAACAGCGACTGGCTAAGGAGCAGGAGCAGGCAGCCAAACTGAGGAACCAGCAGCCGTTGGCACCGCTGACCATCAAACCAGCCGCCGGCAACAACGCACAGGTAACGTCTCGTAAACGATCCGGGCACACCAACGCACGCTGATGCTCAAAGACTCAAATGTCCTGCGCCTGTCTTTTGCGTTGCAGACGAAAGACCTGACCAGCAGCCTTCTCAACAGCATGGCGTCCCTGAACAGCCTGTCTTTGGCCAACGCGGCACGGCCGGCCCCGGCTCAGGCCTCCACCATCTCTGCCTACCCCTCCACCGGCCCCATGGTCGGCTCCGTGGGCGCCCCCGTCTCCAACGGCTTCAACCCACCCATGGGCTTCCAGACAGGAGGCATGGCGATGGCCATGCGGCCCGCGGGCCCCGGCCTCTACGGCGGGATGGCCACCACCACCAGCACCCCGAACTTCGCGGCCCTCGCGCAGAGCCAAGGGCAGACGGGTAAAGCTGCCGACATGTCAGCCTTGGACAATCTTTTTACACCCAACAGGCCCAAAGTCACCCTCAACCAAATGGGTCCCAAAGCTCCGCCTGGAAGCAACACCCCGTGGCTCGGTCAGTTTGGCTCCGCCCAGAACGCTCAGACTCAGATGCAGGGTGTGCCAGTCAGCATGGGAGCGGTGCCCAGCGGGTTCGGGATGCAAGCAAATCCATTTTTCAGCCCGCAGAACTTCTCTCAGCCTGCTGCCACCCCCAGCATGAACCCAAGCGCGATTAAACACAGTGCGTCAGTCAACAGCGATCTGAAAGACTTATTCGGCTAGATTGGAAAAATGAAAAAAGAACAAACAAAAAAAAAGAAGCCCAGTGAAGTATATTCTTTTAATGACTGTGATCAGAAGAGCCTTGAATTCTCACACAACAAGACGCTGACTGAATGTGAAGATTTAAAGTCCTTTCAAGGGTCTTTGCTGTTTGTATTTTTAACCTGACCTGGTTCAAAGTCTCGCTCACATTCTGCTGGCAAATTAACCTGCACCTGAATTCCATTTCTACTTGACCTGAAAGACAAACGGTTTGGGCGGGAACTTCTTCTTCTTCTTCTTCTTCTTCTTCTTCTTCTTCTATGCTGTGGTCTTTAAATGCTGGGGGTTTCCTACCGTTTTTGTACTGGACATTCCTCGGGAGTCCAAATGTCACGGGTTGAACCCCAACCCGGCATATTCAGGAAGGTTTTGTCTTCATATCATGAATGAATGAGTGAACGGAGTGGATTTCACTTAATGAACAAGTTGCGTCAGAATCATCTCACCCCAAATTTCAAAACACGCAAAAAAAACAAACAAAAAAAAAATGGCAGAAAAAGCTTCCATGTTTCACATCTGCTCAGTTTCAGGCGTCTGTACCTTTGTGCTGCTTCCCACAGACTTATTTTAGGATTTGCTGCATGTCGAAAGAGATCAGAGGGTTGGCGTACAAACAAACACCACATCCGCCGAAGTATTTTGAGTCCCGGGTGTGCGTGTGTGTGCGCGCGGGTGGGGGTGGGGGGGGGGGGGGTTGGTTTGGTTTGGTTTGTAGCGCCGACAAGGCTGCAGTCAGTGATCTGCGTCCAGGAGGCTCCCCCGTGGAGACGCTGGGAAAGCGGACGTGGAAAGTTGAAAGTGGCGGTTCATACGGGGCGAACCAAGTGTGAGCCGCTCCGCGGGCCCGTCTCCATGGCAACCGCTCCTCTTCCTCCGCATCGCTAACCTCCATTTCTATGAGCAGAAAGTCGCTTCATGATGTAGCGTTCATTCCCTGCTTTGGTCTTTTAAGCTTGCTTTAAGCCGGGCACGTGAAACAGGAAGGAGTTTGATTTGTCTGGTCAGAGCCGGTCAGCCGCCGGGTCGCCCGCTTCGCCCACGAAAGACGGATCCCTTTCTGTCAACGCAGTGTGAATGACGCGCCTGTGTCTTCCTGACGACAGCGGAGTGAGGAGCACGTGCACTGCTTTTGCTACTGTGCCTTAACAAGGGTACATGTGTAAAACCAGGCAGCACTCATCTGTTCCTCAAGTATTCCTATCCCCCCCCCCCCCCCCCCCTTGATCAGCTGTCTGGCATTTGCTTCTCACATGACTTTGTCGCACGTCACTGAACCTCGACCAAAACTTGGATTCACATCTTGTATGATTCCTGATGATTCTAGCGACCAATGACTTTTTATTTCATCTTCTCTGATGAAACAGTTAAAGCGGGGGGGTCAGGCTCCTCCCATCTACCATTTATGTCGCGCAGTTTGTACGACGAAGATTGTCCCGCTGTATTTTGAATCCGGCACTTTTCAGCTGTCGGAGGATCTGTGCCGTGTGACGTACTATGAAGTGTAAATATATAGCTATTTAAAAGGGGATCGCTCCGTGGGGGGCCTCGGCATTTGTATGTTCTGCGGTTAAGAGGCCTTAGATGAGTCGTGTGCAATAATCCGTACCGGTGGTTGAGGGTCCCGTGTTGATTGAATGGCTCAAACCAGCGATCGATGTGTCCTTAACTGAAACTCCTTTGACCTACAGTAACTTCACAGGGCGGTCAGATTTCCAAAACAGCGAAACATTAACGTGTACTCGTTCTAAATTTCATGTTCTTTGAAGAGAATCGCACCATATTATATATATTTTTTTTCTATTATTTTTTTTTTTTAAATTAAAGATGCTTCTAAGTCACAATGTGTTTCAGCTGCCGATGGTTGTTGTTAACATGCTGAATTGTAGCGTCTTTTATTGCATTAACGTTTTTGTTTTTGTGAGAATAAAAAAAGAAGGAATGCCGTCGATGCAAGACGGGCTTTACTCATCAGGTTCTGTTCAATTCCCCCATTTTGGACATAAAAGACAAAAGACAAATGAGACTGCGAGTGGGTTTTTTTTTCCATCTGTGGATTGACGTTTTTGATTTCATCACAAAGTGCGTGTGTGTGTGTGTGTGTGTGTGCGTGTGTGTGTGTCACACATATCTTGGCAGAACCCCAAAGCAGAAAACTAAAGCTTATTCTTCTACAAGATCATTTGTATACTACTGCTGTCCATGTATGTGTAGCGTGTGGGCTTTGTTTTATGTGTCAAGGTTCCGGTCTCGGAGGTGGTTCAGTGAAAATCTGTACATTATAAAGGAAAGTACACAATCTAATACTCTCAAAAGGGTTCGTCTTTTATTTGTGCGATGGCTTTCAACCACTGCTTTTAGATTCAAACAAGCCAATGTGCATTCATTACAAGGCAGTTTTAATACGAGTTTTAAAATTGACGTGTAATATGCAGCGTTGCATCCAACTACAGAGTTTATTTAAAATAGAAGATAGTACCGTGTTGACAGTTAAAAAGAGAGCAAAATGGCAGCTGCCTTCACAGAAAGACATTATTTTTGGCTCTGTGCACACACAATTTTTTTCCCCATACATTTCATGTTAAATATTTAAATATCCGCTCCAGACAAGTTTTAAGATGTGCGAAACAACTTAATTTGTGACTGGTAAGGTATTTCCACTAAGGAAATGCAATTATCTTGTAAACAACAACAACAAAAATCCTTAAAATGACTTTCACTCCTTATCACGCATTAATAATTGCAGACTCTTATGAATATGCAAACATATTTCTTTTCTAAAGTTTCACCGATGGGCACACGGTGTCTCACACGTCACGGTGAAGTCCATTCTCAGGTGTGTTTCTGTGTACTGGAAGTGTCAAATGTCCACATCGTTTAGATTTGACCAGGATTGGCCAATTTTCAACGAACACAAAGAAACTCTCCGACGTGTCGTCTCGGTCACTGGTTGAGGCGTCTCACGGATCTGGAGGTGTTTGTGGACATGTTCTTCTGAGTCATGGCTGCAAAAGATGATAATAAAATTGGTCTGAAACAGCAGATACGGTGTCATCCTTTACTCGAATATTATCAGCTGATGTCCACGTGGATTACAGACTCGGATGTAAGATGTTCGCAGCTCACCTGAGAAGTTTAGCTCGTACATGAAGTCTTTGGTGGTGAATATCATCGTGGCGGATGGATTCTGTTGGAACTGGAGCTCAATGTCCTGACTGGAGACGCTGCACTGTCCCTGCACGACGCAGAGCAACACCACACAAAGATGCACTTCATCGATATATCGTTTAAAAGTTTGGTGACCTCACAAAAATCCTGTGTTTTTACTATTAATTAGCGTTGCCCAAAAATGTTGGCATGTACAGTATGTATACTTTTTTGTTTGTTTGTTTTTTTACTCTAACTTCTCTATTGATGTACAGGATTTTTTTTTTTTTTCCACAGCTCTATTTAGACACGTGAACAAAAGAAAGTCGTCTCTTACTTTGATATAATCTTCCCACGTCCCACCGATATCTTGGTACTGCCATCTTGGCTTGCCTGAACTGAAGAACGGAAGATTTCAAGATGAAAACATGAACAGTAAACACTGTCCCGTGCATATTACGCTAATTCTGCTCTCGTTTCTTTGCAGGTTTGGTGCGTTGTTGAGGCCACGAAACCAAATGTTTCTGCTGACCTGCTGTTCTGTTGAGTCCTGTCGTCAACGGTCCTCCTCACCGCTCGTTTCGTCCCGATTTCGTTGTTGACTTGACACATGCCTGTCATCAACCAGCGTAGACAATGTTTCTGAGGCAATTTAAACCGCTCCAATAAAAGTATTAAATTGCACAGTTTGAAAGGAATTGCTCATCTGTAGTCGTGCGCGTGCATTACTTGAAAAATCCAGCGTGTACGAGTACGGCTGGATGTTGAAGCGCAGCTGGCCCTGTTGGTTCTGCTGGTACTGCCTCTCGACAGCAGCGCTGTCCACTGAACAAATCTACACGCATACAAACGAGCACAGACGAGCAACAAACACCATCCTTCAGCTGCAGAGCCCTTAAAAACACATTTAAAAACAAGTATTAATCAGGAACTATTAAATCATTGAGGGGTTTTTCCAATCTGACCACCAGAGGTCGCTGCTGACCGCTCCTGGATATTTACCAGGTAAAAAGTGAACAATGAAAAGGTAAATCTCTTTTTAAAAAGCACCCTAATATATTAAACATAACATGAGTTCAAGTTTGTAGATTAAAGTGAAAACTGCTCTTTTGGCGGGTTTCATTCATAAAGCTTCTATTAAACTACATTAAAGTGCTGGATGACCTACTTACATGTGCTTGGTATTCTGTCCACTTCCCCTCATCTCCCATGACCTCCCACTTGTAGCCTCCATCCGAGGTGGAGGAAAGGCTGCAGAGACATCACTTTATTTCACTTTAAGTGTGTTGCACAAGTATTATCAGACATTAAACTGAGGAAAGGATAAAAAATAAGAATCCAATCAATAGAGAAAAGCTGAGAGTAAATCTGTGTGAAGCAGCCAAGAGGGTTGAATATGAACGTGTGCTAATGAGCAGAGAAAACAGCTAATTACAATCTATTATTTACAGTATATTAAAGTTTATATGAACATTATGTAATTGTGCAAAGGTGCATTTTGGTACAGAGCTCAATGAGGTTTTGTTTAAAGTGTCCACTGTATACGAAGAGTGCCACAGCACTGGACAAAAAGCTGTTGGCATGTCTTGGTGTGCTGACCTACATGGCCCTGAGTCCTGGCATCTAAAAAGAGTCATCTGTGAACATTTGCCTGGAACAAAAAAAAAAGAAGAAAAGTCTTACCCTCCAGAGTTAGATGTAAATTTTGGACGCCTGCGTACGTCCCTGCGTAAGCCTGTGGTGAGGTTCGCTTGGGACATGGCTGCAAAAACACAAGTTAGATTTAACTGTATAAAGAGGAATGTATTCAAATGAACGAGCTCACGCAAACAAATCAATATTAATGCCACATACTGGAGAAGTCGAGAGAGTAGTTAATGGAGCCCACTGAGAACGTCAAGGTTCCCCGAGGGTTCAGAGCGAAGTGACGTTCAACGTCTGCGCTGCTTATCGACGAGGACGCCATGCCGGAGCCCTGAAGAAGAGGGGCAGACGAGACGTTTAGGGCCACTGAAATTCAAATCTACTTAAGGGGTTAATACTTGAGATTTTGTCTCGCCTGGGATCCGTATTCACGCCACAGCAGGTCATCTCTGAAGTACCAGCCGACGGGCTCTGTCTGGCCCTGAGGCAGGAAGCTCAGCCTCTGCACCTGCAGGGCTGCGTTAGACGTCTGTAGTTTATCAAAGTCTATGAACACCTGCCTGGAGACACACATAAGTGATTCCATTTGATACGTTGCATACCTCTGTGAATGAGGCTCCTTCTTTGAAGTCTCGACTGTGCCAACACAAACCCCATCCATACGGGGATTTTTTTTTTTTTTTTTTTATCAATATGTTGTTCATCTTTTTAATATTATAACTTTTGTCAACATCCTCAGCTTCAATAATAGTAATTCCTTAATGTTAATACTGTTTCAGAGGTTATTCTACCTCATCTTTTCTCACTAAATCAAAATCAATTAATAATATGACACTTTCCCTTCAAATCCCACCGGATTATATGCAAGTAGTTTCAAAATAAAATACCTCAATTTTAAGATATATTGTCTGTGATTGTCAGACAAACGTTGAATCCTTTCAGTAGAAGTTCACTCCTGACTCTCTGTTTATTAGGCCCGCAGATGAGTTCATATAAAATCAAACCACACTGACCCATGGTTCGTGTTGATGCTGATTCCTTTAGCTCCAGGTTGGGCGTAGTAGGCCTCGATCACGTGGTCATTGTCAATCCGCAGCCACTGATGCGCAACCGACAGCTGCCACTCAAAAGTCTTTTCACTGGCTGTGAAACATAACAATATGTGATCTTATTATGCATCTATGCATTCTTATTTTGGAGTTTATCTGAGCAGATTGACTGTACCAAGATCGTGTTTTCATGTCCATTTTGTAATAGTTTACAAATGTACTATAAATGAAACCAAATTAGAGAGAATCCGCTAAAAGCTAAAAACACAATGCAAAAAACGTACAGAGAATGAACATTCAATGTTGTGTCATACAGACCCGGAGTCTCCAGTAGATGGTTCATCTTCTCTTCATTATCCTGAAACAAATGCAAATACGAAGATCACATAATGTGATTTAACATAATCTGAGGAAAATAAACGAGAACAACGAAGCGGATTAGACAAACACAAAGAGCTTCGATCAAAACATACGATTTTAATCGCCTCTTTCGATACCTTCAATAAAGCCCACTTTACTTAGTCGTACTCGATCATCGGGCCTTTCTTTGCTTTTCAAGTTCTGAGAGTGACGTGTTTTACTTTCGTTTCTGAGCCGCTGTGATCAGGGCGGACGCAGGGGATGGGAGAGGAGGGCTGGTTGGTGTGGCGTGTGAGTTAGAGAGGAAAATCACACCACACGGCTGTCTCAGTTGACTCGACTCAACTCAGCTTTATTTAGACAGCACCGTTCAGTTATGTGGAGCCTAAATTAGCATCGAGTGTCCTAGAGAGTGTCCTTATGCGTGACAGTAAAGAATGAAGTGCCCTTTCATTGGAACAAAATGTGATAAGTACCCTGAAAAATGCCCCCCCCCCCCACAAGCAATAAAACATGATAAAGTTGCCCTATGAATAGTGGGGTGATCTGGAGGTTCTATATGGGTGGCCCTCCAGTACTATTTTTTTTTTAAATTTTTTTAGGGTGCCCCTAAGTGAATATAGACAACCTGAGTCTTTCATTATAATATAATAAACTTTTTAATTAACTTTGGCACATCATTATTGGATTAATACCGGTTTCATTGCTTTAAGCACACATATTATTGATGCACATAAATCACCTATGAAATGTAAACAAGTTGCTGACGCTCTTCAGTTAAATTATTAATCTATTTTAATATATAACACAGGATATATATTTTAATATATAACACAGGATATATATATATATATATATATGATACAGACAAAAAAGACAGTAGGTATATTTTCTTTTTTAAAAGATTTTATTTTTATTTCAATTAATAGCTGAGAGCAGATCACTTTGTTAAAGTATCACCAATCAGTAAATATGAATATGGAGCTAAATAAACCATAACTCAACATCTGTGGCAGTGTAAAGAGGCATCAGCAGCTAGATTTGGCATTTCTGGTAGTTTGCATGAAAAGTGAAAGACTTCAAAATGGCCTTAATTGAACATGATTAAATATAGAGGCAGTAAATTGATATGTGGCAGCATAAATACAATATCAAATTTTGTCAATACCTTGTCCTGTACTTTGTTTTCTTGATACAATTTTGTAACAAAATAGTTACATCTCCCTGATGTGGAAGTGTGAACAGTAAGTACAGTACGGCATTTTTTTTTTAAATCACATTACTGTTGTAATACTTATGTGAATAAAAAGCTATTTTTCTGTAAACCACAAGCTAATACAGTAGATTATCATAGTGCATGATTGTCTGGCAATATTTAGATATAAGCGAGTGAACTTCATAACCTTCAAGGAAATTCAGACTTATCCTGAATTCCTTTCTAATGCAGCATTACAGTACCTGCTTTGAGGCCCATTTATAAAGGAACAAACTGAAAGCTAAAGGGTGCTGTAAACATCCAAAACAAGATCTAGAAAAATACGAGTAATACAGAGCAGTGCGCAGCCCGTCTTCTTGAGGTGATGACATCATCTTTAATGCTCACACCACCACACGTCTGATCCTGCGTGTCTTACCGGTTCTGAGGTTGGTTTGGATCATTGCTGTGGAAAATAATAATTACAGAAACAATAAGTTCTGTGTCAAATAGTGCTTGATTACATTTTTAAAAGAGGTATATTAGAGCTGAGAGTTTATCTTTAAGGTCCATATATTCCTCACTTTGCACTTATAAAAGCTCAAATAGAGACAATGTTTATTGGTGCACATCAAACGAATCAATGTATTAATTAATTCCAAATAAAGAGATAATTCTGTCACACCTGCACCTTCTTCACACAACTAACTGAAGTCTGAAAATAGTCTCTATTTATTTTTATCAAACAATTAATACCAACTCAAATCCTCCTTTTCAGAAAACCCTCAAAATATAATTAGGAAATAATGGATTCATAAAATTAAATACTACAGGTTTCTCTTAATGACAGTATCAATAACAAACCTCCCAAGTCCAGCTTGTGGGAGTTTCCGGACACTTGAAACTGCATGCTGTTGCAAGGGTTTTGCTGGTACTTCTTCTCAATGTCAGCGCTGGTTATTGAGCACTCAGTTGGAGTATTTGTCTGGGGAGACAAGGCCATTCAAATTTTCACGGTTTATCACAGCACTATAACTCAGAAATGAAGTAATTGTAACATCCACTCACACCGATGACGTACCCTGTGTTTGAACTTGTACCACGCTCCTCGGTTTCCCTCGAATTCCCACTCAGCTTCTTGGCGCAAAGTGGAAAAACCCGAGGCTCTGGAACAGCAACATCAAATTTGAAATCTGTCACAACATTTAAAGGAAAAGTTTTGGAGATGATGACAGCTTGATGAGAAGACTAACACCCCTTTCATGTCTGTAGGGTAAGGAAACTAGGCCCTAGTTTAGAATGAAGACATAATGAAACGGCGAGCCTGGCTCCATCCAAAGGTCACATTATCCATCTATCAGCATCTATAAAGCTCATATGTTTTTCATTATTATTAAATTTCTTTATTGAGCAGAGTCCAAACTCACCCTGAGCCTGCTTTTTTTTCACGGTACACCGGTCGACGAGTGACTTTCCTCTTTTTCTGACCCGTCTGTTGCATGGCTGACGAAAAACAAACAGAAACAATGAGGTTGGAGAAGAAGCCAAAAATGCTCCACATAATAGACTTTGGTTAGGCAGGTGTAGAAAATGTATGTGAGAATATACCTCACCTTTGAAATCAATCTCAAAGTTTTTGGCACCGATGTCGAAAGTAAACGAGCCTGTCGGGTTACGCTGGAACTTCTTCTCTATGTCAGAGCTCGTCACATTCCCACGTAAACCCTGTAAAAAAAAAAGTTAAAGATCATTAACAAACTGACAAAAGAAACGACAAACCCAATCACAATTTCCGTTTATAACTGTTAATACTCGCTGTATTTAGCACATGAAAATAGCGCCATCTACCTTGGTTCCGTACTTGATCCACTTGTGACGCATGATGCAATACCAGTTCCACACGGTGTTGCCGTCATCCAAACGTCTCACTCTCAGATCCTTCCCGTACACTTTCATCTTATTAAAATCCACGCTCACCGCCCTGCAGGGAGATGAGAGATGAATCATGTGCTGTCTCCTTTCCTGACTGGTTTTTAGATGCTTTTTTTTTTTTTTATCATCTTCTTTGCAACAGTGAACTATTGTGTAACCTCAAATTGAAAAGTGCTGAATTATACTGTACAATAAATGAACTTTAGCTCTTACCCATATTGTGTGTTGTACATTTTGATGCTTTTGGTGTGGGGCAGCGAGTACTGGGCCTCAATGACGTGGTCATTATCAATATTTTTCCAGCCACTTCCATTTTTCAGCTGCCACTGGTAGCGTCGGCCATCAGTAAGCTTCGAGGCTGGTTAATATATTTTTAAAAAAGGCATAAGATTAATTTCTAATTTCAAATGATGTCATCGCTGGGCATTATAGCTGCTGAAATACATGTCTTTACGTAAACAGTTTTTAGAGCCAGATTCTCAGGTGTAGGCGGAGACAAAAACAGAGCGAGGAGGAGCCTTACTATTGTTATAATGCTAAAGTGGCTCCATGGTTTCACATACTTTTAACAGACATGAGGTCATAATCAGAAAGTGTTTTACCACCTTGTTGCACTGTCCACAAGTGGCATAAAAAAAAAAAAATCTAGCCAGCAATAACTGAGCTCAAGTCAGATTTAACAGCTTTTTTACTGCTCATCAGAAGGTACTTCAACAAAATAACAGAAGGAGGTATGAAAAATATGTTGTAATTTTGTTTTGTTTTATGAAGTACTGTAACCTAAAATATATATATTTTTTTAAATCCCCCTGGAAGTTGAACAATCACACTCATTTCACCCTATAACATGTAAATCTTGATTATATTCCCACAAATCCCACAGCAGGCTTTACACTCCAAACACTCTGATTAGAATGAGGATAAACACATGACAGAGAAATAGAAATCTCAGGAAAGGCAACGGAGATGAACAAAAAGATGTAATATTACCCCACATGTAGAAAATGAAAATGTTTTAAGCACAGTGTATAACAGAACCTGATCCATTTAGTATTGTTTTGTTTTTTTCTTTCTTCCTCACCGCTGGGTGGTGTTTGATATGAACTCCTCCTGCTTCCATCTTCTGGGTGATTTAGTGAACATCGAGAGCCGTTGCGACAGTTTCCTTTCAGGGCAAACTTGCAGACGTGCAAGTAATTGCAACTACTCCCCTTCTTACAGCCACCACTGTTGTAAAACCTGCAGGGCTCCACCAAATGAACTTTAAGCTGAAAAGATGAGGTTTTCTGTCATTAGAGGTATGAACATACAGTAAGTGTGGACTCCATCATGTTTACAATGACAATAATGTCTCATCAGCATATGTAAATGTGATTATACGTCAGGAAACAAACCTGGCGCATTTCAAAAGCTGAAGATCTGTTACTGTTGTCACTGACTTTGCCGCTGTCACTGTCGCTGCCATTGCTGCCGTCACTGCTACTGTCACTGTTCAATCCAATATCGTCTTCAGATTCACTTTCAGAAGAGTTTTGCGTGTCAGAATCTGGAAAAAACAGACAAAAAAAACCCCACATGTGATATGTTAGGTTTCCCTGTTTTGTTGCCCAGTGTTTGATTTGATAACTCTGACCATGTTAGTGTATATAGGACATTTGTTGGTGACAACCTCTAACTGTACTTCACACAATGCATCATCGGGACTCTTAATTAACACAATATACAGACAAAATATAGATTGTTGTATATAAATTAATATAATGATACGGTTTCTAGTTCCTTAATACTTTGCAGCATGATAATACACAGGAGAGTGGGGTTGTAAACTGACAATACTTTTACTGTTGTGCTGTTGTGGAGCTACTTTTCTGTTGTTATATTATGTTGCTATACTTTACTCCAGTAATATATCTTCCAATAAGAACTATCAAACGGGTAGTTAAACTTAACTTGTTAATAAAAATGGGATATTCGTTATCTAAATCTAATTCAAGTCTAATTCAAATACTTTATAAACTTCTGATTGGTTTGTCTGCTGCCCCCTGCTGGTTGAATAGTTTACCTGCTGTACATGTCAGATTTCTTTAAGTTGATAAATACATGGTAAACAAAAGCCAAGCGTACCTTCAGTTTAACTCTCCAGAGGAGGAATAAAGAAAAAGTATGATCTTTCAATCCATATTTTAGGTTATATTTACGTATACGTGCTGCAAAGGACGTCCGTAAAAAGTGAAAGTGAAATTATTTTTTTTTTGTTTATATATTTGCCAACTTGTTTTTACCAAACCGACTGAGAATTCAAACCTGCTTCATTTCTATTATGTTCCCTCTGATATGGCATATGGCAGCAATCTCGTGATTTGGTTTGATTTTAAGATGGATGTTTTAAGTGTCTGTAAATGCCTCTGTGTCAAAAAAGTGGTTTCACGGAAAAGGAGGACTCCGGTGAACAAAAGACAATAAATAAACAAAGTAGTAACAGGGCAATTACATACATTTAAAATACACCGAAGGCCTACTTACCGAAGGCGCACGCCATTCTGCTGTTAAAAGTAGACTATAGTTTCGTTTTCACACTCAGCCCATAATATATCCCGAGAAGCCCCACCTATGTGTTGTTTGCCAAGAGGCTGGCCTCAGAGCCACAGTACCAACTCCATCTGCAGCAGCTGCTATAGTATCATGCAACTTAATGATATATATATATATATATATATGATTATATAATAATGTTTGGGTCAGAGGGACCAAACCACTACTTTTAAATTTATACTTTAACTGCATATGCCTGCTAATACGACTTTTTCTTAAGTAGGCTTTTACATGCGGGACATCTAGTATTTTTTACAATGCTGTATTGATAATTTTATATTGATTTTTCTTCAACCACCAAAACGATCCGAATATTATGCAAAACATGGATTTTTATTCCCAAAAGTAATGGAGTAAAAGTATACACTGTCATAAAATGGAGATGGACTACTCAAGTGCAGTGCAAGCACCTCAAAATTGTAATTGAGGAAAAACCCTTACTGGTTTTATTCTTGATTATATATATAATTTGTTTATTTTTTACTTCATCTATATTTTATTTAAACTCTTATTGTCGCCTATTTATTCATGTCCATCTAATCTAAGTGTGTGTTGAACCAAATCAATTCAAATCAAATCAGATACGATAAGGAAGTGAGCTGATTCTGCCACATGCTCCTCCCTGTCAACAGGTGGCGATGAAGCGCGCTGTTTAAAATACGGGAAGAAGAAGCAGTGACGTCATTGTGAACAACCAGGTAACCAAAAGCTCAGATGTCGAGATGTCTGGACAAGAAAGTGTTGTTAGGGGATCCTCTGCATTCACTTTAACTTACAAAGTTGTCTGTCATAACCTTGATTTGACATTGTGCACAGTTAGTTGTGTATATTTATTCAGACCATTTGATTTCTGTTTGGGCTCTCTATGTCCTTGACTCCCTTCTTTTTTCTTTTTTTTTTTTCCTTCAGCAGAGGTGAAGGGTTTTATAATTGGAGAAACATCAGTTTCATTTTGCAACGACAGCCTCATTCAGAAACATCTGTTGATTTGGAAAACATGGTGTGGTTTTAAATTGGTTTATTCAACCACGTAGTACACTTTGTGTACACTTTTTTCACTTAAAGCCATTTTGACAGATTCCCCCATTTAATCCTTTCCCCTTCTCTGTTTCCTCAGGAGCTGAAGAACCCCCAGGAGGGGTGAAAATGCTCCCTGAAATGTGGGCTTATTTCTCCCTGGTGGATGAAGCTTTGGTGAGCCGGCTGGACGGCCGCAACCCCCGTCCTCGAGGTCTTCCCAAACGTATAACAACAACGGCGTTTTGTTACCCATTTCCAAGCCCAAAAAGAGGAAGGTGCTCGTATCCTCTGCTGTGGCTTCAGCAGCTGACGTGCCTGAGTTTGAGAGAATTCAGTCGACAAAAATGAGGACAAGTAGGAGGATGAGTGGAAGATGATGGACAGCGAGCAAACACGTGATGAAAAGGGAGCGTTTGGTTCTGCAGCGGGGGAGAGCGGTGCCGGACGGGGAGATCGCTGCTCTGGGACGAGACTGAGTCCTTCTGAAGCGAGAGCGGACGATGACGGAGCCGGTGCGGAGGCGCTGACTGGCGCTGGAGCATAAAAGGCAAGACTGGAGAGACTTTCCACACCGTGAGACTGAGCAGGCTACAGAAAACAGCAACAAAGTGGAAGTCTTGGATACCATGCAGGGAAATGTAGCCTCTTAATCTGTTTGCAAGACTTCGTGAAAGCTTTTTATGGAATCTTTGCGAGTGCAGTTCAAAATGAATGTTTTATTTTTCTCAGCATTAAATCCTCTGCCCAAACTGCTCGTTTACTACATGTTTTTGTTTGCACAAATAAAGTGTTTCCCCCCTCGATCGTATCTTCGTATAGATCAGATCTTCGTAGTTCAAAATCCACAATATAATTCTCCTCCGAGTTATCAATAAAAACGTTGAGCCACTCCCAGTTTGGAGAGGTCTTCAAAACGACTTTATTCACTTGTGGTTATTCCATACAGAGCACACAATAGCAAGCAATTAGCATTATTCTTAACCCCATCCATAATAAAAAATTAACAAACCCCCCCCTCCCAAATCAAACAATAGTCTTTAGTTGATCATCAGACATTAGAGTCTTTGGTTTAGGCTATTGTGCAGGGTTAAAACATCACTTTTTGAAGTGTGATCTACCAAATATTGCAGTTCATGTAAAAAAAAAATCTTTTTTCTCAGAATATATATTTTTATATTACAGTACAGACTTTACAACCAATGATTGTGTTTAAATGCGTCTTTTATTGCATTAGATAGTCAATTTATTTTAATTAAGCTCCAGCTTCAATAAGTTTATGCTAGTATACATTGCCAAAAGTGTTAGAATCGTCATTAATATTAATATTATTTTTTAATTTTTACAAAACAAACATATTTAAACAATATATTACTGGTTGACTTCTTTTTTTTTTTTCTTTTTTTTTTTTTGCCAGTCATGAAAAGATAGTAAACAGAAACATCCATGCCATTTGAGGGTTGTTAATAAACTGATCTCTCCGAAGGCCACCGGTTGTTTAATCAAGTTGCGGAACAGTTTGGCTTTTGAAGAAGTTTGTGTATATCTATGTGTCTGTGTGTGTGTGTGTGTGTGTGTGTGTGTGTGTCTTTGTATGCGTGTACATGCATTTGAACGAATGAAACAATGATGGTTTCGGTGTGTATGGCATGAAACAGGAAGGCGCAGTAGAGCAGTGTGTATGTGCTTGATCATCAGAATCTGACTCAAAATCATCATCACTGATTTGTATTATATGTCAGCAGCATATATGAAAGTTTATTGATAACACTATTGCACTGATGGTTTTTTTTTTTTTTTTAGAGGAGAGAATACATCGTGTGTGTGTGTGTGCCTGTGTGTCGTCTTTGTGTCAATATGTACAAATATGGGTGCATGTGGTTGTATTGGTGCGCAAGAGTGTAGGTAATGGGTGTGTGTGGTTAGATGAGATCCCCGATGGGTATACGGGGCAGGCAGATGTAGGCCTGCGGGGTCCTGCTGAGATTGATGGGGTTGCCGTCCAGACGGATGTCCTCCAGTGCGTTCCTAATGTAGTTGAAATCTTTCAGGTTGCAGAACGTGTCCTCGTGCATCATTTGAATATTGTTACGCTGCAACAGAGGACAGATGAGGACACATTACGTTACATTACACTACATTTCATTTAGCTGACGCTTTTATCCAAAGCGACTCACAATAAGTGCATTTCAACAAATTCAGAACAACAACAATCAAGAAAGTACAGTTTTCTTCAAAGATAGCCAAACTTCAAAGTGCAATAAGTAAGTGCCATTTTAAGTGCTACTATTCAAGGTAAAGTCTGAAGAGGTGTGTTTTCAGTTTGCGGTGGAAGATGTACAGACTTTCTGCTGTGAGATACCATCTGCACGCATGTTGAAGTTGCTTCCATCAAAACTAATCATCATAATAGAGAAATTATATCATCATTAATGGCATTAAATCAATTAAAAAAAAAATTTTTTTAGGCAGTGGTCTGGCCCAGTAGTAGCTTGGAGTTGGCATAGCAACACCAAATTTTGCCTAGCAACCCAAAGACTTTTGATATGAAAAATAAAAGATATAGGTTGCATATTAAAAAAAAAAAAAAAAACCAACACATATTTAAATGTTTGACATCATTTTAAGGACAGGTAAAATAAATAATTAATTCCAGGTGACTTTTGGCAAGTACATCCTACAAAATAAAATCAAAGTGGGAATTCTCTCGCCCCAAATAGAGCGAAGTCCGGAAACGGACAGTTTGTCAGCGTTAACAACCGGGAACCCCAACGGAGACGTTCAACTCGACTTTGAGTACTCCACGACCACGGACTGTGACTTTTTATGGAGGGAGGGGGCGTCTCCTGGTTTGAGTGAAGGGACATCTTCGGGTGAGTAAACGCTTTCACTCTATATTGTTTTATTTGTCTGCGGTGCGCTGTTGTGATGAAATGTGTTGGCTGTAGTAGCTGCAGCTGTGTTGATTATGACGCTACGAACAGGCTACTGTTGTTGTTGCTTGTCCCACTAGTGTTAGTGGTTGTTTCTTAGTGTTATTATTATTATTATTATTATTATTATTATTGGTACACTACTACTGAGCGGCAGTGTGAAAACCCCGGCTCTGCCCTCTCTCACAGGTTACACCGGCAACATGTCTTTCTCGGGTGTTTTCAATTACTTAATTGCTTACTTACGACTCCTCGTTGTGGACTTGTGCGTGCTTGCCATATTTTAATATTTAATTATTATTATTATTATTATTATTATTATAAGGAACCGTAAACATCTTTTAAACTTACGAGCGCAAAGAACCTGTGACGTCATGATTTGAACAACGCAATCCAACCGGAGGTGGGGAGACGTGAGGTTTACCTGTAGGTGTAGAGACCGCAGGCTGTCTGGTAGAGGCACTGGGATGTAATCAATGTGGTTGTCTGTTATGTACAGGTACAGCAGGCCAGTCATATCCTGTACACGGTGAGAAAAGACATACGTCGTTATTGATCAAGAGCTCTCGATCTTCTTCATAATTAAAAGACCGGAGTGAAAGGGGGGGTTGGCAGTTATTTTTCTCAAAACTATGTATTTTGATTCACATAATTTTGGATTATTATGGGATACTATTTATTACTAAATGCATTGTGTGCCATTTAAAATTATGATCACAAAAAGTTGGAAAAGCAAAGCTTTTCCTCATCCTACCAAAGTCAGTCTGCAGCTAGCCAGTATAATTACTATGTTATTTTAACTTTATGCACACTCTTAGCTGTCTGTTTTTATATTCAATGCTAATATATATATATATATTTTTTTTATCAATAAAGATTTTTTTATTCTTCAGTTTGCTCTCTGGCTGACAAACTACGGGTGTTTTTCAAAAATGTCTTTGCCATTTTTGTACTGACATTTTGTGGCAGTTACTGGCAAATAAACAGCATATGTCATTTATAGTTTGTTTATAGTTGTAAGTAAATAATAATAATAATAATAAAAAAAGGTGTACATACTTTGAACGCCTCTCTATGAATACCCTTCGAGCCAATGTCGTTGTTGCTGGCATCAATCAGGGTCATGGTCTCCGGGAGAGCAGGCAGCTGTGGGATGTGATTTTCTCGGATCACCAGCTCCTCCAGCTCAGGCAGACCCATGAATGCTCTGTCGTCGACGGACGTTATTTCGTTGGCGGTCAAGTCGATCCTCTTCAGCTTGTCTGGGAGGAGGCGAGAGGACACCGCTTTTTTGTTTTATAGACATTGATGTTACTGTGGCAGCTCAATCCAGCGTCAAAGTCAAGGGCGTGGTTAACCTTTTATATTTGATTCTGGACATCGCTGGTCGAATATTGAAAACATTTTCATTCAAACGGGAGACCTACTCATGGAGGCGAAGTCTGACTTGTTGATCTTGGTGATTCTGTTGTAGCGGGCATAGAAGTGAGTGGTGTCTTTGGGGAGAGGTGGCACACTGTCCAGCTTCAAGTCATCACAGTAGACCGAACCACCAAGGCACGTGCACAGCAAGCAAGTGGGCATACCTGGAACACATGGATAAGAAAAAAAAAAGCAGAGAAGGAGTTGGAATAATTAAGATATTTTATATATATATAAACAGAGGTAGAATACATGCTATTTAATTGAATAAGTGTCAAATCCCCCCCACAGATGGGCTGAAATCCACAGGGAAAAGTCAATCAAAATTTAGGATCTAGGATATCAGGATGTCACAGGCAAGTTCCTCAGGGAACTGAGATTTTATATCGCGCTCCGGATTCAGAGCTGTTCGGTACTGACCTCGTCTGTCAACCACAGGCTCATCGGGCTCGTCTGGCTCATCGGGCTCTGGCAATCCAGAGCTCACTGACCCTTCTACAGTGCCAGCACCCTCCTGAGGGGTTTTTGGTGTGGATGGAAGCAGCCCCTCCTCTTGTTAGAGACAAGATTAGGTGTTAAGGAAACGGGTTAGCTCAGCATGGACATGGGACAGGAAGTCTGGCAATCAGCGGGCCCCGCTGTTTGCCGCAGTAAGTTGCATGATGTGTTTTTAGCAGTGTTAACCAAGTCTTTATGGCATTTAACTGTTGAGTGGAAGTTAAATGAAAATTATTATTACACGAAAAGTGATTTGCTGAGTGGGTACAAACAACATGAATGTTAGCAAAGAGAAAAACAAAAAAACGTAAGGGAGAATGTTCAAATGCGTTTCAGCTGCCTTTATGGTGGGCTGCTTGGCTAGACAACCGCAGTGGATGTACAAACGTATACGTGACAGTAGTCCTTGCAGTGTATAGCCCACATTTTTGCTCAAGTTAATCCACTATTGCCCCTATTTTCTGTTTTATTTTATCCTTGACTGAAACACTGACAGTGCAGTTCTGATATTGAACACAGGGTGGCGCATTACTGACCGAAGCGTAGCTGAGCTCCAATTGATTAGAAACAGATGTGTGGAACGAGAAGACTAACAGAATTCGATCGTGTCAGTGTGACACGCTTGACTTTGAATTGTTGAGTTTCAAAATAACCGTGATCGAATACGGTCAACGGCGGTATCTTCCCGTGTTACGGCGAGCATGCGTGTATGCCGAGCCGTTAATGAATGGATCTTTTGATCCAAAGTTATACAGTGTACTGAACATCGGTTTATTCGTAGCCCTGAACATGTGTCTCAAACGAGCTCCGTTGGTTCCCTCCTCAGTGGCTTATTTGGTTTAAAGTCACTACATTTACTGTCTGCTCATTCAGACCGGGCCACTCTCCCCTGCTGTGTTTTCCCTCCAGTCAATCACCTGTTCGTTCCCCGGCTGTCTGCACATCCGCGTCGTCTTCCCTGATTAGCCCTCTCAGTCTTCATAACCCCGTTTCACCATCTGCCTTTTGTCAAAAAATGTTTATGCTCTCTGCTTTAGCTCTCTAGCATCCCATTAACTGTTTCCTGCTTGTTATTGCTCCTGGACATTTTGGGTTGTGTTTAAACCCCCGATCACTAGATGGCAGTATTGCAATCCATCTTCTGCCATTTGACTTTTCCTCTCCAACGTAACTACGTAACCTGAGACGGGAAGTAGCGTTTCTAATGAAAGTTTTCCTAAAATTAGATATAAGACATAACAATATTGCCACGCTTAGTGTCTTGTACTACACTGAATGGTAACGCCTGTATTTAAAGGTATCGTGTTGCCAGATTCTTGACAATACGCAGTCCCACTTTTCAGTATGTGTTTTTCTTTCTCTGTAGTACTGTGAGAGATCAAAAACTCCACAGGGTACCTTTCAAGTGCCGGCTGTCCACCCCATTAAGCAGTGATTCAGTGCCGCGCCGTCCGCAGCACCTTGTTCAATTTAAGTATTCGCTCTTTTGTGGTTGTTTTTTTGCGTGTGAGTTATAGGCTTTAATTTTGACCCTGCCTTTTAACATGTCTCACACAAGTCTACATACTGACCTTTATCAGTGTAAGGGACCAGAGTTATCTCCGGTTCCTCGATGTCTCCAGAGCCAGAGGCACCGGAAGCCCCTGAGGCTCCGGAGACCCCTAAATCTCCAGAGGCTCCAATATCCCCGGAAGCCCCTGAGATTCCTGAAGTTTCCGAGAACTCCCCAGAAGCACCGGATGCCTCGTGGGGGGTAGTGGTAGTTTCGGGAATGAGGGGCAGCTCCTCCTCTTGTTAGAGTCAAGGGTTGGGGTTAGGAGACACAGTTAGCCGGTGAAGGGTAAGATGAACAATCAATCAACCCAGTCAGTCACACATTTTAGATGAGACAGGATGTAAGCAAGACAATGGTTATGAGTAAAATAAATACAGTGATAGCACAAATATATAACATCAACATTTAACTACATTTAAAAAGGAAGCAGTTAAATGGAATTGTAAGATAATCACTCGACATAAATCACACGAAGAACGACAAGAAATGGTTTTGCCAGAAGCTTTGGTAGCAGATCTGTAAAGGTACTAACCTCCAGATATCAAAGTTATCCCTGAGTCCCCAGAAACCCCAGACCCTCCAGAGGCCCCCGAGATCAAAACATCTCCAGAGAACCCAGATCCAGACTGGTCCCCAGAACCCCCAGAGCCCAGGGGTATTTCAGTGGAAATCCCAGAGCCTCCGGAGGCAAAGTCCCCGGAGGCTCCAGAAGTAGCAGATCCCATGGTATCTCCGGACCCAGAGAGATCCCCAGATATCAAGAGATCCCCAGAAAGCAAGAACTCTCCGGATCCTCCAGAACCGAGGAGCTCCTCTGTGGCTCCGGAGATCAGGATAATATCACCAAAAGCCCCAGAGGTGCCAGAGACCAGCATGTCTCCTGAGCCTCCAGACCCAGAAGCCCCAGAAGCTCCTGAGGCCCCAGACCCAACGGAGCCCCCAAAATCCCCGGAGACATGAAGAATATCAATGGGCGTCAGACGCAGCTCCACCTCTTGTTAGAGACAAAATGAGGTATTAATAAACAGACAGATGAGACTGAAACGGAGCATTCATCAGGTTTTGGAGTTCACTGTGATGATTAGGTTAAATAGGAAATGACAAATGGACACAATGACCAGGACACATTTAACCAATAACGTCTAGTTAAATGGATGACATGCACATGGAAAAGATGATTGTAGATGATGCAGGGTTTTAGAGGATAAATGAGTGTTTTTGGGGTAATGCTGCTTTCACAACTCCATCGGCCCCAGGAAGAGCAAAGCCCTCCCTCCAACTGAATGAACCTTCAAGTACCTTTATGGTTTTTGGGAGTGCAAATTTAAACGTGTGCTTTTTTTCAGACCTTTCTGTGTGTCCGGGCCCATGAGAACCCCAGATCCCCCTGAACCCTGAGGGACAAGCTGGGGTTTTAAGGGCAACTCTTCCTCCTCCTCCTCTTCTTCCACATCTGTCTGTGTTTCCAATGACTCCTCGGGTTCAGGGTAGTTATAGTCAGGTGGAGCCAGTGTTCCAATCTCTATCTGAGAAAAAGACAGCAGCAGTGAGTAAGAAATATGTCAGAGTTTGACTTGAAACGAAGCAGAAGTGACATTTGTCGGATTTTGTTGACACGCGAACTAAAGCTTTATAAACTAGGTGGTATGGGTTACACAAAGACACTTCAGCTTGTGGACAGGACGAGGTGGGGAATCAACCACCAACCTTACAATTAGTGGGCAACCTGAACTCACAGTCACTACTTTACCATCTGGGCCACTTTGTAATCAAAAGTATAGCAGTAATTTCAAGAGAGTATTAAAAAAAGATCCTTTCCCTTTACACTAAATATCATGGAGGCACAGTATGTTGTCGACCATCTCAGGTCTGCTTTCAAAAAAAAATCACAGACATTAATGGAATTGTGTAAGAAGTCCCCTTTAGGCAGGCAACGGCAATCCTTGATATTTCTTAACGGATTAAATAGTCTGCCTTGACATAAATATGCAATAAACTAATAACATCAGTGATTATTGTTGGGCAAGAAGCAAATATTAAGCCAAAATAGTAGATGCAAAAATAATAGTTTAGTTATAATTAAAGGAAAGAAGTTGGAGATCTGTAGTTCTATTCTGTATTTTTGTGTCGTTTTGGACATTTTTAGCATGTTGTACGATGATTTACCTGCCGAGTTAATATTGCCCGTCGCATGGTTGTAAAAGCAACACCCCCACGGCCCTTGACCCTGAACACTGTGTGGGTAAGTGAGTTTCAGCTTTTTATTCATCAAGCTGGCCCCCCCGCCCCCTCCCACACACACACACTTAAAAAAAAAAAAAAAAAAAGTATTTAAAATAAGGTTAGTGTCAGTATCGTACACTTAACAGATTTGAAAAACATTTTGGCCAATCAGGTTGTGTTTTGGGTTATTGTGGCATCATCACTGGTTTTGTTATCTTTAGTTGCACATCACCTTCACTCACTCCTGACTTTCTGGCCTTCCTGGAGTTATGGATCAAAATCTCCATAACTGAGGAAATACGATTGAAGGTGGCACCGTTCATCGGTTAAGTCACTGAATGTAATTGAACAGCATGGCAGCAGCACCGGGCCTCATCTCCAAAACTAAAAACGAAACCACCACTAGATGGCAGCAAAGTGTCCAATCTGAAGTGTCCACTGCAGAGATACCGTTTCGCCCAGGTACAAAAAAAAAAAACATTTTGGGAGTGGAATCACTAGAGATAAAAAAAATTAAAAAAAAGAGTTTATCACTACTATCTCAGTGCTAAACTTTTTCACTTGCCACCAGTCATTAGCACCCGTTGAGTGTACATCTATATATGGAAAGTACAAGAACACATTGACTGCTATCTTCCCATATAATGTGCCACAAATAAATAACCGTTCTCTTTAGACATTATAGGGATTTAGTTTTGTCTGCTCGGTTAATAGGTGATCACAAATAGGGGATGTTTAAGCCGTATTTCGTGGTGAAAGAAAATAGAAGAATAGATCAAGAATGGATTTTCAAATCTTTGCACTTTATGAATAAGCATTCTGTTTTCTACATATTTACTTAAATTAAGGGCACCTTTTAGTAAACTCAAAGACTGTAGAGGGTGCATTCAAGGACCACAACCATGAAAATTACTCAGTTTTGACATTATAATCTAAGGCTGAGCACCTTGTTTATCAAATAGACCTGCATTTATCCAAGTTTTGTTTGGTAAATAAATTAGAAAGCAACAGTGCCAAACCAACAAAGCTTTATAAATTGCAGTACTTTTTAGTTCCTTCATTAAAAGCTTCAGGCGTATCCTTCTGGTATTATGGTTGCGTTGACAGTCCTTGTAGTTGCTCTTTGATGTTTTGCTATTTGATGAAACCTGCAGTTCTATCTATTCTCCAGATGAGGGCAATGAACTCCCACACACCGCCACAGGTAGTACCTGACAGTCTGTGACTCCCGACAGGGCTGACTCAACCCTCCAAAAAGGGAATGGTCCTTGTGGAACCAAGACACACATGGTAGCTGCAAGGATCCATATCTGAGTCTTTTCAGCTGATTTCAACCAAAGTAATCAGCTGCCAATAAGCCAAGAGATATCGAAGCAACTGTAGGTACAGAGAATAAAGTCAGACCAAGTAGAACAAGGATAGCCACCAGAAATGTGACTGAATAAAAGACATCGAGTGAAGCAATGAAGAGATATTCAGCACTGAATGTCTTATTTTATAGCTTGGTTAACACACAGTTTGGGTTACAACAAGGTAGGCCTTTGAAAAGTCTTGCACAGACTGAGCTCACTGCAGCGCTCCCCTTCATTTCCCCCCTTTTTTCCAAAGCAAACATGTACACCCGAGGGAAAGAAGAGGCGAAAGGCTGGCATCCAAAAACACTGACAAAAAAAACAACTTCTGGAAACGGCATGGGAGTACAGTATGCACAGGGAGAGATGTTATGTTGCTGCTGCAGTGTATAGTACATCAGTCAGCACATGCATGCACTCTGCTATGTAAAGTAAAAGAAGTTTTAGACTGAGTTTTTGCAACAAAACGTCACACTCGTTCACCAGCTTCAAAGTATTGATCACCCATGGCTCATCACCGTATACTGTACAGCATGTACAATGTCACATCTTGTCCTATGAAAAGCCATGTGCAAAGATTGGAGTCACATTTATGAGGCTGTCCCGCCCAGACTGAATGCAAACAGAACTTCTGCACGTGTCGATCAAAGGGATAAATTAGACATCTCGGGAAATGTTTATTTTTTCCCCGTTTCCTGCAGAGAGTTAGCCGGAGGGTTGATAACACTCCCAATCTCAGTATTGTATCAATTAAACAAAGGAGACATGCTGTGTTAATAGACGAGGAGCTGGTTGGTGGATTTTGTTGCCTTGGCACAGAGTTAGGCCAGCGTCCCCCCCCTCCCCCCCATTTCTAGTCTTTATGCTTAGCTAAGCTAAGCAGCTGCTCGGCGTCGCTTCATATTTACTGCACATACATGACAGTGGTGTTGAACTTCTTTATTTAACTCTACAAGAAAGCAAATAACCCTGTTTCCTGAGATTCTGAACTATTCCTTGAAGGTTACAGGCTTGTTAAAGAAACCAATCCCAGGTCGAATTTTCAGATTTACTTTTTCACTTAAAAATATTTAACACGTCAACAAACATTAGAGGGAAATCTAATTTCGTTGGGTAAGGTTGAACTTTGTTCATGGCATTTGTTTGTTAGGTGTACATGAGCTACAGGAGTAACAGAAGCTATTTTAAGCATGCAGTGATAAATTCCAGTACAACGGAGGTGCAAACAGCAGCCACAGAAATTACCTTTAGACATGCTTCAACAGCTCCGTGACGGTGTGAACAATTAGATATAATTATAATGTGCCTGTGCAAAAATAATTGTGGCCAGACAGTGTAGAAAGAAAGCTAATATTTCAAATTAGCTGCTTAAATTGAGTAAAGCAACATGCTCCAAAAGATGTTATTCAACTCAAGAGAAAATGCTGAGAGACAGACTGAACACCCCGGTCAAACTAAAGTGCCTGAATGAGTCCGGAGTTGGTGATTTTAAAACATTTGCTGGGAATTTGAATGCAGCAGAGTGAAGACGAGTTGCTTGGATAACGACGTGGACGAGCCTTTTACTTCTCTCAAAAGAGACAAGCCCTGAGGAGAAAGAAGAGAAATACCGAGCGAGAGCTGGACGTGGAAAGTCAAGACTCAGCATTCCAGAGGCATGGAGCTCATCATCGCTTCATCTCTCCCTTGAGATCAGATGTGTGTGTGTGTGTGTGTGTGTGTGTGTGTGTGTGTGTGTGTGTGTGTGTGTGTGTGTGTGTGTGTGTGTGTGTGTGTGTGTGTGTGTGTGTGTGTGTGTGTGTGTGTGTGTGTGTGTGAATAAAATCCATTTAATCTTCACTGCTCTTAGGCAACCACTGTATCTGACGATATGCCCTCGTCACCTTGAACTGTGTTATCAACAACACCAAATGATGGATCCCTGCAAGATGCCATTTATAAATTCTTTAATTATGAGTCAAAACTTTGTGTTTATTTATTGCAGACAGCAGGATGAGAAAGAAACAGTCTCTCTTCTTCCCACAGACTCCCACAAAGTCTTATACAATGTGCTGTGTCATATACACTATTGCTAAACAGAAAGACATTATCAAAGCCATTCCCATGCAACACACAACAACTTTCCCACACTCAACAATTGCATGCCTAACACTCAGCTGTAAAACCTTGCACAACGGAGTGAAGTCATGTTGATTAAGGCTAAAAAGCTGTGGTGGTGCCTTTTTATCGGAGGTTTATGGCAAAATCATTCTACGACATCTTGTCATGTCTGCTACATCTGCGCTGGATTGTGGGATAGGCCTTCGATAACAGCAGGAGTGTGACTGCAATCCACATCAGGTTTAACTTAAGTCTCTGGCTGAGAGGCCGCCAGTTGAAAATCGTGTGTGGATGGTTTGCCTCGTGCCATCTTGACATCGCCTTGGCCTAATTTCCTTGTTACAAAGAAGTCGAAACGGGAACATGAGATTTGGCTAAAGCATGTCATCCATGTGTGCCCTGCAGGCTTGCCACATCACACTCAACTTGAGCTGATTTAAAGGGCGCTGCTGGAATCCATTTTTCATGTTGGTAACCCTTTCCGCCTCTACGCTCCACTCATCTTTTTAAAAAGCTGCTGTGCCGAACAGAACCTGAGTCGAATGACAAAAGAACAAAGTCCCAGAGGGCACAACTGTGCTGCTATTTTTCTCATTCATTCTGGGTAACGAGCTGGTTTAGTAACACAACGGCAGTTTACAAGAAATTGTTCCATAGCAGCTGCTTTGCTTCCAAATCGCTGACATGCGCTTGCTAAAGCCTTCTGTAGCGGGAACTATGTATGTTAAGATCCATCGGGAAAATGCTCCATTACTTGTACTTCACCTCTTTAACTGTCATTGCCATATAACTGTATTCGGTGAAATCTAAACGCCAAATTAAAAAAAGATCCAAATGTTCACTTGTTTCTTCCTGGATTTTTAAGTGCAAATTAAAAGCACGCCAATCACCTAAGGCATTAAATATCATTTGATTTCACAGCTTAAGCTGCTCCAGATGTAGATGGTCTTCAGTGTGGAAGATCGAAGGGCATCTAACTCAAAATGGTGGCAGGCCAATTTATGAAACTGAAACATTTTGGAAACAATAGTGCATTAAGCTGGAAAGCATATTGTCGAGGTTCCAAGTGGCTCTTGTTTGTAACCGCAGGATCTCTGTCTGCTCAGTGAACCTGCTGACCTCGCATACACATCTTACCAATATTACACCATCACAACTATGAAAAGTCAGAATAAATGAACCCTTAGGCGTTTGCAGGTGTCGTTCAAAAGCTCGGTCAAATCCATTTTCTCTTCTGGGCTGTGGACCCATTAAGTTTCTTACCTGAGGATCATCGATTGTCAGCCCTTCTTCGTAGTCATAGTTATCCTGGGTCTCCAAATTGATATTGTCTAGATCCATGTCATAGTTAACGCTGTCGTATGTGTCCAAGTCCACTTGTCGGGAAAATCTGGGGCTGGCCACCGCCGCTTTGAGGACGAAGAGTCCGAACACGAGCCGCACAAGCATCCTCATAGTCCACCTTGACAGGGACAGAGAGTTGTAAAGTCACAGGGGGAACTTTGGTGAAGAGATTGTACAGTTGTAGATGCAGTAGAGCACAATGCAGGGAAATGTGAGAATGTGTACACTTGTGGAAAACCTTAAGAAGCTGTCTGATACGATCAACTTCTACTTGATGTTACTAAAGGACAAAAGCATTTGTTGTTTGAAACTAGCACATGCTGTGTGTTGCAATATAGTTCTATTTGCTGTGATAATACTGGCTTCATAACCAGTCTGTAGTGCAGACCGAGGCTTGACTTTGGGTCCCATCACTAAGGTCAGTGATTTCATTACCAAGGTGCAGACAGCTGGAGGGATCAAGATACGAGGGCCTCTTTCCTTGCTGCAGCCAGAGCCTCGCTGTTCCAGTGGGGCAGCCATCTTGGCTGAAATCTTCTGGGGTGTGTGAAAGTTCAAATGTCAGAGGTAATCTGATAATGAACCATGTGGGTTTAGTATAGCTTGATTCAGGATGAACACTTCCAAGAAATGTATGTGCAGCTTGCTGGATGTTTGGATGAATGTCTTAGATGTATTTAAGGCAGCAAAGGTTTTTGGGTTGCATGTCTTCTGGAAAGACACTGTTTGAGTTCCTGCGTTTTTTGGCAGGGCCTCTGATTATAATTTTTTTTTTTTTTTTCTCCAATCACTCCACAAAGGCTTTCGCAGAAACGTGCTGCAAAGTTCTTGGCAACAACCCTAAAAATACGGGCACAGACAAGAATGTATTTTTCTACTTGAATCTAAAATTAGCCTGATTTCCCCGTATGCAGATCTACTCTGCACTGCCCTGACCTAGATAGCTTCTGTTCATAATCTTTGTTCATTTCCTCCGTAGCACAGACCTGCGAAGCTTAGCGAGGCTGATTAAGTTCATAAGTGTCATTCCAAAGTGAGAATCACTAAAGAGATTAACACGTGTTAAAGTACTACTTAATTAGTAGGCCTCCACAGAGGTTTCGGGATTAATCACCTGACGGCGGGGAAATTTCACGGCGCACTAATAGCAGGTGTAGACACATTGCAGCAGGCCTGCAGTTTATGTCAAGCCCACGAAATGTCAGAGGAGTTTTAAAGAGAGTCCTCTAGGCCAGGGCAGAGAAATGGAGAGCGAGGGAGGGGAGGAAGAACAGAAGAGTGCGATGGAGAGAGGGATGTAGACAAGATGTTGGCCCTCAGGGTTAGATGGAGAGAGTGAGGAAAGGGCTGAGCAGGAGAGAGAGAGAGAGAGAGAGAGAGAGAGGGGTTTTCTCAGCTAACTCGACCACTCGCCCCTTTACAGAGGGTCTTTATGAGGCCCGGTCGCTGCCTGTCTCAGCACTCAAACTCCAAATTCCACCGAGGTTTGTGGACAGGATGGCAGCGAGTTACGGCTGCAAGGAAAAGCTTCATTCACCAGTGACTGTGCTCAAGCACACACACACACACACACACACACACACACACACACACACACACACACACACACACACACACACACACACACACACACACACACACGCACACATTCTCACACGCACGCACGCACACACACACACACACACACACACACACACACACACACACACACACACACACACACACACACACACACACACACACACACACACACACACACACACACACACACACATTCTCACACACACACACATTCTCACACACACACATACTTGGAAAGATGCAATGCCCTCACAGATGCACACTCTGTCTTAACACACCTATCTTTCAGAGGGAGAAAGTTGAGAAACCTCGACTGCTATTTTTGGGCTGAGGACCGATATAAAACAAAAAACACGCTGCCAGGTTGTTTTAGTCATGAATCTAACCGCGTCGACATGAGAGGGACAGATTCTTTATGCAAATGTTTTCCCTTCATTGTCTCCACCGTGAACTTAGTGCACTCTGGTTGAGGGAAAAAAAAACGGAGTTAGCGTTGCTTTTGAAATAGACTTTCTGTCATGAAGCTGTGAAATCCGGCATGGCTCGGCTGAAAGAAGGACTATGCTAAAGACAGAGGTGTGCTTTTATACAGGCCATCACTCTGTACAGTGTGTGGAAACTGTGTGTGAGCGTAGCGTCTGTTATGCTTGGCTTCGCATTGGGCATTCCTGATATCCACTGATTCTACCCTTTTCCCCCTCAAAAGCCACAAGTAAACTCGATGTCGTCCCTCTGCAGCAAGCTGCAAAATGATTTGCAGGTGATTAGGCAGTAAAGAAACAAAATCCGTTTACATAATGATGCTTCGAGGGAGAAATATACTGATAGTTTCTAAAAGATTCTCATCACAGCTTCTGCATTTGGAAGATGTTTTCTGCAAAATTTCAAGAGCAGATAAATCTGTAGAGATGAAATTCACTAGAGATGGGATCAATAGAAGTTGTGAAAAATGCAAAATAAGTCTGTATTACCTAGGTTGTCATTTATAAAAAAAATAAAAAAATAAACACCTGTCTGACACTGACACCTGAGTTATATCTACAGAAGCTCATCAAATTACCAGCCGATACATCGCAGTCGAAATGACGGCCAAAGCACAGCAAAGACATCCACATTTCAGAGACACCTGCAAAACCCCCGAAGCAAACCCAGCAGTGAAAATAAAGCATCTGCACCGCTGGCCAATGAGTGTAGCGGCTTCTATCTGAAACCCCTGAATAGCAGTGTTTCTGGAGGGGCTCGTCGAGCAACCCTGTCTGTCTAATCTCCTGCACCAGAGAGCCTCACGGCCAGCATGAAGATAGCACCGAGAACGCTTACCTCTGTCTCCTGCTTTCCCGAATGGTCCCTACAGCCGTGATGGAGATGCTGAGGGCTCCGGGACTTGGCCAATGGTGAGAGGTCGCACAGGGTGCCTTGGAGAGGGAGGGTGTGTGTGTGTGTGTGTGTGTGTGTGTGTGTGTGTGTGTGTGTGTGTGTGTGTGTGTGTGTGTGTGTGTGTGTGTGTGTGTGTGTGTGTGTGTGTGTGAAAGGTGTATGTGTGTGTGTATGTGACAAGTGTGTAGGTGTGTGTGTGTGTGTGTGTATAGGTCTGTGTGCTCTCGCAGACCTGAGTGCCCTGCCGCTTACGTGTGAAGGTAGGCACTGAGACTGATTGGACCAGAGAAGATTGCTTTTGGTCACTCTGAGTGCACCCCCCCCCCCCACCTCCAAACACCGCACACCCGCATGCACAACCCTCCCTCAAACACACACACATCAGACACAAAGAGAAATGGAGAGCAAAGCCCCCCCTCCCCCATGGCAAAATACCTTTTTAATCCCTTACAAGAGTATCCTTTATTTTTCTAAGAGTGTGGCTCAATCACACTGACATATTTGTCCGCCTTTTCCTGAAGTGAAACTCTGGCATGTGTTGCTTTCATGTATGGGGGGGATCCACGGGGCCCTTGTACACAATGGGACCTCTGTGAGGAGCCCCTGTTAGCATGGTGCTGAGAGGAAGTCCCTGCTCGGAGGAAGGCCTCAGCCCTCCCTTTTGGTTGAAACGGGTTTCTCTTTGCGTTGTCACTTGCTCAGCGGTCTGCTATAACTACAGATCTCAGTTCAGTCGCGGGAGAAGCCACGGCAGCGTTCTGCATAGATGTGGGTGCGCTTTGAAAGAGAGACCCGATTAGACAGTCTGCCATTAGAGTCCATTGTCAAAACCCCCCCCCAAAAAACCAGGATGCACACACAGGAAGACACAGTTTTATTTGGCCACAATTATGTCTCAACCTGCCCACCTCTCCATCTCACTCCCATGGTAACTCTACACCCTTTGATGAGTGAGAGGAAAAGGAAACAGCCAGAAATCAGTCTGCACCTGCCACATAAGCCGAGATTTATATTCAGGGATTTCCTTCTGCCAAACATTAAGGAAAAAAAAAAAAAAAAGCAAAGAAATGAATGAAATTTAGCCCAAAATATTACATCTCGGGCGAATGATTGATGAACACGTTACATGACAAGAGTGTATTGTGCAGCACCCGAACAGGGCCGGCGGAGTTGCTCCCCTCTGTAGAAGCATTGTGTAATAACTGTCAGTGAGATGGAAATTCTACGCTAGCAGAGGTAATACGGTTTACATACAATACCTGTCTTTAACCTGCAGTCTAATCAAGTCAAATAAATGTAAACTTAGAGAACATTAAGTTAACATTTCACAAAATAATGCAACACACCCAATTTAAATTGTAAAACTTTATGCCAATAATGTCGACTACCTCACTCCGATTTCTTAATGAATGGTTAAAACATAGCCACATTTACAATGGATTGGAAGTAAATACATATAATTTGGCCTTACTTTGGAAGGATACATTACAGCTTGCGATGCACACGTCCTGTTTACGTAGTTGATTGCCGTTGATTAGATGCTATAGCACATTATTAACCCTTCGTTGCCTATGCTGTTCTTTCTCTCTCCGCTCTCCCCCTCACCTATCAAATCTGCTGTTTTAGACTAGTTTGTGAGCACAAAGTGAATGAAGAGTGAATGACTTGACACATAAACACAGTGATGCATCGATGAACAGCTGGTCCAGGTGTCTATGTATGTGACTATACATACTGATCTGAGCTCCTGATTTGTTTGTGCCAACGCGACTGCTCTCAAGGCCTTTAAAATTTGATGGTTTTGTCATGTTTTAGTCTTGCATATTTCAGGGAAAAATGGGATTCAAATCTAGAGCCATCTTTTTGGAGTCGGTAGTGTTGATCAATGCAGGTCATTTTATAACAACGTCATTTAGGTGTGAATGAGTCATTCAAGACAAACACAGACATGTGTCCCAGCTACACAGTTCATTTAATGGGAGTTCAGTTATTTGAATTTTTGTAGATGATGTTTCCTCTGTAATGAAAGTTGTCACACATTTTCCTGGGCATAATTGCGTGGAAGAATTCTTAATTTTAATAGCTAATTTAAAGTCTTATGTAAAATGCAGTCTACCAAAGATGTAATAATTACTGTCTGAAGTAAACATTTATGTGTAGGTTTATTCATGCAAAGTGCTGATTGTAAAAAAAAAAAAAAAAAAAAAAAAAGAAGAGATCAAGAAAGATAAAATTACACCATGTTCATTTTAGAAGTTTTATTCAAATTGAAGACAATTATAATGAAATGTCTTGCTCAGTTTATGCAGAAAAATAGTGACCAGACTGAAAAAGTGTGTAGGCATTTAAAAAAAAACAGTTATCACCTTTCGTGTGAATACAAAACATTAAGGAATGTCGGTCATTAATATTCACAGGACTCTTCTTCCCCAGTATTAAATAGAAATAAATTACCTACAGTAAATATGCATATTTATCAAAAAGAGTAGCAGTAACTGAAAAAGACTACAAACCTAGACGACAGGACCGTTCATTTGGCTTCAAGCCCAAAAATACAAAGTAGTCAAAGAAAAATTAAAAGCAACATTTTGCCTACACATTCAGAAGCTTTGCCTCCTGCTCAAAGTACCATCATGACATCAATTCCTTAAAGCTCCTAACATGCCATAAATACGTGTCCCACTATTAGTATATTTTCAAGCTACAGTATAATTTCATATATTTTGCTTCAGAATTCTACATGCAGATGTTTACATCCACGTAAGGCACGACGAGCGGTCAGCAGGCTGCTGCAATTTAAAGCGTACAAGCCAGTACATCCCATGATGTTGTTGTTTCCTTTGGATTTTTCCAAGACACAACAATAAACTAGTGTCAGATATCTCACAAACATGCAAATAAGTATGGCGTCACAGGTCTCGGGGTTCCAGACCAGCATCCAAGTCAAGTTATCAGCTGTGGGAATAGCTTGCAATATACTGTTGATTTCTCTGCTCAGATGACGATAGACCTGAGGAGACGGAAGCACAGGATGACGTCCCTGGGAATTGGAGGCTTAATCTCATTGCCGTCCAGTCGGAGGTAGCGCAATCGAGGAGCATTTTCGTTGAGCGAGTCGTTCACCGAAGCGTCGACAGGGACAGGACAGTAATTGGTGACACTTACACCTGTAAATAAACCAAAGAAGTAAATGTGAGTCATGGTAGCATCTCATTTGACCTCTCTCATAAACAATCTTGTTTTATAGATCCCTAAAAGACACATTCCCTCTATGCATCAGCTGTTTAAAGGAATCGCTGCAATCAGCAAAACAACGCTACGACTTACTTTTGATCTTGTTGTGGTCGAGGTAAAGGTGTTCAAGGCCTGCGGGAATGATGGGAACCTCGGTTAGCTGGTTGTGGGACAGCTGCAAGTCCAAAATGCTGGAGACATTGAACACGTCTTTGGGAACCCCACTGCTGCCGAGCTTGTTGTGGTTGAGCCTCAGAAAGGCCACTCTTGGTAAACCTTTGAAGTAGCCAGCTGGGATCTTCTCAATATTGTTGCCATCAAGGAAAAGCTGGGCGGTGGTGGGTGGTAGGCCAAGCGGCATGTTCGTCAGCTGGTTCTTGGCTAGATTGATCTGTACCAGGTTGTTTAGACCCTTTAGGCTCACTTCAGTCACGGCATCATCCATCAGCTTGTTTCCCTGCAGGTCCAGGAGGTTAAGATTATCCAGACCAACGAAGACACGAGCAGGGATCTTGGAGATTCTGTTACGGGAGAGACGTAAATGCTCCAGGCTGGCTGGCAGGGGAGATGGCACAGAAGACAAAAGGTTGTCATCCATGTACAGGTGCACCAGCTGAGTCAGTGCGTTCATGAAACCTTGCTCCACTCCTTCACTCGTGATTTTGTTGCGGTTCAGGTTAATCCAGCGCAGCTGGGTCGCATTCTGCAGGGCGTCTGCCGGCAGCACCTCGATCAGATTGTTCTGCAGATAGAGGTACCACGTGTGCGGAGGGATATTTGGGATCCTCTTCAGGCCTTTATTGTCACAGTAGACAGCACGAGGAAAGTTGGGGGGACAGTGACACTCTCGGGGGCAGCCTTGGATCTGGGCCATATATTCTTCATAAGGCATGTCCTGGCTGGAAACTAGACCAACCAGGCACAAGACACAGAGAAGGTTCAGGAGAAGGGCCATTTCACTGCTCAACCTGCATTGGAAAGAAAGAAAAAAAAACAACAGAATTATAGTCTGAACATCCAATGTGAAGAGGAGCAGGTAAGGTATTGTATTTTGAAAAGAATTGGGAACATTGAGGAATCAGGTCCGTATTGCAAGTTATGACACATATAGTTGTTTGCACGCGAGAACTCGAGTCTCTTTTGTGATTTGAGATTAACAGCAATCTTTTGATGCTGTGCAACTCTAAACGGTCACGTGAAACTTTACAAATAACATGGCCAACATAAAATACTGTATTGGCTGACCTGCTCTTCCCACGTCATTATTTTGCCCGCCAAGGACGGGTAAAGTTCACAAGACAGGACGCAAAGCCAGGTCAACTTTAATTGCATTAGTACAAACTTAAAGCCGAGACTTGACAACGTTGCACGTGAGTTGTTAGATGCTGTTAATGAGGTTCAAGCCCGCCACACACGTCAGTCCGCTTGCTTTGGTTTGTACAGGTGGTACAATGATGCATGTAAAAAAAGGGTTCTACCGAAAAAAATTACAATTACAGAACAGACTTTACATTTTACTGCCACAGAAAAGCACATTTTTGCATCATGTATGTAACATTCTGCTGGAGTTTCATTAAAGGATTTCTTTCTTTTCACAATAAATACCCCAAATTGCTATATACCTTCATAATATGATTACAAATTTTGACAAAGATTTAAATTCTTACTGCAAATGTACATCAGTTCCAAATATCAGCTATCGGTCTCCTTGATCATTAGACCCTAAACAATATCAAATCGGTCAACCCCAAATGCAAATAAGATCAAATCCAACATCAGCTCTTCCATCTTCTATCCACCCATCTCTAGAGCCTGTACTTGACTCCTTTCAGCTGCCATCTGGTGCTTGTTTAAATTCTTGATGCACTCCACATTTGTCTGGAACTCATTTCGGGTCGGCCATGCTTTTCCATAGATGGGCGCACTTCAAAGACAAAGCCGGATCACCTCTGTGCAGAGATGTGCTCCTGGTTTCTCACTGTGCGGAGGCCAAAGCCTCGTCACCCAGCTTTGGAATACAAGATGCGGTGCAGACGGTAGAAGAGTGATTCATGCTTCCTTTTAAAGCTAAAACACAGTCACTAAAGCTGCAAGACAAACACCTACCAACCACCAACCCTGTCATTCAGACACATCAGTGTCTTTGCCTCGCAGTCTATCTTACCTTTTAGCGCTCGAGTTTTCCTTGGCGGTGTCCCCCTTCTGCAAGTTATCCCAAATGACGAGGATGTGCTTCTTTCTCTCGCATATTTGTAGCGCTAGCTTTCTCATTCAACAAGTGCCAACCTGTCACTCAGGATGACACCAAAGCTTCTCTTTGCCAATCAGGTTCGCCCAGGATCAAGGGTCATAATCCTAAAGAGGTGTATAATGCGCTAAGCCTTTTCAGTACTTGAGACATGGCCCACTTAGAAACAGGGCAATGCAAGCCTACCTGTTCTTTTGTTGTGCCAACGCGTGGCATTATTTATCTTTTTTTAACGCCACTCGCAAATCCCTGCGAGTCTCCTGCCAACCATAGCACTAACTCTGTGCTTCTGGCGTCCGCAGTGTGATCAGGATTAATTAATCTGCTCGATGCGAATCACAAAGTCGTACAGTGTTTGCAGTCAAAGGGGTGACAAATACAGCTCAGTGTAATTGTGATGTATGGATGATAATCTCTAAATGCACAGTGAGACTCGCTGGAGTTTGAAGTAGTTCCAGCGAGAGGCCATCGAGCCTGACCGCCAGGACTCTACGCACAAGATCACCAAATTAACAAAACACTTCAATGAACTAGAGCGTCAGTAATTGGTTGAAGAATTTGCAACCAAAAGTCACGGCACAGAGCAAGAGCAGAGGGTATTTTCAAAGTGGCCATCGTGGGGATTCTGTGTTGAATAGAGAAAACTTAAGTGTCTGTTTCTGTTCTATGGTAAATTATAAGGATTGCAATGAGCATCTCGATGCGCGTCGTTAGGAGAGAAGGCATGATGTTACCGCTGCAGCATCAATTACACAGATGACGCACTCTGCTTCAGAACAAAACATTTCCTGCAGACAGGAGAGGCAATGATGTTATAGGAGGGAGGTCAGACTTAAGCTGAGGACATCTTACTGCAGGCCGGCCACACCAATTGTTTTTATAGAGCCCAGCTAGCGTCAGGATTGGTGAGCTTTCAGCACGCACGCTTGAGATTGTGCTCATTGCCAGTGATGACGGCAAAGGCTTGAATGCAACAGGATAATCCCAGCTCACAGAATAGGACCTACACGTATCCACGTTCTGCCATTCAAGCCCTTTACAGCTCCTCCGGTGTTTTCTCATTCCGCTACATGATCTTGTTCGATCAATGGAACATCCAGACATTATGCCAAAAGCACTTTTATGGGAGTTATACGTCAAAGACCAATTGCTATGATATGACACTTTTTTCTTGTTTGCAGTCACTTTACTGTCCTGCCGAGATGCCAAGTTCCTCCTAAAGCCACTTCTTCTTTTCTTTGCCAACCATTTCTAGTTATTTACAAAGTTGCCTGCTGTTGAAGTAAAACGCATATTATGGCTTTTTGAGCTCACAGTAAAGTAAAACAACAATGTTCTGTCTCTCAACATGATGCAACAGACATCCAGAATATGCATTGGCCCTTTTCCTACTGTGACTATGACTATAACTTCGACCAATCAGCTGCCTTTTGGGCAATTTGGGGAAGAAATCAAGAATCAGTCAAGTTGTCAGTCAGATTGAATCAGAATGTCATGTGTTGTACTTTTTACTGAAACTGGCTGTGATTTGATTTACAATGTTCTTTACTTGTGCACACACACAACAGAATAGGGTGCCCCATCATTCTCATTGCAAAACAATAGTGTGTGACAGATTTGCAATTAACATATCCCGGCTGCTGCAAATGGTGAGTCAGGGCTTTATACAGCTCTTCAAAATGGAACATATTTACAGAAAACAAATGTTTGGTACAATCTGCCTGACAGGCTAAGGAGAAACACATGCACAGGAATATGATAATGCTAATTTCCTGCCAGGGGCTTTGTGTCTGAGCCAGCTATGTTAATTACACAATGGCTTGTATTTGCAGTGTACGCGTTTTGCGGGATTGTTTCCAGTCGATGGCTTTCCTGTAATTCACTTCATGACTTTGAAATATTTGGAAGAGTTAGCATGGCTTACTGCACCCAGTGCTCAGAAACTAAATGTATTTATGAGTAATTATTATATGGAAATAACAGGTTTGGCAGTAAAAGTGACTTTCCAAGACGTGTTTTGCTTTGGAACTTCAAAAAAGCACACTTGTTTTTCCTTTGTTCTTTCATTACCTGATGTGAGCCTGTTTGTAAAATGGCTGTAAATTGATTACAAGGTGTCTATTTATTCTGATCCTGATCATAAAGTAAACTGTCGTTCCCATCTTTTTGCGAGGCTACTTTACCTCTCGTATGTATTACCACCATAAGTGTTGAAACTGAGGCTGGCAAAGTGAAACCACATCAAAGGTAAAAATCAAGCCAGTCACATGTAAACCATCTGAAAAATGCACTGTCCCTTTGTCCAAGACTTTCACCCCTCCTCTCTCAAGCACATTTATTACAAAAGAAAGAGAAAATCACCTTTACCTGCTTCTCCAACTGCTATGAGTGGTCTGCATGCAGTCAGGTGAGGTTTGGCTCCTCCAGTGATTAGCTCTAATTGTTGTCCCCAGTCTCAGTGGCTCTGAAGCGGTCAGTGGTGCAACCTAGCCTGGTCAGACTTGTGTTGTTGTTGGTTTGATTTCCCCCAAAGCTGCACCTTGGACACCAGTTGAACCGAGAGGATGGAGCATGTGTTGTTGGTGGGAGGACGATTGTGTGCGAGTCCTGTCAGAGTTTGTGTTGCCTTCTTTTCTGCCAGCCCAGCAGTTTTTTTTCCGCCTCTTTCGTTTTGTCTCCTTTTTTTTTTTTTTTAGAAATTGAAGTCACCAGTGTGCTGTTAAGGGTTAAACTGCTGTCACTCCACCCAACTTAACCATTTAGTCTGCAATGGAGTAACTGTTTCTTACCCATCACTCTGGGGGAAGTGTGCGTGACCAGTTTATGGCTCCTTTCAGCTTACAGGCCTCGGGGTGTGTCAGGTGTAAGACCAGAGAGGAGCTTTGAGGGGTTTTCAGACATTCACACCCTTCTTTTTATGGGAAAATTCCCCCTTTTTACCACCCAACTTTCGTTTTTTTTTTTTTTTTTTTCCCCATCATGCCTATCAGATAATTACTTAGTGACGTTATCGTAGAGAATTTTTACACGGGGTCACTGCCAGAAACACCTTCACAATACAAAGTTTACTATTGTGATCAAGTATGAGCCTCCAAGTTTTCAAAGTAAAAGATATCATGGGAATGCAGTTTGAGTAAAACTGACATAATTTATCCTCCTAGTAAAAGCATTTTTATGTATTTTTAGATTGATTTAGGGGGAGCTTGAAGCTTGAAGCAAAAGAACTAAGGGAAATGTCCAAGTAGAATTAGGAGAGAATTGGTGGAAATCTGTTGTGAAAAGTTAGAAACCACATCAAGGTGATGACGGCTGCACACAGAATACAAATAAAAACCGAGATAAAGAGATGGAACAGCTGGGGATGGTCTGGACTGAGGGATCATCTCTGGAGTTGGGCCGCCAGGCTGCAACAGCTGATTATACTTTCACTTAACGTCTGAAGCGAGGAGATGTGAGGCTTAAGGTTTTATAAAGGACTTTATTGTCTAGACACAGGCGGCAGGAGCTCTACTCAGGATTTAAATAAGGGCGACACATGAGGAAGAGGAGGAAATGGTCCTAGATTGGGAATTGGTACCAGCAACTATATAAAAACATGTGAAATGTGAAAAAAGCTGCTAAAACAAACATGTTAGGTTTTGTAATGGTGGTCACAGTGAGTAGACTGCTATTTTTTTTTTATTTTTTTTTTTACCTCCTGACTTGAATCAGGTTGAGCACTAACAGTTAAAACAGGCTTTTAAAGGATTCTCGTGTTAAATTGAAGAAGGAAGTGGTGTGTTTTGAAGCACAGACAACAACTGACTCATTTTAATAATTGGGTCAAATTTGAACTACAACTGACTTTTACAGCTGAATCTAATTACAAACACCTAGCAGGAATCGAATGGGACATCTGGAAACAATATATTTAATAACTATAAATGCCACGTATAATCAACTAACACAATGTCTTTAAATAGTGTCTGATCTAATAAGAAACTCTTTACTAATGCTAAGATGAAGGAGCAAGTCCAACATATATATATGGTGCATGTCAGCCAGGATTAATAGTGTTGTTACAGTTGATGTGCAAAGACACTATTGATACTTTAAGAATAAGGAACAAATGAATGTCTAGTACACACCTGAAGACAATGTCTATGAATCGGTTCATAATGTATTATTCACTGAGAGTGAGAATCTTGGCTTGCTGGTGGCACTAAATGAAAAGTAAGGGGATCTCTACAGTCATTAGACTTCATCCTCTTGGATAGATCGTCATAGATACCGAGATACCATATTTAATGGCAGTGCATCCAGTAATTGTTGACATTTTTTACTAAAACACGAAAAGGAAAGGTCAAGGGATTACCAGCGTCATTATTGATCATCATTTGGGCACCATGAATGTCTCTAGGAAAAAAAAACATCCATACAGGAGTACATTTTTCTCAGCTAAAATATCACACGTTGAGCACTTTGAGACCTCTACTGTGCTGGAGCTTCCAGAGATTTTATGGACATTAGTAACTCTGGAAAACATGAACACATAATGAAAAGCATACCTTGTGGGCTCTGACGGTGTCCAGAGTCTTTTTCTGGTGGTGTAAGCACAATTTAGTCCAGTTAAGAGGCCATCACGATTATACAACAATAGCTGACTGCATAAGCAGCTTGTTTTGCACAGCATAATAGGAAGAGTCAACAAACACATTTCAGTTAAGTCATTTACGGATTGACAATGTTCCTAAAAAGCTACAGTATGAACAGACAAAATACAGATGTAGTGTAGTAAAACATCCAACGCAGTAGTATCTTCTCCGCTCCACATGAATCTCACATGCTCCCATGTCTTGATTATGATTTGAGTGATATGTGCGTTATGGTTTTTTTTCAAAAATTTTAAAATGGAAGGAAACCCTTTGAAAAGGAATGAGCTGGTTTTATAGTTTTCTTCCCCTCTGGCACAGCTTTAAACACACATTTCTCAGAGTCCTCCAATCACTACAAGACTAAAACCACATCACACTCAAGAAGGAACCCAAAACCCCTAGAAACTCCTGTTTATCACTATAGTAAGATGGAAAACAGTGGAGAAAAAAGCAAAACCACTGCGTAAAAATGGCATTTATCGATAACTTTAAAGTTGTAGCAACAAATACACAATGGACTAACTAAATAAACTAAAATTGACCCCTCTGGGAACAGCATTGTAAGGCAAGTACAGTTTATGAAGTATGTTGGGACTAAAAAGTACTACAAAAGTTGTATTTTTAAAGATAAAGCTTCTGTTAGGAAAGAAGAAATACCAGGCATACCTCTGTTAAGGTAATTCACTGAAAGTATTCAATTCCGCTTTAAATCTAGGTTGAGTGAAGTGAGATTTCATCCTGGGTTTTATCAGTATGTTTCCATAAGCACCAGGAATGAATTATAGCGAGTTTTAAAAAGTGATATCATACTTGTATGTTGGAAACATAGTTTATTCAACTGTGTTTGATTTTCTCACAGTAAATCCTAGAACAGCTATGGAGACAAAGGCCACAAAAGATGTCATGATAAAATGAAAAATTACCTAAACAAAATGTGCTAATCTAATAACACAGATGCACCATTTTAAGAAACATGACAATGGTGCCAAATTGATGTAATACTGGCAAGAAGCATTTATCACTTATGGTACACAACATCGTAACAATGAAAGCACCTTAACTGCAAAAGCTGTAGTTTATTATCAAAGAATGGCACCATTGGGTGCATGCAAAAGTAATGAAAATGTTGTATACAAATCAGATATGTGCATGGCAGCGGAATGAGTTAACATATAGAAACAATTTGACTTATTATTTTTGAGAAAACATCATCCTATCATCTCAAGATCTAGCTGAGCAGAGGAAGTCATTTCAAGCGTAATAGCAATGTCTTTTGGGCTTAAAGTTATTGCTTTAAAGAACTATAAAGTTCATTCAGAGTAGAAAATAAGACATTCCTTAGTTGGTGATAGTTTATTTAATCAAACCAATAAGTCAAAGGGACATCATGCAATACGCATTTAAAGTAGGCAGACGATGGCAGACATGACGCTGGTATCTTTTCTTAAAACAACTTTGATTCATTCAAGATGTTGAAAGTATGATTGTTACTACTACTCTACACTAAACTTCTCACATTGCACACTGGAATCTGAGCACGCAGTCCATTCCAGCTGGTCCTTTGCACAGCAATGGATTAATAATTGTACCCAGATTGTATTGTGCATGCTAGACACTGGAACGTACAAGACAGACAACAAAATTATACTATGACTGGATTAAAACGTCCGAGAACTCGTTTCCTCCGTTTTGTCTGTATTCATTATACAAAGTTTGGAATGTTTGAAGTGTGTGTTTTAATCAAAGAATATGAATTACATTTTTATGCACAGATTATTTTTTTTGGGATTATTTCCTTACTTACACCTTATTTTTGTTTTGTATTGTAACTTTCATATTTTTTGGTTTTGTATTTCTTTAACAATTACAATATTCATTCCAAATCCAAAGAAACAAATATTTCTTCTGGTGAATAAAATAACTGATTGCTCATCATGCCTTTTATTGTACCTCAAATTTGCCCAGTTTTAAGTGTGTTCAATAGAAATTTAACAGACCAACATGAAAAATATCCCAGATTTGCATAACATTTGTGCCAGAAGTGCAGGGACATGTCAGTACTTCAAAAGGCATGATAAAACGGCACTCAATTCCAGAAGGCTTTGGGCTGAGCTAAGTCATGGCAATAGAGAAGAGGGTCGTAGAAATGTCAGAGATTTGACGGAGGTCCTTATTCAAACATGATATCTGAAGCTTGGCGCAGGCAGTTGGGAGAGTCAGGGGGCATGTTGCTGTGTGTGACGTTGTTGGCGTCCAGACGCAGATGCTTCAGATGTGAGTAGTTGAGGGGTCCAATGAACTTGCAGAAACTTGCCATGTCAATCTCTGTAGATAATCAAAAAGGGGGAAATTGCTATGATGGTTGGCAGACAACAAAATACTCACAAAATGTATTGGATAGCTTTTAACTCCTTTACAGTGGGGTTTAAAGGTGCCGTGTGGAGTTTTTGTCCACTAATAGTGCTGTGCAGTAATGTTTTTACAAGTTGATTATCATTTTTCTTGCGTGAGTCCTCCCAGGTTGAAATGTATGTAAATAATATACAATTTAAAATACCTTAAATCAGTTTTATAGGTTTGCTTGTGTGTTCGACTTTAAGAATGCAGACAATGTGTTTTTATTGAAAACATTTATTCTAAACATAATTTCAAAATGAAAAAAGCTGGTCACATGTTGTTGAACATGTTATATCACAATTCTTCTCTTTTCTTTAAAATGTAAAAAACAATTTGATGACACATCTTAAAGTTGGAGATGATTACATAAATTTATCCAATCTGATTTGGGATGACCCCACCCATCATATAGAACCACACTTTACATGGGCTTCTGTGGTATCCAGCAGGGCAGTGTCTTAGGACCTCAGTAGGAGGTGTAGTTTCAGGTTTCAGTTGGAAAAAAACGTTGTTTACATTTCTAAGTAGTGATGCTGAAGTTTAATTTCCTTAATTTACCCTCATCACTCTTGTCCTGATCTAACAATGTGGATGAGGGCAGTGAGGGTGGAAGCCAACAGTCCTGCAGTAAGGAACTCCATTTTGCTCCACAGCCTTGTAGAGCTCGGTATTGTATATTTTCTAAGCCACGCCCATTCAATAGCAACCCAACCATATCTGTATGATTTGATCAAAATCTCTCTTGTACTTAAATGTCACCTACTTATTCATTTCATTTGAAAATGTTTCACATTGCTGAAGTCAAAAACAATTTCCTTTTATGCCACTGTGAATTTAAGAAAACTCCAAAAGACACCTTTCATAGTTAAATAAGACTGAGAGAGTATCTTAAATCTACTTACTGTTAATCTCGTTGGCCTGAAGGTAGAGTTGCTCCAGCTGCTCGTTGATCTCAGGGATGGACTGCAGTTTGTTGAAAGAGAGGTCCAGCTCCACCAGCGATGTCACATTGAACACTCCGGCAGGGATCCCGGAGTCCACCAGCCTGTTGTGGGAGACCCTCAGGTACTGAAGTGAGGGCAGCTTGTTCAGGTATCCTGCTCCGATGGTGTCAATGTCGTTGTAGTCAGCGTAAAGGATTTCCAGTGAATTCGGGACTCCGGCTGGCAGCTTCTTCAGTTTGTTGTGGCTCACGTCCAGGGACAGCAGCTTCTTCAGCCCTTTGAAAGCCCCTCCGATGGCGTCAGAGGTTAGCTCGTTGTACTGAAGGTGGATGGACGTCAGATTCTCCTTGTCAGTCAGGAGTCCAGACGGGAACTTGGACAGCTTGTTGTGCATCATCTTCAGCTCATCAAGGGCCTTTGAGGGAGGGATGACTGGCTCTGTGAGTTCGTTGTTGCTGAAGAACAGCTTCTCAAGGGCTGAGAGTTTGTCGATTGTGCCCTTTTCTATCTTAGAATTGGTGATCTTGTTGTTGTCAAGTACCAGCCAGCGCAGCTCAGCAGTAACATTATCAAACACTCCTGCCTTGATCTCTTCAATCTTGTTGTTCTGGAGGTACAGGTACTTGATCCCCGTTGGTACTACGGGAACAAACTTCAGCTTGCGGTTGTCACAATACATGGCAGTGGGGAAATTGACTGGGCAATCGCACTCTTGATTGCAGTTGGGCCCTGATGGCCCCAGCATGGAATTAGGCTGGTAGTCGTAGTCATAATACTGGCACAGGGCCATGCTGACCAACGCAGCCAAGAAGGGTACACGGACAGGAAACATGGCTTCTGTGGATCCAACAGAAATAAGGGAAAGGAAGACGGGGAATAAGAGAAAAAGGTTAGCGTAGTCAAGAGCAACGCACAACCTACAACAGAAAGACTAAGAGTTAGAGTTATGGTAGCAAAATGGGCACTTCTAGCTCATAGTCAGATCAGTCACAGTTGCAGCAATTATTGATCAAAATGACTACAAAAATAGGAAATTAGAAGAAATGCAAACAGTCATAAAAAGGCAACATCAAAGTTTTGAGCTGTGAAGGTCAAACTTTCCCCCCCAACACACACAATGGCCCTACAGCCACACCCACTCCCCAGTGTATTATATAATCAGTCAAGAGTTCAACAACTGGAGACCAGTGAGTCCTAGATTCCTTGATTCAATCATGTACCGAACCATATTGGAGCTGCAGCTTGAGCCAAAGTGCTTGATAGATTTGACATAAAACAGTAATAGAAGCAATAACTGAAAGCAGATGTTCTAATGATACACACAAAATCTATGCATCCATAAATGTTTATCAAAATATGTTTCAAGTATGAAACTCTAAAGTGATTTTCCTCCTTTGTAGCTTGATAAATAAAGAATCTATCACAGAAAATGATCTAAAACGTTGACCTAATATTAGTTTCGGAAGCTGGCTGTGCAAAGTCAAGCCTGTAGACAATACAAAACCAGAATGATTAATTCCAGACTCTTGAAAAATGCAGACAGACAGCGGATCCAGGAGCAAGACGTTATTTTCTAAAGTCATTCACTTCCCTGAAACGGTCATAAAAAGGCACTTTAGATCCACACAAACATGCAAGATCTATGCTGTCATACCAAAATGCAAATCATCCAACTTCTACCACTTATTTTTTGATCCATGCACTGATATTTCTGCCCTCTCGGGTTGCAGCACTAGCCCATGCCCAAAAGCCCAGTAGTGACAACTGGTAATCCCATCCGGAAAACTGGAATAAAGAGGATAAATCAAACAGGAAATTACAAATCCATGCCTCTGAATGCAAAGCTTACCTGTGCTGAGCTCTCCTCGTGCTGTGTGGGGTGGAGGGCCAGTAGGTAAGAACAGTGTGCTGTTCAAAAATGGAAAGTCTCAGGAGAAAAACACAAGAGAGAAAGAAGGAGAGAGGGGGAGGAGAGAGAGGGGTTGATGGAGAGACAGAGGGAAAAGGGGAGGGCAGGAGGAGAGGAGGGGGGAGGATGTCAGGCTTCTTTAACAAACTGGAGTCAGGATGTCATATGAATTGAAGATGTCATCAGTATGAATGTCTGGGGGGAGCATCATCTAAAAACTCCTGTTCACTAACCAAGAGCAGGTGCAACAGAAAACGGAAATAAAGCATCGCAATAATGCAAAAAAATGTATGTATCTTTCTTTTATTATGCCAAATTATTACCTTTACAAACCCATCATTTCGTTTGCGTCCTCCACACAATCATCCCAAAGTGTTTGCCAGCAAAACCTGAGCTCGAAGCTTTTGTAGGCTGTGCATGGAAAAACCGAAAGAGTAGGAGAAGCTACGTGTGGAAAACTTGGAAAACAATATCTGGCAGACATTTAACCCAGACGCCTGTTATGAAGACGAATAAATTCAGCTCTACCTCTTGAGCTGTGAATCAGGCTTTGGAAAATCTGACAAAAGGGATATAAAACAGCCAGAGGGGACTTGCATAACACTTGACACAAACATTTCTTTTGGTCTGTTTTTGACCAGAAAGTCCAGAGGACGGCAGGTTAAAGCAGGTCCAATTGATCCCATATGTAAGGGCCATAATTTATAATAGTTGTCATTCCTGTAACCCACATTTTTCTTCTCCACATACTTTAAAGCTGCAGAGTCATATTCTATGGTATTCCTTTATACACAAATAGTGAGACGTAGCAAAGAGGCCCAGAGTGGTCTTTACTTATCTGAATGGTGCCGAAGCGGGGCATAGGGCGAGAAGGGCCAAATGTTTCTCCCCTTTGTTGGTGGACACCCCCCGCCCGCCCAACAATGCATACCGAGAGTTGGTGCCTGGATTGAATTGGTCGCAGCGCTGTCTGTTACTCCACTCACATACCACTCTTAGAGACCACTTCTAATGTGTGGAAAACGTCCATACCTCAAATTCTAACTCGACATATCTGATTTCCAAAGACATGTTGCAAAAATATGCATGTGCTCATTTTGCACATTATTTTTTTCACCTACACATCAGTTTTGTAAACGTTCGACTACTTTTTCAGATCTCATGGATCCATGTTGAGACCTTTTGGCTTTAAAAAGAGTATTTTGTTTTTAACTTGACAACATTTTGACATTTAGTTGGGTCTTCACATGTCTTCCCACGTTCACTTTAACCTGAATACATGGATTGAATTTAACAGAGCAGAAGAGGAATCACAAATGGATTCTGTTGTAAAACTGCACAAAAACCTTTAAAAAAAAGCACCAAATGTCTTTTTGATGTAGACCACCGATCTTTCAAACAATGGCAAAGTGGTTTTAAACTATATGACAGTGAAAACAAACTGTTTGTCATTCAGATACACAAAAGATCTCAAACCCTCTGTAATGACAAAGCAAGTTGTCAGTCTGTCATGCAAGCACACTTGGATCTCTGATTTATATTGCGAGATGGCGAGAAACTGTTTTATCTAGCTAATTTCCAAGTAATTTAAACCTTTGGAAAGATCTGGTATTTTATCCTGGTCTCTTTCTGTGAGTCATCTCTCTCTTTCTTGACAACTTTGTTTTCGGAGTAGTGTAAGAGACAACTCGCTTCCTTTATCCCCGTTGATTTGATGACATTCAGTGGAGTATGAAAATATCTTAAGTTTGTGGAACTTACTTAGTTACTAAGTTATGCACTTATTTGGTGGGGGTGTTGAGGGTCATCATTGCGTCAAACTGTTAATGTGAAGAAAAAAAAATACTGTCACAACCAACTATTTTTGACACTTATCTTTCAAAATTATTGATGTTTGGAAATGTAAAAAGCTGGCTGCAAGTCCAGTTTCACTTTTTAGGACATCCCAGCACCAGTTTGACACAGTTACACCAATTCAATTTACTCTCAGGCCACAAACTGGCTAATGTTCATCAGCCCTGTCTTCAGTGTCTGGATCCTCTGAATGACCCACAAGGGTGCATCCTTCAGCAGACCATTGGCCCTGGACAAAGCTTTGATTCATTTATAGACACAGCAAAGCCAACGCTGTTTTCAACAGACAAGAACAAAGAGTGGAGTTGATATTTTCTCTTCCTGAAAAAACTTGTAGTGGATTTGGTGTAGCTCCAGACCTACAATATGTCTGCACATAAACCTAATGGATCTGCATGAGTTATACCATATTTCCTGAATTTGAGAATGGATTTTTAATAAAGCCTACTTTAAATAACTGACTGGTGCACAGTTGACTGTTGGATACCAATAGCAGCAAGTTGTGCATTTCTGTTCAATTTATAGAAAAAAATAAAGAAGGCTTTACTTTTAAAGACTTAACCCTTGGTTTTAATACTGCTGCAGTGTGTAAAACAGTAGAAGAGTTTCCAGTCTCATCACTTTTAATCGGCTAGCTACACCTGGAGTCGTTTAGGCCCAAACAACACCGCTGGCTCGTTAGGGACCTTTGTGAAGGACTCTTGCTCCCTTTTCTTGAGGCCAGAAGGCTCAAATCCCCCAAACATTGCAGTCCGTGTTAGCTACAGACCTTTTTCAAAGCAGAGTTTTTAAGTAATAGTAGGAAAACCACAAGTGGAACTGCTGATATTAATGATGTTTCTGTTCCATTAAGTATCCCTGGAAGCTTCTCCAGTGAGCCAGCATGTACAAACACTAAACCCCGGACCTGTTATTAATCTTCTTTTTCTGCTTTGACATGTAAAAATGCTTCCTGTAAAAAAATTTAAAAGCAATTTAAGACGACTAATTGCACGTTTCTTACGGAAAATAATGGCACATTTACATGTTTAGTAGATGCAGAGTAGCAACAGTGTTCATTTGGAGCTGCTGGCCACATGGCGAACGAACTTTATGTCCAATACTCACTCTATAGCTCTTTAGCTGCTTGGCTTGGGCATCAATTCACCAGCCAATTGATAACTTTGTCTGTTTGGGCTGTTTAATGTGAGGCAGGTAACATGAATATAGTTTTTGTTTGCCCCATTTACTGCTGCTGGAAACAGAGTTTATTGGAGCTTGATGCCAAACCAAAACAGTAAAGTTGTGGGTCGTAAAACCAAGACAATGAGCTTTAACATGCTAAAATGGGGGAGAACTCCGGCGATGGGTCTTAACTTTTTGGGGTTTTTATCATTATGAATTACTCTTTTCACATCACACATTTAAGCCATTGATTAGAGCCACTTTAACAGTAGGAGTCACTAATCTACGTGCACAAATGGCAATAATTTGATCCTTGATACTTGCTGTTCTTTCATATTTTAAAGGGTAACGAGCAGACAAACAACTCATAAACTGAGTAAGACCTTTTTTTTTCATTGGTTCAAGACACTGTTGACATTTGTGCCACTTCATCAGCAAACTGCCTAGAATATTTATTTCTTTGAGGTTGCTGTGGTTTTACCTCTGTTACTGGCAGTGTTTTGAGTGACTTAAGCTGTTCCGAACTCTTCTTTCAGGGAAGGCTGGAAAACAGACATTTTGTCATCTTGCTTAGTCGCTGTCCCTTTCCTTGAGTGTGTTGATGTCTGCCCTTATGCTTTCATATCCTTTCCGTTACACCAGATGGTAGACGTTGGCTTTCAACACTGTTTTCCTAATACTTTGTTTGCACTTAACCGTAACTTGTATAATTCCCAAGAAAAAAATGACGTGATTACATAAGAAAATATATTAATAAATATCAAATTGACTTTCAGTGATCAATGAAATGATGTATAGAATAGCAAAACTTGAATATTTTGTTTATTTTTTTGGCAACCCTCCAAACAGTTGCACTTGTATCGCTTTCTTTACTCAAAGGGCTGCAAAGTTGTAAACTTTTTTTTTTTTAAGCACAAAGTACAGTAATTCATAATAATCATGAATGACTTCTTATAAGATAAAAAAGATTGTGCTGCTAATTGCACTGAGAATCAAGAGCTCAAGCTGTGTCTATATATGTATATACATGTGTCTCCCTTCAGATATGTATTTGAAGGAAGAGATACACTTTTATTTTAATCCATCCAACTGTCTGCAACAGCTTGAGTTTTGAGTGATGCAACAGCTTGAGTTTTACTCCCACCATACGTTATGCCTGTAAATGCAACGCCACATGCTCCAAATCTATTTTCCGGTGTTTCATATATATATAGCTAACAGTGATTGTGCATTTAAGCAATATTGCACGAGACACTGGAAACTGGGAAACAATCAGTCGCGTCAGCAGAAGCGAATGTAATTTACCGAACCTTAGCAACAAACCTAGCAAGAGACGAGATCTCGTCCGTTTTATTGCCTTCTAGTGATCGTTTCTCAAACTGAATAAATACAGCACGCAGAAACGCCAGACTTTGTTTGTGACAGACTTAACGATCTTATGTTTATATACTTTTTATGATATTTTTTTGGATATAAATAAGAATGGCTGTGTTCCAGGAAATGGATTTTTTTTTTTTTTTACAAGAAATAAACTGTAGATCTATAGATCCTCAGATAATTGGGGAAAAAAAGAGACGGCTGTCCACTATTGGACACACAATCAGCATAATACCCGTCCTCTGTAACTTGCCCAGGAAGTTATTTTCTTGCAGGTCGGTTGTCTTTCGCTGTGTTCTTGGTAGTGAACCCTAGAAAAGACACATTTTAAGTTTGTCAGTCTACTTCCTCCTGTAAAATGTGGTCTTGCTGGCTTTTGTCATTGTTTATCTCATTACTTTATTTGTCACATCACAGTAATTCTTTTCAAGTTAATTGTATTAATGCCAAATGATGGATGACCTTCAAATACGGTGTTTCAAGAAATGAAGAAGTAAAGTCGAACGGTGTTAAGTTTATGTGAAGCTACTTGGTAACGGTCACTCAGGCCAGCTGGCTAGTTAAGATGCAGCTTCTGCCTCAGTCTTTTAACTTTTGGTTTTAGATGTACAGATGGTAAAATCGACTTGTGCAGGAAATGAGAAGCCAATTTGCTTACTTGTCTTTGAAATGAAGGACCCATTGTTTCAAGAAATTTCAAAGGATCTCGCCTGGTAAATCTGCCACAACAGTAACGAAGGAGGGTGAAGCTAAACAGCCTTTTCTTGAGGAATCAAACCAGATTTGAGTAAATTGCAGTAACAGTTGTATTTATATTAATACGCATTTTAAAGGATTAATATCAGAAGTTATTGACCTATTTATTTAGCCTACACTGATCCTACACAGGATTTACTTTCTTTTTCTTTTTTTTAGCTCTTTGGGGCATGCAGTATTGACAGTTTCACATGATCAACTGTCAAAATGTACCTTTTATTTTTTCTACATTTATGATCTTTTAGTTAGTGAATAACATCTGCCTCCAGGTCTGACTGATTTGAATGAGCAGTCGCTCAGCAGTATTAATCACACAAGTAGATAAAATATAAAGGATCAAATAAAAACTGGCACGTGTGAAATTGCAGCGCAAACCATATCCTCCCTGGCTGCATGTTCCTTGTCAACACCTCACACGGACACGTTCACATTGAAACGAATATGAGCAGAGAAAGAAGAAGGAAACTTTACGACCAAGTCGACACGCGTGCACATGGTCTGACAGAGGTACACAGATGGAGATCCGAGCAAGCATATTAGCAAACAGGGATATTCTTGGACGTCTTGGCACAGACACACAGAAGCCTCTAATAAAATCTCAGACGGCACCCAGTCACCACCTTCTGTTCCTGCCATGTGGCCATGTGGTCATATGGTGTGAGCTTAGAACAGAAGAGACTCATCCCTTGGACGGCTAAGTGATTCTCCTACCTGTGTCTCATGGGCCCGCACGTGCCGCAAGAGCGAAATACAAAATATCAGCAGATATCACACAAGCGCCTTAATTTTCCTGCAATCCCTAAATTAAGGGATTAGGTGTAAACGAGTGCATTGCTTTTCTACAAAACGTCTCGTACATGGTAATTAAAGAGTTTTCAACACGTTGTTGTGGTGTTGACAGGAAGATTGGGGAATTCGCTATTGTATTACAGGTCGTCAGACAGGTATAAGCCCGGGTGTTTATGTGTAAACTGTATTTGATTGATGCAGTTTGGATTTGCAGATTGAAAAAACAGCTTTGACACATGTGCTTTCCAGCAGGATCTCACCACTCTTCTCTTTAGACATGGTGCTCGGGTTACTTTGGTTTGCATAAGCACTACACGACGGGCACTCCTGAACACCTACAGACACGTGCACACATGAAAAAACGCACACACCAAGCAAAAAGTGTACGTGCACATGTGATCTGAAATGAGTACGACCTAACTATTTCTTCTCGAGCTTTTTACACATAAAATTAAACCACTAGACACACACGCCTAAACTCACACTAATACTGGCCAGGAGCCTAAAGCAATAAGTCGAAGTGCTTATGGTCTAGAAGATAGACGTCTGTTCAGGAGATCAAGTTACATAGTGCTTACGCATGTGTGTGAGACTGAGGGCGGAGAGGCTGATGGATAGAAAAAAATGAAAGTACTGTACCAGTAACCTCCACATGGGGGCAACAGATTGAAGTACATTGGTGTTGCTGGACTGAACTCACTCTGAGGTGCTGGGATGAGAGCCAGAGCTCAAACACTGATGCTTTTCAGTCCGTCCTTGTCTCAAGAAAATAAATCCCAAGTCGTATCAGAGGGGGAGAATTTTGTAATACTCATGGCTGTTAAGTACTTTTTGTTTTTTGGGGGTTGACTGTTTGTTATTCGTAATCTGATTCCCCACATTTATCATTTTAAGTAAAGGAGGTGGTTTCTATGGAATCCCAAAAGTGACACATTTCCCTACTGGGCTATCTGATTAATTACATGTAAAAATGCATTCGGGAATATATGATAAATTGTCTTGGGAAACAGTTACTTGGCTCTCATTTTTTAGGTGAGGGCTGTTGTGACATCAAACTCACTTTGCCTGATGACAAAGCTCCTCATTGACTGTTGATCTGTGGGTGGATCGTCTGATGCTTCCTGCTCAAATGACTGTGTATAGTTGTGGTGAACTTATGAAATGATGGCTCTGCTGAGTTTGCGCTACACCCGGTTTTAGTATTTAAAAAAAAATAAAAAAAATGTTTTTAAGGAGTTCCACACAACTTTTTAACGACTGTTTTTGCCTTTGCATGCTTCTGCTGTTTCTACCGGAGCGTCTAATTTCACACCGACACACTTTTTTTTTTTTTTTTTTTTTTACCTGAGCTGCGTTCTTCTCCTTTTAATGTTTAAATTGGGAAATAGCTTTTAGGTGCATTACCGCCACCCTCTGGTGGTAGTATCTCATTAGTACCAGGCAGCGATTTAAAAACGAGGGAAACAATACAAAATCATACATGCATGATAATGAGAATTGTTTGATCGGTCGACATGTTTGTTTAACATCAGCAATGGATATAAATGTGAAAAACTGGAAAGGACTGTATTGATAGTAAAACAAAGGGGGGTGGGGGGGAGGGGTTCATTCACCAACAGTTCTCATGCCAATGACTTAAAAAGAAAAAGCTGGGGACATTTAAAAATTTGCATACAGAAAAGTGTAACATACTGTGAATAAATGAATTGTGTGGTAGAACCAAGTAAAAAGGCAATATGAAAAGGATACAAAAATTACAAAATTCTCATTTCTAAACAACCATATTATTCTATGGAATATATAATTCGTGTGAGAAAGCACAACGCGAGAAAACCTTGATTCTTATGCTCATTACACACCATTCAACCTGTTTCAGAGTCAGAAGTCTCAACCGCTACATGTCTCATGGGAGCGCCATTTCTTTTTCCTTAAACCTAAATATTCCCATTAAAGTCTCTTAAATGACTGAAGGACTATAAATCTCTGGTAGCGCAGAGGCCTGAAATGGTCCTTGAGCAAATATTTTTATTTTACCTCCATACACCAAAACCCATCAATATGAGTTGGAGCCTGCTGGGGCAGCGAGAAACGAATTAATCGACCACCAGTTTGACTTATTTTACTTTCTTTACACCCCCCCCCACCCCTCACCGCAGTGTTTTCACTCACCTTGGTGCCTGGATGTTGCTGTGTGGCGGCTCAGCTGCTGGTCAGTTGATGACACACATTGTCGTCTTACATTAACGAGGTCTATTATCGAACCGGCTCGCCCGTCTGAAGTGTGCACGTTCTGTCTGTGTCAGTGTGATGTCCTTGGGGAGCTCTAGTTTCCTCCCACAAACCAAAGACAGGGTTGATTGGAGACTCCAAACTGAATGTGTTGTCTGTCTGTTTGTGTGTATATAGATGCATATATGTACTGTAAATGTATACAGTGCATCTTGTGATAGACTGCGTCTTGGCAACTGCGTGCTGCACAGCACAAGTGAATATAGAAAATCGATTGAAAAGAGCACCTGGAACAAGTATGTTTTACCCATCGTTCATATAGTTGATGATTTTTCCGTACAGTTTTCAGTGCTCTTTTATTTAAAGCCAAAAAGACCCACCTTTTCCTGAAAAACTAGTCCTTGCAGCTCCATGAAATTCTGTCGTCATATGCCGAGCACTTTCAATTGATAAATGGCCGCTGTGCTGTAATATGTTTTGGATGCAAAAGAATTGTATCCATATTGACTGTCTGACAGGAAGAGAGCTCCGATGCTGTGTAGTTATAGCTGTAATGTGTATTATTGTTACCAGATGGTGAGAAACCAGAGCTTTGTTCAAAGAAAGTGCATAAAGGGTGCGATAGAAGTGAAATTGATTGATGACTTTGAAAGCGAGGTTGAAATATGTTTCAAGCCAGATTTCTTTTTCGTTTATTCCTGTTTTGGGTAGTCGGCCACATCCCTTAGGACATATCTAAAATGAAACATCTGTTTTGGTGCATATTTTTCATTTGACAAATCCTTATCTTTATAAATTATCCCTCTCACTAAAGATACCAGTCTCTAATCATTTCAAAAATATTTGACTGAGCTATTTGATAGTGTTATTGCACATTTCTAGTCTTTGGCAAACTTTACTCTCATTAATGTCTCGTTTTAGCTGCAGCACATTAGCCTAATATGAGGCCTTGTTCTGTGTACACGTTGGTGAAGGTGTCTCATCTGCTTCTCAGTGCATTTTGTACCTGTGCCTCCTCTTGACCTTGTTCGCCAGGAACCCGCAGCCCTCTCTGCACTTGTGCCGTCGTCATTGTCGTGCCATCGTGTGACCTTGAGCCCATTTGTCAATTCACACCATTGATAATAATGCAAATTCTGGTCATTACACCCATCAAAAACTACTTTTTCCATTAGTATTTTTATTTTGTTCAGGACACCTTAGCTGGAGCCCCTGCTCCGGAAAAAAAGAGGAACACCTTTGTTGCTGATATATTAAGTCTGAGCTATGATAAGTGCTTGTGCCTTTAAGCAATGAGAGGTTTTTATACAGCATTTATATACAGCGTCTATACATACAACATTCACACCAACATGGGTGCTGTGGGCATGCCAGTCTACATGCACCCTCCAATTCTTCTTGACTGTTTGAAATAAAGAAACAAAAGAAATAAAGGGCAGGTAAACAATGAGAGAAATACATACACGCATTAACAAGAGAATCCAGAAAGCACCAGCTTCAAGTTGAATGGAAAAAAAAATTAAAGAGCATGCATATAAATCTTTGGGAATGGCTTTCTGTTTTTAAACATATATGGTTTATTCTACATTTTTAGAAGCTACTTTCACTTTGTTTGTTTTTTTTATGGAGAAGAGAGACAGGGCATGAAATGTGATGAAGAAAAAGTGTAAAAACACCCAGAACTAAAACAACACTGAAGTAAGCACAAGAAATCACAATGTGACAGAAGTCATGGTTGCTTTTATCTCTACTTGAATTGAGTACAATGCAAATAGAAACTCTGAAGTTCTTTTAAGGAGTGCAGCTCGGTAATGTTACACTCTGAATGCTGTTCCTAGTACACAGGCAATATCTAGTACATTCTAGTATACCAGTTGTTAAAGGTATTGTAAAACACAAGTTAACCCCCTCGCTGCCTGCTCTACAGGCCAGCTCTCTTAAATTCATACAATGGCTTCAGGTCAAAAACCTTGATCAAACTGGGATTTACAACATTTTCCACTGAGATTTCAGATGTTTTTCTTTTTGGTTTGGGTTCATCTCTGAATTTCAATTTGACCGCTGGATGACCGGCACATATTATGCACATTATTGTTACAGCATATGTGTGAGGACATTAATTGCAGTGTTAATGCTCGCCGAACTGGTCCTATGAATGACGTGCCTTGTCTGAGAGCATCATCATAGTTGTGCCTGGTGTTTGCTGCAAGCTGTGTGTGCACTAACCTCGAAGCTAAATATGGAAAATGATATGTCATGTTTGAAGTCCACGTCCGGTAGAGTTGTGAAATGAGTGTGTGTGTGTGTGTGTGTGTGTGTGTGTGTGTGTGTGTGTGTGTGTGTGTGTGTGTGTGTGTGTGTGTGTGTGTGTGTGTGTGTGTGTGTGTGTGTGGATTAATGACATAATGACATCATCATTTGCGGGGAGGCGGTGTTGGTGAGGGGAGGGTGGGGGGGGATGTCAGTGTTGCGGGGCTCTGGTCAAAAACATGCACACTTACAAAACTTTCACACGCTCACTCACAAACACACACAATTCCTCGCGGAGACACACGGGACGCTCTACTTCTTCCTGTAGTTGCCGAGCTGGATGGCGGAGCGGTCGAAGACGCAGCGGAAGGTGACTGGCTGAACTTCCCAGTAAGACACGGGGTTGCTGAACAGGCTGATGCCGGAGTACATGGCCTTCTTGGTGTTGAAGCCAGGAGGACAGAAGTCCTCTGTTCCCACAGCGGCGATCTTGTTGGCATGGAGGTAGACCACCTGGAGCAGGGATTTAAATCACGACAACATTCGGTCACTGAGTGAGATGTGCATGGCAATAATTTAGTTTTTTCCCAAATAAAGCAGACAAATATGATAATAATACGTCTCTGAATGAATGGTAACAGCTCAAGTAAGTCAAATAGATTTTTTTCTTTTGTCTTCAGGATGTTTAACTAAAAACAGTGAGCAAGGACTTCCTACATGAGAACAAACGTAGCTTTAGACGGGTAGGAAAAGAGGGGCTTAATACGATCATGAACACTGTGTTGTGAGCACAGTAACCTTCGTCATGGACAACTGAGGAAGATGAGAAAGCTCCTAGGAATAAGAGCAAATAGAAGGAAGTGCCACAAACTAATTCGGACAGACAATATAATGCTAATTACAGATTGCAAAGCCAGGAGATCCCAAAACAAAAGACTATATGCAGAGAAAGGTCACATTGAATTACAGTCATCCTATACAATGGAACATGCAAAAGCAAAGCAAGGAACAAAAAGAAGGAACGATCACAAAAACATGAACACCCCATAAAATCCTTTTCTGAGTGTAGATCTTAAAACATAAACCATCAGGAGAACCTGCTTTCAGTTAAGAACCATATTGGTGCTTATAGAGGAGGCTTCTGCTGCTACAACTGTAATGTTCAGTTTTAAAGGTCAACTAGAATTTTGTATTCTTTGGATTTTCATATAGAACATCCCAAATATTAACGCGTGACATTTTAAAATGCAGATATTCCCGCATACATATTTAAATCCCATGTTTGTGCCATTTACTACCATTTGCATTGTCCCAGTCTGTAACAGCTTGTTGAGAGCTATTTCGGAGAACTCTGTGTCATTTCTCCGCAAAGTTTGTACCATTAAAACGCGTGTAGTCACAAAGTAACCATATAAAGATAGTTTACAGGTGTACAGTATTGTGGTTTATCAGGAGCTGTAGAAAATTACCTCAAAATAATAAACTTTATCGTGATAAGATTGATGCAGCTGTCTAAAGAAGCCTAATGAAGTTAAGGTGAGGCCAAACTAAAGTTGAATGGCCTGGAATCGGGTCTGTTTACACACCCCCTTCTGCCAAAATCAGTACCAAAAGTAGCGTGACAGGCTACCAACATTCACCTCAGTAAACAAACTAAATGAATCCATGTGACTTTTGTTATTGAAGCCTTGGTTGACTTGTAATCGGGGCGAGTGAACATAAACAAAAACCAAATGCAACCAGGTCATCGCTTTCAGTGCAATTTAGATTTGAGAAGATTAGCTGTGTGCGATCACTCCAGAAGAAAATGAGGAGCATAATTAACATTTTGGATGAAGAGTTTATTTGCTGGAACTACATGCTTGCAACACCAATCTTCCTTTCATCGCGTTGTGCATGCAAACACAGATCAATAATCCTGTGATTGATGCGGTAATCAAACGAGCAATCAAACCGGCGTGTACCTGGATGTACTTGTGGTCGGGCAGGCCGGGAGGAACGCTGGTCAGAGCGTTGTTGTCGAGGTGCAGCTCTCGCAGGTGGGGTACGTTAGCTAGTGTGCCGTTTTCCACGGAGCCGATCTCATTGTAGCTCAGACCCAGCCTGCAGGAAGAATCAGCAAATTCATGGAAGAGTTTCAAACTTCACGAGTCACGAAACCAAGACGGCGACATTGTTTGTCTCGTGTTAACAGAATCTTTGTTGGCAAATCCCCCAAAAAAGTGTGTCAGCATGCAATCTTGCGTAATAATCAGAGCAGAAATCTTATTAACATTTTTTTTTTTTTTATAAGGAAACACATTATTATGATGATCCAAAAACAATGGTTTTGGTGTCAAATATGGTTTGACAGATAATTGCTTTAGAAATAGTTGTAACAATGACTAGGAGACTGTGTCCGACGTATGCGTGTTCTCAACATTAGGAAATCATTAGCAGGCGGTGTGAACGGACATTTTTGAGTTGAGTTTAACATTAGAAAGTTAAGATCAAAAACTGGAATAAGAATAAATGTACAAAAGAGAACGGTTCACAAGTTATTGAGCTTACAGCTGTGTAACTGGTATAATTTAAGTAAAAACACTGTATGGCTCTAGGAGACTTAAATCAAGAGAATCTTGGGAAATGAAGGGGAAACTCAACGTGCAGTTATCCTGTAATTGCTGGTTGAGTGGCAACTTTAGCAGTAGCTGCATAGTCTCACCTAAAAGTTAAAGATAGTACACATTAATGTTTTTGAAAACGGAGAATCTTAGTCGTTATTACTTAGCCAGGTTCTTCAGGCCTTTGAGGCTCTCAGGTGTCACTTTGGTGATCTTGTTTCCATCCAGGTGAAGCTCGGAGAGAGAGCTGGGAAGACCTGCCAACCCACAAGAGAAGGATTACCATCAAGCACAAAGTGAGGACTTGAGTAATAACTACCTTCAGAGTTTACGTGACATTACGAGACCATTTTTACATAGAGACCATTTGCAACCCCTAAATTTGCAGCTCATTTATCAAAGAGTGTCTATTTCTAGTCGATCAAATCTAATTGCTTCTCATTACATGTATCATTTTACTAAATACATCTCCCACCCTGAGATCGGGTAGTTTTGAATTGCTATGCAGCACAGTGTGTTTCTTCTCTTCCACACTGAGCCCATTGTTTCACTGTAGACTAAAATCAAATCATGCATTCTTTTGACAGAAGATGGCTGTTTTTGGCCGAGCCTGACTGGATGTGAACTAGGATTAAGCCAAATCCTCTATTAGCGATTATTTGTGGAAACAGACATGAGAGCTGTACCTTTGGGGATCTCTGTGATGTTCGTGTCGGCAATACGAATGTAAGAGACCCTTTTCAGGTCGGAGAAAGCACTGGCATCGACTCCTGCGCTCTTCAGAGGGTTGGACCCGAGCTCTGAAAGGAAAAAAAAAAAAAAAAAAAAAGAAGAAGCATGAAGAAACAATTGAGGTCACTTAAAGAAAAACAACATGTCGATGAAGTTAATTTGACTCTTGGTGTGTTACTGGAATGAAAAGCTGATTTATGAGAAAAGACTTGGGCAAGAGAATTCTTTCTCCACGCCAGATTTCCAAATTTGTCACAGTAGGATCATAATTTGCATATCGCAGCGTTGTAAGTCATTGAATCCACGTATTGAGCTTTAGTTGATCAATGACGCTTTTATCTTATGGAAAAGAAAATCATACAAGTTGGAGATGAGCTTTCTAGGTGGAAGCAAATGAAGGTGCTTCTTGTTGAAAGAGAAAACCTAACACATCGCGTGTAATCGCGCATTAACAGACCAAAGAAAGATGACTTCCTACCCATGACAATGATGTGAGACATGCCCTGGAAGGAGGCCTTCTTAATCTTGGTGATCTCGTTCTCATGGATGCGAAGCTCCTGCAGGCTCTTGGGCATGTTGGCGGGCATCTCCTTCAGCATGTTCTTGGACAGATAGAGGCGCTGCAGCTTGGTCATGGGGGTGAGGGCCTTGGCGTGGATGATGGTGATTTTGTTGTTTACGAGGATCAGAGCCTAGAAGGAGGAACACCAGGGAAATGTTATTCTCTGTGTAGTCGAGCTGTTACCACCATCTCCACAAACACCTCGGTCTTGTAAAAAAATAAAAAAAATTGGAGTCGGAGGCATTCGGTCTGTGTAGTGAAGTCAAAACCGGCGGCGTTTGGTTTTCCACCGGTTTTTTCTTTTTTTTTCAAAATCAAGTCTGTTCTTGTTTAAAGTTCACATCATTGTTTGGCATTCTTTTATTATGGAACTTGAACTTTATTTGAAATTTTACACCTTGGTGGCTTTCACTCACTCCACTCAAACATTCATTGCTAAATGCGGCAGTCAAAAAAAAAAAAAAAAAAAAAAAAAAAACGAGCTGTACTTTCCAGATGAGATTCAAAAGCAAGACACGTTGAGCTGCGCAATTGTGTGACTCTCCGACCCGTTGCCTGCGCTTTCAAGATGGAGGGCCAAGTTCAGGTCCACTATGACTATGCTTTTTCAAAAGAATCTCACCGTCGCTGTTGCACTATCTTGGAGGCAGACGTGAGACAATGCGAGGTATGTGGACCGTTCCCCTAGAGAGGCCAGTTACATTACAGTGGAAACAGCTCTCGCTGTCAGACGGAGGTACTTATTGCAAGGAAAAAATGCTGAAGGAGTTCGGAGGTGTGAGGCTGCGAGGCTGCGAGGCCTGCGGGTGAATAGTTTTCGCGCACCTGGAAGAGAGGTAGTGCCGGTATTCACTGTGTCTGTGTGGCGGGGATGGAGGGAGGAGGAGGAGGAGGAGGAGGAGGAGGAGGGAAGAGTTCAGGTGGAAGGTGATGTAGACTCATTGAGAATGATTGAATTTCACTCTGAGTTGTTTGAAAATGTTTTGGCAACACACTTTACAAAGCACGTTATAATATGCTGGAAGAAGGATTTACTTCACTGCTTTTCTCTCAAAACAGCTGCTCTATCGTCGCAAAATAACACCCCCCCACCCCATGGTTACACAAGACCACGCATTACACAACATTTGGAAATAATGCGCCGCGCACCGACATGCAGCTCCGCAGGCGGGAAGTGAAAGGTGTCTTACGTGCAGCCCTTTGAGGTTCTTGAAGTCGTTTTCCTTGATCTCTGTGATCTTGTTGTTCTGCAAGTCCAGCAGGGTGGTGTCGTCGGGAATGTCCCCGGGAACTGCCTTCAGACCTGGTGGGGGATATTTTCATGAGAACCAGATTAACCGGATTGTTCTCTGTGTGACGGCTTAGCGGCACACAGATGCAATAAATCCATCAGAATGATGGATGATGGAGTTTGAGGCGAGCCGGTGACGGTCCCGGTTTAGGTGCTGAGAGGTTAACCACACTCCGACCTCAACAGGAAGTGGTTTCCAAATGGTACGCTACTTGTCTTCACGAGTATATTTAGGATGTTTGGTAGGCAGTTTGCAACAATTGTAGAGTTTGAATTGCATGCTGGAGATTTATATTCCTGTAAATCAGGCAAATTTGATCTTAAAGTTTACGTTTTTTTTGTTTTTTTTTCTGCCAGAGTTGTAACTGTTTTGGTGTTTTACTTTGAAGAGTTTTGTGTTTGTGCTTTTTTTTTTTTCCTCACTAATTGGAAGTGGGCAGGGCTTATTTGGGAAAAAAAATATTTCATATTATTCTAGAATTCAAGAATTTAGCATTATCTGGATCAAAATCTGATGACAGTTTTGTGTTTGTTTGCGTATGCTGCCAGCACTATTGACTAAAATGAAAATGACAATGATCTCTACAACTTTTCAGCTCCACCATTATGTAATAAAAACGCCTGCATAGAACAAATAATATGAATACAAATCAATTCAAGAACTACAACTATCTGTCTCTTATTTGACACATTTTAATAAAACTATCATATTAACTATTGAGAATCTGAAATCAGATCCATCACTAGTATAGACGACTCTTAAACTGGCCTCTACAGTCCTGATGAAGCAGACGAGTTTTTTTCAGTCTTAAACTTGAAAGTTGAGATGTTTTCTGAACTTAAACTTTGACTGTTGCTTTTTCAGTCACGAACATTTCGTGTCGCGCAGACGTACTTTGAATTTCGGGGGCTGCAAGCTGAACTGCTCATGTGCCAAAGGGACCGAATAACTTTTTCAGGCGGTCTGAGGCACACATGGGGGAAATGGACCTTTTTAAACAAATTTCCTTTGGACTAAGTAAGCGACTGCATACCTGGACACTGAGGTCACGCTTAATCATTTTGCTCGGACTGTAGCGCGGCACGTCATGGACACGGGGACACACACAAAAAAGAATGGCACCTGTAGTGAAAGACTATTTGGGTGAGGGGACTGGTTTGAAAAGTTTGACCAAAGATGGCTGCGAGACAAACTTTTCATGCATCCGTGGTGACGGCAAAAATACACAAAGATTCATGATGGGCAGTTTACATTCGAGAGGAAGAGGCGTACAATAAACTGTTTAGCAAAGGAGGGTGTCTCCGGTCCACATACGTACGTCTGGGACGGACTTCGTCTTAAAAACTGATGACGACTTCTGTTCAGCTCACCCAAACATTACTTCCAGCTGGGTTTGTTTTTCCGTCGGGCTTTTTCAGCTTGGCATTGACCCGCAAAACCATCACAGCTGTTTGCGGTCACCGCCGTCATTACAGCAGCACACTGTATAGCTCTACTCATGCACATTGTTTTTCATTGTTCTCCTCTCAAAGTCACACTACCGTGGCCCTTTCTGCTTGAAATATTCATTTTTTTTTTTTTTATGTGACTCTTGCAGGCAAACAAACTTTCATAAAATGAATAGCCGGAATATCCCTTTGAAAGAAATCCTAGTTACTGCAGACTGTTTTAAATGGATCTATTAGTGCTTGTGGCGTCAGTGAGGAGTTCAAAATGTCAAGATATCTCATTTGTCAAGATTTAGGGCAATGGTTTAATTTGGTTATTGCTTAGAGAAAAATAATACTTATGGCCAAGAATCAATTTGCAATATTTGTTGCCTTTTTTTACCCTGACAAGATGCTCTTTAAGAAATGCTTCCTGTGACAAACAATGAGGAGACAATGAAGAGTTTGTGATTATCCACAATTCTCAGAAAATATATTACAACCAAACGTAATCTAAATTTGAATTAACACAGATAATTCCTGCATTTTTAGAAATGAAAAACTGATAATAATACTGTCCTTACGCTACTAAAGAGGAAATGTTTTGTTTTGATGTCAAATAAACCAAGGAATAACTTGGTCATTTGAAACAAAAATGATTAGTGCTGTGATTCGTTACAATGATGACAATAATATGACAACAAGCCAGTGTAAATGATCTGAATGTCATGTTTCAGTCAGCTTCTCAGTTTTCAGCTGATCGCCACTTGGCAGGTAATAAAACAACGGAAATGAGAGTTTTCGTTTGGTCTCCGCTGTTTTAGTCACTATTAGTCACTCCGTTTAAAATCAAAGTGATTTAGGATATCAAGCGTGTGATTGCTTTGGACTGGACTGGACTCATGTGCGGCATTTCCAGGCATTAATGACACCATTTACTGTATGTCATTGTCGGGGAATGCGGCTGGGCAAGACAAATCGATGCTGTAATATCAAAAGCTCCATTTGCCTCCTGGGATTGATCAAGTTTGGATTCATCTTTGAGAAGTGCGGCTAGTTGTGATGTGAAATCTGCTCATTTATTCAGTCACTTCTTTTAAAAGTTGCAGTTTTAATCAGAGAAGCTGCTGACTGTGCCGTTAGTTAGATTTCCATACTTGTAACCGGGAACAAATGCCTGCGCAGTCTATTACTAACAGACTTGGCTATTATAATCATAACTTTTTGAACCCTTGTTTTGTCACTTGCCAACTGGAAACTGGAAACTTACTGAGAAAAATTCACATCTCCAAAAACCTGGGAGTGCTTTTAAATGGTGAGCAGCCTCCACTGTTGTACCCAGGCCTGTGTTTACTTGTGTCCGAACTCATGCATTTGCGTGTCTGGGCGTGTGTTTGCATGCATGCATGTCCGTAGGTCTGGGGAGCAGATGGGAATGGGGAGGGTGTGTGTGTGTGTGTGTGTGTGTGTGTGTGTGGGGGGGGGGGGGGGGTTGTCGGGGCCAACAGTGCTAATGCAAGAGTGGAGAATCAAGTCTTTGGGGGAAAGTTGTGCTGCTAACTGCACCAGCAGGAATGATGATGTAATGGAACCGGCCTTTTAGTGAACATCACTCTCTCCTACTGTCTGTCTCTCGGATCACCTGTCTGTCGCTCCAATGTTGGAGCCACCTGCTCATCTGGGTCTGTCTGCCTGTCTGCCTGCCCGCCTGTCTGTCTGCCTGTCTGTCTGCCTGTCTGCCTGCCCTGCTTCTCCTCCACACCATCAGCGATCATTGTTCTGAATCTGAAACATCTCTCGTTTAGTCATGTCTGCCTACTCCCCCATCGGTGTCACTCCCCCTCCTTCATCTGTCTCCTTGAAGCTCAGGCCCCTCCCTTTCAAAACAAAAGCAGGGCCAAGAAAACTACCAAACGGGACAGTGTAGCAAAACACTTTTATGTAATAAGCAAAAGTAAACGAGGTCGGGGCTTTTCCGTGACAGTGTTGGTGAGATGACTCAAACTGTTGCTTATGCTGTACATCAAATTAGAGAAACATTGCAGATAAGCTCCAAACAACAAAGATGACAATTGAGTAAATTGTTAAGACTGTTGCTGAAGTAAAGTGCTGATTAGGTAATTGTAGCGTTCCACTGTTGATAAATAACCTCGGTGAGATTTAGCTCGACAAACACGTTCTAGGTGATTTGAGGCAGAAGGATTCGTTCAGGAAGTCCAGATGGACCTTCAATCCCCTCCACTGCTTAAGAAAACAATTTGCCCTGACAGCGCAAATAATGCAATTGTTACAGGAAGTGGAAAAAGGCTCACAGCATCTGTGAACATTTTAAAAAATCAACACTGGTGTCGTGTTCTCTGGAGGACTCGGTTCACAGTAATTCGTAACACATAACACCCTTCGAATGACCCTGTGGGTTTGGGTGGAGGGAGGAAAGTCACTGACTATTTCTGCTCTTTAAAACCAATAATGTCACTGCACAATAAAAGTACAGTAAAACTGCTGCAGCCCCCATCTGACCTCGATATCTGATCCATCAGAGTGAGCTCAGCCGCGTGGAATCCGGGCCAGAACACCAAAATGGATGTGGACAAGAAGCTTGAGACATTTTTCTTTAACTTGATGTTTTCTACATTGCACCATAAGAACCTGAAGTTGTTCATTCAGGCCACATCGCCTTTAATTGGTTGTTAATTGGCTACAATTCTACTCGTGTGGAGTTTTATAGTCTAACCGTGTTTCACCTGTCTGTTGATCAGAGCATCCACCCCTCCCACCCCCACCCCACCCCATACCCCCACCCCCACCGTCAGCCCTAAATGGGGTACATCAATACACAGAAAAATAACTGTACACTGTGAACCGTCACTGGGAGGTGTCTCGTCTTACCAAGGTCAGAGCACTGGATCACACGCAGGTGGCACTGGCATCTGAAGGGGCACCTGGGTCCTTCAGGCATGGGAGGGAGGCCTACATCCACAGTCACCTCGGGCACTCCCGATCCCGCGTCATCCTCCATCATGAAGTCTAGGAAGCCGGACTGGCGGAAGGGCAGAGCCCAGCAGGCGGTGACCAGGAGCAGAGAGAGACAGGCTGACCTCATGGTGCTGCTAGCAGGGAGCCTGAGATGAAACGATTCAAAGATTAGGTCGGATATTCTTTGAAAATAGTTTATTAGTTTTTGGAAAACCAATCCATGCTGTTTAGCCGCCCCGTGTCTTGCGCTGTGGTGTTCAGAAACAAAAAGTAATAAGACAGGAGAGAAAACATTGAAGATTGTTTGTCCCGCAGTGAATCTAGAATGAAGATAGAACAAGTGACACCGATTTAGGTCCAGGGAGGCAAAAGGTGAGGGGGGGCGGGGGGGGGGGGGGGCAGGGACTGGACGCTTAAACACTTCAGTATAACAATTAAGCGAGGTTGGTAAATGCACTATTTAACTGGGTTTGTTTTAGGCAGAAGGTAAAAGGTGGTGGAGCGCAGGTTGGTGCAGAGCAGGTTGGTGCAGAGCCAAATGAGAAAACTACACATTACTTTGCCAGAAGGGACAACTTAAAGGGTATTTGTATTGCAAAGCATTAGAGAGAAAACCAAAGCAGTCTACCTCTCCAAAAGTGATGGTAATTAGATCTGAGGAATTTGCCTTTGGCTATGTGCTGTCTCCAAAAACAGTGATTCACAACAACTTTCGTCAGCTCGTGCCATCTTCCAAATGTGTAATTGAAACTTGAAGATTATTTTTAAACTGGATGGTGTTTAGCACTACATAACGTAACTAATGTAACTTACATCACGTGTTTAATGAAACTCGCACGACAAACGTATTTACGTACACTGAGCCGAATAGGAGGTGGCGGAGCGTCCTATCGGTCATATCAATGGCAGTGACGATAATGGCTATTTAATGGTTTGATAACATTCAAAGCAGGCGTTTTACATTTTTGTGCCATTTATTACCTTATTTTAAGCATCAGCTCTTTTGCAAGCTAATCGGGAGTCTTCACACACTCTTAATTAGTGTTAATTGAACTCCTTTACAATATGTCCTCATGCACTACGTAAACTAGAAGTACCCATATTTAGGAATCCCTCTACTTTACTGTTCAATTCACCAGCGATGTTTGTTGTTGATAAATTATTATACAATAATATATTATGCAATTTGCTCTTACAACAGAAATACACAGCATCGCTTTCTGCACCAGCAGCGTCTGCGTTAGCTTTTACAGTAACGCACAGGGGACGCGTCACAGGGGATTTCATGACTGCAACTTTACACCACTGTATTCAAATGTAATGAACCGCAGTGATCTAAAATACAGCGAGGCAGCAAGTGGACTCAGTGGGGAGAATCCTACTTCCTTGCAGTCGTCTATTTCTAAACACAACCCCAACACAGTTCACGCATACACACACTTTCTCCCACTCGAAACGCAGTGTGGACATCCATACAAACTTCCTGACCTTTTACGCAGTGATGCACGCACGCACGCACGCACGCACACACACACACACACACACACACACACACACACACACACACACACACACACACACACACATTTAGAGTCTTAAAGACCCAGCAATCTGCTGGTCATGCGTGAAGCCAGAAGTTGCTCTATCCCTCGTGGTGCCACAATAATTGAAGGGTGGATTTGAGCCGCAACTGCTAACAAATGATTTGGGAGCAGCTGGTCTGCATCGGACCTTGACCTGAACATCATGACCAGGATGATGAAACGTGCCCAAAAAAAACCTCGGTGTGAGCTGGTTTATATGGTGTGTTAGCATACGTAGGATGCTTATAAGCTGTTGCATATTTTATCACGTGAGGGTGTGTTGGAATGTTTTGAAGTGTGAAAAAAATAAAGGAATAAGTTGATGGTTTTATGTGTACTAATGCAGGTGCCAAAGGATGACTGGGTATCTGGGTATGTGTGCATCCTATGTATGTGTGTTACAATCTTTTTTTTTTTTTTTTAAGTTTAAGAGTGTGCTTGTGAGAATGAGAGGAAGAGATGTGCTGACGTAGTGTAAATCCAGGTTAGGGCTACATGAGGTCACGGCTCAGGCTGACTCTCAACACGAGAGGTAATTATAGTCTTTGTCCACAGAACAGCCAGCGCTTCGACACACTGTACCGCTGCAGTCAAGTGGTTACAGCGCTTTGCATACAGTATGACCGAGCTTGAAATCACTCCCATTCAGAGAGGGACTGTGCAGGATGGGGCGTCTCTGCATCTAAAAAGTTCTCCCCCCCCCCTCTTGTTCTGGTGCTGCGAAGCTTAAAAACCTGAAAAAAAAGACGAATTTCGTAGGTCAGCCCTTAAATTCTGGAGTTGTGTCACGCCGAGTTTAATGTCCAGATGCAATATTTTCCGTGCCGTCTCGAAACATGATGTATGTATGATAGCGGGATGTGTTGAAAGAGAAACGGCTCCGGCCTGAACATAGAGCAGATCCAGAGGACATGTTGTTCCAGTCATTGACAGGCTGACTAATGTTGGCTGTGTTACGGTCTCGTATCTAAGCAAAGCTGAAAGTTCACTGCAACAAAACCCTTGTCTGCAGACTTGGCAGCAGCGTCATCTTTTTGGATTTAGGGATGTAACGCACTCCTCAGTGCTTGTCTTTGTAGTTGCCTTTTAAAGGTCTGTTCCATCCAGCGTAGATGCCGAATCGATTGGGATTGTCCCGTTACGTGAATTGCCAATACTCAAATTTAAAAGTCTTGATCGGACTTTTCATCGAGCTGCTAATATTGTTAACTCCTCACATCTGGCACGTCTCGCAGGCTGAAGCACTCCGAGTTATCTACAAAGTGTACCAGCTCTTTTTTAAAGGAGCAGCAATGCGCACAGAAGAACAGAGGTTTCCCCCGCTGGTTGCTGAACCCGATCTCCCTACTTTGACCTGTGGCTACGAGCACATTAATAGAAATACATGAGTATGTTTACTGGTGCCCCTCGTGTCCTGCCATCAATCTGTCAACCTTTGTCTATAAACACTTCGGCAGCTTTTAATGGAAGAAGAAGAAGAAGAAGAAGAAATCTCAGACTGAGCTCTGTGAGCGTCACTGCTACTTTCTAAGTCATATTCGGGCTCGGGAGTGGCTGATGAAGGGAATAAAGCAATTTGAAATAAAACCAGGAAAAAGGAATACAAGAGATTTTCAGGGATTATAGTTTGGGACATTTGCAATTTGTGGCAGCAGCTTCAGAATGAACTTGAAGTGGTATTAGTGTTATTGAGTTGAGGGATTTTGGAGAGAGAGAGCTAAGGGTCTGGACGGTGAAGACATTCATGGCTTTATGTCAGAGATATAGTGACTAAATAAGGGGTCGGCCAAGGTCTTTCTTCAAGCATGAAAGCTGCTCCAAATTGCAAACATGCACGAGAACAGCTCAAATTCGAGGCTTTTCCCAGCTTTCTCCAATGCGATGAACCAATAGACACAACACACGAGACGACCTGCTGGGCGCCGGGCGTCGCTTCTTTCGTTACCAGCCTGCTCAGATGTGTCCACAGGCCCTGCAGGATGACCTGACCCCCCCCTCCCCACCCCTCCTTCCATGCGCACGCACACACACACACACACACACACACACACACACACACACACACACACACACACACACACACACACACACACACACACACACACACACACACACACACACACACACATACACACACACACACACACATATACAAACCTGGAGACTCTACTGAACATGCGACACTGGCTCCTCAAACACTTTCGTGTGTACTCAGCCCAGAGGGCTGTCAGAACAGCGTGCCGGAACACGACTGGACCACGTAAACGCTGCATCTCGACCGGCATCAGCATTTCTAATCCCCTCAAAGAAGCTGCAACTCTTGGTAATTAGATAAAAGACCTCCACCTTATCATTTTCACTTTCTCCCCGAGGAGTCCTGGTGATCACACCAAGCGAGAAAAAGGTTCCAGCTTTTGTGCCCTGCAGCTTAGAAAACACGATCTGACTTTTGATGCTATTTTCTTAAAGCCGATGCGTTGCCGAGATGGCAGTTTGATATTGGTTTTGCTGTGATGTCATGCTTATAGCCTTATCCAAATTTGTAATTATTTACCTGTTACTCAGTGGAGTTAGTTGGCTGTTGGGCAAACCAGTTGTTGACTGAAAAAGTTCCCATCAATCAGCTGTGTTATTTGCGTAAATATATTCACGGAAAATAATTGCATTCTCAGTTGTTTGCTTAATAGTTCAGGTCAGCGTTGCTTCACTCGAGCGAGATGGGCAGTATTGTGTTGGTACGGCTGTATGCCAGCTTGCAAGATGAAAATTAGGACAGGCATTATTCCCAAGAAGTGGACTGACACTAATGGGTAAAAAGTGGTGGACAATCAGTTTCCTGATTTTCACCATCAAGAAAACATTTGAACAAATGCAAAATTTGACACACAGGGACAAAAGATATCATCATGGCGTAACAAGATCAACATGATGAAGAGATATTCACCCGGTCGGTGCTTCACAATGCTTCTTCTCATGAATCAAACCATTTAGTTTCTAGCATAACTCTGAAAAAGTAATGTTGGGCTTTATGGTGACTTTTTCAAACAGATTTGGATGAGGATGTTGATGTTTTTGGACCGTTGGTCTGTAACTTAAGACGTTTCTCTGACATTTTACCGCGCTCAGACAAATGATGGTTTAAAGACTTCCAAAGAGTTTGAAAGAGCTTCAAAAGAACATCAGACGCAGATTGAAGCAGAATCCCCAGAATCGAGGGATAGGTACAGACAAAATGTTATCGAAATGACAAAAGCGATGGCAGCTGCAAAAAAACTTTAGTCTGAGTTTTCAAAGGTCATGTTGTTAGATAACACCAGCCGTCTCCATCTTCTTTTTCTCATGTCTCTGTAACCAGCGATTCATCATTCCGTGAAGATAAAAGGGGTGGAGGTTGACATTTCCTGTGGTGGCGGCATCCTTGTCAACTCTCCTGTGTCTCTCTTTTGTCTTATTTCTTTCTTTCATCCCTTCACCCTCCCTCTTTGTCTGGCCCCAGCATTACTAATGATTCCCAGACAGGAAGCAGAGCTTGCATGAGGGAGTAAAGTAATTTTCCCTTCATTGCTTTGTCACTTTCTCCTCTTTGTTGCTGCCCTTCCATTGGAATTTCCAAGCTACCAGTCGAAGGAAAACCGAACAACCGACAGCAGCATGGGAGAGGACAGCAGCAACCTAATTTGAGCAAATGAAACCACGATGGACAGAACAATATAAAGCAGACGCCATCATCCTCCACCCTTGTCCGCTACCTTCCTCCTCCCTTCTAAGTCTCCACAGGCCTGCTTCTGCCTCTGCAGAGCGTCTGTCTGCAATGAATCACGGGAAGGTATTTACAAGGCCAAGGGACATTTAAAACACGTGTGGCCCTTTTAACCCATCAGCAAATGAATGTGGGCTCCCCTCCCACATGGTTGCATAAACACATATGCCCAAACACATAAGTGTGATTGATAACAAAACTGAAATAAAAAAAAACCCCCACAAAAACAATAATTTTATGAGCTTTGTCAGCGGACATCATTCGCAACAAATTTCAGGGGGGATTTTTGTTCGTGAGATGAATCGGAAAATATGCACAGAAAAAGCCAACAAACAATTTCATGGCCAAAAAGTTCTTGTAATCTGAGGAAGGCTAAATCAGATTGGTCCTCCATGTATGTCTGCATGGGATGTTTTTGGCTCGAAGACACCCCTTTAGCCAATTACATTCACATGAAGTTCTTTATACAGCTAAATTAAAAAAAAAAAAAGTGTCAGTCCCATAACTATTACTGAAAGATAATTTTAAGGGTCTTTAAAGTATGCCTGCTGTTTGGAGTCACAGTATGAGAAAGCCAGTGAGTGGTTAAACCACATTTCAGCTGTTCCATGAGAAGAGCTGTCGGCCTGCCATCAACCTCAGTCCCATTATCAACAGTCTGTGCTGCACAGACGTGGACGAACTGCCCAACCTTCCTCTCCCTTTCTTCTCTTTCCATCTCCTCCTCCCATTTTGTACTCTTTTCCTTCCTTCCCCCGGCTTCTCTCTCCCATAGCTTATGGTATTTTCTTTCTGTCTGACCCTTAAAACTTTGGCCAGAAAGACTGACATGTGGAACTTTCTGGTATTCCAGCGAGCAAAGAGGGGGAAAAAAAAAAAGAAGAAAAAAAAGACTTCATGGCTGATGTCCATTCAATTCCATTGTTCTATTGCTCTTTTTGACCCAGAGACTTGAAGTCCAGATGGAAAAAATGCAGCCCCTGAGTGCAAATCTGGGCCTTGACTGCTCCAACCTTCCGCTCACTCATTTCTGGTTCAGATGTTGAACATCTGCTCGGCTCAACTCGAAAAATATGAACTGGTGAAGCACTTTTATTGCTCTGAGTGTATTTTTGTACCCAGCGTAGCGTATTCCTCTTTTAGCCTCAATTCTATTCTAAGTGACATTTTTCGGACTATTTTGTTTGTCTCCCTTGTTCAGTTTCACTCCTCTCCATTCAGTGCCATTTGAGTGCAGCTTAGCCTTATTAACTTTTTTTTCCCTGCTGGCAAAAAGGATGTAATGAGTTAGTTGAGAGTTGTGCAGTGGCTTGCCGGGAAGCCTTCAGACCTCTCTTTGATAGAGGAAGCTGTACCATTATGGGATTAATGGCACTGTGTGTTGCCAGGTAGGCCCTTTTTTTCATCTCCTCTTCAAAGTCTCTTACTTTAAGTTGCCCCTAGCAATTTGGTTGCTGTTCTGCTTCTGTGAAAACACAGCAGCAAAATGCCACGGTGGGCAGAGAGAGGTACATATTGAAAAGAAACAGGGCTAGCTGAACAGACAGATAAGAGATTGGGGTTAAAATGGTCTGGCTCGCACTCTCAAATGAACTGCTGAAATGGAAAGTGTGAGAAGCCCTAGAAACAACTTTTCCAATCAAAGTGTTGACAAGCAGTAATGGGCTGAATCAACACAAAGAAATCCTTATTGTTGCTTCAACTTTCTTTTTTTTTCTCCACTCGTTTGCCTGCCCAAAATGCTACAGGGAGAGAAAACAAATGAAAGAAAGCTAAACAAAGAGAGAAAATGGGGGGGGGGGAATTGAAGCAGCTAATCATAAACTTTTCCACTGACGTTAGCAAATGATGACAAAAAGAAGCAACCAAGTTAAGTGGGGGAAAAAAATAAAAAAAAAAAAATCAAAATTTCCACCCTTTCCTCACCCAAACCCCTGTCTTATAACAATTACAAATCTGATTCACTTGCAAAACACAGGTAAAAGAATGCACTCGCATAAGGGTTACATCTAAACAGTCAACAAATAAGTGTCCAAACATGTCACTTGTAAACTGAGAAACTGCTGAAAACATCACAGGGCAGTCGGTGGTGGATACTTTGGAGGTTAACGACGGGCCAAAAGAGTACATTTTTTTGGCAAGAGGAGTGAGGTACCAGCATCAACAGCGCTACCACACCCCCTTCCCTAGCCGCTTGCTCTTTTCACTGAGTTGTATGCAGATTGGACTGGGAATGATTAAGGGCTCACATCACAAAGCCAAGAGTAGCCGTGGGAACAAGACCTGGAATAAAAACATATCTGGAATATATACAACACACACAAAAGGGGGCTGCAGAGGGAGATGGAAGCAGTGTAATGTGTGAAAAAGAGAAACAGACACCGAAATCCACTTTAACACACACACACCTATACAAACATGTAATTGCAAGTATTTAGGTAATAATCAGCAAATACTGTGACTTTCAGAAGAAGAATAGATTTTTCTTTTTCTTTTCCACGCTTCATTTTTTGGTCAAAGTGCATTTAAATGATACAAAATCTGGCAACGGTGCTATTCAAACTCTTCTCAATCTCCTCACTCTTCACTCCCAACCCCAGATTGCCCATTAAAAAAAAAACCCACAGATCTCTCTGCTTTCCAGAAGTTAAAGCATCGACCTACCTGTTCTCAGTGGAAGCTAGGCAAAGAGAGTAGAAGTGGATGAGATGAGCTTGACTCCCAAAATCCAGTCGAGTTGGGGGGATGAGACTGAAGTGGCTGAGAGGGCCTATGGGGTAATTGGACTCGGAGCGCGTGCAGCCAAGATCAAGCAGGTGTGCTCTGTCACAACAAGGGGAGGAGAGAGAGAGGGAGAGGGAGGGAGAGAGAGAGAGAGAGAGAGGAGAGAGAGGGGGCGAGAGAGGACCAGCGCAACAGGAGAGAGAGGGGAGAGAGACAGTCGGAGGGAGGGGTCCGACCGCCGAGCTCCTCTCAGGACCGAAACAATTGGTGGAGAACTTCCCCTGTTCCTTCTCGCCGTGTGCTCCAAAAAACAGCTGGAAATGGAGAAGGGAGGAAGAAAAAAAAAAATTAAAAAAAGAGAAAAAAATAAAAATAAAAAAAGGGGAAAAAAAAGAGACAGCGAGAAGGAGAAAAGACAGAAGGGAAGAAGAAAGGAGGGAAGGGTAGGAAGAGAAAGAGGCAGTTTGAGTTTAAGGCAATAAGCAGTGATTCGGCTGGCAGCCGCCCTCACTGTGACATCTGGTAATGATAGGTCCTGTGTGGAGCTGAGCGGAGAACGTTGCACACAAACTCTCCTTCTCCCTCTTTCACACTCCGTCATTCATCCTCATTCAGCCGCCATACCGTCTCCCCCGAGGAAAACAAAAAACACACACACACACACACACACACACACACACACACACACACACACACACACTCTACACACACTTTTGTCTAATGCAGCGAGATTGATGCCTCCCCCTCGTAAACCTCTTTCTCTTTTTTTTTTTTTTTTTATAACCCCATCTCCCAAATCTTGATTAGGTTTGTTTAGGTTGCCTTCATGAACGAGCTTGAGTTTTACGAGATAAAAAGAGAGGAAAAAGGGAGGCTCTTTGGGGGACGATGTGGGAGGTAGAGGGCTCCCATTCTCAACCCTTGTTCTCGCTGGTATTTCTGGTGAATCTCGAGTGAAGAATGCCGAAATTGGACATTTTTGCAGAAGCCTGAATTAGGTTCTTCTTTCCATTCTGGATAACTTTTTTCTTTTTAAAAAAAAAAAAAAAAAAAAACTAATGCTAATGTTTTTTAAATTCCAGTTTGCCTACAAAAGCAGTTATGCTATCAGCTATAGAGGTTCAGAAAAGATTGCAGTTCATCTCAATATATTAGCTAATAATCAAAGGAAAAGAGAGGGGCTAAAGTAATACTTGCTGTGGGAACCGTCTGTACAAAATCGTGGGCAAATCCAACCAGTAAGAAGTCGAGTCAAAACTTTGACCTGCAGGTGGCGCAGCACAGTATCACGCCAAAGCCTGCAATACAGCCATCAGTCCACTACAGGAAAATGTGTGAGTCATGTTTTGTCACGCCATGAAAAGTACAGGTGTGTTTATGGCAAGGGTTGAAAGAAGGAGGTCATGTGACGGAGGCCTTTTTACGAAGTACAGAATTGTTAAAAGTCCGAGTGGGGATTGAACAAACCCAGGATTTTTCACCCGCAAGACCAATGTGCGAGTCAGCAAGAAAGTTTTTTTTTTTTTTAAGAAATCTTTTCCTCACTAGTTTTGGTGTCTTAACTCTAACCATGTGGTTTTTATTTTTCTAAAGCTAACCACATGGTTCTTCAAACTTAAGCGTGGCAAGACGTGACAGTTTGCCGTCGTAGGCCGGTGGGTGTATGACATGTTTTGGCCTGATGGATGACAATTGATGAAAGTCAGAGCAACACCATCAGACCACTCCTTGGCGCACCGGTAATTAACCGTGAACTGCTGAATCAACCAACATGGAGGTAACTCCAAGAAAAATATATCTACTTCCAGCAGCTACTCTTGTCCTCTGCTTCGTCTTTGTCTCTTGCTCTGTCCCTCCGAGGCTAAAAAGGATCAGATAGCAAGAAGAGCAGGTTCCATCCTGTCCGGCTCGACTTGACTGTCTTTCCCCGCAAAAGGCAAAGGGCAGACCACGCACGTGGTCGCCCCAAATGTGTGTCCAAATGCTCCAGAGGACTGTGATTTCACAGGTTTTTGTACAAGTCAACGACCTCAGCTAAAATGCATTACGTCACCTGGGATCCACGCTGTCATCCGTGGGCCACGCTTGAGCTTAAATTGAGTCCACACGAGGAATGAAGGAAGGAAGGAGTCGAGCGTGGAAAGAGGTCAGAGGCCGCAGGGATTACAGCATGATGTGGAGTATCGGATAAAACCAGGTGTCCCGACGCTTGAGATCATACCTGGCACACTGTTCAACAATGGAATCGAGCGAGGAGTAAAACGTCTGCATCGCTGGATCTTTGGAAGACGATGGAGAGCGGGCCCCCTTTTATAACTGTACGGAGGCGGTTTTGCAGTGAGACGTGGCTGTTTTGGAGATGTGGAGGTGTTGTGGAGATCTAACCTTTGACCTTCTGGTTACTGGGTGGCCTCTGCAGCCGAGTCTTTGAGAGGAACGCCGAGTCGAGCAGATGGACCTGACCTCCCACGGGCAAACACGAGTTGAAGATATTTATGGGGGATCAAAACAGAGCCCTATTACAAACATTAATTAAAGTCATCCTGCTGCCTTTGTTGCCGGGTTTTACTATCGAGGGAAAAACGTGTGGGATAGGATCGACGGACAAAAACAACAGCTTAGATCAAGCAAACGGAGTTCTTTTTTTCTTTAAAGTGGGATTGGGGGTAGCCTTAAGGTTTATTATGTGTGTAACTCCAAAAGAAATCGAAAGGCTGCAGGTATTATTACTTATAACAAGGTTTCAGAAAGAGGTCAAGGGGTCGATGTCAATTTGTGCCCTCAGTATCGTTCTGTTTTGCTGTAAGTCACAGAGGATTTGCCAGAAACAAAAGGGCAGTTCAGTTATCTGGATGTTGACAGCTGTGATCCTCTGGGCAGAGACTCTCCGAGCTCGTCTCAGTGAAGCGACTTGCGTTCGAGGTCATTTTGAGACCATTTTTCAAGAAGGATTTTACAAATATTTTACTTGTAGAAAATAAAAGTAGAGGATGTGCTTGTAGTTTCGTGCAGACCGTGTGTTGGTTTTGGCGTGAAAAGGGGACATAAAGAGACATCTGACTTCTATAGCTTTGTTTGCCTGTGCCGACGTGTTCAGTTGTGGTACTAACCTGCATCTTCATTGATCCATCACTCAGCATGCAAACGCACACATATACGCAATTTTCTGTAGAGAGCTGGAGGCTAAATATACGCTTGGTTTCACCTCCATGGATTCACAGTATTTCTCTATTATTTGGCACGCTTCCCACCATTCATACAACCTCACCTCTACATAATGAGAGAAGGTTCCCCCCCTTTTTTTTCTCCGCCAACTGAGACGACAAGAACAGTCAAAAACGCAGCTTACCACCACTCTTACACACACTCTATCTCCACCGGTGTATAACGCATACACAAAATCATTTCGTGGACCATTAAAGCAACTCGGTGACACCCTAAAGTGAAATGATGTATGAGGACATTAAAGTCGGATCATTTATGTGGAAGTAAAAAGGCTGTAACTGGCTGTATCTTTAAGTCTGGGCAGGTTTGACGGATGGAAGCTGGACAATGGGTGTGGTTCGAGTGAAAGATGTAGCCTGAGGGGACGTCTAGAGGAACCAACTTGTTTAAACAGCCTACCTTTTTTTTTTTTTTTTTAGTAGTGAATGGATGTCATTCCCCCGATGTTATAGTATTTGACAGCTGTTCTAATTAAAAAAAAAAAACAACTAGAAACTGCATATAGATTTTTCTGTGAAAACAAATTGAGTTTACTGAAGATACTCGTGCTATGACGGCTTTTGTGAGGAGTTGACAGTGTTGCACCCTTTTTTTTTTTTTTTTTTTAACTTTGCAGCAAAGTGGAAATTGTGTTAGCTACTCTCTGAGTTTGCTGACGTCGGCCGTAGCTTCTGGATAAAGGGATACCTTTGTTTCTCCAAGATTTGATCAGCTGTTCCTGGATTTGATGGTGGCATTGTGATTTAAAATATAACTTCTTTTTTTTTATATATATATAATATCGTGGAACAAGACAGATGTGCAACCTGCAGAGTCATGTCTTTGTCATGTTCTCACATACCCGCAATGACCTGGCAGGTCGTTTGTGGTCAGCTAGACGGCTAACTCTACTTCACTATAATGAAAAAAAAAGACGTTTCATTTCGAGAGTCGGAGCACTGGGAGCCTTCATGTGGCTCGATTTACAGGAGAAGGGTGACTCTGAGTTGCTGCATGTGTGAAACTGTAAAACCAGATGGCAGCCACACAAAGTTTGGGGGATTTTGTTTCTGCAAACTTTAAACTAATTGAACAAAGTTAGCGTTTAGCATTTCTGTCATCCTTCCCAGTGTTAAATATTCCAAAAGATGAAAATCGCCTACAGTCCTTCTTCCCTGCAGTATAGTTCATGGTTTACCTGCACATTGGTCACATTCCTCTACAAAGAGGCGGTTTGTTTGTCCGTCAAATGCTCATGGGGGACCATTCCCGTTGTTGGTGTGTCATTCTCAATGACACACCAACAGAAGCCTTTAAAGGAGTGAGTGCAGGACTAAACACACAAATCCCATCCCAGAGTCTCCTAAATAATTCACCGGCAGGGAAGTGGAGGAGATCTGTCATTCCCATCTATGAATGGAGTATCTCTGCTGCGATGGACAAAACAGGCCCATGCTCTCACACACGCGCGCACACACACACACACACACACACACACACACACACACACACACACACACACACACACACACACACACACACACACACACACACACACACACACACACACACACAAATGCAGAGTAGAGGCTCCAGTGATGGCAGTGACAGGCCGACAATCGGGTTCTGGGCCAGTGGTACTGTGGGAAATGACCTTATTTGGACCAATCAAAGTGAGGCTGTGTGGTGATGCTTATTCATATGATAATTGGTGCGGAGGAATCCCGTCAGCTTGGTCCACTGTTTACACCCTTTCCGTTAAGTTACGCAGGACCCCGCACACGCACAACCACACGCACAACCACACACACAACCACACACACAGACACATTGACACACAAAGCCCGTCAGCTGCCAGCTTTAATGGGTATTTTTCATGTTTGAGGTGAGATGAGTGTGTTACTGCCAGTCTGATAGCCAGTAACTCTGCTATTAGTGGTCTTGTGAATTTTTTTTAACTAAGCAGTCAAAGTACTGTAGGACAAGCTGTTCCCATTTGCAGCCATTCGTCATCTAATACTTGACCCCCCGGTATCAGATTCTGCAGTAAAATGAGTGCGAACATGGCTGATTGCAAAGCTGATGAAAAGATAGGGTGAAAATAACCATTTGCAGGAAATGCTGCTAAATCTCACTCTTCGTTCGATGTCCCTTTTAGGAATTTACTCCAGATTAGTAGCACTGGAAATTGGGGAAGAGGTGGATGACACCAATGCTGCACAGCATAGAAAACGGTCACCTATTGTCACAACAATGTACACGCACACAAAGGCCTTTTCAAGGAGACTACTCTTGTCTGGCATTCACTCCTCCACCTCGGCCCCACATGGTTCTTGGGTGGGGGTGGGGGGTGGGGGTGGGGGGTGAAAACGGCACACAGAGGACTGAAACATGCTCAAGTAGTGTTTTGGTATAAACGTGGCCATTCAGGGCTGGCAGGACTTTGTGTCTCCATGGTGACAGACTCCTGCGTGAAGTGCGAGAGGAAACACTTCACCAGCGGCCAAGTTTACATGGCATCCTGTAATAAAGGAGAGGAATATGGTGAAATAGGCAAACACAGCTGCCTGGCTGGTGAGCAGCGTACCATTAAAACACTGATTAATTGTGATTGCATGGTTTTAAAAAGAGGGGGAATGATTTGGGTTATTATAGATCAAGTTTTTACTAACCCAGCCTGTACAATAAAGTAGAAAATAATGACAAATTTGGGTGAATGTCCAGTCCGTCTGCCCGGTGCAGCTTTTACAAAGTAAAATCATTCATGTAGTCGCAATATAAATACCTCGTCAAACACAGATGCCTGGCAGCTGAATACTATGGAATTAAAACGTTGATTTAATGTGATTGCATGGTTTTAAAATGGACCAGTGGGATTAGGTTCATGAACAACAAGAGGAGTTTTGTAATGTGAAATGGAGTGTATGGAATGGAAGAGGAACATTTTAAAGAGTCAAATTGGATTATTTATGAAGGCCCTTACAAAAAAAAAAAAAAAAAAAAAAAAATCAACTTTAACTACTCTGTGTATCTTCTGATGTTTCCAAAGGTCACTCTCGGGTGGTTTTCTGTCTGTTTTTGTGCCACTTTAAATCTTTTCCAGGTGAATTTGAGCCACATGGGTTTAGGTAGCTGCAGTGTCTAGTGCTGTCTCAATACGCTGCAAGGCTGGGCTGCAACTTCCATCCACACACGCAATCTTATCAATGCGACCAGAACGGAATGCATCCTCAGTACTTAACCTAATCACATATTGTTAACTTCATGTGAGCATGAATCAATTTGGTCGCATCTGAATGAGGTCGTTTCATGACTAAATCCACATCTCACAATACGTTAGATTTTGTTTGATTGATGAGGTGTGTGTGTGTGTGTGTGTGTGTGTGTGTGTGTGTGTGTGTGTGTGTGTGTGTGTGTGTGTGTGTGTGTGTGTGTGTGTGTGTGTGTGTGTGTGTTGGACTGAATTTCTTGGCTTATTAAGAGAGATTTTTAAGAAATCAAGAATATTACTAGAAATAGTACAGACAGCAGAAACACTGGTGTCATTGAAAACAAAGACATTTTGTAGTCTGACAGTTTTAGAGGCCTTAAAACTGCATCTAACAAAACATGTATCTTACATCTGCATGTTTTGTTTACATCATGCGAATCAGGAAGTTCTAATTACATCCTTACCTCTATGGTTTGCCCTCCAGTGTGATGTAAAGTTACCAAAAACGATGACAATGCAGCCGGTTGTCTGCGCAAACACCCCCTTTACTGAAAATGAGTCAGAACTGAATAGTTGTGATGAACTAAAACACACACGGAGTTTTTCTGTCCGTTGGAGGCTGATTCCCAGTGAACTTCCACATTTTCAGGATGTGCAGGAAAACGTCAAATGTCACTTAGGGAGAAACCAAATTTGGAGTTCTAGTCCAAAGAAATTCAGCAGTTTTAAATGCACTGTTGCAAGTCAAAGGGCCATCACTGCTAAAACAAAATTAAAAAATACTGAAAAAACACAATTTGAGTGTGGCTTGAGTTCAGCAGAATCTAAGCTTATTAGAGGAAAATCCATCCATCCATTGGCAGGTGTTTTATTGAAGAATACCACAAATTAACAATATAAAACACACATTTCTGTTCCAACACGTTGAGGCAGCTGTTGCACATAGAAAGGAGTTTTATGATGTTTTTTTTACACCGTAATGAAGAACGTGCAATTTAAAAAAAAAAAGGCAATAAGATATTGTATAAGTGTGGTGTGAGGGTCAAACTGACCAGTTTTTGTTCTTATTGAATAACGTCATTAACTTTAATTCTGTCAATGTGGTTTGAGTTAATTGTGATTTTGACCAAATGCTTGACCAAAGCTGCTTTATTTCCTGCATTAAGCTCAACCGCCAGCAGCCTTTCCGCCAGCAACCTTTTTTCACGTAATGAACACACAAACCTTCGGTGTTCACTCTGGGCTGCTGTCAAATACTCCTTTCATTGTGGGGCAACATAACTTTCTCATTACTGATCAAATCCGCAGTGGATGCAACTCTGTTCATCCATTTAGTTAATTCCTGTGCCATTCGTCGCTTGAAGTACAAATGTTCACTGTGCGTCTGACTCTTCATTAATCTCTTGCTTGGTCCTGGATATGTTTGGTGGGCATTTTTCTTTCTTTCCATTTCAGTCTGTTTCTGATTTACTGGGCCGAGGTAAGCAGCCAAACGGCTCTCTTGTCTGCCAGCAGAGCGAGTGTGACCCTTCCAGAGCCGTTCGGGTTTAAACAGATATGTTAGCTGCCAAGCTTTTCGGTCGACGGAGCTTTGAGATATACATATCTGCGTTTTCCTCCAATCTTCAAATTAGATGTCATGGAAAGAAAACAGAGTGTAGTGTGAACACTGCGCTGCATTTACGGTTACTGATGATCCCCTAAAACACTGTATGTGCCAAATACTACATGCTAGTGTGTCTGTGTGACAGTTTTATTGGATGTGCCATCATTAATGTTGTACAAGACTGGAGAACCTAAAGGCATCCGAGTTTAAAGGGCCTTGGAAACGTTTTTTTTTTTTTTTTTTTTTTTCGTTGTTGAGTCAGAAGACACAACTTAACAACATCTGTGGTGGAAATTCATCACCGAGTTGTGCCTGAAAGACCGAAATGAAACCATGGAGGTGGAACCTTTCACAGCATTGCATGTGATGCATGATTTGTAAAATACAGACAACTCTGTCCACATTAGCAGGGGATATCTTGACTTTATATATTGAGAGCGTAAGGATCTGAATATAATGCATTCAGTATTTCAACACGTTACAAAATCGTAATTTCTTTAAGAAATCGAATTTCATGATTTGTACAATCTCATTGGGATGTTGCAATAATCCGCTTTGATAGGACATTAAAAATGTGAAAAAGCCGCTCCTGAGTCAGCACTTTGCAAGGGTGGGTTGAGTCATTTAAACGGGGCAGATTCTGACAAACACTCAAGTCACGAATCGAATACAGATGGAAATCAGTTAGACTTCCTGAGGCAGTTCATCTCCGCATGAGATACAAATTTGGCATCCAAAGAACTCTAAATAATCCCCTTTTGGCATAAAATTGAAGACGGGTGAATGAACTGCAGCAGGAGGCAAAAAACAAGTGCATATAAAGCGAATAGGAATGCGAACGCCTTTAAACCATCAGCCAAATCCGAATAGTGAGATGGCGCGTGGTGTGGCTGCAGTGATCCAGCTGTGACACCCCGCGTTCTGCCAAAAGGAATCATTTAATAATGAGTTAACATATTCAACATAACTACAACCCCTATACAATTTGGTTTTTTTTTACCCCTTGACCTTTTCGAACTTGCTCTCTAAAACATGAAACAGCCGACGGCCCAGTTTGATGTCCGCCCAAGTCAAATTGAAGGGAGTGCCCAGTCCTTTCTGCACCATCTGCTCAAATTGCCCTGTCATTTTTTGTTTCGAGACCTGGTGAATCTGTCTTAACTTTTCAGTTCACAAAAGCTGTCATGCAACGTCTTGAGCATGGAAAGGAATACTGAGGCAGTAAATGCAGGAATGGCATTTCTAAAGCAAAGCTTGGTTCGGCTCAAGGTTCCATATCAAAAAGCATTTGGTCTGGGATCAATCTGACTGATTTATAATATTTTCCCCAGGTGTGTTTTGAGGTAACTTCAACTCCAACCACAAACAACGCTTCACGTAATAACAAAAGTGCGCCTGATTGGAGGTGAAAGACGTCCCCTCATGCAGTACATTTAGGTTGTCTCTCTTTGTCTCACTGTGACACTTCCTCACATGTAGCCACACCTTCTTTTGTGTGAACGCAGTATTTATTTACAGTGAATGCAGATTTACGCCATTTTCCTTTGGAAAACAGTCAGACTATGAGTGCCTGAGTGGAAACATTCAGACTGGCTGTAAAATGGGTGATGTCTTCACCAGGCGATCCAAGGCTCTCGGGTGTCATTTGGCCGGCCCGAAGCAGAAAGTGTCTGCCTGGGAAAGACATCACCAGCCAAAACCTGCCGTGGCATCGTCCGCTCAGCATGGCAGAGACGATCATCCTCTAACAAGGACCGGTTTGTCTCTGACTGACAATGCGTACCTCGGAGAGAGTGTTTGTGGACATAAAGAGCACTAATGGAGTGACGACGTTTGGAAAAGAGAGACTTAGTGGCGGGAGAGTGAATGAAGTCATCAAGGATTTAAAAAATAAATTTAAAAAAAATCCCTCGACTAATAACGCAGAAATTACAATAATATGTAATGAGCTGGTGTCCATTTGGACTCGTCAGTCAACCCTGTTACTTTGGAGAAAGACGCAGCTGCCAAATAACGAGATAAACGGATGTTGATGCGCACACTCGTGGATGTTAGCATTAAGCAATATCTAATGCACCAGTCCAACAGAGATTAGTCCAGTCGGGCCTGTGCAGATGTTATTGTGATAGGTTAATCAGTTGTTTCTTAAAATTGTAAAATATCTTCAGTATTTTTCAGCATAGCACAAATAGAGCATAAGATAAAATACCCACAGTGCCTTCAGCAACAGCACATCGCCAGAGAGTTGAGGACATGGATTACAAACATGCTGTTAAAAAAGACGAAAGGAAAATGTTCCCGAATGTGAAGAACGGCAGAAGAACTCTTTATTTATTTGGAAAGGGATTCTGATGAAACGCAGCAGGAGGCTGATGTAATTAGCAAAAGAATGTTTTTCTCCAAGATGGATGTAAACAAAGGATCGTAATGAAAATAGAAACCAACACAGTATCCCCGTCAAGTACACATCAGAGTCACCTCACCCTCAAGATAAGATAGTACAAACATTTTATTGCTCAAGTTTGGGTTTATTTTTGTTTAAAAACTTTTAAAAAAAAAATGAAAAGAATAGATCAACATTATGGGTAGACCACTTATTTGTGTTGTTGCGTAGACTTGGATGAGAAGATTTGGTAAATATGAAGCCACTGCCAGCAGATTGTTATCTTAGCACATATAAATCCCCCTGCCAACAGCTCAAAAGCTCATGAGTTAACATGTCATATCTTGTTGTTTATTTTAATGGGAATATTTCATTGCTACTTCTGAGACTCTTACTGTGGTTGCCGGGCAACGTGTAGAGACGTTGCACCTGGTCAAGAAATCATGCCGTCAGTATGCGAAGCTGAGCTAATTGAATGCTGGCCCTAAGCTCGTATGTAGCAAACAGACATGGGAGTGGTATTAATCTTTTATTATAACTATCGGCAAGAAAGCAAAGTAGTGCATTTTCCAAAATGTCAAACTAGTCCTTTAAATTTGCAGCTGGTCCATTTGATGTCCTTTGGTATTATTGTATTTTGATATCAGGGAGGCATAGTAGAAATTAGGAAACCACAATTTCTTCTAGCATATTCATGTCCACAATAGATCCCCTTTTCTTGTTTCTCCTCCTTTTTTCCCCTGTAGTTTTGCAGAAATTAGATCCACAGCAGCCAACGTTTCCAGATAGATTTCAATCAAGGATGCAGTCAGGACTCTTTGAGATGCCTCCAGTTTTTTCGGCCTAGACTTTGCTGTTTCACTGTGAACGTTGATCTTGGGTTTCTGTGTGTGTGTGTGTGTGTGTGTGTGTGTGTGTGTGTGTGTGTGTGTGTGTGTGTGTGTGTGTGTGTGTGTGTGTGTGTGTGTGTGTGTGTGTGTGTGTGTGTGTGTGCACGCTCCACTACTAAATTCTCCTGCCTGATTAATGCAAGCGGAGCTCTGCCGGCCTTATTCAATTTATCACTGACTTGGCAGGGCAATTGGTACATTTGGCTAAAATATTTCTCAACAGATCCACTGGAAAATTCTTACCAAACATCTTGAACCATTTTACCACAGCATGGGAACTGTCTCAATCTATTCATAGACCTTCATGACTGTCAGTGCATTTGGAACAGGGCACAATTACAGGGAAAGAACAAATCAGCTGATATCATCAAATGTGAATATAATTTCCATTTTTTTTGTGCTTGCGGCTCTTCATCCGCAGAGTCTTTCTGTCACAGAATAATGTCTAAAAAAAAATGTCAAACTCTTCTTCACCTACCTCTTGTTCAGACATGTCCATATGAAAAAAAACTTCGATGTGGTACCTCTGGCCTACATAGTTCCTTGTAAGCCATGACAGTGTCCACACCCAGCTTTGGCAGGAGCAGCATGTGTCAGAGCTTTTGGTGAGTCGAAGGTCAGCCATCTTTCTTCACCGTGAATTTAGGGCTTATGACTTTTAGGTATTCGACGTGGGTCCTAACTAAACAGAGAGGAAGTGTTTTGCCTCTCCTTACCAGACAAAACGCTTCCTTTGTATCCGTTGGAGGGCTGTTTCCAGCCAGAACGACAGGAAGATAGACTGATGGTAATGTTTGTATCCTGAGAAAGCCTTTACTGCTCCATCCACATTTATCATTTAGTGTGCCAGAAGAACAGCAGTCCAACTTCCCTTTTTAGCTTTTTAAGTTTATTTCGTCGGTATGTGTGTGTGGTAGAAACCTGCCGGTTGTTACAGAACCGCACATGACTGGTGGAGGGGGGAGACGGTGAACAAAAACACACAAAGGAGACACTTGTCTTTGTTATTAGCTACATCTGCAACTAAAATGAATATTTATTGTTAATTCCTTACACCACAGCCGAGAAAACGAAGTCATGTCCTAATATCTTGGTAAAAGAGGGAGGACTCTTCCTTCCCTCTGTTTTTATGTGATATGGCATGCTTACATTTCACTCCCAGTCCCACATTGACATCACAGCATAACTCTGAAGCCGCATCCTATCTCACTTTATCGCTTCGCATGCATCCACATTCAAAAATTCCAAAAATCCCATTGGTGAAGAAATAGGATTTGTAGAAACTCTGCATATTCCACGCGATTGCATTTCAGGTAGCAGGAACATTTTGTACGGGGAGCACTCGCTCAAAGATGGAAAATGCTCTCGAGTAGTTGTCATGTGCAAGACACATGTTCAGGTCAGCTTCAAAACAATGATGCAGAGGAGAAAGTAAAGCTTCTGTTGGACGGATGGAGTAGTCGGACAAGGCGGTACAAGAGGGGGGGGGAGGGTTAGCAGACGGAGAGCATGTTGGTGGATCCAATTAGGTGTTGGCCACATCTGTTCCCTCCCAGACTCTTGATAATTTATCTGTGGTTAATGGCAGACTGGCTTCGCATGGAACGGATGAGATGTGGTCAAACTTTTCTCCAGCATTCTCATGCAGCTTTCCAAAGGGCTGCGAGCACTCCAGAACTTCAAAAAAATAAAAATAAAAAGACCATGCGTATTTCAGTGTGAGACGAAATTAAATATTCTTGGAGTGGCCATCTCTGACCACCTCCCTGTTGCTGTAGCAGCCAATGTGTGGCAGGGAATTAGAGGGTCGAGTGCCAGTGACTAGGTCCAATATTGTACTTATTGGGCCCAGCATTTTTGATCCAGACCCTTTGCCTGACTGGTTGAATCTGGATATTTTAGCTCTTAAAAGAGCAGCAGGCTGGAGGATCATTCAGTTGCTCTTGGATCAGTCTAAGTTTACTCTAGAGTCTGCCCCCATTCTTTCCACATACTTCACATTTTCACATCCAGGTTTGCGTTGCTTTGCAGTGTCTGAAGTCTTCAACTGATGGGAAAGATGACACGAAAACAGAGATGAAGATCACTTTTCTAACTTAAAACTATCTCTATTTGTAACCCTGGAAGCATGAAGGCCTGTTTTGCTGTGAAGCACCTCTGCAATGCAACAAAATGCAAGAAGATAATTGAAAAAACATTTGTCATGATTAAAAGCAAGTATCATTTTTGTAACTATTAAAGGTTCTTCTCCTGTTACATGCTACACAATCTAGCAGTCATCTTCGCTCAGATGTCGGCATTGTGAGAGCCCTTTAGAGTTTAGAGGTAATGGATGGCAGTGGAGCTGAGTCAGAGAACATCGGGTTTTGATTTAATATCCAAGGAAATTGGGAAATGTACAAAAGGTGGTAAAACCAAAAACATGCTCGGTTGCCAAACAAGCCTTGGGATCGTTATAAACACACACATAGTCTTAACTTGAAAAGTTAAATGATTAGGACCTCAGAAATATCGTGGTGTACACCATGTTCTTGAAATCAGCGCTCTCAAATTTACATGGTCTTATATTGGAACATTAAAAAAATAATTGAGGGAATTTTACAAATGCAGGTCAAATGGATTTGTTAATAGAGGCGTTACTGATTTAGTGAGAACTGTTGTATAATCGCTCTGTAATAAGTTTGGCAAGTTTGAGACCAGATGATATATTCTTTACAACAGCTCTTTTTATCAGTATTACAACAAGAGTGTATTACTTTTTTTTTTTAAGTCTCTCAATTACACAATCTAAGTAACACTCTCCGAACTGTAAATATCCGGATCTGAACCGCAGTCACTTTCAAGAAAATCCAATGATTCACTGGTGTGAGATGTAAGACATCTAGGTCACCCACTGTTTTTTTTTCCCATAATCCATCTGAAGCTTTCCTTCTTTTCAGACACTTTGATGACCCTGGAATGGGAAAATGGGCAGATGTTGAACTTGGCTGTAGCAATTTCACACAAAACACGGATGAAATATCTGATTTAAATAACACTCAGTATCAGCGAACTGTTGTACAACTAAAATGTTTGGCAACGGGTCACAATTTCACAACACTTGGCACAAACAGCCGGCGGGTTCATAAATCCTTTTTGAAAATGCACAGTAACTGGAGTCCCGCAAGTTTTTATGATCTGTTTGCTTTTTTCCGTAGACTCTGTATTTGGAACCTATTTGGGTGAATTAGGGGTATCCCTTCGATTAGTGTGTATCTCTAATGCCGTACAATGTAATCATCTTAAAGTAAAGCAGACATATCAGTGACTTATTTACTATCATTGCCAGTAATGATATTTTGTTATGTGAACAGAAATATCTATATATTGTTTTTTAGCGGGTCAATTTGTTTCCTTAAATTAGAATATAACTTCTTTTTTTTTTTTTGCATTGAAACACATTATAACCGCACTGATTTGTGCTCCTTTATAGAAAGAGTGTGAGAACTTAACTAGATAAAGTTAACTCATGAATAACTTTGTGTGGGATATCACTCACTGGTCCAGCTTCGTGTCCAAGTTAGATGTCACAAATTTGATGCATCTGGTTTCTTTCTCCCAACTTCTCCTTTCTGGAAACTTTTCCTCCCTGATGAAGAGTGAGATGTATTATGTTTTTGCCAAGTATTGCTTCATTCCCGCTGATGCAGCAAGAGTAGTGAATCTTTGAAGAGGAAATTAAAATCGCCATAAATGTTTGCAGCCAGGGTTACAGTGTCAAGTATAAAACATAGTTAGGAGTTAAAAACAAGAAACTGGAAGAAATGTTCACTAACTATTTCATTTTTTTTTTATATATAACTGAAGCCACCTAAATAAAATAAAAACAAACCTTTTATCGTTTCTTTACACCAAATTACTAAAAGTTCCCCGTTGATGTCAGACTCTGTGCCGGCAGAAGGAACGGTGTCTTAAATATTCCTCATCATACTTTTGTTTTTCATGTCTCTGATGATGCAGCAGGAGAATCTGCCACAGACGTTTTACTTGAGGAAAAAATATTATAAAATAATTTTTGTTGTTGTTAAAAGCAATGTACCGTGAACCGTTTTAAAATAATTTAGGCCAAATCAGACAAATCTTTTAGCTATGCTGCTCTATGCCAGCTGTAGCGACAGTTGTCGAAACTGAAATGTCAAAAACTATTGACATGAAATTTGGCACAGCCATTCGTGATCTGCTAAGAATAAAAACTACTAAATTCAGCCTTAATTATTTTGAGATTTTAAGTGTAATGTCAACAAGAAAATGTGTTGAATTGGTGTGAAATTTGGTGCATTTCACTGAGGATGAGTAGTAATAATTTTGGTGATCTTTGACTTTTCATCATTGGCTCAAAAGTAAAAATTGTATTTAAATACCTGCAAAACTATCGATTTAGTACCAAAGTATAGCGTTACAAAACCCCTAGCGTGGTGCTGCCAAATCGGATAACACACACAACACTGGATGAAGTCACCTGGAGTTACAGAAATGAAACCATTCAGATGATTTCTTTTTAATTGCACCGTTTCCTCAAGTCCTGTTTTTTTTTTTTACTTCTGCCACGTCTGTCATTAGTAATAAGAATTGAATACTGTGAACCAGCCGACTAATTTTGCTGTCACACTGATAAAATCAGAGGCTCTAGTTTGTCAGACTCATTCAAGTTGGTGATGGAAATAAATTAGCCGTGACAACGTTTTGGACAAACTCCATGTTGAAACGGCAGAGCGTGTCCGTAAATATCGCGCCGCCGCTCTCGGTATCAGATCATCTGGTGTTTAGACTTGTCTTTCCTGTCATCAAAGCATCCCGTCGCCCGTGCCTTCGGTCCCTCCACTTTCCTCAGCCTGCGTCACATCCCGCGACTGCTCACATTAAAGCCGTGTAATACCCGCTGCGATCAGAGAAAGAAATCACCTCTAATTTGCCGTCGCGTTGCCAGTGCTACTAATTCACTTTACAGCTTGTCAAAATTAGAGGCAAAACAGGAAGTGGAGCCAGCTCTCATGTCAGAGGTTTCAGTGCTATAGGTGACGGGAGTGATTTGTGGTGTTCTGGTGATTTGTTGACAAGCACTTGTGTTATATTTTAGGTCATGTAATGTGGTGCTGGTTAAGGTCCTGAAAAATGTTACCTCGTGACCTTGGGAGAGTTCTTAGCAGTTCTTTCCCTGCGTTCTCTTTCATAACTCAACTGGCTTTGTCTGCCTAACTTTCTGCTCATTGACATTCAAAACAGACATCAGTAAAATGGAAGTGGGGGGGAAACGATTGCTTAGGTAACGTCTACTGCTTAGCATGGAAAACCCTGTGTTCTAGTTGTCTCGGCAGACGTGCACATCTGAAAAATCCTTATTTATTTAAAGTTCCTGCTTTCACTGTTTGACTCGTTTTACCCAATGTTTTTAGGTTCTTTCAACACCGTTTTGTTATGACTGACCTGATTTGCTTCATGCAAACCCGTCTAGACTCTGCCATGGTAACAGCCAACACAAGAAGCTGGGGGAACGGGAGAAGTGCTTCCTGTGGGTGACCTGGTTTTATAGTTTTTGCGTGTCAAGTGCCCGGGGCAGACAGATGGTTCAAGACGCACACAAAAAAAAGGAGTCACATAGGAACACCTGAATTGCCAATGGCGTGCAGAGCGAATAATGATCAGCAAAAAGGCGCTCATTCAGATGTCATGGGTCGATGGTGATATTTTATTCGATGATTAGAACAAAGTACTTTTCCTTAATAGGAGTTACGTAAAGCCAGTTAATTAACAAACCCTATGAAATGTATTACAAGCACCAAGTGGAATGCCATTAAAGCCTGTCTGTGGTTTTGACTTGTTTCCATCCCGTTTTGGTGGACACCTGACGGCTTAGGGGCTTTTCAGTTTCACCGGCCTGCCAGTGTAAAGCCGGGAATTTTCTGAAAGGTAGTAGAAAAGATTAACCTTTGTAATGCAGAGCAAACGATCAAATCAGAAAAGAAAAAACAAAAAAACAAAAAAAGAGTTCTGTTCAGACTGGACAAACATTTCATGTGGATTTTCAGTGAAAATGGGCCGACACCTCAACTCGGTACAGAACTTCAAAGTTCCAACGGTAGGCACTGCCTAAAGATAAAGTGACATAATTGCTTATAAAACTGCAGGCAAACAATAATAAACAGTTGTCACCTGGAAGTGACTAAGGGATAGGTTTTATAATTAGGTGTATTTGCAGGCTTTGGAAAAAGACAAAGCACTTGCTTTTAGTCAGTTGTATTGTCTTAATGACGCATCAGAAAATTATTGGGGTGAGTAAAGTTTGGATCATATGGAATATAAAAGAGCAATTTTCCGGCAAAGTCTCTGTAGATGAATAAATAATCACTAGTGATACAAAAGCAAGCACAATTACTTGTGTCAATAATTACATGACTGATCTGGGACAACCAAGTCTTTGTGTGGACACAGAACAGGATGGCTTGTTGTCGCAGTCAGTGCTAGTGTTGTCCTATCAAGAGTTTCACATGACAGGATGAAAGAAATAATGTCCTAAGATGGAAATTGAGCAAACTAGGACAGTATCATCTGCATAAGATGTATGTATAGGAGTAAGGGTGGCACATACGGAGAGTTCGATTGGTTTGTCCGAAGACTTGTGGACTATCTGTCTGATTAACAGCTCCTTAACCAGTTCTGGGATTTCCTGTGGGATTAAAACAGCAGATTATTTTTGCATTGAAAATTCTTTGATTGACAAAAATGAAGGTTACAGTGTTTAACAATCTCCAAACTAAGTATCAAATCATTTCAAAATAAGTTAACAGCAAACACACTGCTTTGATTGGCTCTAAAACCTGGATTTAGAGGAAAGTCCGTGTGATTTAAGATTCTTTTTTTAAAAAGCTAACAACTTGGAAACTGAACAACAATACAGGTCACTGCAGTTTCCACCTTAATGCTGAGGGTAAATATATATGGACCAATTTAACAACACAAGGAGAATATAGGAGTTGTAATGGAAAGATAAAGCATACGTACTGTATAATATGCTCTAATGACTGGTGCAGATAAAAGAGAGGAAAGGATCAAAGTTATCCTCAGAGATCAGAGACCCCCGGCTGGCTCCATGCACATTCAGTAATTGCTATTTGCAGGAGTCCTTGTGCAAACAGCCTCAAACAAACGGTCAACAGCAGGAAAACGTGTTTGAAAGCTAAACAGATATTGACTTAATGGTAAACAACCATCAGATTTAATGCTAGGAGGCTGTGAGGAGGCGGCTTGATTATTTTATGTAAAAATTAATTGCCATCCAGCATTCCAGGTGGAACGTGTGAACAAGTCTAAACGGTATTCCTGACTTGGCAGGTCTGACTATTGTACATTTATTTCCTGAACACAAACAGGTTGAAAATGAATATCAATATTTCATTGCTTCCTGTAACCTTGCAAATCATTTTCCATTTAGTTGCTTTGACGTTTGAAGTCTCCTGTGGCTGTCAGATGACTTAGGCTGAAGTTTACAATCACTCTGAATATTAAAATGAATTAAGATAACGGTAAGCAATATTTTCAGTGGGAACCAAGAAAGGAAAACAGAATGATTTCCATTTAGGGGTTCTGGCAAAGTAAAGGATTTCTCATTTAAAATGTGACATCTCTCGAGTCTCCCTCCCTCCCTCCTTCCCTCCAAGCCACTCTTTGCTTTCTCTAAATAACTAGCTGATGAATATTATACTTCATCCATCTCCATCTATGTGGCTGATTTGAGTGTGTTTGGGATCGTAACCAGAAAAGACTCTTGTGCTCTGATGATGCGCTATCCTTTCTCCAGAAGATGCACATTCACAGGCCCCCTGGTGGAGCCCTTGAATAACATATGTGCACGGTGTGCGTGCATCTACTGTATGTGTCAGCGAGTGCACTGAATGTCTTTATTAAAAGTGAGTGCGAGTAGATTTGTATATGCAAGAACTGTAAAATCTTACGATACGTGGCGGTCCATTCTGCATATGTGCTCGTGCTTGAACGAGTGCAAAATCTGCGATTAGTTTGCGTGTGTGTGTGTGTGTGTGTGTGTGTGTGTGTGTGTGTGTGTGTGTGTGTGTGTGTGTGTGTGTGTGTGTGTGTGTGTGTGTGTGTGTGTGTGTGTGTGTGCGCGCGCGCGCGTTGTCAGTGCAGGTCCAAGCCAGAAGCATATGATGGGCTGTATGTGTGTGCATGTCGAGAGGTCCCTCTGGCTCCCATGGTTTCTCTTGCTTTCCCCTCCTCCCTCACATTCTCCCCTCCCTCTTTTCCTTCTGCCCTTCTTCATATCATCCTCTCCTCCACGCTAACTCAAGCGCCACCTTCCTTTCACTCTTGAAACAGCACCCTGGCCGGCCAACCTTTTTAACCCCTCACAAGGACTTTTCTATCCGCCTGAGACTTGAGAGTCACGATTGGGGTTATGGTGGTCGATCTCTTCTGCAGAGTTTGGTCTTAAGGTTAGAGTTAAGATTAGACTCTTCTATGATTTAAGGCTTAATGTTAACGTAGTGGACAGAATGGAGTTGAGACTTTGGGTCGGGCTTAAAGGATGAATGCATTTTTCATGGTACCGTACAGTAAGGCTGTGTGTGTGTGTGTGTGTGTGTGTGTGTGTGTGTGTGTGTGTGTGTGTGTGTGTGTGTGTGTGTGTGTGTGTGTGTGTGTGTGTGTGTGTGTGTGTGCACAAGAGAGAGAGGGAGAAAAAGAGAGACACACACGAGCATCGCTATACGGCGAAGCTGCATCTCTGTGTCTTTCTTACAACTGCATTCAATTACTGTATGTGAAAAAGGCCAGCCACAAATGATGTGCTGTCAATCTCAACCGACGCTGAAACACATCCTCTGCTTCACTTCATTTATATGTATTCTATAAAATTCTTGCTGTAGCTCTTGAAACTTTATACATAAAACTTAAAGCATTTGAATTTACGAGACATCGATACAGGCCAGAAAATGACCAAAATAACGAATTGCCAGCTCTTTTTTATGCATCATAAGAAGGTGGCCTCCAAGTTTTACGAATTTGCCAGAGGGAACGACAGACGGACGGTCTGTCTGTTCGTCTGGCTGGATCACATGTAGGGTGTGGTTTAATATCCTGTTCCCTCTGTTCTTTTTTGTCTTCCTGTTCTCTCTTTGCGTGGCCTGATTGCTGCAGGAGCTTAATAAACGTGTCAGCAAAGGACTCCAAACTTTTTTCTTTTATTTGCAGCTGCAGCAGTTTTAGACATGCATGTTGCGTATTCCAGCGCAATCGCAAATTATGTTACTTTGAAAAGAAGGTGGTCTGAAAAGACAGGCGCTTTCTGTTAAAGCTGCAGCGTAAGGCAAAGACAACCAACCACATAATACCAAGAGGCTGTGATCTCCATCCACGGCGAAGAGTTGATTAATAGGTGTTTTATAGTTTTGGGACAAGTGTTGTATAATCACACTGCCTTTTAAGTCATTTCTGAGTTCAAAAGAATCAGAAGTTCAGCAGGCTTTCCTGAGAGAGAGAGAGAGAGAGTGGCAGCAAGCCAGCGAGGAAGTGCCCTCACTACTACTACTAATCCTGCATACTTCCTGCTGGGATAAGCTTAAATATCAGACAGAATCCAGCACAGGATACAGAGGTACACAAATACATTCAACCATCTGCCAAACTGCTTAAATGAGCACATGGGTTCAGACTCCATCAAGGGAGCCGTTCACATGGTCATTACGTATCCGACTCCCACACAAGTACACCAGACCCACTGTCAAAAAAAAAACAACAAGTGCGCTCGCAGGTACTGTGTGCACGTATGTATGAATTGATGCACTGATTTGTTCTTAAGGTGATCAAGAGAAAAAAGAAAAAAAAAAGAAAAAACTTGCAGGAATCAGAAGGGAAAAAGGGAGAGAAAGGGCTGAAGAGACAAACAGAAAGGAGGAGTGTTTGCGGTAGATCCAGGTAGACGTGGTGTTGTGATACGGGGTCAGGGTCCTGCTGGACCGTAGGGAGGTGCTGGTGAGCTGCCTGCCCCAGCCAAAGCTCTTCCCTTCTGGACACGCGCTGAGCCAGTGGAGCCTGGATCCATCCGTCAAGCCCTCCCTCCTCTCCTTCACCCTCTCCTCCTCCTCTTCCTCCTCCTCCTCCTCCTCCTCCCGGCCCTCCCTCTCGCCCCCCGCCCCCTACCCCTCCTCCTGCTCTTCTTTCCCATGGCCCTATGGGTGCAGTGCCACGTTGCTGAGTGTACTTATTAGAGTGAAGGAAAAGAGAGAAAAGTGCTAAGCACCTCCACGTGGGCTAATGTCTTTTCTCCATTTTTTTTTTTTTTTTTTTTGCCGTCTTTCTTGCTTTCCTCGTATAGGAAAAAAAGCCCCCCTCTTCATTTATCAACTCTTACGTATATTTTTTCCAGGGTTGTGGTCGAGTTGGAAACTCACTTTATTGCAAAAGTCGTCCATAAACATATTTGCTTCTCTGTGAAAATCCTTCTTATGACTCATGCCTATGTGTGTGTGTGTGTGTGTGTGTGTGTGTGTGTGTGTGTGTGTGTGTGTGTGTGTGTGTGTGTGTGTGTGTGTGTGTGTGTGTGTGTGTGTGTGTGTGTGTGTGTGTGTGTGTGAGAGAGAGAGACAGTTTTCAGTGTGCTGTGAGCCTTAAATATACCATTTTTACCCAGAAGACGAACTTCCTGAAGCATATGCATTTAAACCAGTTTTCTTTTTCGATTTGGCAACTGGATCTGAGCCAAATTTAGATATATTCTGTATCACATTTTACACACTTGAAACAGAGGCTGCCCTCATCAGAACTATTTTCCTATACATTATTGCCATCTAGTGGCTATTTTGTTAAAAGCATATTTATATTTTATAACCACATCTTTTACAGTGTATTGGCATGTTTACAGACTTTACTGTATGGGAGCTTTTTAGGAAAAAACATGAGCAGCTGCCACAGATATATATATATATATATATATATATATATATATATATACGGTTTGAAAAACAAAAACATTATAAACACACAAGTTAGTCTAGTCTTAGTTAATAAAATCCTCTGGCACATCTCATATAACGTGACATCACATAATCTCACATCCTTCGCCCAAAATGTTGTTTATACATCTAACCATTTTCATTACAAAAGTGTTTAGAAGTTAATGATGTTCTTGTCCTGGTGTGAACACCCCAGATGAATCACCACTGCATAGACGTGGTTTACAAGCAAAAAAAACACCTTTGACTGATTTGTTTATGGAAAAATGGTGAAACATTGGGGTCAGTGTCCATTTATCTACCAGTGGAAATTGACTTTTAAACTGCAGCATCTCAGCGCGGACGGTTAATTCCTTAAAAAGCATTTTCCCTTTTCCAATAACTAGCAGCCAGGTTAGCACAAACAAGGATGAAGCCTGAGAAAGAAGAGCTCCAAAATACACAGGAAAGTGTTTCATTTTAACCTGCTGTGGAGAAAAGAAATGATTTCAGGAATAAACATCCCTTGAGCTTTTTTCCGTGAAACCACCTGTACCACAGAACCACAAACTGCCGAGTGTCCCTGTGTTGATTGCTTAGGACATTTGATAAATCTAACTAACAAATAGGCAGCATGAATTGTGCGGATGACGTCACTTTGTCTGAAGACCTAAAGGAAACAAAGCACCTACTTTTGTGAGGTGCTAGCTTGTCCGTGTCATTATGAGTACTCTTAAATGCCAAATGAAACACGGATACCTTTTGACCGCTGAGCGCAGGGACAAAGTCACAATGAAAATAACGATATATATATACAGTATAATACATCTATATATGATTACTCATGCAGGTTTCTGCAGTGTTTGTAAGTTACGGCATTTAATGGAAACCAAATGTTGCCTGAAAATGAATCTAAATTGTTGTGCTTTGGAAAGTGGTCATGAAAAAACTCAATAAAAGATTCTGGTTGAGTAATCGTATAATTTGGGTTCGAGACACCTTTTTGTTTGGCTGCTCCAGATGGATTGTTCTCCCACCCTCAAGGCGCGGCGGGGTAAAAGCGTTTGGGTCTTAAAACAGTCCGTTTGACTTGGGTGGGTCACGCACAATGAACTGAATTTCACACACCATAAATATTGTTGTTCAGTATCACCATTGGTTTATGGCAATAGGAGAGGCCTTCACAGGTTTTTGGATAAAATGATGTAAAAAAAAAAAAAATACTCTTTTAAGTGTGTGCAGCAAACAGTCCAAGCAGCATCTTGATCTTTTCCTTTGAAAGTTCAGCGGCTCAGTAGAAGTGCACCACCTGGAATCCCCGTAAGCATCTGAAAGCCTGAGCATCCAGCCTCCCCATATCAAGGACATTGTGTTCCAGCTGCACTCGCACGAGCCCGCTGAGACTCGTGCTTTTATTACCCCAGCAGAAAGCATCGCGAGGAACTGACTGAATCTTGTTGTGGGTCAGCGCTACCGAGTGCAAGCCGTGAGGCAACTGTCTGGGGACTTGGCGCAAGGTGTTGTGGCACAGGTCCAACTGGTGCAGGACGAGCAGCGTCCCGAACGCACCCGGCGCCACTCTGAAGATCTTGTTCCTCGCCAGGCCCAGGTGCTCCAAGTTTTTCCATGCGCTGAAAGCCGCTCTCTTTATGGAGGATATGAGGTTGCCCTCCAGATTTAGAGTTTTAAGTGACAGAGGAAGGTGTCGCGGCACCTGTTTTAGTCTGTTTCCCTCCAAGTTGAGGCTTTCCAATTGTGTTGCGTTGAGAAGAGAATCCCTCAGGAGCCCCCTGTTTGTCAGTCTGTTGGCACTCAGATCCAGCACCACCAGCCCCGACGTGCCGTTGAAAGCCCCTCTGCGGAACTGCTGAATGCGGTTCCCTTTGAGGTAGAGCTCCTTGATGGACAGCGGTAGCCCCCGAGGTACTGAGGTCAGCCGGTTGTGATCCAGGTTCAGAGTGCGCAGGTTGCGCAACGGAGCGAGCGCCGCGTCGGGAAGAGATTCAGATCCGTTCCCCAAGCTGTTGTTGCTGAGGCTCAGAACCAAGAGGCCCGGGCAGCGTTCCCACG